>NW_027192770.1:0-667500 GCF_949987515.2 Delphinus delphis | reverse complement strand
CCTCACCCGTCCCCTAATCCTAACCCGTACGCTAACACTAACCCGCGCCCTCACACGCACGCTCCCCCTAAAGCGTTGCCGTACCCTCACCTGGACCCTAAACCTTCCCCGTCCCCTAACCCTAACCCTTGCCCGAACCCTAACCCTAACCCTTCCCCGAAGCCTGACCCTCACCCGTCCCCTAATCCTAACCCGTACGCTAACACTAACCCGCGCCCTCACACGCACGCTCCCCCTAAAGCGTTGCCGTACCCTCACCTGGACCCTAAACCTTCCCCGTCCCCTAACCCTAACCCTTGCCCGAACCCTAACCCTAACCCTTCCCCGAAGCCTGACCCTCACCCGTCCCCTAATCCTAACCCGTACGCTAACACTAACCCGCGCCCTCACACGCACGCTCCCCCTAAAGCGTTGCCGTACCCTCACCTGGACCCTAAACCGTCCCCGTCCCCTAACCCTAACCCTAGCCCGATCCCTAACCCTAACCCTTCCCCGAAGCCTGACCCTCACCCGTCCCCTAATCCTAATCCGTACGCTAACACTAACCCACGCCCTCACACGCACGCTCCCCCTAAAGCGTTGCCGTACCCTCACCTGGACCCTAAACCGTCCCCGTCCCCTAACCCTAACCCTAGCCCGAACCCTAACCCTAACCCTTCCCCGAAGCCTGACCCTCACCCGTCCCCTAATCCTAAGCCGTACGCTAACACTAACCCGCGGCCTCACACGCACGCTCCCCCTAAAGCGTTGCCGTACCCTCACCTGGACCCTAAACCGTCCCCGTCCCCTAACCCTAACCCTAGCCCGAACCCTAACCCTAACCCTTCCCCGAAGCCTGACCCTCACCCGTCCCCTAATCCTAACCCGTACGCTAACACTAACCCGCGCCCTCACACGCACGCTCCCCCTAAAGCGTTGCCGTACCCTCACCTGGACCCTAAACCGTCCCCGTCCCCTAACCCTAACCCTAGCCCGAACCCTAACCCTAACCCTTCCCCGAAGCCTGACCCTCACCCGTCCCCTAATCCTAAGCCGTACGCTAACACTAACCCGCGCCCTCACACGCACGCTCCCCCTAAAGCGTTGCCGTACCCTCACCTGGACCCTAAACCGTCCCCGTCCCCTAACCCTAACCCTAGCCCGAACCCTAACCCTAACCCTTCCCCGAAGTCTGACCCTCACCCTTCCCCTAATCCTAACCCGTACGCTAACACTAACCCGCGCCCTCACACGCACGCTCCCCCTAAAGCGTTGCCGTACCCTCACCTGGACCCTAAACCGTCCCCGTCCCCTAACCCTAACCCTAGCCCGAACCCTAAACCTAACACTTCCCCGAAGCCTGACCCTCACCCGTCCCCTAATCCTAACCCGTACGCTAACACTAACCCGCGCCCTCACACGCACGCTCCCCCTAAACCGTTGCCGTACCCTCACCTGGACCCTAAACCGTCCCCGTCCCCTAACCCTAACCCTAGCCCGAACCCTAACCCTAACCCTTCCCCGAAGCCTGACCCTCACCCGTCCCCTAATCCTAACCCGTACGCTAACACTAACCCGCGCCCTCACACGCACGCTCCCCCTATAGCGTTGCCGTACCCTCACCTGGACCCTAAACCGTCCCCGTCCCCTAACCCTAACCCTAGCCCGAACCCTAACCCTAACCCTTCCCCGAAGCCTGACCCTCACCCGTCCCCTAATCCTAACCCGTACGCTAACACTAAGCCACGCCCTCACACGCACGCTCGCCCTAAAGCGTTGCCGTACCCTCACCTGGAGCCTAAACCGTCCCCGTCCCCTAACCCTAACCCTAGCCCGAACCCTAACCCTAACACTTCCCCGAAGCCTGACCCTCACCCGTCCCCTAATCCTAACCCGTACGCTAACACTAACCCGCGCCCTCACACGCACGCTCCCCCTAAAGCGTTGCCGTACCCTCACCTGGACCCTAAACCTTCCCCGTCCCCTAACCCAAACCCTTGCCCGAAACCTAACCCTAACCCTTCCCCGAAGCCTGACCCTCACCCGTCCCCTAATCCTAACCCGTACCCTAACACTAACCCGCGCCCTCACACGCACGCTCCCCCTAAAGCGTTGCCGTACCCTCACCTGGACCCTAAACCGTCCCCGTCCCCTAACCCTAACCCTTGCCCGAACCCTAACCCTAACCCTTCCCCGAAGCCTGACCCTCACCCGTCCCCTAATCCTAACCCGTACGCTAACACTAACCCGCGCCCTCACACGCACGCTCCCCCTAAAGCGTTGCCGTACCCTCACCTGGACCCTAAACCGTCCCCGTCCCCTAACCCTAACCCTAGCCCGAACCCTAACCCTAACCCTTCCCCGAAGCCTGACCCTCACCCGTCCCCTAATCCTAACCCGTACGCTAACACTAACCCGCGCCCTCACACGCACGCTCCCCCTAAAGCGTTGCCGTACCCTCACCTGGACCCTAAACCGTCCCCGTCCCCTAACCCTAACCCTAGCCCGAACCCTAACCCTAACCCTTCCCCGAAGCCTGACCCTCACCCGTCCCCTAATCCTAACCCGTACGCTAACACTAACCCGCGCCCTCACACCCACGCTCTCCCTAAAGCGTTGCCGTACCCTCACCTGGACCCTAAACCGTCCCCGTCCCCTAACCCTCACCCTAGCCCGAACCCTAACCCTAACCCTTCCCCGAAGCCTGACCCTCACCCGTCCCCTAATCCTAACCCGTACGCTAACACTAACCCACGCCCTCACACGCACGCTCCCCCTAAAGCGTTGCCGTACCCTCACCTGGACCCTAAACCGTCCCCGTCCCCTAACCCTCACCCTAGCCCGAACCCTAACCCTAACCCTTCCCCGAAGCCTGACCCTCACCCGTCCCCTAATCCTAACCCGTACGCTAACACTAACCCGCGCCCTCACACGCACGCTCCCCCTAAAGCGTTGCCGTACCCTCACCTGGACCCTAAACCGTCCCCGTCCCCTAACCCTAACCCTAGCCCGAACCCTAACCCTAACCCTTCCCCGAAGCCTGACCCTCACCCGTCCCCTAATCCTAACCCGTACGCTAACACTAACCCGCGCCCTCACACGCACGCTCCCCCTAAAGCGTTGCCGTACCCTCACCTGGACCCTAAACCGTCCCCGTCCCCTAACCCTAACCCTAGCCCGATCCCTAACCCTAACCCTTCCCCGAAGCCTGACCCTCACCCGTCCCCTAATCCTAATCCGTACGCTAACACTAACCCACGCCCTCACACGCACGCTCCCCCTAAAGCGTTGCCGTGCCCTCACCTGGACCCTAAACCGTCCCCGTCCCCTAACCCTAACCCTAGCCCGAACCCTAACCCTAACCCTTCCCCGAAGCCTGACCCTCACCCGTCCCCTAATCCTAATCCGTACGCTAACACTAACCCGCGCCCTCACACGCACGCTCCCCCTAAAGCGTTGCCGTACCCTCACCTGGACCCTAAACCGTCCCCGTCCCCTAACCCTAACCCTAGCCCGAACCCTAACCCTAACCCTTCCCCGAAGTCTGACCCTCACCCGTCCCCTAATCCTAAGCCGTACGCTAACACTAACCCGCGCCCTCACACGCACGCTCCCCCTAAAGCGTTGCCGTACCCTCACCTGGACCCTAAACCGTCCCCGTCCCCTAACCCTAACCCTAGCCCGAACCCTAACCCTAACCCTTCCCCGAAGCCTGACCCTCACCCGTCCCCTAATCCTAAGCCGTACGCTAACACTAACCCGCGCCCTCACACCCACGCTCCCCCTAAAGCGTTGCCGTACCCTCACCTGGACCCTAAACCGTCCCCGTCCCCTAACCCTAACCCTAGCCCGACCCCTAACCCTAACCCTTCCCCGAAGCCTGACGCTCACCCGTCCCCTAATCCTAACCCGTACGCTAACACTAACCCACGCCCTCACACGCACGCTCCCCCTAAAGCGTTGCCGTACCCTCACCTGGACCCTAAACCGTCCCCGTCCCCTAACCCTAACCCTAGCCAGACCCCTAACCCTAACCCTTCCCCGAAGCCTGACCCTCACCCGTCCCCTAATCCTAACCCGTACGCTAACACTAACCCACGCCCTCACACGCACGCTCCCCCTAAAGCGTTGCCGTACCCTCACCTGGACCCTAAACCGTCCCCGTCCCCTAACCCTAACCCTAGCCCGAACCCTAACCCTAACCCTTCCCCGAAGCCTGACCCTCACCCGTCCCCTAATCCTATCCCGTACGCTAACACTAACCCGCGCCCTCACACACACGCTCCCCCTAAAGCGTTGCCGTACCCTCACCTGGACCCTAAACCGTCCCCGTCCCCTAACCCTAACCCTAGCCTGAACCTTAACCCTAACCCTTCCCCGAAGCCTGACCCTCACCCGTCCCCTAATCCTAACCCGTACGCTAACACTATCCCACGCCCTCACACGCACGCTTCCCCTAAAGCGTTGCCGTACCCTCACCTGGACCCTAAACCGTCCCCGTCCCCTAACCCTAACCCTAGCCTGAACCCTAACCCTAACCCTTCCCAGAAGCCAGACCCTCACCCGTCCCCTAATCCTAACCCGTACGCTAACACTAACCCACTCCCTAACACGCATGCTCCCCCTAAAGCGTTGCCGTACCCTCACCTGGACCCTAAACCGTCCCCGTCCCCTAACCCTAACCCTAGCCCGAACCCTAACCCTAACCCTTCCCCGAAGCCTGACCCTCACCCGTCCCCTAATCCTAACCCGTACGCTAACACTAACCCGCGCCCTCACACGCACGCTCCCCCTAAACCGTTGCCGTACCCTCACCTGGACCCTAAACCTTCCCCGTCTCCTAACCCTAACCCTAGCCCGAACCCTAACCCTAACCCTTCCCCGAAGCCTGAACCTCACCCGTCCCCTAATCCTAACCCGTACGCTAACACTAACCCGCGCCCTCACACGCACGCTCCCCCTAAAGCGTTGCCGTACCCTCACCTGGACCCTAAACCGTCCCCGTCCCCTAACCGTAACCCTAGCCCGATCCCTAACCCTAACCCTTCCCCGAAGCCTGACCCTCACCCGTCCCCTAATCCTAACCCGTACGCTAACACTAACCCGCGCCCTCACACGCACGCTCCCCCTAAAGCGTTGCCGTACCCTCACCTGGACCCTAAACCGTCCCCGTCCCCTAACCGTAACCCTAGCCCGATCCCTAACCCTAACCCTTCCCCGAAGCCTGACCCTCACCCGTCCCCTAATCCTAACCCGTACGCTAACACTAACCCACGCCCTCACACGCACGCTCCCCCTAAAGCGTTGCCGTACCCTCACCTGGACCCTAAACCGTCCCCGTCCCCTAACCCTAACCCTAGCCCGAACCCTAACCCTAACCCTTCCCCGAAGCCTGACCCTCACCCGTCCCCTAATCCTAACCCGTACGCTAACACTAACCCGCGCCCTCACACGCACGCTCCCCCTAAACCGTTGCCGTACCCTCACCTGGACCCTAAACCGTCCCCGTCCCCTAACCCTAACCCTAGCCCGAACCCTAACCCTAATCATTCCCCGAAGCCTGACCCTCACCCGTCCCCTAATCCTAACCCGTACGCTAACACTAACCCGCGCCCTCACACACACGCTCCCCCTAAAGCGTTGCCGTACCCTCACCTGGACCCTAAACCGTCCCCGTCCCCTAACCCTAACCCTAGCCCGAACCCTAACCCTAACCCTTCCCCGAAGCCTGACCCTCACCCGTCCCCTAATCCTAACCCGAACGCTAACACTAACCCGCGCCCTCACACACACGCTCCCCCTAAAGCGTTGCCGTACCCTCACCTGGACCCTAAAACGTCCCCGTCCCCTAACCCTAACCCTAGCCCGAACCCTAACCCTAACCCTTCCCCGAAGCCTGAGCCTCACCCGTCCCCTAATCCTAACCCGTACGCTAACACTAACCCACGCCCTCACACGCACGCTCGCCCTAAAGCGTTGCCGTACCCTCACCTGGACCCTAAACCGTCCCCGTCCCCTAACCCTAACCCTAGCCCGAACCCTAACCCTAAACCTTCCCCGAAGCCTGACCCTCACCCGTCCCCTAATCCTAACCCGTACGCTAACACTAACCCACGCCCTCACATGCACGCTCCTCCTAAAGAGTTGCCGTACCCTCACCTGGACCGTAAACCGTCCCCGTCCCCTAACCCTAACCCTAGCCCGAACCCTAACCCTAACCCTTCCCCGAAGCCTGACCCTCACCCGTCCCCTAATCCTAACCCGTACGCTAACACTAACCCACGCCCTCACACGCACGCTCCCCCTAAAGCGTTGCCGTACCCTCACCTGGACCGTAAACCGTCCCCGTCCCCTAACCCTAACCCTAGCCCGAACCCTAACCCTAACCCTTCCCCGAAGCCTGACCCTCACCCGTCCCCTAATCCTAACCCGTACGCTAACACTAACCCGCGCCCTCACACGCACGCTCCCCCTAAAGCGTTGCCGTACCCTCACCTGGACCCTAAACCTTCCCCGTCCCCTAACCCTAAACCTAGCCCGATCCCTAACCCTAACCCTTCCCCGAAGCCTGACCCTCACCCGTCCCCTAATCCTAACCCGTACGCTAACACTAACCCACGCCCTCACACGCACGCTCCCCCTAAAGCGTTGCCGTACCCTCACCTGGACCCTAAACCGTCCCCGTCCCCTAACCCTAACCCTAGCCCGAACCCTAACCCTAACCCTTCCCCGAAGCCTGACCCTCACCCGTCCCCTAATCCTAAGCCGTACGCTAACACTAACCCGCGCCCTCACACGCACGCTCCCCCTAAAGCGTTGCCGTACCCTCACCTGGACCCTAAACCGTCCCCGTCCCCGAACCCTAACCCTAGCCCGAACCCTAACCCTAACCCTTCCCCGAAGTCTGACCCTCACCTGTCCCCTAATCCTAACCCGTACGCTAACACTAACCCGCGCCCTCACACGCACGCTCCCCCTAAAGAGTTGCCGTACCCTCACCTGGACCCTAAACCGTCCCCGTCCCCTAACCCTAGCCCGAACCCTAACCCTAACCCTTCCCCGAAGCCTGACCCTCACCCGTCCCCTAATCCTAAGCCGTACGCTAACACTAACCCGCGCCCTCACACCCACGCTCCCCCTAAAGCGTTGCCGTACCCTCACCTGGACCCTAAACCGTCCCCGTCCCCTAACCCTAACCCTAGCCCGACCCCTAACCCTAACCCTTCCCCGAAGCCTGACGCTCACCCGTCCCCTAATCCTAACCCGTACGCTAACACTAACCCACGCCCTCACACGCACGCTACCCCTAAAGCGTTGCCGTACCCTCACCTGGACCCTAAACCGTCCCCGTCCCCTAACCCTAACCCTAGCCCGAACCCTAACCCTAATCCTTCCCCGAAGCCTGACCCTCACCCGTCCCCTAATCCTAACCCGTACGCTAACACTAAGCCACGCCCTCACACGCACGCTCCCCCTAAAGCGTTGCCGTACCCTCACCTGGACCCTAAACCGTCCCCGTCCCCTAATCCTAACCCTAGCCCGAACCCTAACCCTAACCCTTCCCCGAAGCCTGACCCTCACCCGTCCCCTAATCCTATCCCGTACGCTAACACTAACCCGCGCCCTCACACACACGCTCCCCCTAAAGCGTTGCCGTACCCTCACCTGGACCCTAAACCGTCCCCGTCCCCTAACCCTAACCCTAGCCTGAACCTTAACCCTAACCCTTCCCCGAAGCCTGACCCTCACCCGTCCCCTAATCCTAACCCGTACGCTAACACTATCCCACGCCCTCACACGCACGCTTCCCCTAAAGCGTTGCCGTACCCTCACCTGGACCCTAAACCGTCCCCGTCCCCTAACCCTAACCCTAGCCCGAACCCTAACCCTAACCCTTCCCAGAAGCCAGACCCTCACCCGTCCCCTAATCCTAACCCGTACGCTAACACTAACCCACTCCCTAACACGCATGCTCCCCCTAAAGCGTTGCCGTACCCTCACCTGGACCCTAAACCGTCCCCGTCCCCTAACCCTAACCCTAGCCCGAACCCTAACCCTAACCCTTCCCCGAAGCCTGACCCTCACCCGTCCCCTAATCCTAACCCGTACGCTAACACTAACCCGCGCCCTCACACGCACGCTCCCCCTAAAGCGTTGCCGTACCCTCACCTGGACCCTAAACCTTCCCCGTCTCCTAACCCTAACCCTTGCCCGAACCCTAACCCTAACCCTTCCCCGAAGCCTGACCCTCACCCGTCCCCTAATCCTAACCCGTACGCTAACACTAACCCGCGCCCTCACACGCACGCTCCCCCTAAAGCGTTGCCGTACCCTCACCTGGACCCTAAACCGTCCCCGTCCCCTAACCGTAACCCTAGCCCGATCCCTAACCCTAACCCTTCCCCGAAGCCTGACCCTCACCCGTCCCCTAATCCTAACCCGTACGCTAACACTAACCCACGCCCTCACACGCACGCTCCCCCTAAAGCGTTGCCGTACCCTCACCTGGACCCTAAACCGTCCCCGTCCCCTAACCCTAACCCTAGCCCGAACCCTAACCCTAACCCTTCCCCGAAGCCTGACGCTCACCCGTCCCCTAATCCTAACCCGTACGCTAACACTAACCCACGCCCTCACACGCACGCTCCCCCTAAAGCGTTGCCGTACCCTCACCTGGACCCTAAACCGTCCCTGTCCCCTAACCCTAACCCTAGCCCGAACCCTAACCCTAATCATTCCCCGAAGCCTGACCCTCACCCGTCCCCTAATCCTAACCCGTACGCTAACACTAACCCGCGCCCTCACACGCACGCTCCCCCTAAACCGTTGCCGTACCCTCACCTGGACCCTAAACCGTCCCCGTCCCCTAACCCTAACCCTAGCCCGAACCCTAACCCTAACCCTTCCCCGAAGCCTGACCCTCACCCGTCCCCTAATCCTAACCCGTACGCTAACACTAACCCGCGCCCTCACACACACGCTCCCCCTAAAGCGTTGCCGTACCCTCACCTGGACCCTAAACCGTCCCCGTCCCCTAACCCTAACCCTAGCCCGAACCCTAACCCTAACCCTTCCCCGAAGCCTGAGCCTCACCCGTCCCCTAATCCTAACCCGTACGCTAACACTAACCCACGCCCTCACACGCACGCTCACCCTAAAGCGTTGCCGTACCCTCACCTGGACCCTAAACCGTCCCCGTCCCCTAACCCTAACCCTAGCCCGAACCCTAACCCTAAACCTTCCCCGAAGCCTGACCCTCACCCGTCCCCTAATCCTAACCCGTACGCTAACACTAACCCACGCCCTCACATGCACGCTCCTCCTAAAGAGTTGCCGTACCCTCACCTGGACCGTAAACCGTCCCCGTCCCCTAACCCTAACCCTAGCCCGAACCCTAACCCTAACCCTTCCCCGAAGCCTGACCCTCACCCGTCCCCTAATCCTAACCCGTACGCTAACACTAACCCACGCCCTCACACGCACGCTCCCCCTAAAGCGTTGCCGTACCCTCACCTGGACCGTAAACCGTCCCCGTCCCCTAACCCTAACCCTAGCCCGAACCCTAACCCTAACCCTTCCCCGAAGCCTGACCCACACCCGTCCCCTAATCCTAACCCGTACGCTAACACTAACCCGCGCCCTCACACGCACGCTCCCCCTAAAGCGTTGCCGTACCCTCACCTGGACCCTAAACCTTCCCCGTCCCCTAACCCTAAACCTAGCCCGATCCCTAACCCTAACCCTTCCCCGAAGCCTGACCCTCACCCGTCCCCTAATCCTAACCCGTACGCTAACACTAACCCACGCCCTCACACGCACGCTCCCCCTAAAGCGTTGCCGTACCCTCACCTGGACCCTAAACCGTCCCCGTCCCCTAACCCTAACCCTAGCCCGAACCCTAACCCTAACCCTTCCCCGAAGCCTGACCCTCACCCGTCCCCTAATCCTAAGCCGTACGCTAACACTAACCCGCGCCCTCACACGCACGCTCCCCCTAAAGCGTTGCCGTACCCTCACCTGGACCCTAAACCGTCCCCGTCCCCGAACCCTAACCCTAGCCCGAACCCTAACCCTAACCCTTCCCCGAAGTCTGACCCTCAACTGTCCCCTAATCCTAACCCGTACGCTAACACTAACCCGCGCCCTCACACGCACGCTCCCCCTAAAGAGTTGCCGTACCCTCACCTGGACCCTAAACCGTCCCCGTCCCCTAACCCTAGCCCGAACCCTAACCCTAACCCTTCCCCGAAGCCTGACCCTCACCCGTCCCCTAATCCTAACCCGTACGCTAACACTAACCCACGCCCTCACACGCACGCTCTCCCTAAAGCGTTGCCGTACACTCACCTGGACCCTAAACCGTCCCCGTCCCCTAACCCTCACCCTAGCCCGAACCCTAACCCTAACCCTTCCCCGAAGCCTGACCCTCACCCGTCCCCTAATCCTAACCCGTACGCTAACACTAACCCACGCCCTCACACGCACGCTCCCCCTAAAGCGTTGCCGTACCCTCACCTGGACCCTAAACCGTCCCCGTCCCCTAACCCTAACCCTAGCCCGAACCCTAACCCTAACCCTTCCCCGAAGCCTGACCCTCACCCGTCCCCTAATCCTAACCCGTACGCTAACACTAACCCGCGCCCTCACACGCACGCTCCCCCTAAAGCGTTGCCGTACCCTCACCTGGACCCTAAACCTTCCCCGTCCCCTAACCCTAACCCTTGCCCGAACCCTAACCCTAACCCTTCCCCGAAGCCTGACCCTCACCCGTCCCCTAATCCTAACCCGTACGCTAACACTAACCCGCGCCCTCACACGCACGCTCCCCCTAAAGCGTTGCCGTACCCTCACCTGGACCCTAAACCGTCCCCGTCCCCTAACCCTAACCCTAGCCCGATCCCTAACCCTAACCCTTCCCCGAAGCCTGACCCTCACCCGTCCCCTAATCCTAATCCGTACGCTAACACTAACCCACGCCCTCACACGCACGCTCCCCCTAAAGCGTTGCCGTGCCCTCACCTGGACCCTAAACCGTCCCCGTCCCCTAACCCTAACCCTAGCCCGAACCCTAACCCTAACCCTTCCCCGAAGCCTGACCCTCACCCGTCCCCTAATCCTAAGCCGTACGCTAACACTAACCCGCGGCCTCACACGCACGCTCCCCCTAAAGCGTTGCCGTACCCTCACCTGGACCCTAAACCGTCCCCGTCCCCTAACCCTAACCCTAGCCCGAACCCTAACCCTAACCCTTCCCCGAAGTCTGACCCTCACCCGTCCCCTAATCCTAACCCGTACGCTAACACTAACCCGCGCCCTCACACGCACGCTCCCCCTAAAGCGTTGCCGTACCCTCACCTGGACCCTAAACCGTCCCCGTCCCCTAACCCTAACCCTAGCCCGAACCCTAACCCTAACCCTTCCCCGAAGCCTGACCCTCACCCGTCCCCTAATCCTAAGCCGTACGCTAACACTAACCCGCGCCCTCACACCCACGCTCCCCCTAAAGCGTTGCCGTACCCTCACCTGGACCCTAAACCGTCCCCGTCCCCTAACCCTAACCCTAGCCCGACCCCTAACCCTAACCCTTCCCCGAAGCCTGACGCTCACCCGTCCCCTAATCCTAACCCGTACACTAACACTAACCCACGCCCTCACACGCATGCTACCCCTAAAGCGTTGCCGTACCCTCACCTGGACCCTAAACCGTCCCCGTCCCCTAACCCTAACCCTAGCCCGAACCCTAACCCTAATCCTTCCCCGAAGCCTGACCCTCACCCGTCCCCTAATCCTAACCCGTACGCTAACACTAAGCCACGCCCTCACACGCACGCTCCCCCTAAAGCGTTGCCGTACCCTCACCTGGACCCTAAACCGTCCCCGTCCCCTAATCCTAACCCTAGCCCGAACCCTAACCCTAACCCTTCCCCGAAGCCTGACCCTCACCCGTCCCCTAATCCTATCCCGTACGCTAACACTAACCCGCGCCCTCACACACACGCTCCCCCTAAAGCGTTGCCGTACCCTCACCTGGACCCTAAACCGTCCCCGTCCCCTAACCCTAACCCTAGCCTGAACCTTAACCCTAACCCTTCCCCGAAGCCTGACCCTCACCCGTCCCCTAATCCTAACCCGTACGCTAACACTATCCCACGCCCTCACACGCACGCTTCCCCTAAAGCGTTGCCGTACCCTCACCTGGACCGTAAACCGTCCCCGTCCCCTAACCCTAACCCTAGCCCGAACCCTAACCCTAACCCTTCCCAGAAGCCAGACCCTCACCCGTCCCCTAATCCTAACCCGTACGCTAACACTAACCCACTCCCTAACACGCATGCTCCCCCTAAAGCGTTGCCGTACCCTCACCTGGACCCTAAACCGTCCCCGTCCCCTAACCCTAACCCTAGCCCGAACCCTAACCCTAACCCTTCCCCGAAGCCTGACCCTCACCCGTCCCCTAATCCTAACCCGTACGCTAACACTATCCCACGCCCTCACACGCACGCTTCCCCTAAAGCGTTGCCGTACCCTCACCTGGACCCTAAACCGTCCCCGTCCCCTAACCCTAACCCTAGCCCGAACCCTAACCCTAACCCTTCCCAGAAGCCAGACCCTCACCCGTCCCCTAATCCTAACCCGTACGCTAACACTAACCCACTCCCTAACACGCATGCTCCCCCTAAAGCGTTGCCGTACCCTCACCTGGACCCTAAACCGTCCCCGTCCCCTAACCGTAACCCTAGCCCGATCCCTAACCCTAACCCTTCCCCGAAGCCTGACCCTCACCCGTCCCCTAATCCTAACCCGTACGCTAACACTAACCCACGCCCTCACACGCACGCTCCCCCTAAAGCGTTGCCGTACCCTCACCTGGACCCTAAACCGTCCCCGTCCCCTAACCCTAACCCTAGCCCGAACCCTAACCCTAACCCTTCCCCGAAGCCTGACGCTCACCCGTCCCCTAATCCTAACCCGTACGCTAACACTAACCCACGCCCTCACACGCACGCTCCCCCTAAAGCGTTGCCGTACCCTCACCTGGACCCTAAACCGTCCCTGTCCCCTAACCCTAACCCTAGCCCGAACCCTAACCCTAATCATTCCCCGAAGCCTGACCCTCACCCGTCCCCTAATCCTAACCCGTACGCTAACACTAACCCGCGCCCTCACACGCACGCTCCCCCTAAACCGTTGCCGTACCCTCACCTGGACCCTAAACCGTCCCCGTCCCCTAACCCTAACCCTAGCCCGAACCCTAACCCTAACCCTTCCCCGAAGCCTGACCCTCACCCGTCCCCTAATCCTAACCCGTACGCTAACACTAACCCGCGCCCTCACACACACGCTCCCCCTAAAGCGTTGCCGTACCCTCACCTGGACCCTAAACCGTCCCCGTCCCCTAACCCTAACCCTAGCCCGAACCCTAACCCTAACCCTTCCCCGAAGCCTGAGCCTCACCCGTCCCCTAATCCTAACCCGTACGCTAACACTAACCCACGCCCTCACACGCACGCTCGCCCTAAAGCGTTGCCGTACCCTCACCTGGACCCTAAACCGTCCCCGTCCCCTAACCCTAACCCTAGCCCGAACCCTAACCCTAAACCTTCCCCGAAGCCTGACCCTCACCCGTCCCCTAATCCTAACCCGTACGCTAACACTAACCCACGCCCTCACATGCACGCTCCTCCTAAAGAGTTGCCGTACCCTCACCTGGACCGTAAACCGTCCCCGTCCCCTAACCCTAACCCTAGCCCGAACCCTAACCCTAACCCTTCCCCGAAGCCTGACCCTCACCCGTCCCCTAATCCTAACCCGTACGCTAACACTAACCCACGCCCTCACACGCACGCTCCCCCTAAAGCGTTGCCGTACCCTCACCTGGACCGTAAACCGTCCCCGTCCCCTAACCCTAACCCTAGCCCGAACCCTAACCCTAACCCTTCCCCGAAGCCTGACCCTCACCCGTCCCCTAATCCTAACCCGTACGCTAACACTAACCCGCGCCCTCACACGCACGCTCCCCCTAAAGCGTTGCCGTACCCTCACCTGGACCCTAAACCTTCCCCGTCCCCTAACCCTAAACCTAGCCCGATCCCTAACCCTAACCCTTCCCCGAAGCCTGACCCTCACCCGTCCCCTAATCCTAACCCGTACGCTAACACTAACCCACGCCCTCACACGCACGCTCCCCCTAAAGCGTTGCCGTACCCTCACCTGGACCCTAAACCGTCCCCGTCCCCTAACCCTAACCCTAGCCCGAACCCTAACCCTAACCCTTCCCCGAAGCCTGACCCTCACCCGTCCCCTAATCCTAAGCCGTACGCTAACACTAACCCGCGCCCTCACACGCACGCTCCCCCTAAAGCGTTGCCGTACCCTCACCTGGACCCTAAACCGTCCCCGTCCCCGAACCCTAACCCTAGCCCGAACCCTAACCCTAACCCTTCCCCGAAGTCTGACCCTCACCTGTCCCCTAATCCTAACCCGTACGCTAACACTAACCCGCGCCCTCACACGCACGCTCCCCCTAAAGAGTTGCCGTACCCTCACCTGGACCCTAAACCGTCCCCGTCCCCTAACCCTAGCCCGAACCCTAACCCTAACCCTTCCCCGAAGCCTGACCCTCACCCGTCCCCTAATCCTAAGCCGTACGCTAACACTAACCCGCGCCCTCACACCCACGCTCCCCCTAAAGCGTTGCCGTACCCTCACCTGGACCCTAAACCGTCCCCGTCCCCTAACCCTAACCCTAGCCCGACCCCTAACCCTAACCCTTCCCCGAAGCCTGACGCTCACCCGTCCCCTAATCCTAACCCGTACGCTAACACTAACCCACGCCCTCACACGCACGCTACCCCTAAAGCGTTGCCGTACCCTCACCTGGACCCTAAACCGTCCCCGTCCCCTAACCCTAACCCTAGCCCGAACCCTAACCCTAATCCTTCCCCGAAGCCTGACCCTCACCCGTCCCCTAATCCTAACCCGTACGCTAACACTAAGCCACGCCCTCACACGCACGCTCCCCCTAAAGCGTTGCCGTACCCTCACCTGGACCCTAAACCGTCCCCGTCCCCTAATCCTAACCCTAGCCCGAACCCTAACCCTAACCCTTCCCCGAAGCCTGACCCTCACCCGTCCCCTAATCCTATCCCGTACGCTAACACTAACCCGCGCCCTCACACACACGCTCCCCCTAAAGCGTTGCCGTACCCTCACCTGGACCCTAAACCGTCCCCGTCCCCTAACCCTAACCCTAGCCTGAACCTTAACCCTAACCCTTCCCCGAAGCCTGACCCTCACCCGTCCCCTAATCCTAACCCGTACGCTAACACTATCCCACGCCCTCACACGCACGCTTCCCCTAAAGCGTTGCCGTACCCTCACCTGGACCCTAAACCGTCCCCGTCCCCTAACCCTAACCCTAGCCCGAACCCTAACCCTAACCCTTCCCAGAAGCCAGACCCTCACCCGTCCCCTAATCCTAACCCGTACGCTAACACTAACCCACTCCCTAACACGCATGCTCCCCCTAAAGCGTTGCCGTACCCTCACCTGGACCCTAAACCGTCCCCGTCCCCTAACCCTAACCCTAGCCCGAACCCTAACCCTAACCCTTCCCCGAAGCCTGACCCTCACCCGTCCCCTAATCCTAACCCGTACGCTAACACTAACCCGCGCCCTCACACGCACGCTCCCCCTAAAGCGTTGCCGTACCCTCACCTGGACCCTAAACCTTCCCCGTCTCCTAACCCTAACCCTTGCCCGAACCCTAACCCTAACCCTTCCCCGAAGCCTGACCCTCACCCGTCCCCTAATCCTAACCCGTACGCTAACACTAACCCGCGCCCTCACACGCACGCTCCCCCTAAAGCGTTGCCGTACCCTCACCTGGACCCTAAACCGTCCCCGTCCCCTAACCGTAACCCTAGCCCGATCCCTAACCCTAACCCTTCCCCGAAGCCTGACCCTCACCCGTCCCCTAATCCTAACCCGTACGCTAACACTAACCCACGCCCTCACACGCACGCTCCCCCTAAAGCGTTGCCGTACCCTCACCTGGACCCTAAACCGTCCCCGTCCCCTAACCCTAACCCTAGCCCAAACCCTAACCCTAACCCTTCCCCGAAGCCTGACGCTCACCCGTCCCCTAATCCTAACCCGTACGCTAACACTAACCCACGCCCTCACACGCACGCTCCCCCTAAAGCGTTGCCGTACCCTCACCTGGACCCTAAACCGTCCCTGTCCCCTAACCCTAACCCTAGCCCGAACCCTAACCCTAATCATTCCCCGAAGCCTGACCCTCACCCGTCCCCTAATCCTAACCCGTACGCTAACACTAACCCGCGCCCTCACACGCACGCTCCCCCTAAACCGTTGCCGTACCCTCACCTGGACCCTAAACCGTCCCCGTCCCCTAACCCTAACCCTAGCCCGAACCCTAACCCTAACCCTTCCCCGAAGCCTGACCCTCACCCGTCCCCTAATCCTAACCCGTACGCTAACACTAACCCGCGCCCTCACACACACGCTCCCCCTAAAGCGTTGCCGTACCCTCACCTGGACCCTAAACCGTCCCCGTCCCCTAACCCTAACCCTAGCCCGAACCCTAACCCTAACCCTTCCCCGAAGCCTGAGCCTCACCCGTCCCCTAATCCTAACCCGTACGCTAACACTAACCCACGCCCTCACACGCACGCTCGCCCTAAAGCGTTGCCGTACCCTCACCTGGACCCTAAACCGTCCCCGTCCCCTAACCCTAACCCTAGCCCGAACCCTAACCCTAAACCTTCCCCGAAGCCTGACCCTCACCCGTCCCCTAATCCTAACCCGTACGCTAACACTAACCCACGCCCTCACATGCACGCTCCTCCTAAAGAGTTGCCGTACCCTCACCTGGACCGTAAACCGTCCCCGTCCCCTAACCCTAACCCTAGCCCGAACCCTAACCCTAACCCTTCCCCGAAGCCTGACCCTCACCCGTCCCCTAATCCTAACCCGTACGCTAACACTAACCCACGCCCTCACACGCACGCTCCCCCTAAAGCGTTGCCGTACCCTCACCTGGACCGTAAACCGTCCCCGTCCCCTAACCCTAACCCTAGCCCGAACCCTAACCCTAACCCTTCCCCGAAGCCTGACCCTCACCCGTCCCCTAATCCTAACCCGTACGCTAACACTAACCCGCGCCCTCACACGCACGCTCCCCCTAAAGCGTTGCCGTACCCTCACCTGGACCCTAAACCTTCCCCGTCCCCTAACCCTAAACCTAGCCCGATCCCTAACCCTAACCCTTCCCCGAAGCCTGACCCTCACCCGTCCCCTAATCCTAACCCGTACGCTAACACTAACCCACGCCCTCACACGCACGCTCCCCCTAAAGCGTTGCCGTACCCTCACCTGGACCCTAAACCGTCCCCGTCCCCTAACCCTAACCCTAGCCCGAACCCTAAACCTAACCCTTCCCCGAAGCCTGACCCTCACCCGTCCCCTAATCCTAAGCCGTACGCTAACACTAACCCGCGCCCTCACACGCACGCTCCCCCTAAAGCGTTGCCGTACCCTCACCTGGACCCTAAACCGTCCCCGTCCCCGAACCCTAACCCTAGCCCGAACCCTAACCCTAACCCTTCCCCGAAGTCTGACCCTCACCTGTCCCCTAATCCTAACCCGTACGCTAACACTAACCCGCGCCCTCACACGCACGCTCCCCCTAAAGAGTTGCCGTACCCTCACCTGGACCCTAAACCGTCCCCGTCCCCTAACCCTAGCCCGAACCCTAACCCTAACCCTTCCCCGAAGCCTGACCCTCACCCGTCCCCTAATCCTAACCCGTACGCTAACACTAACCCGCGCCCTCACACGCACGCTCCCCCTAAACCGTTGCCGTACCCTCACCTGGACCCTAAACCGTCCCCGTCCCCTAACCCTAACCCTAGCCCGAACCCTAACCCTAACCCTTCCCCGAAGCCTGACCCTCACCCGTCCCCTAATCCTAACCCGTACGCTAACACTAACCCGCGCCCTCACACACACGCTCCCCCTAAAGCGTTGCCGTACCCTCATCTGGACCCTAAACCATCCCCGTACCCTAACCCTAACCCTAGCCCGAACCCTAACCCTAACCCTTCCCCGAAGCCTGACCCTCACCCGTCCCCTAATCCTAACCCGTACGCTAACACTAACCCACGCCCTCACACGCACGCTCCCCCTAAAGCGTTGCCGTACCCTCACCTGGACCCTAAACCGTCCCCGTCCCCTAACCCTAACCCTAGCCCGAACCCTAACCCTAACCCTTCCCCGAAGCCTGACCCTCACCCGTCCCCTAATCCTAACGCGTACGCTAACACTAACCCGCGCCCTCACACGCACGCTCGCCCTAAAGCGTTGCCGTACCCTCACCTGGACCCTAAACCGTCCCCGTCCCCTAACCCTAACCCTAGCCCGAACCCTAACCCTAACCCTTCCCCGAAGTCTGACCCTCACCCGTCCCCTAATCCTAACCCGTAGGCTAACACTAATCCGCGCCCTCACACGCACGCTCCTCCTAAAGCGTTGCCGTACCCTCACCTGGACCCTAAACCGTCCCCGTCCCCTAACCCTAGCCCGAACCCTAACCCTAACCCTTCCCCGAAGCCTGACCCTCACCCGTCCCCTAATCCTAACCCGTACGCTAACACTAACCCGCGCCCTCACACGCACGCTCCCCCTAAAGCGTTGCCGTACCCTCACCTGGACCCTAAACCGTCCCCGTCCCCTAACCCTAACCCTAGCCCGATCCCTAACCCTAACCCTTCCCCGAAGCCTGACCCTCACCCGTCCCCTAATCCTAACCCGTACGCTAACACTAACCCACGCCCTCACACGCACGCTCCCCCTAAAGCGTTGCCGTACCCTCACCTGGACCCTAAACCGTCCCCGTCCCCTAACCCTAACCCTAGCCCGAACCCAAACCCTAACCCTTCCCCGAAGCCTGACCCTCACCCGTCCCCTAATCCTAAGCCGTACGCTAACACTAACCCGCGCCCTCACACGCACGCTCCCCCTAAAGCGTTGCCGTACCCTCACCTGGACCCTAAACCGTCCCCGTCCCCTAACCCTAACCCTAGCCCGAACCCTAACCCTAACCCTTCCCCGAAGCCTGACCCTCACCCGTCCCCTAATCCTAACCCGTACGTTAACACTAACCCGCGCCCTCACACCCACGCTCCCCCTAAAGCGTTGCCGTACCGTCACCTGGACCCTAAACCGTCCCCGTCCCCTAACCCTTACCCAAGCCCGAACCCTAACCCTAACCCTTCCCCGAAGCCTGACCCTCACCCGTCCCCTAATCCTAACCCGTACGCTAACACTAACCCGCGCCCTCACACGCACGCTCCCCCTAAAGCGTTACCGTACCCTCACCTGGACCCTAAACCGTCCCCGTCCCCTAACCCTAACCCTAGCCCAAACCCTAACCCTAACCCTTCCCCGAAGCCTGACCCTCACCCGTCCCATAGTCCTAACCCGTACGCTAACACTAACCCACGCCCTCAAACGCACGCTCCCCCTAAAGCGTTGCCGTACCCTCACCTGGACCCTAAACCGTCCCCGTCCCCTAACCCTAACCCTAGCCCGAACCCTAACCCTAACCATTCCCCGAAGCCTGACCCTCACCCGTCCCCTAATCCTAACCCGTACGCTAACACTAACCCGCACCCTCACACGCACGCTCCCCCTAAAACGTTGCCGTACCCTCACCTGGATCCAAAACCGTCCCCGTCCCCTAACCCTAACCCTAGCCCGAACCCTAACACTAACCCTTCCCCAAAGCCTGACCCTCACCCGTCCCATAATCCTAACCCGTACGCTAACACTAACCCGCGCCCTCACACGCACGCTCCCCCTAAAGCGTTGCCGTACCCTCACCTGGACCCTAAACCGTCCCCGTCCCCTAACCCTAACCCTAGCCCGAACCCTAACCCTAACCCTTCCCCGAAGCCTGACCCTCACCCGTCCCCTAATCCTAACCCGTACGCTAACACTAACCCGCGCCCTCACACCCACGCTCCCCCTAAAGCGTTGCCGTACCCTCACCTGGACCCTAAACCGTCCCCGTCCCCTAACCCTAACCCTAGCCCGAACCCTAACCCTAACCCTTCCCCGAAGCCTGACACTCACCCGTCCCCTAATCCTAACCCGTACGCTAACACTAACCCACGCCCTCACACGCACGCTCGCCCTAAAGCGTTGCCGTACCCTCACCTGGACCCTAAACCGTCCCCGTCCCCTAACCCTCACCCTAGCCCGAACCCTAACCCTAACCCTTCCCCGAAGCCTGACCCTCACCCGTCCCCTAATCCTAACCCGTACGCTAACACTAACCCGCGCCCTCACACGCACGCTCCCCCTAAAGCGTTGCCGTACCCTCACCTGGACCCTAAACCGTCCCCGTCCCCTAACCCTAACCCTAGCCCGATCCCTAACCCTAACCCTTCCCCGAAGCCTGACCCTCACCCGTCCCCTAATCCTATTCCGTACGCTAACACTAACCCACGCCCTCACACGCACGCTCCCCCTAAAGCGTTGCCATGCCCTCACCTGGACCCTAAACCGTCCCCGTCCCCTAACCCTAACCCTAGCCCGAACCCTAACCCTAACCCTTCCCCGAAGCCTGACCCTCACCCGTCCCCTAATCCTAAGCCGTACGCTAACACTAACCCGCGGCCTCACACGCACGCTCCCCCTAAAGCGTTGCCGTACCCTCACCTGGACCCTAAACCGTCCCCGTCCCCTAACCCTAACCCTAGCCCGAACCCTAACCCTAACCCTTCCCCGAAGTCTGACCCTCACCCGTCCCCTAATCCTAACCCGTACGCTAACACTAACCCGCGCCCTCACACGCACGCTCCCCCTAAAGCGTTGCCGTACCCTCACCTGGACCCTAAACCGTCCCCGTACCCTAACCCTAACCCTAGCCCGAACCCTAACCCTAATCCTTCCCCGAAGCCTGACCCTCACCCGTCCCCTAATCCTAAGCCGTACGCTAACACTAACCCGCGCCCTCACACCCACGCTCCCCCTAAAGCGTTGCAGTACCCTCACCTGGACCCTAAACCGTCCCCGTCCCCTAACCCTAACCCTAGCCCGACCCCTAACCCTAACCCTTCCCCGAAGCCTGACGCTCACCCGTCCCCTAATCCTAACCCGTACGCTAACACTAACCCACGCCCTCACACGCATGCTACCCCTAAAGCGTTGCCGTACCCTCACCTGGACCCTAAACCGTCCCCGTCCCCTAACCCTAACCCTAGCCCGAACCCTAACCCTAATCCTTCCCCGAAGCCTGACCCTCACCCGTCCCCTAATCCTAACCCGTACGCTAACACTAAGCCACGCCCTCACACGCACGCTCCCCCTAAAGCGTTGCCGTACCCTCACCTGGACCCTAAACCGTCCCCGTCCCCTAATCCTAACCCTAGCCCGAACCCTAACCCTAACCCTTCCCCGAAGCCTGACCCTCACCCGTCCCCTAATCCTATCCCGTACGCTAACACTAACCCGCGCCCTCACACACACGCTCCCCCTAAAGCGTTGCCGTACCCTCAGCTGGACCCTAAACCGTCCCCGTCCCCTAACCCTAACCCTAGCCCGAACCTTAACCCTAACCCTTCCCCGAAGCCTGACCCTCACCCGTCCCCTAATCCTAACCCGTACGCTAACACTATCCCACGCCCTCACACGCACGCTTCCCCTAAAGCGTTGCCGTACCCTCACCTGGACCCTAAACCGTCCCCGTCCCCTAACCCTAACCCTAGCCCGAACCCTAACCCTAACCCTTCCCAGAAGCCAGACCCTCACCCGTCCCCTAATCCTAACCCGTATGCTAACACTAACCCACTCCCTCACACGCATGCTCCCCCTAAAGCGTTGCCGTACCCTCACCTGGACCCTAAACCGTCCCCGTCCCCTAACCCTAACCCTAGCCCGAACCCTAACCCTAACCCTTCCCCGAAGCCTGACCCTCACCCGTCCCCTAATCCTAACCCGTACGCTAACACTAACCCGCGCCCTCACACGCACGCTCCCCCTAAAGCGTTGCCGTACCCTCACCTGGACCCTAAACCTTCCCCGTCTCCTAACCCTAACCCTTGCCCGAACCCTAACCCTAACCCTTCCCCGAAGCCTGACCCTCACCCGTCCCCTAATCCTAACCCGTACGCTAACACTAACCCGCGCCCTCACACGCACGCTCCCCCTAAAGCGTTGCCGTACCCTCACCTGGACCCTAAACCGTCCCCGTCCCCTAACCCTAACCCTAGCCCGATCCCTAACCCTAACCCTTCCCCGAAGCCTGACCCTCACCCGTCCCCTAATCCTAACCCGTACGCTAACACTAACCCACGCCCTCAGACGCACGCTCCCCCTAAAGCGTTGCCGTACCCTCACCTGGACCCTAAACCGTCCCCGTCCCCTAACCCTAACCCTGCCCGAACCCTAACCCTAACCCTTCCCCGAAGCCTGACCCTCACCCGTACCCTAATCCTAAGCCGTACGCTAACACTAACCCGCGCCCTCACACGCACGCTCCCCCTAAAGCGTTGCCGTACCCTCACCTGGACCCTAAACCGTCCCCGTCCCCTAACCCTAACCCTAGCCCGAACCCTAACCCTAACCCTTCCCCGAAGTCTGACCCTCACCCTTCCCCTAATCCTAACCCGTACGCTAACACTAACCCGCGCCCTCACACGCACGCTCCCCCTAAAGCGTTGCCGTACCCTCACCTGGACCCTAAACCGTCCCCGTCCCCTAACCCTAACCCTAGCCCGAACCCTAACCCTAACACTTCCCCGAAGCCTGACCCTCACCCGTCCCCTAATCCTAACCCGTACGCTAACACTAACCCGCGCCCTCACACGCACGCTCCCCCTAAAGCGTTGCCGTACCCTCACCTGGACCCTAAACCGTCCCCGTCCCCTAACCCTAACCCTAGCCCGATCCCTAACCCTAACCCTTCCCCGAAGCCTGACGCTCACCCGTCCCCTAATCCTAACCCGTACGCTAACACTAACCCACGCCCTCACACGCACGCTCCCCCTAAAGCGTTGCCGTACCCTCACCTGGACCCTAAACCGTCCCCGTCCCCTAACCCTAACCCTAGCCCGAACCCTAACCCTAATCATTCCCCGAAGCCTGACCCTCACCCGTCCCCTAATCCTAACCCGTACGCTAACACTAACCCGCGCCCTCACACGCACGCTCCCCCTAAACCGTTGCCGTACCCTCACCTGGACCCTAAACCGTCCCCGTCCCCTAACCCTAACCCTAGCCCGAACCCTAACCCTAACCCTTCCCCGAAGCCTGACCCTCACCCGTCCCCTAATCCTAACCCGTACGCTAACACTAACCCGCGCCCTCACACACACGCTCCCCCTAAAGCGTTGCCGTACCCTCACCTGGACCCTAAACCGTCCCCGTCCCCTAACCCTAACCCTAGCCCGAACCCTAACCCTAACCCTTCCCCGAAGCCTGAGCCTCACCCGTCCCCTAATCCTAACCCGTACGCTAACACTAACCCACGCCCTCACACGCACGCTCGCCCTAAAGCGTTGCCGTACCCTCACCTGGACCCTAAACCGTCCCCGTCCCCTAACCCTAACCCTAGCCCGAACCCTAACCCTAACCCTTCCCCGAAGCCTGACCCTCACCCGTCCCCTAATCCTAACCCGTACGCTAACACTAACCCACGCCCTCACATGCACGCTCCCCCTAAAGAGTTGCCGTACCCTCACCTGGACCGTAAACCGTCCCCGTCCCCTAACCCTAACCCTAGCCCGAACCCTAACCCTAACCCTTCCCCGAAGCCTGACCCTCACCCGTCCCCTAATCCTAACCCGTACGCTAACACTAACCCGCGCCCTCACACGCACGCTCCCCCAAAAGCGTTGCCGTACCCTCACCTGGACCCTAAACCTTCCCCGTCCCCTAACCCTAACCCTTGCCCGAACCCTAACCCTAACCCTTCCCCGAAGCCTGACCCTCACCCGTCCCCTAATCCTAACCCGTACGCTAACACTAACCCGCGCCCTCACACGCACGCTCCCCCTAAAGCGTTGCCGTACCCTCACCTGGACCCTAAACCGTCCCCGTCCCCTAACCCGAACCCTAGCCCGATCCCTAACCCTAACCCTTCCCCGAAGCCTGACCCTCACCCGTCCCCTAATCCTAACCCGTACGCTAACACTAACCCACGCCCTCAGACGCACGCTCCCCCTAAAGCGTTGCCGTACCCTCACCTGGACCCTAAACCGTCCCCGTCCCCTAACCCTAACCCTAGCCCGAACCCTAACCCTAACCCTTCCCCGAAGCCTGACCCTCACCCGTACCCTAATCCTAAGCCGTACGCTAACACTAACCCGCGCCCTCACACGCACGCTCCCCCTAAAGCGTTGCCGTACCCTCACCTGGACCCTAAACCGTCCCCGTCCCCTAACCCTAACCCTAGCCCGAACCCTAACCCTAACCCTTCCCCGAAGTCTGACCCTCACCCTTCCCCTAATCCTAACCCGTACGCTAACACTAACCCGCGCCCTCACACGCACGCTCCCCCTAAAGCGTTGCCGTACCCTCACCTGGACCCTAAACCGTCCCCGTCCCCTAACCCTAACCCTAGCCCGAACCCTAACCCTAACACTTCCCCGAAGCCTGACCCTCACCCGTCCCCTAATCCTAACCCGTACGCTAACACTAACCCGCGCCCTCACACGCACGCTCCCCCTAAAGCGTTGCCGTACCCTCACCTGGACCCTAAACCGTCCCCGTCCCCTAACCCTAACCCTAGCCCGAACCCTAACCCTAACCCTTCCCCGAAGTCTGACCCTCACCTGTCCCCTAATCCTAACCCGTACGCTAACACTAACCCGCGCCCTCACACGCACGCTCCCCCTAAAGCGTTGCCGTACCCTCACCTGGACCCTAAACCGTCCCCGTCCCCTAACCCTAGCCCGAACCCTAACCCTAACCCTTCCCCGAAGCCTGACCCTCACCCGTCCCCTAATCCTAACCCGTACGCTAACACTAACCCGCGCCCTCACACGCACGCTCCCCCTAAACCGTTGCCGTACCCTCACCTGGACCCTAAACCGTCCCCGTCCCCTAACCCTAACCCTAGCCCGAACCCTAACCCTAACCCTTCCCCGAAGCCTGACCCTCACCCGTCCCCTAATCCTAACCCGAACGCTAACACTAACCCACGCCCTCACACGCACGCTCCCCCTAAAGCGTTGCCGTACCCTCACCTGGACCCTAAACCGTCCCCGTCCCCTAACCCTAACCCTAGCCCGAACCCTAACCCTAACCCTTCCCCGAAGTCTGACCCTCACCCTTCCCCTAATCCTAACCCGTACGCTAACACTAACCCGCGCCCTCACACGCACGCTCCCCCTAAAGCGTTGCCGTACCCTCACCTGGACCCTAAACCGTCCCCGTCCCCTAACCCTAACCCTAGCCCGAACCCTAACCCTAACACTTCCCCGAAGCCTGACCCTCACCCGTCCCCTAATCCTAACCCGTACGCTAACACTAACCCGCGCCCTCACACGCACGCTCCCCCTAAAGCGTTGCCGTACCCTCACCTGGACCCTAAACCGTCCCCGTCCCCTAACCCTAACCCTAGCCCGATCCCTAACCCTATCCCTTCCCCGAAGCCTGACGCTCACCCGTCCCCTAATCCTAACCCGTACGCTAACACTAACCCACGCCCTCACACGCACGCTCCCCCTAAAGCGTTGCCGTACCCTCACCTGGACCCTAAACCGTCCCCGTCCCCTAACCCTAACCCTAGCCCGAACCCTAACCCTAATCATTCCCCGAAGCCTGACCCTCACCCGTCCCCTAATCCTAACCCGTACGCTAACACTAACCCGCGCCCTCACACGCACGCTCCCCCTAAACCGTTGCCGTACCCTCACCTGGACCCTAAACCGTCCCCGTCCCCTAACCCTAACCCTAGCCCGAACCCTAACCCTAACCCTTCCCCGAAGCCTGACCCTCACCCGTCCCCTAATCCTAACCCGTACGCTAACACTAACCCGCGCCCTCACACACACGCTCCCCCTAAAGCGTTGCCGTACCCTCACCTGGACCCTAAACCGTCCCCGTCCCCTAACCCTAACCCTAGCCCGAACCCTAACCCTAACCCTTCCCCGAAGCCTGAGCCTCACCCGTCCCCTAATCCTAACCCGTACGCTAACACTAACCCACGCCCTCACACGCACGCTCGCCCTAAAGCGTTGCCGTACCCTCACCTGGACCCTAAACCGTCCCCGTCCCCTAACCCTCACCCTAGCCCGAACCCTAACCCTAACCCTTCCCCGAAGCCTGACCCTCACCCGTCCCCTAATCCTAACCCGTACGCTAACACTAACCCACGCCCTCACACGCACGTTCCCCCTAAAGCGTTGCCGTACCCTCACCTGGACCCTAAACCGTCCCCGTCCCCTAACCCTAACCCTAGCCCGAACCCTAACCCTAACCCTTCCCCGAAGCCTGACCCTCACCCGTCCCCTAATCCTAACCCGTACGCTAACACTAACCCGCGCCCTCACACGCACGCTCCCCCTAAAGCGTTGCCGTACCCTCACCTGGACCCTAAACCTTCCCCGTCCCCTAACCCTAACCCTTGCCCGAACCCTAACCCTAACCCTTCCCCGAAGCCTGACCCTCACCCGTCCCCTAATCCTAACCCGTACGCTAACACTAACCCGCGCCCTCACACGCACGCTCCCCCTAAAGCGTTGCCGTACCCTCACCTGGACCCTAAACCGTCCCCGTCCCCTAACCCTAACCCTAGCCCGATCCCTAACCCTAACCCTTCCCCGAAGCCTGACCCTCACCCGTCCCCTAATCCTATTCCGTACGCTAACACTAACCCACGCCCTCACACGCACGCTCCCCCTAAAGCGTTGCCATGCCCTCACCTGGACCCTAAACCGTCCCCGTCCCCTAACCCTAACCCTAGCCCGAACCCTAACCCTAACCCTTCCCCGAAGCCTGACCCTCACCCGTCCCCTAATCCTAAGCCGTACGCTAACACTAACCCGCGGCCTCACACGCACGCTCCCCCTAAAGCGTTGCCGTACCCTCACCTGGACCCTAAACCGTCCCCGTCCCCTAACCCTAACCCTAGCCCGAACCCTAACCCTAACCCTTCCCCGAAGTCTGACCCTCACCCGTCCCCTAATCCTAACCCGTACGCTAACACTAACCCGCGCCCTCACACGCACGCTCCCCCTAAAGCGTTGCCGTACCCTCACCTGGACCCTAAACCGTCCCCGTCCCCTAATCCTAACCCTAGCCCGAACCCTAACCCTAACCCTTCCCCGAAGCCTGACCCTCACCCGTCCCCTAATCCTATCCCGTACGCTAACACTAACCCGCGCCCTCACACACACGCTCCCCCTAAAGCGTTGCCGTACCCTCAGCTGGACCCTAAACCGTCCCCGTCCCCTAACCCTAACCCTAGCCCGAACCTTAACCCTAACCCTTCCCCGAAGCCTGACCCTCACCCGTCCCCTAATCCTAACCCGTACGCTAACACTATCCCACGCCCTCACACGCACGCTTCCCCTAAAGCGTTGCCGTACCCTCACCTGGACCCTAAACCGTCCCCGTCCCCTAACCCTAACCCTAGCCCGAACCCTAACCCTAACCCTTCCCAGAAGCCAGACCCTCACCCGTCCCCTAATCCTAACCCGTATGCTAACACTAACCCACTCCCTCACACGCATGCTCCCCCTAAAGCGTTGCCGTACCCTCACCTGGACCCTAAACCGTCCCCGTCCCCTAACCCTAACCCTAGCCCGAACCCTAACCCTAACCCTTCCCCGAAGCCTGACCCTCACCCGTCCCCTAATCCTAACCCGTACGCTAACACTAACCCGCGCCCTCACACGCACGCTCCCCCTAAAGCGTTGCCGTACCCTCACCTGGACCCTAAACCTTCCCCGTCTCCTAACCCTAACCCTTGCCCGAACCCTAACCCTAACCCTTCCCCGAAGCCTGACCCTCACCCGTCCCCTAATCCTAACCCGTACGCTAACACTAACCCGCGCCCTCACACGCACGCTCCCCCTAAAGCGTTGCCGTACCCTCACCTGGACCCTAAACCGTCCCCGTCCCCTAACCCTAACCCTAGCCCGATCCCTAACCCTAACCCTTCCCCGAAGCCTGACCCTCACCCGTCCCCTAATCCTAACCCGTACGCTAACACTAACCCACGCCCTCAGACGCACGCTCCCCCTAAAGCGTTGCCGTACCCTCACCTGGACCCTAAACCGTCCCCGTCCCCTAACCCTAACCCTGCCCGAACCCTAACCCTAACCCTTCCCCGAAGCCTGACCCTCACCCGTACCCTAATCCTAAGCCGTACGCTAACACTAACCCGCGCCCTCACACGCACGCTCCCCCTAAAGCGTTGCCGTACCCTCACCTGGACCCTAAACCGTCCCCGTCCCCTAACCCTAACCCTAGCCCGAACCCTAACCCTAACCCTTCCCCGAAGTCTGACCCTCACACTTCCCCTAATCCTAACCCGTACGCTAACACTAACCCGCGCCCTCACACGCACGCTCCCCCTAAAGCGTTGCCGTACCCTCACCTGGACCCTAAACCGTCCCCGTCCCCTAACCCTAACCCTAGCCCGAACCCTAACCCTAACACTTCCCCGAAGCCTGACCCTCACCCGTCCCCTAATCCTAACCCGTACGCTAACACTAACCCGCGCCCTCACACGCACGCTCCCCCTAAAGCGTTGCCGTACCCTCACCTGGACCCTAAACCGTCCCCGTCCCCTAACCCTAACCCTAGCCCGATCCCTAACCCTAACCCTTCCCCGAAGCCTGACGCTCACCCGTCCCCTAATCCTAACCCGTACGCTAACACTAACCCACGCCCTCACACGCACGCTCCCCCTAAAGCGTTGCCGTACCCTCACCTGGACCCTAAACCGTCCCCGTCCCCTAACCCTAACCCTAGCCCGAACCCTAACCCTAATCATTCCCCGAAGCCTGACCCTCACCCGTCCCCTAATCCTAACCCGTACGCTAACACTAACCCGCGCCCTCACACGCACGCTCCCCCTAAACCGTTGCCGTACCCTCACCTGGACCCTAAACCGTCCCCGTCCCCTAACCCTAACCCTAGCCCGAACCCTAACCCTAACCCTTCCCCGAAGCCTGACCCTCACCCGTCCCCTAATCCTAACCCGTACGCTAACACTAACCCGCGCCCTCACACACACGCTCCCCCTAAAGCGTTGCCGTACCCTCACCTGGACCCTAAACCGTCCCCGTCCCCTAACCCTAACCCTAGCCCGAACCCTAACCCTAACCCTTCCCCGAAGCCTGAGCCTCACCCGTCCCCTAATCCTAACCCGTACGCTAACACTAACCCACGCCCTCACACGCACGCTCGCCCTAAAGCGTTGCCGTACCCTCACCTGGACCCTAAACCGTCCCCGTCCCCTAACCCTAACCCTAGCCCGAACCCTAACCCTAACCCTTCCCCGAAGCCTGACCCTCACCCGTCCCCTAATCCTAACCCGTACGCTAACACTAACCCACGCCCTCACATGCACGCTCCCCCTAAAGAGTTGCCGTACCCTCACCTGGACCGTAAACCGTCCCCGTCCCCTAACCCTAACCCTAGCCCGAACCCTAACCCTAACCCTTCCCCGAAGCCTGACCCTCACCCGTCCCCTAATCCTAACCCGTACGCTAACACTAACCCGCGCCCTCACACGCACGCTCCCCCAAAAGCGTTGCCGTACCCTCACCTGGACCCTAAACCTTCCCCGTCCCCTAACCCTAACCCTTGCCCGAACCCTAACCCTAACCCTTCCCCGAAGCCTGACCCTCACCCGTCCCCTAATCCTAACCCGTACGCTAACACTAACCCGCGCCCTCACACGCACGCTCCCCCTAAAGCGTTGCCGTACCCTCACCTGGACCCTAAACCGTCCCCGTCCCCTAACCCGAACCCTAGCCCGATCCCTAACCCTAACCCTTCCCCGAAGCCTGACCCTCACCCGTCCCCTAATCCTAACCCGTACGCTAACACTAACCCACGCCCTCAGACGCACGCTCCCCCTAAAGCGTTGCCGTACCCTCACCTGGACCCTAAACCGTCCCCGTCCCCTAACCCTAACCCTAGCCCGAACCCTAACCCTAACCCTTCCCCGAAGCCTGACCCTCACCCGTACCCTAATCCTAAGCCGTACGCTAACACTAACCCGCGCCCTCACACGCACGCTCCCCCTAAAGCGTTGCCGTACCCTCACCTGGACCCTAAACCGTCCCCGTCCCCTAACCCTAACCCTAGCCCGAACCCTAACCCTAACCCTTCCCCGAAGTCTGACCCTCACCCTTCCCCTAATCCTAACCCGTACGCTAACACTAACCCGCGCCCTCACACGCACGCTCCCCCTAAAGCGTTGCCGTACCCTCACCTGGACCCTAAACCGTCCCCGTCCCCTAACCCTAACCCTAGCCCGAACCCTAACCCTAACACTTCCCCGAAGCCTGACCCTCACCCGTCCCCTAATCCTAACCCGTACGCTAACACTAACCCGCGCCCTCACACGCATGCTCCCCCTAAAGCGTTGCCGTACCCTCACCTGGACCCTAAACCGTCCCCGTCCCCTAACCCTAACCCTAGCCCGAACCCTAACCCTAACCCTTCCCCGAAGTCTGACCCTCACCTGTCCCCTAATCCTAACCCGTACGCTAACACTAACCCGCGCCCTCACACGCACGCTCCCCCTAAAGCGTTGCCGTACCCTCACCTGGACCCTAAACCGTCCCCGTCCCCTAACCCTAGCCCGAACCCTAACCCTAACCCTTCCCCGAAGCCTGACCCTCACCCGTCCCCTAATCCTAACCCGTACGCTAACACTAACCCGCGCCCTCACACGCACGCTCCCCCTAAACCGTTGCCGTACCCTCACCTGGACCCTAAACCGTCCCCGTCCCCTAACCCTAACCCTAGCCCGAACCCTAACCCTAACCCTTCCCCGAAGCCTGACCCTCACCCGTCCCCTAATCCTAACCCGAACGCTAACACTAACCCACGCCCTCACACGCACGCTCCCCCTAAAGCGTTGCCGTACCCTCACCTGGACCCTAAACCGTCCCCGTCCCCTAACCCTAACCCTAGCCCGAACCCTAACCCTAACCCTTCCCCGAAGTCTGACCCTCACCCTTCCCCTAATCCTAACCCGTACGCTAACACTAACCCGCGCCCTCACACGCACGCTCCCCCTAAAGCGTTGCCGTACCCTCACCTGGACCCTAAACCGTCCCCGTCCCCTAACCCTAACCCTAGCCCGAACCCTAACCCTAACACTTCCCCGAAGCCTGACCCTCACCCGTCCCCTAATCCTAACCCGTACGCTAACACTAACCCGCGCCCTCACACGCACGCTCCCCCTAAAGCGTTGCCGTACCCTCACCTGGACCCTAAACCGTCCCCGTCCCCTAACCCTAACCCTAGCCCGATCCCTAACCCTATCCCTTCCCCGAAGCCTGACGCTCACCCGTCCCCTAATCCTAACCCGTACGCTAACACTAACCCACGCCCTCACACGCACGCTCCCCCTAAAGCGTTGCCGTACCCTCACCTGGACCCTAAACCGTCCCCGTCCCCTAACCCTAACCCTAGCCCGAACCCTAACCCTAATCATTCCCCGAAGCCTGACCCTCACCCGTCCCCTAATCCTAACCCGTACGCTAACACTAACCCGCGCCCTCACACGCACGCTCCCCCTAAACCGTTGCCGTACCCTCACCTGGACCCTAAACCGTCCCCGTCCCCTAACCCTAACCCTAGCCCGAACCCTAACCCTAACCCTTCCCCGAAGCCTGACCCTCACCCGTCCCCTAATCCTAACCCGTACGCTAACACTAACCCGCGCCCTCACACACACGCTCCCCCTAAAGCGTTGCCGTACCCTCACCTGGACCCTAAACCGTCCCCGTCCCCTAACCCTAACCCTAGCCCGAACCCTAACCCTAACCCTTCCCCGAAGCCTGAGCCTCACCCGTCCCCTAATCCTAACCCGTACGCTAACACTAACCCACGCCCTCACACGCACGCTCGCCCTAAAGCGTTGCCGTACCCTCACCTGGACCCTAAACCGTCCCCGTCCCCTAACCCTAACCCTAGCCCGAACCCTAACCCTAAACCTTCCCCGAAGCCTGACCCTCACCCGTCCCCTAATCCTAACCCGTACGCTAACACTAACCCACGCCCTCACATGCACGCTCCCCCTAAAGAGTTGCCGTACCCTCACCTGGACCGTAAACCGTCCCCGTCCCCTAACCCTAACCCTAGCCCGAACCCTAACCCTAACCCTTCCCCGAAGCCTGACCCTCACCCGTCCCCTAATCCTAACCCGTACGCTAACACTAACCCGCGCCCTCACACGCACGCTCCCCCTAAAGCGTTGCCGTACCCTCACCTGGACCCTAAACCTTCCCCGTCCCCTAACCCTAACCCTTGCCCGAACCCTAACCCTAACCCTTCCCCGAAGCCTGACCCTCACCCGTCCCCTAATCCTAACCCGTACGCTAACACTAACCCGCGCCCTCACACGCACGCTCCCCCTAAAGCGTTGCCGTACCCTCACCTGGACCCTAAACCGTCCCCGTCCCCTAACCCTAACCCTAGCCCGAACCCTAACCCTAACCCTTCCCCGAAGCCTGACCCTCACCCGTCCCCTAATCCTAACCCGTACGCTAACACTAACCCACGCCCTCACACGCACGCTCCCCCTAAAGCGTTGCCGTACCCTCACCTGGACCCTAAACCGTCCCCGTCCCCTAACCCTAACCCTAGCCCGAACCCTAACCCTAACCCTTCCCCGAAGCCTGACCCTCACCCGTCCCCTAATCCTAAGCCGTACGCTAACACTAACCCGCGCCCTCACACGCACGCTCCCCCTAAAGCGTTGCCGTACCCTCACCTGGACCCTAAACCGTCCCCGTCCCCTAACCCTAACCCTAGCCCGAACCCTAACCCTAACCCTTCCCCGAAGTCTGACCCTCACCTGTCCCCTAATCCTAACCCGTACGCTAACACTAACCCGCGCCCTCACACGCACGCTCCCCCTAAAGCGTTGCCGTACCCTCACCTGGACCCTAAACCGTCCCCGTCCCCTAACCCTAGCCCGAACCCTAACCCTAACCCTTCCCCGAAGCCTGACCCTCACCCGTCCCCTAATCCTAACCCGTACGCTAACACTAACCCACGCCCTCACACGCACGCTCCCCCTAAACCGTTGCCGTACCCTCACCTGGACCCTAAACCGTCCCCGTCCCCTAACCCTAACCCTAGCCCGAACCCTAACCCTAACCCTTCCCCGAAGCCTGACCCTCACCCGTCCCCTAATCCTAACCCGTACGCTAACACTAACCCGCGCCCTCACACACACGCTCCCCCTAAAGCATTGCCGTACCCTCACCTGGACCCTAAACCATCCCCGTACCCTAACCCTAACCCTAGCCCGAACCCTAACCCTAACCCTTCCCCGAAGTCTGACCCTCACCCGTACCCTAATCCTAACCCGTACGCTAACACTAACCCGCGCCCTCACACGCACGCTCCCCCTAAAGCGTTGCCGTACCCTCACCTGGAACCTAAACCGTCCCCGTCCCCTAACCCTAACCCTAGCCCGAACCCTAACCCTAACCCTTCCGCGAAGCCTGACCCTCAACCGTCCCCTAATCCTAACCCGTACGCTAACACTAACCCGCGTCCTCACACCCACGCTCCCCCTAAAGCGTTGCCGTACCCTCACCTGGACCCTAAACCGTCCCCGTCCCCTAACCCTAACCCTAGCCCGAACCCTAACCCTAACTCTTCCCCGAAGCATGACCCTCACCCGTCCCCTAATCCTAACCCGTACGCTAACACTAACCCGCGCCCTCACACGCACGCTCCCCCTAAACCATTGCCGTACCCTCACCTGGACCCTAAACCGTCCCCTTCCCCTAACCCTAACCCTAGCCCGAACCCTAACCCTAACCCTTCCCCGAAGCCTGACCCTCACCCGTCCCCTAATCCTAACCCGTACGTTAACACTAACCCGCGCCCTCAAACCCACGCTCCCCCTAAAGCGTTGCCGTACCGTCACCTGGACCCTAAACCGTCCCCGTCCCCTAACCCTAACCCAAGCCCGAACCCTAACCCTAACCCTTCCCCGAAGCCTGACCCTCACCCGTCCCCTAATCCTAACCCGTACGCTAACACTAACCCGCGCCCTCACACGCACGCTCCCCCTAAAGCGTCACCGTACCCTCACCTGGACCCTAAACCGTCCCCGTCCCCTAACCCTAACCCTAGCCCAAACCCTAACCCTAACCCTTCCCCGAAGCCTGACCCTCACCCGTCCCATAGTCCTAACCCGTACGCTAACACTAACCCACGCCCTCAAACGCACGCTCCCCCTAAAGCGTTGCCGTACCCTCACCTGGACCCTAAACCGTCCCCGTCCCCTAACCCTAACCCTAGCCCGAACCCTAACCCTAACCATTCCCCGAAGCCTGACCCTCACCCGTCCCCTAATCCTAACCCGTACGCTAACACTAACCCGCACCCTCACACGCACGCTCCCCCTAAAACGTTGCCGTACCCTCACCTGGATCCAAAACCGTCCCCGTCCCCTAACCCTAACCCTAGCCCGAACCCTAACCCTAACCCTTCCCCAAAGCCTGACCCTCACCCGTCCCATAATCCTAACCCGTACGCTAACACTAACCCGCGCCCTCACACGCACGCTCCCCCTAAAGCGTTGCCGTACCCTCACCTGGACCCTAAACCGTCCCCGTCCCCTAACCCTAACCCTAGCCCGAACCCTAACCCTAACCCTTCCCCGAAGCCTGACCCTCACCCGTCCCCTAATCCTAACCCGCACGCTAACACTAACCCGCGCCCTCACACGCACCCTCCCCCTAAACCGTTGCCGTACCCTCACCTGGACCCTAAACCGTCCCCGTCCCCTAACCCTAACCCTAGCCCGAACCCTAACCCTAACCCTTCCCCGAAGCCTGACCCTCACCCTTCCCCTAATCCTAACCCGTACGCTAACACTAACCCACGCCCTCACACGCACGCTCCCCCTAAAGCGTTGCCGTACGCTCACCTGGACCCTAAACCGTCCCCGTCCCCTAACCCTAACCCTAGCCCGAACCCTAACCCTAATCCTTCCCCGAAGCCTGACCCTCACCCGTCCCCTAATCCTAACCCGTACGCTAACACTAACCCGCGCCCTCACACGCAAGCTCACCCTACAGCGTTGCCATACCCTCACCTGGAACCTAAACCGTCCCCGTCCCCTAACCCTAACCCTAGCCCGAACCCTAACCCTAACCCTTCCCCGAAGCCTGACCCTCACCCGTCCCCTAATCCTAACCCGTACGCTAACACTAACCCACGCCCTCACACGCACGCTCCCCCTAAAGCGTTGCCGTACCCTCACCTGGACCCTAAACCGTCCCCGTCCCCTAACCCTAACCCTAGCCCGAACCCTAACCCTAACACTTCCCCGAAGCCTGACGCTCACCCGTCCCCTAATCCTAACCCGTACGCTAACACTAACCCACGCCCTCACACGCACGCTCCCCCTAAAGCGTTGCCGTACCCTCACCTGGACCCTAAACCGTCCCCGTCCCCTAACCCTAACCCTAGCCCGAACCCTAACCCTAATCCTTTCCCTAAGCCTGACCCTCACCCGTCCCCTAATCCTAACCCGTACGCTAACACTAACCCGCACCCTCAGACGCACGCTCACCCTAAAGCGTTGCCGTACCCTCACCTGGACCCTAAACCGTCCGCGTCCCCTAACCCTAACCCTAGCCCGAACCCTAACCCTAACCCTTCCCCGAGGTCTGACACTCAGCCGTCCCCTAATCCTAACCCGTACGCTAACACTAACCCGCGCCCTCACACGCACGGTCCCCCTAAAGCGTTGCCGTACCCTCACCTAGACCCTAAACCGTCCCCGTCCCCTAACCCTAACCCTAGCCCCAACCCTAAACCTAACCCTTCCCCGAAGCCTGACCCTCACCCGTCCCCTAATCCTAACCCGTACGCTAACACTAACCCGCGCCCTCACACGCACGCTCCCCCTAAAGCGTTTCCGTACCCTTACCTGGACCCTAAACCGTCCCCGTCCCCTAACCCTAACCCTAGCCCGATCCCTAACCCTAACCCTTCCTCGAAGCCTGACCCTCACCAGTCCCATAATCCTAACCCGTACGCTAACACTAACCCACGCCCTCACACGCACGCTCCCCCTAAAGCGTTGCCGTACCCTCACCTGGACCCTAAACCGTCCCCGTCCCCTAACCCTAACCCTAGCCCGAACCCTAACCCTAACCATTCCCCGAAGCCTGACCCTCACCCGTCCCATAATCCTAACCCGTACGCTAACACTAACCCGCGCCCTCACACGCACGCTCCCCCTAAAGCGTTGCCGTACCCTCACCTGGATCCTAAACCGTCCCCGTCCCCTAACCCTAACCCTAGCCCGAACCCTAACCCTAACACTTCCCCGAAGCCTGACCCTCACCCGTCCCCTAATCCTAACCCGTACGCTAACACTAACCCGCGCCCTCACACGCACGCTCCCCCTAAAGCGTTACCGTACCCTCACCTGGACCCTAAACCATCCCCGTCCCCTAACCCTAACCCTAGCCCAAACCCTAACCCTAATCCTTCCCCGAAGCCTGACCCTCACCCGTCCCATAGTCCTAACCCGTACGCTAACACTAACCAACGCCCTCAAACGCACGCTCCCCCTAAAGCGTTGCCGTACCCTCACCTGGACCCTAAACCGTCCCCGTCCCCTAACCCTAACCCTAGCCCGAACCCTAACCCTAACCATTCCCCGAAGCCTGACCCTCACCCGTCCCCTAATCCTAACCCGTACGCTAACACTAACCCGCGCCCTCACACGCACGCTCCCCCTAAAACGTTGCCGTACCCTCACCTGGATCCAAAACCGTCCCCGTCCCCTAACCCTAACCCTAGCCCGAACCCTAACCCTAACCCATCCCCAAAGCCTGACCCTCACCCGTCCCATAATCCTAACCCGTACGCTAACACTAACCCGCGCCCTCACACGCACGCTCCCCCTAAAGCGTTGCCGTACCCTCACCTGGACCCTAAACCGTCCCCGTCCCCTAACCCTAACCCTAGCCCGAACCCTAACCCTAACCCTTCCCCGAAGCCTGACCCTCACCCGTCCCCTAATCCTAACCCGCACGCTAACACTAACCCGCGCCCTCACACGCACCCTCCCCCTAAACCGTTGCCGTACCCTCACCTGGACCCTAAACCATCCCCGTCCCCTAACCCTAACCCTAGCCCGAACCCTAACCCTAACCCTTCCCCGAAGCCTGACCCTCACCCTTCCCCTAATCCTAACCCGTACGCTAACACTAACCCACGCCCTCACACGCACGCTCCCCCTAAAGCATTGCCGTACCCTCACCTGGACCCTAAACCGTCCCCGTCCCCTAACCCTAACCCTAGCCCGAACCCTAACCCTAACACTTCCCCGAAGCCTGACGCTCACCCATCCCCTAATCCTAACCCGTACGCTAACACTAACCCACGCCCTCACACGCACACTCCCCCTAAAGCGTTGCCGTACCCTCACCTGGACCCTAAACCGTCCCCGTCCCCTAACCCTAACCCTAGCCCGAACCCTAACCCTAATCCTTTCCCTAAGCCTGACCCTCACCCGTCCCCTAATCCTAACCCGTACGCTAACACTAACCCGCACCCTCAGACGCACGCTCACCCTAAAGCGTTGCCGTACCCTCACCTGGACCCTAAACCGTCCGCGTCCCCTAACCCTAACCCTAGCCCGAACCCTAACCCTAACCCTACCCCGAGGCCTGACACTCAGCCGTCCCCTAATCCTAACCCGTACGCTAACACTAACCCGCGCCCTCACACGCACGGTCCCCCTAAAGCGTTGCCGTACCCTCACCTAGACCCTAAACCGTCCCCGTCCCCTAACCCTAACCCTAGCCCCAACCCTAAACCTAACCCTTCCCCGAAGCCTGACCCTCACCCGTCCCCTAATCCTAACCCGTACGCTAACACTAACCCGCGCCCTCACACGCACGCTCCCCCTAAAGCGTTGCCGTACCCTTACCTGGACCCTAAACCGTCCCCGTCCCCTAACCCTAACCCTAGCCCGATCCCTAACCCTAACCCTTCCCCGAAGCCTGACCCTCACCAGTCCCATAATCCTAACCCGTACGCTAACACTAACCCACGCCCTCACACGCACGCTCCCCCTAAAGCGTTGCCGTACCCTCACCTGGACCCTAAACCGTCCCCGTCCCCTAACCCTAACCCTAGCCCCAACCCTAATCCTAACCCTTCCCCGAAGCCTGACCCTCACCCGTCCCATAATCCTAACCCGCACGCTAACACTAACCCGCGCCCTCACACACACGCTCCACCTAAAGCGTTGCCATACCCTCACCTGGACCCTAAACCGTCCCCGTCCCCTAACCCTAACCCTAGCCCCAACCCTAACCCTAACCCTTCCCCGAAGCCTGACCCTCACCCGTCCCCTAATCCTAACCCGTACGCTAACACTAACCCACGCCCTCACACGCACGCTCCCCCTAAAGCGTTGCCGTACCCTCACCTGGACCCTAAACCGTCCCCGTCCCCTAGCCCTAACCCTAGCCCGAACCCTAACCCTAACCCTTCCCCGAAGCCTGACCCTCACCCGTCCCCTAATCCTAACCCGTACGCTAACACTAACCCACGCCCTCACACGCACGCTCCCCCTAAAGCGTTGCCATACCCTCACCTGGACCCTAAACCGTCCCCGTCCCCTAACCCTAACCCTAGCCCGAACCCTAACCCTAACCCTTCCCCGAAGCCTGACCCTCACCCGTCCCATAATCCTAACCCGTACGCTAACACTAACCTGCGCCCTCACACGCACGCTCCCCCTAAAGCGTTGCCTTACCCTCACCTGGACCCTAAACCGTCCCCGTCCCCTAACTCTAACCCTAGCCCGAACCCTAACCCTAACCCTTCCCCGAAGCCTGACCCTCACCCGTCCCCTAATCCTAACCCGTACGCTAACAGTAACCCGCGCCCTCACACGCACGCTCCCCCTAAAGCGTTGCCGTACCCTCACCTGGACCCTAAACCGTCCCCGTCCCCTAACCCTAACCCTAGCCCGAACCCTAACCCTAACCCTTCCCCGAAGCCTGACCCTCACCCGTCCCCTAATCCTAACCTGTACGCTAACACTAACGCGTGCCCTCACACGCACGCTCCCCCTAAAGCGTTGCCGTACCCTCACCTGAACCCTAAACCGTCCCCGTCCCCTAACCCTAACCCTAGCCCGAACCCTAACCCTAACCCTTCCCCGAAGCCTGACGCTCACCCGTCCCCTAATCCTAACCCGTACGCTATCACTAACCCACGCCCTCACACGCACGCTCCCCCTAAAGCGTTGCCGTACCCTCAGCTGGACCCTAAACCGTCCCCGTTCTCTAACCCTAACCCTAGCCCGAACCCTAACCCTAACCCTTCCCCGAAGCCTGACCCTCACCCGTCCCCTAATCCTAACCCGTACGCTAACACTAACCCACGCCCTCACACGCACGCTCCCCCTAAAGCGTTGCCGTACCCTCACCTGGACCCTAAACCGTCCCCGTCCCCTAACCCTAACCCTAGCCCGAACCCTAACCCTAACCCTTCCCCGAAGCCTGACCCTCACCCGTCCCCTAATCCTAACCCGTACGCTAACACTAACCCGCGCCCTCACACACACGCTCCCCCTAAAGCGTTTCCGTACCCTCACCTGGACCCTAAACCTTCCCCGTCGCCTAACCCTAACCCTTGCCCGAACCCTAACCCTAACACTTCCCCGAAGCCTGACCCTCACCCGTCCCCTAATCCTAACCCGTACGCTAACACTAACCCGCGCCCTCACACGCACGCTCCCCCTAAAGCGTTGCCGTACCCTCACCTGGACCCTAAACCGTCCCCGTCCCCTAACCCTAACGCTAGCCCGATCCCTAACCCTAACCCTTCCCAGAAGCCTGACCGTCACCCGTCCCCTAATCCTAACCCGTACGCTAACACTAACCCACGCCCTCACACGCACGCTCCCCCTAAAGCGTTGCCGTACCCTCACCTGGACCCTAAACCGTCCCCGTCCCCTAACCCTAACCCTAGCCCGAACCCTAACCCTAACCCTTCCCCGAAGCCTGACCCTCACCCGTCCCCTAATCCTAAGCCGTACGCTAACACTAACCCGCGCCCTCACACGCACGCTCCCCCTAAAGCGTTGCCGTACCCTCACCTGGACCCTAAACCGTCCCCGTCCCCTAACCCTAACCCTAGCCCGATCCCTAACCCTAACCCTTCCCCGAAGCCTGACCCTCACCCGTCCCCTAATCCTAACCCGTACGCTAACACTAACCCGCGCCCTCACACGCACGCTCCCCCTAAAGCATTGCCGTACCCTCACCGGAACCCTAAACCGTCCCCGTGCCCTAAACCTAACCCTAGCCCGAACCCTAACCCTAACACTTCCCCGAAGCCTGACGCTCACCCGTCCCCTAATCCTAACCCGTACGCTAACACTAACCCACGCCCTCACACGCACGCTCCCCCTAAAGCGTTGCCGTACCCTCACCTGGACCCTAAACCGTCCGCGTCCCCTAACCCTAACCCTAGCCCGAACCCTAACCCTAACCCTTCCCCGAAGCCTGACACTCACCCGTCCCCTAATCCTAACCCGTACGCTAACACTAACCCGCGCCCTCACACGCACGGTCCCCCTAAAGCTTTGCCGTACCCTCACCTAGATCCTAAACCGTCCCCGTCCCCTAACCCTAACCCTAGCCCCAACCCTAATCCTAACCCTTCCCCGAAGCCTGACCCTCACCCGTCCCCTAATCCTAACCCGCACGCTAACACTAACCCGTGCCCTCACACACACGCTCCACCTAAAGCGTTGCCATACCCTCACCTGGACCCTAAACCGTCCCCGTCCCCTAACCCTAACCCTAGCCCCAACCCTATCCCTAACCCTTCCCCGAAGCCTGACCCTCACCCGTCCCCTAATCCTAACCCGTACGCTAACACTAACCCACGCCCTCACACGCACGCTCCCCCTAAAGCGTTGCCATACCCTCACCTGGACCCTAAACCGTCCCCGTCCCCTAACCCTAACCCTAGCCCGAACCCTAACCCTAACCCTTCCCCGAAGCCTGACCCTCACCCGTCCCCTAATCCTAACCCGTACGCTAACACTAACCTGCGCCCTCACACGCACGCTCCCCCTAAAGCGTTGCCGTACCCTCACCTGGACCCTAAACCGTCCCCGTCCCCTAACTCTAACCCTAGCCCGAACCCTAACCCTAACCCTTCCCCGAAGCCTGACCCTCACCCGTCCCCTAATCCTAACCCGTACGCTAACACTAACCCGCGCCCTCACATGCACGCTCCCCCTAAAGCGTTGCCGTACCCTCACCTGGACCCTAAACCGTCCCCGTCCACTAACCCTAACCCTAGCCCGAACCCTAACCCTAACCCTTCCCCGAAGCCTGACCCTCACCCGTCCCCTAATCCTAACCCGTACGCTAACACTAACGCGCGCCCTCACACGCACGCTCCCCCTAAAGCGTTGCCGTACCCTCACCTGAACCCTAAACCGTCCCCGTCCCCTAACCCTAACCCTAGCCCGAACCCTAACCCTAACCCTTCCCCGAAGCCTGACGCTCACCCGTCCCCTAATCCTAACCCGTACGCTAACACTAACTCACGCCCTCACACGCACGCTCCCCCTAAAGCGTTGCCCTACCCTCACCTGGACCCTAAACCGTCCCCGTTCTCTAACCCTAACCCTAGCCCGAACACTAACCCTAACCCTTCCCCGAAGCCTGACCCTCACCCGTCCCCTAATCCTAACCCGTACGCTAACACTAACCCGCGCCCTCACACGCACGCTCCCCCTAAAGCGTTGCCGTACCCTCACCTGGACCCTAAACCGTCCCCGTCCCCTAACCCTAACCCTAGCCCGAACCCTAACCCTAACCCTTCCCCGAAGCCTGACCCTCACCCGTCCCCTAATCCTAACCCGTACGCTAACACTAACCCGCGCCCTCACACACACGCTCCCCCTAAAGCGTTGCCGTACCCTCACCTGGACCCTAAACCTTCCCCGTCGCCTAACCCTAACCCTTGCCCGAACCCTAACCCTAACACTTCCCCGAAGCCTGACCCTCACCCGTCCCCTAATCCTAACCCGTACGCTAACACTAACCCGCGCCCTCACACGCACGCTCCCCCTAAAGCGTTGCCGTACCCTCACCTGGACCCTAAACCGTCCCCGTCCCCTAACCCTAACCCTAGCCCGATCCCTAACCCTAACCCTTCCCCGAAGCCTGACCCTCACCCGTCCCCTAATCCTAACCCGTACGCTAACACTAACCCACGCCCTCACACGCACGCTCCCCCTAAAGCGTTGCCGTACCCTCACCTGGACCCTAAACCGTCCCCGTCCCCTAACCCTAAACCTAGCCCGAACCCTAACCCTAACCCTTCCCCGAAGCCTGACCCTCACCCGTCCCCTAATCCTAAGCCGTACGCTAACACTAACCCGCGCCCTCACACGCACGCTCCCCCTAAAGCGTTGCCGTACCCTCACCTGGACCCTAAACCGTCCCCGTCCCCTAACCCTAACCCTAGCCCGAACCCTAACCCTAACCCTTCCCCGAAGCCTGACCCTCACCCGTCCCCTAATCCTAACCCGTACGCTAACACTAACCCACGCCCTCACACGCACGCTCCCCCTAAAGCGTTGCCGTACCCTCACCTGGACCCTAAACCGTCCCCGTCCCCTAACCCTAACCCTAGCCCGAACCCTAACCCTAACCCTTCCCCGAAGCCTGACCCTCACCCGTCCCCTAATCCTAACCCGTACGCTAACACTAACCCGCGCCCTCACACGCACGCTCGCCCTAAAGCGTTGCCATACCCTCACCTGGACCCTAAACCGTCCCCGTCCCCTAACCCTAACCCTAGCCCGAACCCTAACCCTAACCCTTCCCCGAAGCCTACCCTCACCCGTCCCATAGTCCTAACCCGTACGCTAACACTAACCCACGCCCTCAAACGCACGCTCCCCCTAAAGCGTTGCCGTACCCTCACCTGGACCCTAAACCGTCCCCGTCCCCTAACCCTAACCCTAGCCCGAACCCTAACCCTAACCATTCCCCGAAGCCTGACCCTCACCCGTCCCATAATCCTAACCCGTACGCTAACACTAACCCGCGCCCTCACACGCACGCTCCCCATAAAGCGTTGCCGTACCCTCACCTGGACCCTAAACCGTCCCCGTCCCCTAACCCTAACCCTAGCCCGAACCCTAACCCTAACCCTTCCCCGAAGCCTGACCCTCACCCGTCCCCTAATCCTAACCCGTACGCTAACACTAACCCGCACCCTCACACGCCCGCTCCCCCTAAAGCGTTGCCGTACCCTCACCTGGACCCTAAACCGTCCCCGTCCCCTAACCCTAACCCTAGCCCCAACCATAACCCTAACCCTTCCCCGAAGCCTGACCCTCACCTGTCCCCTAATCCTAACCCGTACGCTAACACTAACCCGCGCCCTCACACGCACGCTCCCCCTAAAGCGTTGCCGTACCCTTACCTGGACCCTAAACCGTCCCCGTCCCCTAACCCTAACCCTAGCCCGATCCCTAAACCTAACCCTTCCCCGAAGCCTGACCCTCACCAGTCCCATAATCCTAACCCGTACGCTAACACTAACCCACGCCCTCACACGAACGCTCCCCCTAAAGCGTTGCCGTACCCTCACCTGGACCCTAAACCGTCCCCGTCCCCTAACCCTAACCCTAGCCCGAACCCTAAACCTAACCATTCCCCGAAGCCTGACCCTCTCCCGTCCCCTAATCCTAACCCGTACGCTAACACTAACCCGCGCCCTCACACGCACGCTCCCCCTAAAGCGTTGCCGTACCCTCACCTGGACCCTAAACCGTCCCCGTCCCCTAACCCTAACCCTAGCCCGAACCCTAACCCTAACCCTTCCCCGAAGCCTGACCCTCACCCGTCCCCTAATCCTAACCCGTACGCTAACACTAACCCGCGCCCTCACACGCACGCTCCCCCTAAAGCATTGCCGTACCCTCACCGGAACCCTAAACCGTCCCCGTGCCCTAAACCTAACCCTAGCCCGAACCCTAACCCTAACACTTCCCCGAAGCCTGACGCTCACCCGTCCCCTAATCCTAACCCGTACGCTAACACTAACCCACGCCCTCACACGCACGCTCCCCCTAAAGCGTTGCCGTACCCTCACCTGGACCCTAAACCGTCCCCGTCCCCTAACCCTAACCCTAGCCCGAACCCTAACCCTAATCCTTCCCCTAAGCCTGACCCTCACCCGTCCCCTAATCCTAACCCGTACGCTAACACTAACCCACGCCCTCACACGCACGCTCCCCCTAAAGCGTTGCCGTACCCTCACCTGGACCCTAAACCGTCCCCGTCCCCTAGCCCTAACCCTAGCCCGAACCCTAACCCTAACCCTTCCCCGAAGCCTGACCCTCACCCGTCCCCTAATCCTAACCCGTACGCTAACACTAACCCACGCCCTCACACGCACGCTCCCCCTAAAGCGTTGCCATACCCTCACCTGGACCCTAAACCGTCCCCGTCCCCTAACCCTAACCCTAGCCCGAACCCTAACCCTAACCCTTCCCCGAAGCCTGACCCTCACCCGTCCCATAATCCTAACCCGTACGCTAACACTAACCCGCGCCCTCACACGCACGCTCACCCTACAGCGTTGCCATACCCTCACCTGGACCCTAAACCGTCCCCGTCCCCTAACCCTAACCCTAGCCCGAACCCTAACCCTAACCCTTCCCCGAAGCCTGACCCTCACCCGTCCCCTAATCCTAACCCGTACGCTAACACTAACCTGCGCCCTCACACGCACGCTCCCCCTAAAGCGTTGCCTTACCCTCACCTGGACCCTAAACCGTCCCCGTCCCCTAACTCTAACCCTAGCCCGAACCCTAACCCTAACCCTTCCCCGAAGCCTGACCCTCACCCGTCCCCTAATCCTAACCCGTACGCTAACAGTAACCCGCGCCCTCACACGCACGCTCCCCCTAAAGCGTTGCCGTACCCTCACCTGGACCCTAAACCGTCCCCGTCCCCTAACCCTAACCCTAGCCCGAACCCTAACCCTAACCCTTCCCCGAAGCCTGACCCTCACCCGTCCCCTAATCCTAACCCGTACGCTAACACTAACCCGCACCCTCTCACGCACGCTCCCCCTAAAGCGTTGCCGTACCCTCACCTGGACCCTAAACCGTCCCCGTCCCCTAACCCTAACCCTAGCCACAACCCTAACCCTAACCCTTCCCCGAAGCCTGACGCTCACCCGTCCCCTAATCCTAACCCGTACGCTAACACTAACCCACGCCCTCACACGCACGCTCCCCCTAAAGCGTTGCCGTACCCTCACCTGGACCCTAAACCGTCCCCGTCCTCTAACCCTAACCCTAGCCCGAACCCTAACCCTAACCCTTCCCCGAAGCCTGACCCTCACCCGTCCCCTAATCCTAACCCGTACGCTAACACTAACCCACGCCCTCACACGCACGCTCCCCCTAAAGCGTTGCCGTACCCTCACCTGGACCCTAAACCGTCCCCGTCCCCTAACCCTAACCCTAGCCCGAACCCTAACCCTAACCCTTCCCCGAAGCCTGACCCTCACCCGTCCCCTAATCCTAACCCGTATGCTAACACTAACCCGCGCCCTCACACACACGCTCCCCCTAAAGCGTTTCCGTACCCTCACCTGGACCCTAAACCTTCCCCGTCGCCTAACCCTAACCCTTGCCCGAACCCTAACCCTAACACTTCCCCGAAGCCTGACCCTCACCCGTCCCCTAATCCTAACCCGTACGCTAACACTAACCCGCGCCCTCACACGCACGCTCCCCCTAAAGCGTTGCCGTACCCTCACCTGGACCCTAAACCGTCCCCGTCCCCTAACCCTAACGCTAGCCCGATCCCTAACCCTAACCCTTCCCCGAAGCCTGACCCTCACCCGTCCCCTAATCCTAACCCGTACGCTAACACTAACCCACGCCCTCACACGCACGCTCCCCCTAAAGCGTTGCCGTACCCTCACCTGGACCCTAAACTGTCCCCGTCCCCTAACCCTAACCCTAGCCCGAACCCTAACCCTAACCCTTCCCCGAAGCCTGACCCTCACCCGTCCCCTAATCCTAAGCCGTACGCTAACACTAACCCGCGCCCTCACACGCACGCTCCCCCTAAAGCGTTGCCGTACCCTCACCTGGACCCTAAACCGTCCCCGTCCCCTAACCCTAACCCTAGCCCGATCCCTAACCCTAACCCTTCCCCGAAGCCTGACCCTCACCCGTCCCCTAATCCTAACCCGTACGCTAACACTAACCCGCGCCCTCACACGCACGCTCCCCCTAAAGCATTGCCGTACCCTCACCGGAACCCTAAACCGTCCCCGTGCCCTAAACCTAACCCTAGCCCGAACCCTAACCCTAACACTTCCCCGAAGCCTGACGCTCACCCGTCCCCTAATCCTAACCCGTACGCTAACACTAACCCACGCCCTCACACGCACGCTCCCCCTAAAGCGTTGCCGTACCCTCACCTGGACCCTAAACCGTCCGCGTCCCCTAACCCTAACCCTAGCCCGAACCCTAACCCTAACCCTTCCCCGAAGCCTGACACTCACCCGTCCCCTAATCCTAACCCGTACGCTAACACTAACCCGCGCCCTCACACGCACGCTCCCCCTAAAACGTTGCCGTACCCTCACCTGGATCCAAAACCGTCCCCGTCCCCTAACCCTAACCCTAGCCCGAACCCTAACCCTAACCCATCCCCAAAGCCTGACCCTCACCCGTCCCATAATCCTAACCCGTACGCTAACACTAACCCGCGCCCTCACACGCACGCTCCCCCTAAAGCGTTGCCGTACCCTCACCTGGACCCTAAACCGTCCCCGTCCCCTAACCCTAACCCTAGCCCGAACCCTAACCCTAACCCTTCCCCGAAGCCTGACCCTCACCCGTCCCCTAATCCTAACCCGCACGCTAACACTAACCCGCGCCCTCACACGCACCCTCCCCCTAAACCGTTGCCGTACCCTCACCTGGACCCTAAACCGTCCCCGTCCCCTAACCCTAACCCTAGCCCGAACCCTAACCCTAACCCTTCCCCGAAGCCTGACCCTCACCCTTCCCCTAATCCTAACCCGTACGCTAACACTAACCCACGCCCTCACACGCACGCTCCCCCTAAAGCATTGCCGTACCCTCACCTGGACCCTAAACCGTCCCCGTCCCCTAACCCTAACCCTAGCCCGAACCCTAACCCTAACACTTCCCCGAAGCCTGACGCTCACCCATCCCCTAATCCTAACCCGTACGCTAACACTAACCCACGCCCTCACACGCACACTCCCCCTAAAGCGTTGCCGTACCCTCACCTGGACCCTAAACCGTCCCCGTCCCCTAACCCTAACCCTAGCCCGAACCCTAACCCTAATCCTTTCCCTAAGCCTGACCCTCACCCGTCCCCTAATCCTAACCCGTACGCTAACACTAACCCGCACCCTCAGACGCACGCTCACCCTAAAGCGTTGCCGTACCCTCACCTGGACCCTAAACCGTCCGCGTCCCCTAACCCTAACCCTAGCCCGAACCCTAACCCTAACCCTTCCCCGAGGCCTGACACTCAGCCGTCCCCTAATCCTAACCCGTACGCTAACACTAACCCGCGCCCTCACACGCACGGTCCCCCTAAAGCGTTGCCGTACCCTCACCTAGACCCTAAACCGTCCCCGTCCCCTAACCCTAACCCTAGCCCCAACCCTAAACCTAACCCTTCCCCGAAGCCTGACCCTCACCCGTCCCCTAATCCTAACCCGTACGCTAACACTAACCCGCGCCCTCACACGCACGCTCCCCCTAAAGCGTTGCCGTACCCTTACCTGGACCCTAAACCGTCCCCGTCCCCTAACCCTAACCCTAGCCCGATCCCTAACCCTAACCCTTCCCCGAAGCCTGACCCTCACCAGTCCCATAATCCTAACCCGTACGCTAACACTAACCCACGCCCTCACACGCACGCTCCCCCTAAAGCGTTGCCGTACCCTCACCTGGACCCTAAACCGTCCCCGTCCCCTAACCCTAACCCTAGCCCCAACCCTAATCCTAACCCTTCCCCGAAGCCTGACCCTCACCCGTCCCATAATCCTAACCCGCACGCTAACACTAACCCGCGCCCTCACACACACGCTCCACCTAAAGCGTTGCCATACCCTCACCTGGACCCTAAACCGTCCCCGTCCCCTAACCCTAACCCTAGCCCCAACCCTAACCCTAACCCTTCCCCGAAGCCTGACCCTCACCCGTCCCCTAATCCTAACCCGTACGCTAACACTAACCCACGCCCTCACACGCACGCTCCCCCTAAAGCGTTGCCGTACCCTCACCTGGACCCTAAACCGTCCCCGTCCCCTAACCCTAACCCTAGCCCGATCCCTAACCCTAACCCTTCCCAGAAGCCTGACCGTCACCCGTCCCCTAATCCTAACCCGTACGCTAACACTAACCCACGCCCTCACACGCACGCTCCCCCTAAAGCGTTGCCGTACCCTCACCTGGACCCTAAACCGTCCCCGTCCCCTAACCCTAACCCTAGCCCGAACCCTAACCCTAACCCTTCCCCGAAGCCTGACCCTCACCCGTCCCCTAATCCTAAGCCGTACGCTAACACTAACCCGCGCCCTCACACGCACGCTCCCCCTAAAGCGTTGCCGTACCCTCACCTGGACCCTAAACCGTCCCCGTCCCCTAACCCTAACCCTAGCCCGATCCCTAACCCTAACCCTTCCCCGAAGCCTGACCCTCACCCGTCCCCTAATCCTAACCCGTACGCTAACACTAACCCGCGCCCTCACACGCACGCTCCCCCTAAAGCATTGCCGTACCCTCACCGGAACCCTAAACCGTCCCCGTGCCCTAAACCTAACCCTAGCCCGAACCCTAACCCTAACACTTCCCCGAAGCCTGACGCTCACCCGTCCCCTAATCCTAACCCGTACGCTAACACTAACCCACGCCCTCACACGCACGCTCCCCCTAAAGCGTTGCCGTACCCTCACCTGGACCCTAAACCGTCCGCGTCCCCTAACCCTAACCCTAGCCCGAACCCTAACCCTAACCCTTCCCCGAAGCCTGACACTCACCCGTCCCCTAATCCTAACCCGTACGCTAACACTAACCCGCGCCCTCACACGCACGGTCCCCCTAAAGCTTTGCCGTACCCTCACCTAGATCCTAAACCGTCCCCGTGCCCTAACCCTAACCCTAGCCCCAACCCTAATCCTAACCCTTCCCCGAAGCCTGACCCTCACCCGTCCCCTAATCCTAACCCGCACGCTAACACTAACCCGCGCCCTCACACACACGCTCCACCTAAAGCGTTGCCATACCCTCACCTGGACCCTAAACCGTCCCCGTCCCCTAACCCTAACCCTAGCCCCAACCCTATCCCTAACCCTTCCCCGAAGCCTGACCCTCACCCGTCCCCTAATCCTAACCCGTACGCTAACACTAACCCACGCCCTCACACGCACGCTCCCCCTAAAGCGTTGCCATACCCTCACCTGGACCCTAAACCGTCCCCGTCCCCTAACCCTAACCCTAGCCCGAACCCTAACCCTAACCCTTCCCCGAAGCCTGACCCTCACCCGTCCCCTAATCCTAACCCGTACGCTAACACTAACCTGCGCCCTCACACGCACGCTCCCCCTAAAGCGTTGCCGTACCCTCACCTGGACCCTAAACCGTCCCCGTCCCCTAACTCTAACCCTAGCCCGAACCCTAACCCTAACCCTTCCCCGAAGCCTGACCCTCACCCGTCCCCTAATCCTAACCCGTACGCTAACACTAACCCGCGCCCTCACATGCACGCTCCCCCTAAAGCGTTGCCGTACCCTCACCTGGACCCTAAACCGTCCCCGTCCACTAACCCTAACCCTAGCCCGAACCCTAACCCTAACCCTTCCCCGAAGCCTGACCCTCACCCGTCCCCTAATCCTAACCCGTACGCTAACACTAACGCGCGCCCTCACACGCACGCTCCCCCTAAAGCGTTGCCGTACCCTCACCTGAACCCTAAACCGTCCCCGTCCCCTAACCCTAACCCTAGCCCGAACCCTAACCCTAACCCTTCCCCGAAGCCTGACGCTCACCCGTCCCCTAATCCTAACCCGTACGCTAACACTAACTCACGCCCTCACACGCACGCTCCCCCTAAAGCGTTGCCCTACCCTCACCTGGACCCTAAACCGTCCCCGTTCTCTAACCCTAACCCTAGCCCGAACACTAACCCTAACCCTTCCCCGAAGCCTGACCCTCACCCGTCCCCTAATCCTAACCCGTACGCTAACACTAACCCGCGCCCTCACACGCACGCTCCCCCTAAAGCGTTGCCGTACCCTCACCTGGACCCTAAACCGTCCCCGTCCCCTAACCCTAACCCTAGCCCGAACCCTAACCCTAACCCTTCCCCGAAGCCTGACCCTCACCCGTCCCCTAATCCTAACCCGTACGCTAACACTAACCCGCGCCCTCACACACACGCTCCCCCTAAAGCGTTGCCGTACCCTCACCTGGACCCTAAACCTTCCCCGTCGCCTAACCCTAACCCTTGCCCGAACCCTAACCCTAACACTTCCCCGAAGCCTGACCCTCACCCGTCCCCTAATCCTAACCCGTACGCTAACACTAACCCGCGCCCTCACACGCACGCTCCCCCTAAAGCGTTGCCGTACCCTCACCTGGACCCTAAACCGTCCCCGTCCCCTAACCCTAACCCTAGCCCGATCCCTAACCCTAACCCTTCCCCGAAGCCTGACCCTCACCCGTCCCCTAATCCTAACCCGTACGCTAACACTAACCCACGCCCTCACACGCACGCTCCCCCTAAAGCGTTGCCGTACCCTCACCTGGACCCTAAACCGTCCCCGTCCCCTAACCCTAAACCTAGCCCGAACCCTAACCCTAACCCTTCCCCGAAGCCTGACCCTCACCCGTCCCCTAATCCTAAGCCGTACGCTAACACTAACCCGCGCCCTCACACGCACGCTCCCCCTAAAGCGTTGCCGTACCCTCACCTGGACCCTAAACCGTCCCCGTCCCCTAACCCTAACCCTAGCCCGAACCCTAACCCTAACCCTTCCCCGAAGCCTGACCCTCACCCGTCCCCTAATCCTAACCCGTACGCTAACACTAACCCACGCCCTCACACGCACGCTCCCCCTAAAGCGTTGCCGTACCCTCACCTGGACCCTAAACCGTCCCCGTCCCCTAACCCTAACCCTAGCCCGAACCCTAACCCTAACCCTTCCCCGAAGCCTGACCCTCACCCGTCCCCTAATCCTAACCCGTACGCTAACACTAACCCGCGCCCTCACACGCACGCTCGCCCTAAAGCGTTGCCGTACCCTCACCTGGACCCTAAACCGTCCCCGTCCCCTAACCCTAACCCTAGCCCGAACCCTAACCCTAACCCTTCCCCGAAGCCTACCCTCACCCGTCCCATAGTCCTAACCCGTACGCTAACACTAACCCACGCCCTCAAACGCACGCTCCCCCTAAAGCGTTGCCGTACCCTCACCTGGACCCTAAACCGTCCCCGTCCCCTAACCCTAACCCTAGCCCGAACCCTAACCCTAACCATTCCCCGAAGCCTGACCCTCACCCGTCCCATAATCCTAACCCGTACGCTAACACTAACCCGCGCCCTCACACGCACGCTCCCCCTAAAGCGTTGCCGTACCCTCACCTGGACCCTAAACCGTCCCCGTCCCCTAACCCTAACCCTAGCCCGAACCCTAACCCTAACCCTTCCCCGAAGCCTGACCCTCACCCGTCCCCTAATCCTAACCCGTACGCTAACACTAACCCGCACCCTCACACGCCCGCTCCCCCTAAAGCGTTGCCGTACCCTCACCTGGACCCTAAACCGTCCCCGTCCCCTAACCCTAACCCTAGCCCCAACCATAACCCTAACCCTTCCCCGAAGCCTGACCCTCACCTGTCCCCTAATCCTAACCCGTACGCTAACACTAACCCGCGCCCTCACACGCACGCTCCCGCTAAAGCGTTGCCGTACCCTTACCTGGACCCTAAACCGTCCCCGTCCCCTAACCCTAACCCTAGCCCGATCCCTAACCCTAACCCTTCCCCGAAGCCTGACCCTCACCAGTCCCATAATCCTAACCCGTACGCTAACACTAACCCACGCCCTCACACGCACGCTCCCCCTAAAGCGTTGCCGTACCCTCACCTGGACCCTAAACCGTCCCCGTCCCCTAACCCTAACCCTAGCCCGAACCCTAAACCTAACCATTCCCCGAAGCCTGACCCTCTCCCGTCCCCTAATCCTAACCCGTACGCTAACACTAACCCGCGCCCTCACACGCACGCTCCCCCTAAAGCGTTGCCGTACCCTCACCTGGACCCTAAACCGTCCCCGTCCCCTAACCCTAACCCTAGCCCGAACCCTAACCCTAACCCTTCCCCGAAGCCTGACCCTCACCCGTCCCCTAATCCTAACCCGTACGCTAACACTAACCCGCGCCCTCACACGCACGCTCCCCCTAAAGCATTGCCGTACCCTCACCGGAACCCTAAACCGTCCCCGTGCCCTAAACCTAACCCTAGCCCGAACCCTAACCCTAACACTTCCCCGAAGCCTGACGCTCACCCGTCCCCTAATCCTAACCCGTACGCTAACACTAACGCACGCCCTCACACGCACGCTTCCCCTAAAGCGTTGCCGTACCCTCACCTGGACCCTAAACCGTCCCCGTCCCCTAACCCTAACCCTAGCCCGAACCCTAACCCTAACCCTTCCCAGAAGCCAGACCCTCACCCGTCCCCTAATCCTAACCCGTATGCTAACACTAACCCACTCCCTCACACGCATGCTCCCCCTAAAGCGTTGCCGTACCCTCACCTGGACCCTAAACCGTCCCCGTCCCCTAACCCTAACCCTAGCCCGAACCCTAACCCTAACCCTTCCCCGAAGCCTGACCCTCACCCGTCCCCTAATCCTAACCCGTACGCTAACACTAACCCGCGCCCTCACACGCACGCTCCCCCTAAAGCGTTGCCGTACCCTCACCTGGACCCTAAACCTTCCCCGTCTCCTAACCCTAACCCTTGCCCGAACCCTAACCCTAACCCTTCCCCGAAGCCTGACCCTCACCCGTCCCCTAATCCTAACCCGTACGCTAACACTAACCCGCGCCCTCACACGCACGCTCCCCCTAAAGCGTTGCCGTACCCTCACCTGGACCCTAAACCGTCCCCGTCCCCTAACCCTAACCCTAGCCCGATCCCTAACCCTAACCCTTCCCCGAAGCCTGACCCTCACCCGTCCCCTAATCCTAACCCGTACGCTAACACTAACCCACGCCCTCAGACGCACGCTCCCCCTAAAGCGTTGCCGTACCCTCACCTGGACCCTAAACCGTCCCCGTCCCCTAACCCTAACCCTGCCCGAACCCTAACCCTAACCCTTCCCCGAAGCCTGACCCTCACCCGTACCCTAATCCTAAGCCGTACGCTAACACTAACCCGCGCCCTCACACGCACGCTCCCCCTAAAGCGTTGCCGTACCCTCACCTGGACCCTAAACCGTCCCCGTCCCCTAACCCTAACCCTAGCCCGAACCCTAACCCTAACCCTTCCCCGAAGTCTGACCCTCACCCTTCCCCTAATCCTAACCCGTACGCTAACACTAACCCGCGCCCTCACACGCACGCTCCCCCTAAAGCGTTGCCGTACCCTCACCTGGACCCTAAACCGTCCCCGTCCCCTAACCCTAACCCTAGCCCGAACCCTAACCCTAACACTTCCCCGAAGCCTGACCCTCACCCGTCCCCTAATCCTAACCCGTACGCTAACACTAACCCGCGCCCTCACACGCACGCTCCCCCTAAAGCGTTGCCGTACCCTCACCTGGACCCTAAACCGTCCCCGTCCCCTAACCCTAACCCTAGCCCGATCCCTAACCCTAACCCTTCCCCGAAGCCTGACGCTCACCCGTCCCCTAATCCTAACCCGTACGCTAACACTAACCCACGCCCTCACACGCACGCTCCCCCTAAAGCGTTGCCGTACCCTCACCTGGACCCTAAACCGTCCCCGTCCCCTAACCCTAACCCTAGCCCGAACCCTAACCCTAATCATTCCCCGAAGCCTGACCCTCACCCGTCCCCTAATCCTAACCCGTACGCTAACACTAACCCGCGCCCTCACACGCACGCTCCCCCTAAACCGTTGCCGTACCCTCACCTGGACCCTAAACCGTCCCCGTCCCCTAACCCTAACCCTAGCCCGAACCCTAACCCTAACCCTTCCCCGAAGCCTGACCCTCACCCGTCCCCTAATCCTAACCCGTACGCTAACACTAACCCGCGCCCTCACACACACGCTCCCCCTAAAGCGTTGCCGTACCCTCACCTGGACCCTAAACCGTCCCCGTCCCCTAACCCTAACCCTAGCCCGAACCCTAACCCTAACCCTTCCCCGAAGCCTGAGCCTCACCCGTCCCCTAATCCTAACCCGTACGCTAACACTAACCCACGCCCTCACACGCACGCTCGCCCTAAAGCGTTGCCGTACCCTCACCTGGACCCTAAACCGTCCCCGTCCCCTAACCCTAACCCTAGCCCGAACCCTAACCCTAACCCTTCCCCGAAGCCTGACCCTCACCCGTCCCCTAATCCTAACCCGTACGCTAACACTAACCCACGCCCTCACATGCACGCTCCCCCTAAAGAGTTGCCGTACCCTCACCTGGACCGTAAACCGTCCCCGTCCCCTAACCCTAACCCTAGCCCGAACCCTAACCCTAACCCTTCCCCGAAGCCTGACCCTCACCCGTCCCCTAATCCTAACCCGTACGCTAACACTAACCCGCGCCCTCACACGCACGCTCCCCCAAAAGCGTTGCCGTACCCTCACCTGGACCCTAAACCTTCCCCGTCCCCTAACCCTAACCCTTGCCCGAACCCTAACCCTAACCCTTCCCCGAAGCCTGACCCTCACCCGTCCCCTAATCCTAACCCGTACGCTAACACTAACCCGCGCCCTCACACGCACGCTCCCCCTAAAGCGTTGCCGTACCCTCACCTGGACCCTAAACCGTCCCCGTCCCCTAACCCGAACCCTAGCCCGATCCCTAACCCTAACCCTTCCCCGAAGCCTGACCCTCACCCGTCCCCTAATCCTAACCCGTACGCTAACACTAACCCACGCCCTCAGACGCACGCTCCCCCTAAAGCGTTGCCGTACCCTCACCTGGACCCTAAACCGTCCCCGTCCCCTAACCCTAACCCTAGCCCGAACCCTAACCCTAACCCTTCCCCGAAGCCTGACCCTCACCCGTACCCTAATCCTAAGCCGTACGCTAACACTAACCCGCGCCCTCACACGCACGCTCCCCCTAAAGCGTTGCCGTACCCTCACCTGGACCCTAAACCGTCCCCGTCCCCTAACCCTAACCCTAGCCCGAACCCTAACCCTAACCCTTCCCCGAAGTCTGACCCTCACCCTTCCCCTAATCCTAACCCGTACGCTAACACTAACCCGCGCCCTCACACGCACGCTCCCCCTAAAGCGTTGCCGTACCCTCACCTGGACCCTAAACCGTCCCCGTCCCCTAACCCTAACCCTAGCCCGAACCCTAACCCTAACACTTCCCCGAAGCCTGACCCTCACCCGTCCCCTAATCCTAACCCGTACGCTAACACTAACCCGCGCCCTCACACGCATGCTCCCCCTAAAGCGTTGCCGTACCCTCACCTGGACCCTAAACCGTCCCCGTCCCCTAACCCTAACCCTAGCCCGAACCCTAACCCTAACCCTTCCCCGAAGTCTGACCCTCACCTGTCCCCTAATCCTAACCCGTACGCTAACACTAACCCGCGCCCTCACACGCACGCTCCCCCTAAAGCGTTGCCGTACCCTCACCTGGACCCTAAACCGTCCCCGTCCCCTAACCCTAGCCCGAACCCTAACCCTAACCCTTCCCCGAAGCCTGACCCTCACCCGTCCCCTAATCCTAACCCGTACGCTAACACTAACCCGCGCCCTCACACGCACGCTCCCCCTAAACCGTTGCCGTACCCTCACCTGGACCCTAAACCGTCCCCGTCCCCTAACCCTAACCCTAGCCCGAACCCTAACCCTAACCCTTCCCCGAAGCCTGACCCTCACCCGTCCCCTAATCCTAACCCGAACGCTAACACTAACCCACGCCCTCACACGCACGCTCCCCCTAAAGCGTTGCCGTACCCTCACCTGGACCCTAAACCGTCCCCGTCCCCTAACCCTAACCCTAGCCCGAACCCTAACCCTAACCCTTCCCCGAAGTCTGACCCTCACCCTTCCCCTAATCCTAACCCGTACGCTAACACTAACCCGCGCCCTCACACGCACGCTCCCCCTAAAGCGTTGCCGTACCCTCACCTGGACCCTAAACCGTCCCCGTCCCCTAACCCTAACCCTAGCCCGAACCCTAACCCTAACACTTCCCCGAAGCCTGACCCTCACCCGTCCCCTAATCCTAACCCGTACGCTAACACTAACCCGCGCCCTCACACGCACGCTCCCCCTAAAGCGTTGCCGTACCCTCACCTGGACCCTAAACCGTCCCCGTCCCCTAACCCTAACCCTAGCCCGATCCCTAACCCTATCCCTTCCCCGAAGCCTGACGCTCACCCGTCCCCTAATCCTAACCCGTACGCTAACACTAACCCACGCCCTCACACGCACGCTCCCCCTAAAGCGTTGCCGTACCCTCACCTGGACCCTAAACCGTCCCCGTCCCCTAACCCTAACCCTAGCCCGAACCCTAACCCTAATCATTCCCCGAAGCCTGACCCTCACCCGTCCCCTAATCCTAACCCGTACGCTAACACTAACCCGCGCCCTCACACGCACGCTCCCCCTAAACCGTTGCCGTACCCTCACCTGGACCCTAAACCGTCCCCGTCCCCTAACCCTAACCCTAGCCCGAACCCTAACCCTAACCCTTCCCCGAAGCCTGACCCTCACCCGTCCCCTAATCCTAACCCGTACGCTAACACTAACCCGCGCCCTCACACACACGCTCCCCCTAAAGCGTTGCCGTACCCTCACCTGGACCCTAAACCGTCCCCGTCCCCTAACCCTAACCCTAGCCCGAACCCTAACCCTAACCCTTCCCCGAAGCCTGAGCCTCACCCGTCCCCTAATCCTAACCCGTACGCTAACACTAACCCACGCCCTCACACGCACGCTCGCCCTAAAGCGTTGCCGTACCCTCACCTGGACCCTAAACCGTCCCCGTCCCCTAACCCTAACCCTAGCCCGAACCCTAACCCTAAACCTTCCCCGAAGCCTGACCCTCACCCGTCCCCTAATCCTAACCCGTACGCTAACACTAACCCACGCCCTCACATGCACGCTCCCCCTAAAGAGTTGCCGTACCCTCACCTGGACCGTAAACCGTCCCCGTCCCCTAACCCTAACCCTAGCCCGAACCCTAACCCTAACCCTTCCCCGAAGCCTGACCCTCACCCGTCCCCTAATCCTAACCCGTACGCTAACACTAACCCGCGCCCTCACACGCACGCTCCCCCTAAAGCGTTGCCGTACCCTCACCTGGACCCTAAACCTTCCCCGTCCCCTAACCCTAACCCTTGCCCGAACCCTAACCCTAACCCTTCCCCGAAGCCTGACCCTCACCCGTCCCCTAATCCTAACCCGTACGCTAACACTAACCCGCGCCCTCACACGCACGCTCCCCCTAAAGCGTTGCCGTACCCTCACCTGGACCCTAAACCGTCCCCGTCCCCTAACCCTAACCCTAGCCCGAACCCTAACCCTAACCCTTCCCCGAAGCCTGACCCTCACCCGTCCCCTAATCCTAACCCGTACGCTAACACTAACCCACGCCCTCACACGCACGCTCCCCCTAAAGCGTTGCCGTACCCTCACCTGGACCCTAAACCGTCCCCGTCCCCTAACCCTAACCCTAGCCCGAACCCTAACCCTAACCCTTCCCCGAAGCCTGACCCTCACCCGTCCCCTAATCCTAAGCCGTACGCTAACACTAACCCGCGCCCTCACACGCACGCTCCCCCTAAAGCGTTGCCGTACCCTCACCTGGACCCTAAACCGTCCCCGTCCCCTAACCCTAACCCTAGCCCGAACCCTAACCCTAACCCTTCCCCGAAGTCTGACCCTCACCTGTCCCCTAATCCTAACCCGTACGCTAACACTAACCCGCGCCCTCACACGCACGCTCCCCCTAAAGCGTTGCCGTACCCTCACCTGGACCCTAAACCGTCCCCGTCCCCTAACCCTAGCCCGAACCCTAACCCTAACCCTTCCCCGAAGCCTGACCCTCACCCGTCCCCTAATCCTAACCCGTACGCTAACACTAACCCACGCCCTCACACGCACGCTCCCCCTAAACCGTTGCCGTACCCTCACCTGGACCCTAAACCGTCCCCGTCCCCTAACCCTAACCCTAGCCCGAACCCTAACCCTAACCCTTCCCCGAAGCCTGACCCTCACCCGTCCCCTAATCCTAACCCGTACGCTAACACTAACCCGCGCCCTCACACACACGCTCCCCCTAAAGCGTTGCCGTACCCTCACCTGGACCCTAAACCATCCCCGTACCCTAACCCTAACCCTAGCCCGAACCCTAACCCTAACCCTTCCCCGAAGTCTGACCCTCACCCGTACCCTAATCCTAACCCGTACGCTAACACTAACCCGCGCCCTCACACGCACGCTCCCCCTAAAGCGTTGCCGTACCCTCACCTGGAACCTAAACCGTCCCCGTCCCCTAACCCTAACCCTAGCCCGAACCCTAACCCTAACCCTTCCGCGAAGCCTGACCCTCAACCGTCCCCTAATCCTAACCCGTACGCTAACACTAACCCGCGTCCTCACACCCACGCTCCCCCTAAAGCGTTGCCGTACCCTCACCTGGACCCTAAACCGTCCCCGTCCCCTAACCCTAACCCTAGCCCGAACCCTAACCCTAACTCTTCCCCGAAGCATGACCCTCACCCGTCCCCTAATCCTAACCCGTACGCTAACACTAACCCGCGCCCTCACACGCACGCTCCCCCTAAACCATTGCCGTACCCTCACCTGGACCCTAAACCGTCCCCTTCCCCTAACCCTAACCCTAGCCCGAACCCTAACCCTAACCCTTCCCCGAAGCCTGACCCTCACCCGTCCCCTAATCCTAACCCGTACGTTAACACTAACCCGCGCCCTCAAACCCACGCTCCCCCTAAAGCGTTGCCGTACCGTCACCTGGACCCTAAACCGTCCCCGTCCCCTAACCCTAACCCAAGCCCGAACCCTAACCCTAACCCTTCCCCGAAGCCTGACCCTCACCCGTCCCCTAATCCTAACCCGTACGCTAACACTAACCCGCGCCCTCACACGCACGCTCCCCCTAAAGCGTTACCGTACCCTCACCTGGACCCTAAACCGTCCCCGTCCCCTAACCCTAACCCTAGCCCAAACCCTAACCCTAACCCTTCCCCGAAGCCTGACCCTCACCCGTCCCATAGTCCTAACCCGTACGCTAACACTAACCCACGCCCTCAAACGCACGCTCCCCCTAAAGCGTTGCCGTACCCTCACCTGGACCCTAAACCGTCCCCGTCCCCTAACCCTAACCCTAGCCCGAACCCTAACCCTAACCATTCCCCGAAGCCTGACCCTCACCCGTCCCCTAATCCTAACCCGTACGCTAACACTAACCCGCACCCTCACACGCACGCTCCCCCTAAAACGTTGCCGTACCCTCACCTGGATCCAAAACCGTCCCCGTCCCCTAACCCTAACCCTAGCCCGAACCCTAACCCTAACCCTTCCCCAAAGCCTGACCCTCACCCGTCCCATAATCCTAACCCGTACGCTAACACTAACCCGCGCCCTCACACGCACGCTCCCCCTAAAGCGTTGCCGTACCCTCACCTGGACCCTAAACCGTCCCCGTCCCCTAACCCTAACCCTAGCCCGAACCCTAACCCTAACCCTTCCCCGAAGCCTGACCCTCACCCGTCCCCTAATCCTAACCCGCACGCTAACACTAACCCGCGCCCTCACACGCACCCTCCCCCTAAACCGTTGCCGTACCCTCACCTGGACCCTAAACCGTCCCCGTCCCCTAACCCTAACCCTAGCCCGAACCCTAACCCTAACCCTTCCCCGAAGCCTGACCCTCACCCTTCCCCTAATCCTAACCCGTACGCTAACACTAACCCACGCCCTCACACGCACGCTCCCCCTAAAGCGTTGCCGTACGCTCACCTGGACCCTAAACCGTCCCCGTCCCCTAACCCTAACCCTAGCCCGAACCCTAACCCTAATCCTTCCCCGAAGCCTGACCCTCACCCGTCCCCTAATCCTAACCCGTACGCTAACACTAACCCGCGCCCTCACACGCAAGCTCACCCTACAGCGTTGCCATACCCTCACCTGGAACCTAAACCGTCCCCGTCCCCTAACCCTAACCCTAGCCCGAACCCTAACCCTAACCCTTCCCCGAAGCCTGACCCTCACCCGTCCCCTAATCCTAACCCGTACGCTAACACTAACCCACGCCCTCACACGCACGCTCCCCCTAAAGCGTTGCCGTACCCTCACCTGGACCCTAAACCGTCCCCGTCCCCTAACCCTAACCCTAGCCCGAACCCTAACCCTAACACTTCCCCGAAGCCTGACGCTCACCCGTCCCCTAATCCTAACCCGTACGCTAACACTAACCCACGCCCTCACACGCACGCTCCCCCTAAAGCGTTGCCGTACCCTCACCTGGACCCTAAACCGTCCCCGTCCCCTAACCCTAACCCTAGCCCGAACCCTAACCCTAATCCTTTCCCTAAGCCTGACCCTCACCCGTCCCCTAATCCTAACCCGTACGCTAACACTAACCCGCACCCTCAGACGCACGCTCACCCTAAAGCGTTGCCGTACCCTCACCTGGACCCTAAACCGTCCGCGTCCCCTAACCCTAACCCTAGCCCGAACCCTAACCCTAACCCTTCCCCGAGGTCTGACACTCAGCCGTCCCCTAATCCTAACCCGTACGCTAACACTAACCCGCGCCCTCACACGCACGGTCCCCCTAAAGCGTTGCCGTACCCTCACCTAGACCCTAAACCGTCCCCGTCCCCTAACCCTAACCCTAGCCCCAACCCTAAACCTAACCCTTCCCCGAAGCCTGACCCTCACCCGTCCCCTAATCCTAACCCGTACGCTAACACTAACCCGCGCCCTCACACGCACGCTCCCCCTAAAGCGTTTCCGTACCCTTACCTGGACCCTAAACCGTCCCCGTCCCCTAACCCTAACCCTAGCCCGATCCCTAACCCTAACCCTTCCTCGAAGCCTGACCCTCACCAGTCCCATAATCCTAACCCGTACGCTAACACTAACCCACGCCCTCACACGCACGCTCCCCCTAAAGCGTTGCCGTACCCTCACCTGGACCCTAAACCGTCCCCGTCCCCTAACCCTAACCCTAGCCCGAACCCTAACCCTAACCATTCCCCGAAGCCTGACCCTCACCCGTCCCATAATCCTAACCCGTACGCTAACACTAACCCGCGCCCTCACACGCACGCTCCCCCTAAAGCGTTGCCGTACCCTCACCTGGATCCTAAACCGTCCCCGTCCCCTAACCCTAACCCTAGCCCGAACCCTAACCCTAACACTTCCCCGAAGCCTGACCCTCACCCGTCCCCTAATCCTAACCCGTATGCTAACACTAACCCGCGCCCTCACACGCACGCTCCCCCTAAAGCGTTACCGTACCCTCACCTGGACCCTAAACCATCCCCGTCCCCTAACCCTAACCCTAGCCCAAACCCTAACCCTAATCCTTCCCCGAAGCCTGACCCTCACCCGTCCCATAGTCCTAACCCGTACGCTAACACTAACCAACGCCCTCAAACGCACGCTCCCCCTAAAGCGTTGCCGTACCCTCACCTGGACCCTAAACCGTCCCCGTCCCCTAACCCTAACCCTAGCCCGAACCCTAACCCTAACCATTCCCCGAAGCCTGACCCTCACCCGTCCCCTAATCCTAACCCGTACGCTAACACTAACCCGCGCCCTCACACGCACGCTCCCCCTAAAACGTTGCCGTACCCTCACCTGGATCCAAAACCGTCCCCGTCCCCTAACCCTAACCCTAGCCCGAACCCTAACCCTAACCCATCCCCAAAGCCTGACCCTCACCCGTCCCATAATCCTAACCCGTACGCTAACACTAACCCGCGCCCTCACACGCACGCTCCCCCTAAAGCGTTGCCGTACCCTCACCTGGACCCTAAACCGTCCCCGTCCCCTAACCCTAACCCTAGCCCGAACCCTAACCCTAACCCTTCCCCGAAGCCTGACCCTCACCCGTCCCCTAATCCTAACCCGCACGCTAACACTAACCCGCGCCCTCACACGCACCCTCCCCCTAAACCGTTGCCGTACCCTCACCTGGACCCTAAACCATCCCCGTCCCCTAACCCTAACCCTAGCCCGAACCCTAACCCTAACCCTTCCCCGAAGCCTGACCCTCACCCTTCCCCTAATCCTAACCCGTACGCTAACACTAACCCACGCCCTCACACGCACGCTCCCCCTAAAGCATTGCCGTACCCTCACCTGGACCCTAAACCGTCCCCGTCCCCTAACCCTAACCCTAGCCCGAACCCTAACCCTAACACTTCCCCGAAGCCTGACGCTCACCCATCCCCTAATCCTAACCCGTACGCTAACACTAACCCACGCCCTCACACGCACACTCCCCCTAAAGCGTTGCCGTACCCTCACCTGGACCCTAAACCGTCCCCGTCCCCTAACCCTAACCCTAGCCCGAACCCTAACCCTAATCCTTTCCCTAAGCCTGACCCTCACCCGTCCCCTAATCCTAACCCGTACGCTAACACTAACCCGCACCCTCAGACGCACGCTCACCCTAAAGCGTTGCCGTACCCTCACCTGGACCCTAAACCGTCCGCGTCCCCTAACCCTAACCCTAGCCCGAACCCTAACCCTAACCCTTCCCCGAGGCCTGACACTCAGCCGTCCCCTAATCCTAACCCGTACGCTAACACTAACCCGCGCCCTCACACGCACGGTCCCCCTAAAGCGTTGCCGTACCCTCACCTAGACCCTAAACCGTCCCCGTCCCCTAACCCTAACCCTAGCCCCAACCCTAAACCTAACCCTTCCCCGAAGCCTGACCCTCACCCGTCCCCTAATCCTAACCCGTACGCTAACACTAACCCGCGCCCTCACACGCACGCTCCCCCTAAAGCGTTGCCGTACCCTTACCTGGACCCTAAACCGTCCCCGTCCCCTAACCCTAACCCTAGCCCGATCCCTAACCCTAACCCTTCCCCGAAGCCTGACCCTCACCAGTCCCATAATCCTAACCCGTACGCTAACACTAACCCACGCCCTCACACGCACGCTCCCCCTAAAGCGTTGCCGTACCCTCACCTGGACCCTAAACCGTCCCCGTCCCCTAACCCTAACCCTAGCCCCAACCCTAATCCTAACCCTTCCCCGAAGCCTGACCCTCACCCGTCCCATAATCCTAACCCGCACGCTAACACTAACCCGCGCCCTCACACACACGCTCCACCTAAAGCGTTGCCATACCCTCACCTGGACCCTAAACCGTCCCCGTCCCCTAACCCTAACCCTAGCCCCAACCCTAACCCTAACCCTTCCCCGAAGCCTGACCCTCACCCGTCCCCTAATCCTAACCCGTACGCTAACACTAACCCACGCCCTCACACGCACGCTCCCCCTAAAGCGTTGCCGTACCCTCACCTGGACCCTAAACCGTCCCCGTCCCCTAGCCCTAACCCTAGCCCGAACCCTAACCCTAACCCTTCCCCGAAGCCTGACCCTCACCCGTCCCCTAATCCTAACCCGTACGCTAACACTAACCCACGCCCTCACACGCACGCTCCCCCTAAAGCGTTGCCATACCCTCACCTGGACCCTAAACCGTCCCCGTCCCCTAACCCTAACCCTAGCCCGAACCCTAACCCTAACCCTTCCCCGAAGCCTGACCCTCACCCGTCCCATAATCCTAACCCGTACGCTAACACTAACCTGCGCCCTCACACGCACGCTCCCCCTAAAGCGTTGCCTTACCCTCACCTGGACCCTAAACCGTCCCCGTCCCCTAACTCTAACCCTAGCCCGAACCCTAACCCTAACCCTTCCCCGAAGCCTGACCCTCACCCGTCCCCTAATCCTAACCCGTACGCTAACAGTAACCCGCGCCCTCACACGCACGCTCCCCCTAAAGCGTTGCCGTACCCTCACCTGGACCCTAAACCGTCCCCGTCCCCTAACCCTAACCCTAGCCCGAACCCTAACCCTAACCCTTCCCCGAAGCCTGACCCTCACCCGTCCCCTAATCCTAACCTGTACGCTAACACTAACGCGTGCCCTCACACGCACGCTCCCCCTAAAGCGTTGCCGTACCCTCACCTGAACCCTAAACCGTCCCCGTCCCCTAACCCTAACCCTAGCCCGAACCCTAACCCTAACCCTTCCCCGAAGCCTGACGCTCACCCGTCCCCTAATCCTAACCCGTACGCTATCACTAACCCACGCCCTCACACGCACGCTCCCCCTAAAGCGTTGCCGTACCCTCAGCTGGACCCTAAACCGTCCCCGTTCTCTAACCCTAACCCTAGCCCGAACCCTAACCCTAACCCTTCCCCGAAGCCTGACCCTCACCCGTCCCCTAATCCTAACCCGTACGCTAACACTAACCCACGCCCTCACACGCACGCTCCCCCTAAAGCGTTGCCGTACCCTCACCTGGACCCTAAACCGTCCCCGTCCCCTAACCCTAACCCTAGCCCGAACCCTAACCCTAACCCTTCCCCGAAGCCTGACCCTCACCCGTCCCCTAATCCTAACCCGTACGCTAACACTAACCCGCGCCCTCACACACACGCTCCCCCTAAAGCGTTTCCGTACCCTCACCTGGACCCTAAACCTTCCCCGTCGCCTAACCCTAACCCTTGCCCGAACCCTAACCCTAACACTTCCCCGAAGCCTGACCCTCACCCGTCCCCTAATCCTAACCCGTACGCTAACACTAACCCGCGCCCTCACACGCACGCTCCCCCTAAAGCGTTGCCGTACCCTCACCTGGACCCTAAACCGTCCCCGTCCCCTAACCCTAACGCTAGCCCGATCCCTAACCCTAACCCTTCCCAGAAGCCTGACCGTCACCCGTCCCCTAATCCTAACCCGTACGCTAACACTAACCCACGCCCTCACACGCACGCTCCCCCTAAAGCGTTGCCGTACCCTCACCTGGACCCTAAACCGTCCCCGTCCCCTAACCCTAACCCTAGCCCGAACCCTAACCCTAACCCTTCCCCGAAGCCTGACCCTCACCCGTCCCCTAATCCTAAGCCGTACGCTAACACTAACCCGCGCCCTCACACGCACGCTCCCCCTAAAGCGTTGCCGTACCCTCACCTGGACCCTAAACCGTCCCCGTCCCCTAACCCTAACCCTAGCCCGATCCCTAACCCTAACCCTTCCCCGAAGCCTGACCCTCACCCGTCCCCTAATCCTAACCCGTACGCTAACACTAACCCGCGCCCTCACACGCACGCTCCCCCTAAAGCATTGCCGTACCCTCACCGGAACCCTAAACCGTCCCCGTGCCCTAAACCTAACCCTAGCCCGAACCCTAACCCTAACACTTCCCCGAAGCCTGACGCTCACCCGTCCCCTAATCCTAACCCGTACGCTAACACTAACCCACGCCCTCACACGCACGCTCCCCCTAAAGCGTTGCCGTACCCTCACCTGGACCCTAAACCGTCCGCGTCCCCTAACCCTAACCCTAGCCCGAACCCTAACCCTAACCCTTCCCCGAAGCCTGACACTCACCCGTCCCCTAATCCTAACCCGTACGCTAACACTAACCCGCGCCCTCACACGCACGGTCCCCCTAAAGCTTTGCCGTACCCTCACCTAGATCCTAAACCGTCCCCGTCCCCTAACCCTAACCCTAGCCCCAACCCTAATCCTAACCCTTCCCCGAAGCCTGACCCTCACCCGTCCCCTAATCCTAACCCGCACGCTAACACTAACCCGCGCCCTCACACACACGCTCCACCTAAAGCGTTGCCATACCCTCACCTGGACCCTAAACCGTCCCCGTCCCCTAACCCTAACCCTAGCCCCAACCCTATCCCTAACCCTTCCCCGAAGCCTGACCCTCACCCGTCCCCTAATCCTAACCCGTACGCTAACACTAACCCACGCCCTCACACGCACGCTCCCCCTAAAGCGTTGCCATACCCTCACCTGGACCCTAAACCGTCCCCGTCCCCTAACCCTAACCCTAGCCCGAACCCTAACCCTAACCCTTCCCCGAAGCCTGACCCTCACCCGTCCCCTAATCCTAACCCGTACGCTAACACTAACCTGCGCCCTCACACGCACGCTCCCCCTAAAGCGTTGCCGTACCCTCACCTGGACCCTAAACCGTCCCCGTCCCCTAACTCTAACCCTAGCCCGAACCCTAACCCTAACCCTTCCCCGAAGCCTGACCCTCACCCGTCCCCTAATCCTAACCCGTACGCTAACACTAACCCGCGCCCTCACATGCACGCTCCCCCTAAAGCGTTGCCGTACCCTCACCTGGACCCTAAACCGTCCCCGTCCACTAACCCTAACCCTAGCCCGAACCCTAACCCTAACCCTTCCCCGAAGCCTGACCCTCACCCGTCCCCTAATCCTAACCCGTACGCTAACACTAACGCGCGCCCTCACACGCACGCTCCCCCTAAAGCGTTGCCGTACCCTCACCTGAACCCTAAACCGTCCCCGTCCCCTAACCCTAACCCTAGCCCGAACCCTAACCCTAACCCTTCCCCGAAGCCTGACGCTCACCCGTCCCCTAATCCTAACCCGTACGCTAACACTAACTCACGCCCTCACACGCACGCTCCCCCTAAAGCGTTGCCCTACCCTCACCTGGACCCTAAACCGTCCCCGTTCTCTAACCCTAACCCTAGCCCGAACACTAACCCTAACCCTTCCCCGAAGCCTGACCCTCACCCGTCCCCTAATCCTAACCCGTACGCTAACACTAACCCGCGCCCTCACACGCACGCTCCCCCTAAAGCGTTGCCGTACCCTCACCTGGACCCTAAACCGTCCCCGTCCCCTAACCCTAACCCTAGCCCGAACCCTAACCCTAACCCTTCCCCGAAGCCTGACCCTCACCCGTCCCCTAATCCTAACCCGTACGCTAACACTAACCCGCGCCCTCACACACACGCTCCCCCTAAAGCGTTGCCGTACCCTCACCTGGACCCTAAACCTTCCCCGTCGCCTAACCCTAACCCTTGCCCGAACCCTAACCCTAACACTTCCCCGAAGCCTGACCCTCACCCGTCCCCTAATCCTAACCCGTACGCTAACACTAACCCGCGCCCTCACACGCACGCTCCCCCTAAAGCGTTGCCGTACCCTCACCTGGACCCTAAACCGTCCCCGTCCCCTAACCCTAACCCTAGCCCGATCCCTAACCCTAACCCTTCCCCGAAGCCTGACCCTCACCCGTCCCCTAATCCTAACCCGTACGCTAACACTAACCCACGCCCTCACACGCACGCTCCCCCTAAAGCGTTGCCGTACCCTCACCTGGACCCTAAACCGTCCCCGTCCCCTAACCCTAAACCTAGCCCGAACCCTAACCCTAACCCTTCCCCGAAGCCTGACCCTCACCCGTCCCCTAATCCTAAGCCGTACGCTAACACTAACCCGCGCCCTCACACGCACGCTCCCCCTAAAGCGTTGCCGTACCCTCACCTGGACCCTAAACCGTCCCCGTCCCCTAACCCTAACCCTAGCCCGAACCCTAACCCTAACCCTTCCCCGAAGCCTGACCCTCACCCGTCCCCTAATCCTAACCCGTACGCTAACACTAACCCACGCCCTCACACGCACGCTCCCCCTAAAGCGTTGCCGTACCCTCACCTGGACCCTAAACCGTCCCCGTCCCCTAACCCTAACCCTAGCCCGAACCCTAACCCTAACCCTTCCCCGAAGCCTGACCCTCACCCGTCCCCTAATCCTAACCCGTACGCTAACACTAACCCGCGCCCTCACACGCACGCTCGCCCTAAAGCGTTGCCATACCCTCACCTGGACCCTAAACCGTCCCCGTCCCCTAACCCTAACCCTAGCCCGAACCCTAACCCTAACCCTTCCCCGAAGCCTACCCTCACCCGTCCCATAGTCCTAACCCGTACGCTAACACTAACCCACGCCCTCAAACGCACGCTCCCCCTAAAGCGTTGCCGTACCCTCACCTGGACCCTAAACCGTCCCCGTCCCCTAACCCTAACCCTAGCCCGAACCCTAACCCTAACCCTTCCCCGAAGCCTGACGCTCACCCGTCCCCTAATCCTAACCCGTACGCTAACACTAACTCACGCCCTCACACGCACGCTCCCCCTAAAGCGTTGCCCTACCCTCACCTGGACCCTAAACCGTCCCCGTTCTCTAACCCTAACCCTAGCCCGAACACTAACCCTAACCCTTCCCCGAAGCCTGACCCTCACCCGTCCCCTAATCCTAACCCGTACGCTAACACTAACCCGCGCCCTCACACGCACGCTCCCCCTAAAGCGTTGCCGTACCCTCACCTGGACCCTAAACCGTCCCCGTCCCCTAACCCTAACCCTAGCCCGAACCCTAACCCTAACCCTTCCCCGAAGCCTGACCCTCACCCGTCCCCTAATCCTAACCCGTACGCTAACACTAACCCGCGCCCTCACACACACGCTCCCCCTAAAGCGTTGCCGTACCCTCACCTGGACCCTAAACCTTCCCCGTCGCCTAACCCTAACCCTTGCCCGAACCCTAACCCTAACACTTCCCCGAAGCCTGACCCTCACCCGTCCCCTAATCCTAACCCGTACGCTAACACTAACCCGCGCCCTCACACGCACGCTCCCCCTAAAGCGTTGCCGTACCCTCACCTGGACCCTAAACCGTCCCCGTCCCCTAACCCTAACCCTAGCCCGATCCCTAACCCTAACCCTTCCCCGAAGCCTGACCCTCACCCGTCCCCTAATCCTAACCCGTACGCTAACACTAACCCACGCCCTCACACGCACGCTCCCCCTAAAGCGTTGCCGTACCCTCACCTGGACCCTAAACCGTCCCCGTCCCCTAAGCCTAAACCTAGCCCGAACCCTAACCCTAACCCTTCCCCGAACCCTGACCCTCACCCGTCCCCTAATCCTAAGCCGTACGCTAACACTAACCCGCGCCCTCACACGCACGCTCCCCCTAAAGCGTTGCCGTACCCTCACCTGGACCCTAAACCGTCCCCGTCCCCTAACCCTAACCCTAGCCCGAACCCTAACCCTAACCCTTCCCCGAAGCCTGACCCTCACCCGTCCCCTAATCCTAACCCGTACGCTAACACTAACCCACGCCCTCACACGCACGCTCCCCCTAAAGCGTTGCCGTACCCTCACCTGGACCCTAAACCGTCCCCGTCCCCTAACCCTAACCCTAGCCCGAACCCTAACCCTAACCCTTCCCCGAAGCCTGACCCTCACCCGTCCCCTAATCCTAACCCGTACGCTAACACTAACCCGCGCCCTCACACGCACGCTCGCCCTAAAGCGTTGCCGTACCCTCACCTGGACCCTAAACCGTCCCCGTCCCCTAACCCTAACCCTAGCCCGAACCCTAACCCTAACCCTTCCCCGAAGCCTACCCTCACCCGTCCCATAGTCCTAACCCGTACGCTAACACTAACCCACGCCCTCAAACGCACGCTCCCCCTAAAGCGTTGCCGTACCCTCACCTGGACCCTAAACCGTCCCCGTCCCCTAACCCTAACCCTAGCCCGAACCCTAACCCTAACCATTCCCCGAAGCCTGACCCTCACCCGTCCCATAATCCTAACCCGTACGCTAACACTAACCCGCGCCCTCACACGCACGCTCCCCCTAAAGCGTTGCCGTACCCTCACCTGGACCCTAAACCGTCCCCGTCCCCTAACCCTAACCCTAGCCCGAACCCTAACCCTAACCCTTCCCCGAAGCCTGACCCTCACCCGTCCCCTAATCCTAACCCGTACGCTAACACTAACCCGCACCCTCACACGCCCGCTCCCCCTAAAGCGTTGCCGTACCCTCACCTGGACCCTAAACCGTCCCCGTCCCCTAACCCTAACCCTAGCCCCAACCATAACCCTAACCCTTCCCCGAAGCCTGACCCTCACCTGTCCCCTAATCCTAACCCGTACGCTAACACTAACCCGCGCCCTCACACGCACGCTCCCGCTAAAGCGTTGCCGTACCCTTACCTGGACCCTAAACCGTCCCCGTCCCCTAACCCTAACCCTAGCCCGATCCCTAACCCTAACCCTTCCCCGAAGCCTGACCCTCACCAGTCCCATAATCCTAACCCGTACGCTAACACTAACCCACGCCCTCACACGCACGCTCCCCCTAAAGCGTTGCCGTACCCTCACCTGGACCCTAAACCGTCCCCGTCCCCTAACCCTAACCCTAGCCCGAACCCTAAACCTAACCATTCCCCGAAGCCTGACCCTCTCCCGTCCCCTAATCCTAACCCGTACGCTAACACTAACCCGCGCCCTCACACGCACGCTCCCCCTAAAGCGTTGCCGTACCCTCACCTGGACCCTAAACCGTCCCCGTCCCCTAACCCTAACCCTAGCCCGAACCCTAACCCTAACCCTTCCCCGAAGCCTGACCCTCACCCGTCCCCTAATCCTAACCCGTACGCTAACACTAACCCGCGCCCTCACACGCACGCTCCCCCTAAAGCATTGCCGTACCCTCACCGGAACCCTAAACCGTCCCCGTGCCCTAAACCTAACCCTAGCCCGAACCCTAACCCTAACACTTCCCCGAAGCCTGACGCTCACCCGTCCCCTAATCCTAACCCGTACGCTAACACTAACGCACGCCCTCACACGCACGCTCCCCCTAAAGCGTTGCCGTACCCTCACCTGGACCCTAAACCGTCCCCGTCCCCTAACCCTAACCCTAGCCCGAACCCTAACCCTAATCCTTCCCCTAAGCCTGACCCTCACCCGTCCCCTAATCCTAACCCGTACGCTAACACTAACCCACGCCCTCACACGCACGCTCCCCCTAAAGCGTTGCCGTACCCTCACCTGGACCCTAAACCGTCCCCGTCCCCTAGCCCTAACCCTAGCCCGAACCCTAACCCTAACCCTTCCCCGAAGCCTGACCCTCACCCGTCCCCTAATCCTAACCCGTACGCTAAAACTAACCCACGCCCTCACACGCACGCTCCCCCTAAAGCGTTGCCATACCCTCACCTGGACCCTAAACCGTCCCCGTCCCCTAACCCTAACCCTAGCCCGAACCCTAACCCTAACCCTTCCCCGAAGCCTGACCCTCACCCGTCCCATAATCCTAACCCGTACGCTAACACTAACCCGCGCCCTCACACGCACGCTCACCCTACAGCGTTGCCATACCCTCACCTGGACCCTAAACCGTCCCCGTCCCCTAACCCTAACCCTAGCCCGAACCCTAACCCTAACCCTTCCCCGAAGCCTGACCCTCACCCGTCCCCTAATCCTAACCCGTACGCTAACACTAACCTGCGCCCTCACACGCACGCTCCCCCTAAAGCGTTGCCTTACCCTCACCTGGACCCTAAACCGTCCCCGTCCCCTAACTCTAACCCTAGCCCGAACCCTAACCCTAACCCTTCCCCGAAGCCTGACCCTCACCCGTCCCCTAATCCTAACCCGTACGCTAACAGTAACCCGCGCCCTCACACGCACGCTCCCCCTAAAGCGTTGCCGTACCCTCACCTGGACCCTAAACCGTCCCCGTCCCCTAACCCTAACCCTAGCCCGAACCCTAACCCTAACCCTTCCCCGAAGCCTGACCCTCACCCGTCCCCTAATCCTAACCCGTACGCTAACACTAACCCGCACCCTCTCACGCACGCTCCCCCTAAAGCGTTGTCGTACCCTCACCTGGACCCTAAACCGTCCCCGTCCCCTAACCCTAACCCTAGCCACAACCCTAACCCTAACCCTTCCCCGAAGCCTGACGCTCACCCGTCCCCTAATCCTAACCCGTACGCTAACACTAACCCACGCCCTCACACGCACGCTCCCCCTAAAGCGTTGCCGTACCCTCACCTGGACCCTAAACCGTCCCCGTCCTCTAACCCTAACCCTAGCCCGAACCCTAACCCTAACCCTTCCCCGAAGCCTGACCCTCACCCGTCCCCTAATCCTAACCCGTACGCTAACACTAACCCACGCCCTCACACGCACGCTCCCCCTAAAGCGTTGCCGTACCCTCACCTGGACCCTAAACCGTCCCCGTCCCCTAACCCTAACCCTAGCCCGAACCCTAACCCTAACCCTTCCCCGAAGCCTGACCCTCACCCGTCCCCTAATCCTAACCCGTACGCTAACACTAACCCGCGCCCTCACACACACGCTCCCCCTAAAGCGTTTCCGTACCCTCACCTGGACCCTAAACCTTCCCCGTCGCCTAACCCTAACCCTTGCCCGAACCCTAACCCTAACACTTCCCCGAAGCCTGACCCTCACCCGTCCCCTAATCCTAACCCGTACGCTAACACTAACCCGCGCCCTCACACGCACGCTCCCCCTAAAGCGTTGCCGTACCCTCACCTGGACCCTAAACCGTCCCCGTCCCCTAACCCTAACGCTAGCCCGATCCCTAACCCTAACCCTTCCCCGAAGCCTGACCCTCACCCGTCCCCTAATCCTAACCCGTACGCTAACACTAACCCACGCCCTCACACGCACGCTCCCCCTAAAGCGTTGCCGTACCCTCACCTGGACCCTAAACTGTCCCCGTCCCCTAACCCTAACCCTAGCCCGAACCCTAACCCTAACCCTTCCCCGAAGCCTGACCCTCACCCGTCCCCTAATCCTAAGCCGTACGCTAACACTAACCCGCGCCCTCACACGCACGCTCCCCCTAAAGCGTTGCCGTACCCTCACCTGGACCCTAAACCGTCCCCGTCCCCTAACCCTAACCCTAGCCCGATCCCTAACCCTAACCCTTCCCCGAAGCCTGACCCTCACCCGTCCCCTAATCCTAACCCGTACGCTAACACTAACCCGCGCCCTCACACGCACGCTCCCCCTAAAGCATTGCCGTACCCTCACCGGAACCCTAAACCGTCCCCGTGCCCTAAACCTAACCCTAGCCCGAACCCTAACCCTAACACTTCCCCGAAGCCTGACGCTCACCCGTCCCCTAATCCTAACCCGTACGCTAACACTAACCCACGCCCTCACACGCACGCTCCCCCTAAAGCGTTGCCGTACCCTCACCTGGACCCTAAACCGTCCGCGTCCCCTAACCCTAACCCTAGCCCGAACCCTAACCCTAACCCTTCCCCGAAGCCTGACACTCACCCGTCCCCTAATCCTAACCCGTACGCTAACACTAACCCGCGCCCTCACACGCACGGTCCCCCTAAAGCTTTGCCGTACCCTCACCTAGATCCTAAACCGTCCCCGTCCCCTAACCCTAACCCTAGCCCCAACCCTAATCCTAACCCTTCCCCGAAGCCTGACCCTCACCCGTCCCCTAATCCTAACCCGCACGCTAACACTAACCCGCGCCCTCACACACACGCTCCACCTAAAGCGTTGCCATACCCTCACCTGGACCCTAAACCGTCCCCGTCCCCTAACCCTAACCCTAGCCCCAACCCTAACCCTAACCCTTCCCCGAAGCCTGACCCTCACCCGTCCCCTAATCCTAACCCGTACGCTAACACTAACCCACGCCCTCACACGCACGCTCCCCCTAAAGCGTTGCCGTACCCTCACCTGGACCCTAAACCGTCCCCGTCCCCTAACCCTAACCCTAGCCCGAACCCTAACCCTAACCCTTCCCCGAAGCCTGACCCTCACCCGTCCCCTAATCCTAACCCGTACGCTAACACTAACCCACGCCCTCACACGCACGCTCCCCCTAAAGCGTTGCCATACCCTCACCTGGACCCTAAACCGTCCCCGTCCCCTAACCCTAACCCTAGCCCGAACCCTAACCCTAACCCTTCCCCGAAGCCTGACCCTCACCCGTCCCCTAATCCTAACCCGTACGCTAACACTAACCTGCGCCCTCACACGCACGCTCCCCCTAAAGCGTTGCCGTACCCTCACTTGGACCCTAAACCGTCCCCGTCCCCTAACTCTAACCCTAGCCCGAACCCTAACCCTAACCCTTCCCCGAAGCCTGACCCTCACCCGTCCCCTAATCCTAACCCGTACGCTAACACTAACCCGCGCCCTCACATGCACGCTCCCCCTAAAGCGTTGCCGTACCCTCACCTGGACCCTAAACCGTCCCCGTCCACTAACCCTAACCCTAGCCAGAACCCTAACCCTAACCCTTCCCCGAAGCCTGACCCTCACCCGTCCCCTAATCCTAACCCGTACGCTAACACTAACGCGCGCCCTCACACGCACGCTCCCCCTAAAGCGTTGCCGTACCCTCACCTGAACCCTAAACCGTCCCCGTCCCCTAACCCTAACCCTAGCCCGAACCCTAACCCTAACCCTTCCCCGAAGCCTGACGCTCACCCGTCCCCTAATCCTAACCCGTACGCTAACACTAACTCACGCCCTCACACGCACGCTCCCCCTAAAGCGTTGCCGTACCCTCACCTGGACCCTAAACCGTCCCCGTTCTCTAACCCTAACCCTAGCCCGAACACTAACCCTAACCCTTCCCCGAAGCCTGACCCTCACCCGTCCCCTAATCCTAACCCGTACGCTAACACTAACCCACGCCCTCACACGCACGCTCCCCCTAAAGCGTTGCCGTACCCTCACCTGGACCCTAAGCCGTCCCCGTCCCCTAACCCTAACCCTAGCCCGAACCCTAACCCTAACCCTTCCCCGAAGCCTGACCCTCACCCGTCCCCTAATCCTAACCCGTACGCTAACACTAACCCGCGCCCTCACACACACGCTCCCCCTAAAGCGTTGCCGTACCCTCACCTGGACCCTAAACCTTCCCCGTCGCCTAACCCTAACCCTTGCCCGAACCCTAACCCTAACACTTCCCCGAAGCCTGACCCTCACCCGTCCCCTAATCCTAACCCGTACGCTAACACTAACCCGCGCCCTCACACGCACGCTCCCCCTAAAGCGTTGCCGTACCCTCACCTGGACCCTAAACCGTCCCCGTCCCCTAACCCTAACCCTAGCCCGATCCCTAACCCTAACCCTTCCCCGAAGCCTGACCCTCACCCGTCCCCTAATCCTAACCCGTACGCTAACACTAACCCACGCCCTCACACGCACGCTCCCCCTAAAGCGTTGCCGTACCCTCACCTGGACCCTAAACCGTCCCCGTCCCCTAACCCTAAACCTAGCCCGAACCCTAACCCTAACCCTTCCCCGAAGCCTGACCCTCACCCGTCCCCTAATCCTAAGCCGTACGCTAACACTAACCCGCGCCCTCACACGCACGCTCCCCCTAAAGCGTTGCCGTACCCTCACCTGGACCCTAAACCGTCCCCGTCCCCTAACCCTAACCCTAGCCCGAACCCTAACCCTAACCCTTCCCCGAAGCCTGACCCTCACCCGTCCCCTAATCCTAACCCGTACGCTAACACTAACCCACGCCCTCACACGCACGCTCCCCCTAAAGCGTTGCCGTACCCTCACCTGGACCCTAAACCGTCCCCGTCCCCTAACCCTAACCCTAGCCCGAACCCTAACCCTAACCCTTCCCCGAAGCCTGACCCTCACCCGTCCCCTAATCCTAACCCGTACGCTAACACTAACCCGCGCCCTCACACGCACGCTCGCCCTAAAGCGTTGCCGTACCCTCACCTGGACCCTAAACCATCCCCGTCCCCTAACCCTAACCCTAGCCCGAACCCTAACCCTAACCCTTCCCCGAAGCCTACCCTCACCCGTCCCATAGTCCTAACCCGTACGCTAACACTAACCCACGCCCTCAAACGCACGCTCCCCCTAAAGCGTTGCCGTACCCTCACCTGGACCCTAAACCGTCCCCGTCCCCTAACCCTAACCCTAGCCCGAACCCTAACCCTAACCATTCCCCGAAGCCTGACCCTCACCCGTCCCCTAATCCTAACCCGTACGCTAACACTAACGCGCGCCCTCACACGCACGCTCCTCATAAAGCGTTGCCGTACCCTCACCTGGACCCTAAACCGTCCCCGTCCTCTAACCCTAACCCTAGACCGAACCCTAACCCTAACACTTCCCCGAAGCCTGACGCTCACCCGTCCCCTAATCCTAACCCGTACGCTAACACTAACCCACTCCCTCACACGCACGCTCCCCCTAAAGCGTTGCCGTACCCTCACCTGGACCCTAAACCGTCCCCGTCCCCTAACCCTAACCCTAGCCCGAACCCTAACCCTAATCCTTTCCCTAAGCCTGACCCTCACCCGTCCCCTAATCCTAACCCGTACGCTAACACTAACCCGCACCCTCTCACGCACGCTCACCCTAAAGCGTTGCCGTACCCTCACCTGGACCCTAAACCGTCCGCGTCCCCTAACCCTAACCCTAGCCCGAACCCTAACCCTAACCCTTCCCCGAGGCCTGACACTCAGCCGTCCCCTAATCCTAACCCGTACGCTAACACTAACCCGCGCCCTCACACGCACGTTCCCCCTAAAGCGTTGCCGTACCCTCACCTAGACCCTAAACCGTCCCCGTCCCCTAACCCTAACCCTAGCCCCAACCATAACCCTAACCCTTCCCCGAAGCCTGACCCTCACCTGTCCCCTAATCCTAACCCGTACGCTAACACTAACCCACGCCCTCACACGCACGCTCCCCCTAAAGCGTTGCCGTACCCTTACCTGGACCCTAAACCGTCCCCGTCCCCTAACCCTAACCCTAGCCCGATCCCTAACCCTAACCCTTCCCCGAAGCCTGACCCTCACCAGTCACATAATCCTAACCCGTACGCTAACACTAACCCACGCCCTCACACGCACGCTCCCCCTAAAGCGTTGCCGTACCCTCACCTGGACCCTAAACCGTCCCCGTCCCCTAACCCTAACCCTAGCCCGAACCCTAACCCTAACCATTCCCCGAAGCCTGACCCTCTCCCGTCCCCTAATCCTAACCCGTACGCTAACACTAACCCGCGCCCTCACACGCACGCTCCCCCTAAAGCGTTGCCGTACCCTCACCTGGATCCTAAACCGTCCCCGTCCCCTAACCCTAACCCTAGCCCGAACCCTAACCCTAACCCTTCCCCGAAGCCTGACCCTCACCCGTCCCCTAATCCTAACCCGTACGCTAACACTAACCCGCGCCCTCACACGCACGCTCCCCCTAAAGCGTTGCCGTACCCTCACCTGGACCCTAAACCGTCCCCGTCCCCTAACCCTAACCCTAGCCCGAACCCTAACCCTAACCCTTCCCCGAAGCCTGACCCTCACCCGTCCCCTAATCCTAACCCGTACGCTAACACTAACGCGTGCCCTCACACGCACGCTCCCCCTAAAGCGTTGCCGTACCCTCACCTGAACCCTAAACCGTCCCCGTCCCCTAACCCTAACCCTAGCCCGAACCCTAACCCTAACCCTTCCCCGAAGCCTGACGCTCACCCGTCCCCTAATCCTAACCCGTACGCTAACACTAACCCACGCCCTCACACGCACGCTCCCCCTAAAGCGTTGCCGTACCCTCACCTGGACCCTAAACCGTCCCCGTCCTCTAACCCTAACCCTAGCCCGAACCCTAACCCTAACCCTTCCCCGAAGTCTGACCCTCACCCGTCCCCTAATCCTAACCCGTACGCTAACACTAACCCACGCCCTCACACGCACGCTCCCCCTAAAGCGTTGCCGTACCCTCACCTGGACCCTAAACCGTCCCCGTCCCCTAACCCTAACCCTAGCCCGAACCCTAACCCTAACCCTTCCCCGAAGCCTGACCCTCACCCGTCCCCTAATCCTAACCCGTACGCTAACACTAACCCGCGCCCTCACACACACGCTCCCCCTAAAGCGTTTCCGTACCCTCACCTGGACCCTAAACCTTCCCCGTCGCCTAACCCTAACCCTTGCCCGAACCCTAACCCTAACACTTCCCCGAAGCCTGACCCTCACCCGTCCCCTAATCCTAACCCGTACGCTAACACTAACCCGCGCCCTCACACGCACGCTCCCCCTAAAGCGTTGCCATACCCTCACCTGGACCCTAAACCGTCCCCGTCCCCTAACCCTAACCCTAGCCCGATCCCTAACCCTAACCCTTCCCCGAAGCCTGACCCTCACCCGTCCCCTAATCCTAACCCGTACGCTAACACTAACCCACGCCCTCACACGCACGCTCCCCCTAAAGCGTTGCCGTACCCTCACCTGGACCCTAAACCGTCCCCGTCCCCTAACCCTAACCCTAGCCCGAACCCTAACCCTAACCCTTCCCCGAAGCCTGACCCTCACCCGTCCCCTAATCCTAAGCCGTACGCTAACACTAACCCGCGCCCTCACACGCACGCTCCCCCTAAAGCGTTGCCGTACCCTCACCTGGACCCTAAACCGTCCCCGTCCCCTAACCCTAACCCTAGCCCGATCCCTAACCCTAGCCCTTCCCCGAAGCCTGACCCTCACCCGTCCCCTAATCCTAACCCGTACGCTAACACTAACCCGCGCCCTCACACGCACGCTCCCCCTAAAGCATTGCCGTACCCTCACCGGAACCCTAAACCGTCCCCGTGCCCTAAACCTAACATTAGCCCGAACCCTAACCCTAACACTTCCCCGAAGCCTGACGCTCACCCGTCCCCTAATCCTAACCCGTACGCTAACACTAACCCACGCCCTCACACGCACGCTCCCCCTAAAGCGTTGCCGTACCCTCACCTGGACCCTAAACCGTCCGCGTCCCCTAACCCTAACCCTAGCCCGAACCCTAACCCTAACCCTTCCCCGAAGCCTGACCCTCACCCGTCCCCTAATCCTAACCCGTACGCTAACACTAACCCACGCCCTCACACGCACGCTCCCCCTAAAGCGTTGCCGTACCCTCACCTGGACCCTAAACCGTCCCCGTCCCCTAACCCTAACCCTAGCCCGAACCCTAACCCTAACCCTTCCCCGAAGCCTGACCCTCACCCGTCCCCTAATCCTAAGCCGTACGCTAACACTAACCCGCGCCCTCACACGCACGCTCCCCCTAAAGCGTTGCCGTACCCTCACCTGGACCCTAAACCGTCCCCGTCCCCTAACCCTAACCCTAGCCCGAACCCTAACCCTAACCCTTCCCCGAAGTCTGACCCTCACCCGTCCCCTAATCCTAACCCGTACGCTAACACTAACCCGCGCCCTCACACTCACGCTCCCCCTAAAGCGTTTCCGTACCCTCACCTGGACCCTAAACCGTCCCCGTCCCCTAACCCTAACCCTAGCCCGAACCCTAACCCTAACCCTTCCCCGAAGCCTGACCCTCACCCGTCCCCTAATCCTAACCCGTACGCTAACACTAACCCGCGCCCTCACACCCACGCTCCCCCTAAAGCGTTGCCGTACCCTCACCTGGACCCTAAACCGTCCCCGTCCCCTAACCCTAACCCTAGCCCGATCCCTAACCCTAACCCTTCCCCGAAGCCTGACGCTCACCCGTCCCCTAATCCTAACCCGTACGCTAACACTAACCCACGCCCTCACACGCACGCTCCCCCTAAAGCGTTGCCGTACCCTCACCTGGACCCTAAACCGTCCCCGTCCCCTAACCCTAACCCTAGCCCGAACCCTAACCCTAACCCTTCCCCGAAGCCTGACCCTCACCCGTCCCCTAATCCTAACCCGTACGCTAACACTAACCCACGCCCTCACACGCACGCTCCCCCTAAAGCGTTGCCGTACCCTCACCTGGACCCTAAACCGTCCCCGTCCCCTAACCCTAACCCTAGCCCGAACCCTAACCCTAACCCTTCCCCGAAGCCTGACCCTCACCCGTCCCCTAATCCTAACCCGTACGCTAACACTAACCCACGCCCTCACACGCACGCTCGCCCTAAAGCGTTGCCGTACCCTCACCTGGACCCTAAACCGTCCCCGTCCCCTAACCCTAACCCTAGCCCGAACCCTAACCCTAACCCTTCCCCGAAGCCTGACCCTCACCCGTCCCCTAATCCTAACCCGTACGCTAACACTAACCCACGCCCTCACACGCACGCTCCCCCTAAAGCGTTGCCGTACCCTCACCTGGACCCTAAACCGTCCCCGTCCCCTAACCCTAACCCTAGCCCGAACCCTAACCCTAACCCTTCCCCGAAGCCTGACCCTCACCCGTCCCCTAATCCTAACCCGTACGCTAACACTAACCCGCGCCCTCACACGCACGCTCCCCCTAAAGCGTTGCCATACCCTCACCTGGACCGTAAACCTTCCCCGTCCCCTAACCCTAACCCTTGCCCGAACCCTAACCCTAACCCTTCCCCGAAGCCTGACCCTCACCCGTCCCCTAATCCTAACCCGTACGCTAACACTAACCCGCGCCCTCACACGCACGCTCCCCCTAAAGCGTTGCCGTACCCTCACCTGGACCCTAAACCGTCCCCGTCCCCTAACCCTAACCCTAGCCCGATCCCTAGCCCTAACCCTTCCCCGAAGCCTGACCCTCACCCGTCCCCTAATCCTAACCCGTACGCTAACACTAACCCACGCCCTCACACGCACGCTCCCCCTAAAGCGTTGCCGTACCCTCACCTGGACCCTAAACCGTCCCCGTCCCCTAACCCTAACCCTAGCCCAAACCCTAACCCTAACCCTTCCCCGAAGCCTGACCCTCACCCGTCCCCTAATCCTAAGCCGTACGCTAACACTAACCCGTGCCCTCACACGCACGCTCCCCCTAAAGCGTTGCCGTACCCTCACCTGGACCCTAAACCGTCCCCGTCCCCTAACCCTAACCCTAGCCCGAACCCTAACCCTAACCCTTCCCCGAAGTCTGACCCTCACCCGTCCCCTAATCCTAACCCGTACGCTAACACTAACCCGCACCCTCACACGCCCGCTCCCCCTAAAGCGTTGCCGTACCCTCACCTGGACCCTAAACCGTCCCTGTCCCCTAACCCTAACCGTAGCCCGAACCCTAACCCAACCCTTCCCCGAAGCCTGACCCTCACCCGTCCCCTAATCCTAACCCGTACGCTAACACTAACGCGCGCCCTCACTCGCACGCTCCTCATAAAGCGTTGCCGTACCCTCACCTGGACCCTAAACCGTCCCCGTCCTCTAACCCTAACCCTAGACCGAACCCAAACCCTAACACTTCCCCGAAGCCTGACGCTCACCCGTCCCCTAATCCTAACCCGTACGCTAACACTAACCCACTCCCTCACACGCACGCTCCCCCTAAAGCGTTGCCGTACCCTCACCTGGACCCTAAACCGTCCCCGTCCCCTAACCCTAACCCTAGCCCGAACCCTAACCCTAATCCTTTCCCTAAGCCTGACCCTCACCCGTCCCCTAATCCTAACCTGTACGCTAACACTAACCCGCACCCTCACACGCACGCTCACCCTAAAGCGTTGCCGTACCCTCACCTGGACCCTAAACCGTCCGCGTCCCCTAACCCTAACCCTAGCCCGAACCCTAACCCTAACCCTTCCCCGAGGCCTGACACTCAGCCGTCCCCTAATCCTAACCCGTACGCTAACACTAACCCGCGCCCTCACACGCACGTTCCCCCTAAAGCGTTGCCGTACCCTCACCTAGACCCTAAACCGTCCCCGTCCCCTAACCCTAACCCTAGCCCCAACCATAACCCTAACCCTTCCCCGAAGCCTGACCCTCACCTGTCCCCTAATCCTAACCCGTACGCTAACACTAACCCGCGCCCTCACACGCACGCTCCCCCTAAAGCGTAGCCGTACCGTTACCTGGACCCTAAACCGTCCCCGTCCCCTAACCCTAACCCTAGCCCGATCCCTAACCCTAACCCTTCCCCGAAGCCTGACCCTCACCAGTCCCATAATCCTAACCCGTACGCTAACACTAACCCACGCCCTCACACGCACGCTCCCCCTAAAGCGTTGCCGTACCCTCACCTGGACCCTAAACCGTCCCCGTCCCCTAACCCTAACCCTAGCCCGAACCCTAACCCTAACCATTCCCCGAAGCCTGACCCTCTCCCGTCCCCTAATCCTAACCCGTACGCTAACACTAACCCGCGCCCTCACACGCACGCTCCCCCTAAAGCGTTGCCGTACCCTCACCTGGATCCTAAACCGTCCCCGTCCCCTAACCCTAACCCTAGCCCGAACCCTAACCCTAACCCTTCCCCGAAGCCTGACCCTCACCCGTCCCCTAATCCTAACCCGTACGCTAACACTAACCCGCGCCCTCACACGCACGCTCCCCCTAAAGCGTTGCCGTACCCTCAACTGGACCCTAAACCGTCCCCGTCCCCTAACCCTAACCCTAGCCCGAACCCTAACCCTAACCCTTCCCCGAAGCCTGACCCTCACCCGTCCCCTAATCCTAACCCGTACGCTAACACTAACGCGTGCCCTCACACGCACGCTCCCCCTAAAGCGTTGCCGTACCCTCACCTGAACCCTAAACCGTCCCCGTCCCCTAACCCTAACCCTAGCCCGAACCCTAACCCTAACCCTTCCCCGAAGCCTGACGCTCACCCGTCCCCTAATCCTAACCCGTACGCTAACACTAACCCACGCCCTCACACGCACGCTCCCCCTAAAGCGTTGCCGTACCCTCACCTGGACCCTAAACCGTCCCCGTCCTCTAACCCTAACCCTAGCCCGAACCCTAACCCTAACCCTTCCCCGAAGCCTGACCCTCACCCGTCCCCTAATCCTAACCCGTACGCTAACACTAACCCACGCCCTCACACGCACGCTCCCCCTAAAGCGTTGCCGTACCCTCACCTGGACCCTAAACCGTCCCCGTCCCCTAACCCTAACCCTAGCCCGAACCCTAACCCTAACCCTTCCCCGAAGCCTGACCCTCACCCGTCCCTTAATCCTAACCCGTACGCTAACACTAACCCGCGCCCTCACACACACGCTCCCCCTAAAGCGTTTCCGTACCCTCACCTGGACCCTAAACCTTCCCCGTCGCCTAACCCTAACCCTTGCCCGAACCCTAACCCTAACACTTCCCCGAAGCCTGACCCTCACCCGTCCCCTAATCCTAACCCGTACGCTAACACTAACCCGCGCCCTCACACGCACGCTCCCCCTAAAGCGTTGCCATACCCTCACCTGGACCCTAAACCGTCCCCGTCCCCTAACCCTAACCCTAGCCCGATCCCTAACCCTAACCCTTCCCCGAAGCCTGACCCTCACCCGTCCCCTAATCCTAACCCGTACGCTAACACTAACCCACGCCCTCACACGCACGCTCCCCCTAAAGCGTTGCCGTACCCTCACCTGGACCCTAAACCGTCCCCGTCCCCTAACCCTAACCCTAGCCCGAACCCTAACCCTAACCCTTCCCCGAAGCCTGACCCTCACCCGTCCCCTAATCCTAAGCCGTACGCTAACACTAACCCGCGCCCTCACACGCACGCTCCCCCTAAAGCGTTGCCGTACCCTCACCTGGACCCTAAACCGTCCCCGTCCCCTAACCCTAACCCTAGCCCGATCCCTAACCCTAGCCCTTCCCCGAAGCCTGACCCTCACCCGTCCCCTAATCCTAACCCGTACGCTAACACTAACCCGCGCCCTCACACGCACGCTCCCCCTAAAGCATTGCCGTACCCTCACCGGAACCCTAAACCGTCCCCGTGCCCTAAACCTAACCCTAGCCCGAACCCTAACCCTAACACTTCCCCGAAGCCTGACGCTCACCCGTCCCCTAATCCTAACCCGTACGCTAACACTAACCCACGCCCTCACACGCACGCTCCCCCTAAAGCGTTGCCGTACCCTCACCTGGACCCTAAACCGTCCGCGTCCCCTAACCCTAACCCTTGCCCGAACCCTAACCCTAACCCTTCCCCGAAGCCTGACCCTCACCCGTCCCCTAATCCTAACCCGTACGCTAACACTAACCCACGCCCTCACACGCACGCTCCCCCTAAAGCGTTGCCGTACCCTCACCTGGACCCTAAACCGTCCCCGTCCCCTAACCCTAACCCTAGCCCGAACCCTAACCCTAACCCTTCCCCGAAGCCTGACCCTCACCCGTCCCCTAATCCTAAGCCGTACGCTAACACTAACCCGCGCCCTCACACGCACGCTCCCCCTAAAGCGTTGCCGTACCCTCACCTGGACCCTAAACCGTCCCCGTCCCCTAACCCTAACCCTAGCCCGAACCCTAACCCTAACCCTTCCCCGAAGTCTGACCCTCAACCGTCCCCTAATCCTAACCCGTACGCTAACACTAACCCGCGCCCTCACACTCACGCTCCCCCTAAAGCGTTGCCGTACCCTCACCTGGACCCTAAACCGTCCCCGTCCCCTAACCCTAACCCTAGCCCGAACCCTAACCCTAACCCTTCCCCGAAGCCTGACCCTCACCCGTCCCCTAATCCTAACCCGTACGCTAACACTAACCCGCGCCCTCACACCCACGCTCCCCCTAAAGCGTTGCCGTACCCTCACCTGGACCCTAAACCGTCCCCGTCCCCTAACCCTAACCCTAGCCCGATCCCTAACCCTAACCCTTCCCCGAAGCCTGACGCTCACCCGTCCCCTAATCCTAACCCGTACGCTAACACTAACCCACGCCCTCACACGCACGCTCCCCCTAAAGCGTTGCCGTACCCTCACCTGGACCCTAAACCGTCCCCGTCCCCTAACCCTAACCCTAGCCCGAACCCTAACCCTAACCCTTCCCCGAAGTCTGACCCTCAACCGTCCCCTAATCCTAACCCGTACGCTAACACTAACCCGCGCCCTCACACTCACGCTCCCCCTAAAGCGTTGCCGTACCCTCACCTGGACCCTAAACCGTCCCCGTCCCCTAACCCTAACCCTAGCCCGAACCCTAACCCTAACCCTTCCCCGAAGCCTGACCCTCACCCGTCCCCTAATCCTAACCCGTACGCTAACACTAACCCGCGCCCTCACACCCACGCTCCCCCTAAAGCGTTGCCGTACCCTCACCTGGACCCTAAACCGTCCCCGTCCCCTAACCCTAACCCTAGCCCGATCCCTAACCCTAACCCTTCCCCGAAGCCTGACGCTCACCCGTCCCCTAATCCTAACCCGTACGCTAACACTAACCCACGCCCTCACACGCACGCTCCCCCTAAAGCGTTGCCGTACCCTCACCTGGACCCTAAACCGTCCCCGTCCCCAAACCCTAACCCTAGCCCGAACCCTAACCCTAATCCGTCCCCGAAGCCTGACCCTCACCCGTCCCCTAATCCTAACCCGTACGCTAACACTAACCCGCGCCCTCACACGCACGCTCCCCCTAAACCGTTGACGTACCCTCACCTGGACCCTAAACCGTCCCCGTCCCCTAACCCTAACCCTAGCCCGAACCCTAACCCTAACCCTTCCCCGAAGCCTGACCCTCACCCGTCCCCTAATCCTAACCCGTACGCTAACACTAACCCACGCCCTCACACGCACGCTCCCCCTAAAGCGTTGCCGTACCCTCACCTGGACCCTAAACCGTCCCCGTCCCCTAACCCTAACCCTAGCCCGAACCCTAACCCTAACCCTTCCCCGAAGCCTGACCCTCACCCGTCCCCTAATCCTAACCCGTACGCTAACACTAACCCACGCCCTCACACGCATGCTCCCCCTAAAGCGTTGCCGTACCCTCACCTGGACCCTAAACCGTCCCCGTCCCCTAACCCTAACCCTAGCCCGAACCCTAACCCTAACCCTTCCCCGAAGCCTGACCCTCACCCGTCCCCTAATCCTAACCCGTACGCTAACACTAACCCACGCCCTCACACGCACGCTCCCCCTAAAGCGTTGCCGTACCCTCACCTGGACCCTAAACCGTCCCCGTCCCCTAACCCTAACCCTAGCCCGAACCCTAACCCTAACCCTTCCCCGAAGCCTGACCCTCACCCGTCCCCTAATCCTAACCCGTACGCTAACACTAACCCGCGCCCTCACACGCACGCTCCCCCTAAAGCGTTGCCGTACCCTCACCTGGACCGTAAACCTTCCCCGTCCCCTAACCCTAACCCTTGCCCGAACGCTAACCCTAACCCTTCCCCGAAGCCTGACCCTCACCCGTCCCCTAATCCTAACCCGTACGCTAACACTAACCCGCGCCCTCACACGCACGCTCCCCCTAAAGCGTTGCCGTACCCTCACCTGGACCCTAAACCGTCCCCGTCCCCTAACCCTAACCCTAGCCCGATCCCTAGCCCTAACCCTTCCCCGAAGCCTGACCCTCACCCGTCCCCTAATCCTAACCCGTACGCTAACACTAACCCACGCCCTCACACGCACGCTCCCCCTAAAGCGTTGCCGTACCCTCACCTGGACCCTAAACCGTCCCCGTCCCCTAACCCTAACCCTAGCCCGAACCCTAACCCTAACCCTTCCCCGAAGCCTGACCCTCACCCGTCCCCTAATCCTAAGCCGTACGCTAACACTAACCCGCGCCCTCACACGCACGCTCCCCCTAAAGCGTTGCCGTACCCTCACCTGGACCCTAAACCGTCCCCGTCCCCTAACCCTAACCCTAGCCCGAACCCTAACCCTAACCCTTCCCCGAAGTCTGACCCTCACCCGTCCCCTAATCCTAACCCGTACGCTAACACTAACCCGCGCCCTCACACGCACGCTCCCCCTAAAGCGTTGCCGTACCCTCACCTGGACCCTAAACCGTCCCCGTCCCCTAACCCTAACCCTAGCCCGAACCCTAACCCTAACACTTCCCCGAAGCCTGACCCTCACCCGTCCCCTAATCCTAACCCGTACGCTAACACTAACCCGCGCCCTCACACGCACGCTCCCCCTAAAGCGTTGCCGTACCCTCACCTGGACCCTAAACCGTCCCCGTCCCCTAACCCTAACCCTAGCCCGATCCCTAACCCTAACCCTTCCCCGAAGCCTGACGCTCACCCGTCCCCTAATCCTAACCCGTACGCTAACACTAACCCACGCCCTCACACGCACGCTCCCCCTAAAGCGTTGCCGTACCCTCACCTGGACCTAAACCGTCCCCGTCCCCTAACCCTAACCCTAGCCCGAACCCTAACCCTAATCCTTCCCTGAAGCCTGACCCTCACCCGTCCCCTAATCCTAACCCGTACGCTAACACTAACACACGCCCTCACACGCACGCTCCCCCTAAAGCGTTGCCGTACCCTCACCTGGACCCTAAACCGTCCCCGTCCCCTAACCCTAACCCTAGCCCGAACCCTAACCCTAACCCTTCCCCGAAGCCTGACCCTCACCCGTCCCCTAATCCTAACCCGTACGCTAACACTAACCCACGCCCTCACACGCACGCTCCCCCTAAAGCGTTGCCGTACCCTCACCTGGACCCTAAACCGTCCCCGTCCCCTAACCCTAACCCTAGCCCGAACCCTAACCCTAACCCTTCCCCGAAGCCTGACCCTCACCCGTCCCCTAATCCTAACCCGTACGCTAACACTAACCCGCGCCCTCACACGCACGCTCCCCCTAAAGCGTTGCCGTACCCTCACCTGGACCGTAAACCTTCCCCGTCCCCTAACCCTAACCCTTGCCCGAACCCTAACCCTAACCCTTCCCCGAAGCCTGACCCTCACCCGTCCCCTAATCCTAACCCGTACGCTAACACTAACCCGCGCCCTCACACGCACGCTCCCCCTAAAGCGTAGCCGTACCCTCACCTGGACCCTAAACCGTCCCCGTCCCCTAACCCTAACCCTAGCCCGATCCCTAACCCTAACCCTTCCCGAAGCCTGACCCTCACCTGTCCCCTAATCCTAACCCGTACGCTAACACTAACCCACGCCCTCACACGCACGCTCCCCCTAAAGCGTTGCCGTACCCTCACCTGGACCCTAAACCGTCCCCGTCCCCTAACCCTAACCCTAGCCCGAACCCTAACCCTAACACTTCCCCGAAGCCTGACCCTCACCCGTCCCCTAATCCTAAGCCGTACGCTAACAGTAACCCGCGCCCTCACACGCACGCTCCCCCTAAAGCGTTGCCGTACCCTCACCTGGACCCTAAACCGTCCCCGTCCCCTAACCCTAAACCTAGCCCGAACCCTAACCCTAACCCTTCCCCGAAGTCTGACCCTCACCCGTCCCCTAATCCTAACCCGTACGCTAACACTAACCCGCGCCCTCACACGCACGCTCCCCCTAAAGCGTTGCCGTACCCTCACCTGGACCCTAAACCGTCCCCGTCCCCTAACCCTAACCCTAGCCCGAACCCTAACCCTAACCCTTTCCCGAAGCCTGACCCTCACCCATCCCCTAATCCTAACCCGTACGCTAACACTAACCCGCGCCCTCACACGCACGCTCCCCCTAAAGCGTTGCCGTACCCTCACCTGGACCCTAAACCGTCCCCGTCCCCTAACCCTAACCCTAGACCGAACCCTAACCCTAACCCTTCCCCGAAGCCTGACCCTCACCCGTCCCCTAATCCTAACCCGTACGCTAACACTAACCCGCGCCCTCACACGCACGCTCCCCCTAAAGCGTTGCCTTACCCTCACCTGGACCCTAAACCGTCCCCGTCCCCTAACCCTAACCCTAGCCCGATCCCTAACCCTAACCCTTCCCCGAAGCCTGACGCTCACCCGTCCCCTAATCCTAACCCGTACGCTAACACTAACCCACGCCCTCACACGCACGCTCCCCCTAAGGCGTTGCCGTACCCTCACCTGGACCCTAAACCGTCCCCGTCCCCTAACCCTAACCCTAGCCCGAACCCTAACCCTAATCCTTCCCCGAAGCCTGACCCTCACCCGTCCCCTAATCCTAACCCGTACGCTAACACTAACCCGCGCCCTCACACGCACGCTCCCCCTAAACCGTTGCCGTACCCTCACCTGGACCCTAAACCGTCCCCGTCCCCTAACCCTAACCCTAGCCCGAACCCTAACCCTAACCCTTCCCCGAAGCCTGACCCTCATCCGTCCCCTAATCCTAACCCGTACGCTAACACTAACCCACGCCCTCACACGCACGCTCGCCCTAAAGCGTTGCCGTACCCTCACCTGGACCCTAAGTCGTCCCCGTCCCCTAACCCTAACCCTAGCCCGAACCCTAACCCTAACCCTTCCCCGAAGCCTGACCCTCACCCGTCCCCTAATCCTAACCCGTACGCTAACACTAACCCACGCCCTCACACGCACGCTCCCCCTAAAGCATTGCCATACCCTCACCTGGACCCTAAACCGTCCCCGTCCCCTAATCCTAACCCTAGCCCGAACCCTAACCCTAACCCTTCCCCGAAGCCTGACCCTCACCCGTCCCCTAATCCTAACCCGTACGCTAACACTAACCCGCGCCCTCACACGCACGCTCCCCCTAAAGCGTTGCCGTACCCTCACCTGGACCCTAAACCTTCCCCGTCCCCTAACCCTAACCCTTGCCCGAACCCTAACCCTAACCCTTCCCCGAAGCCTGACGCTCACCCGTCCCCTAATCCTAACCCGTACGCTAACACTAACCCGCGCCCTCACACGCACGCTCCCCCTAAAGCGTTGCCGTACCCTCACCTGGACCCGAAACCGTCCCCGTCCCCTAACCCTAACCCTAGCCCGATCCCTAACCCTAACCCTTCCCCGAAGCCTGACCCTCACCCGTCCCCTAATCCTAACCCGTACGCTAACACTAACCCACGCCCTCACACGCACGCTCCCCCTAAAGCGTTGCCGTACCCTCACCTGGACCCTAAACCATCCCCGTCCCCTAACCCTAACCCTAGCCCGAACCCTAACCCTAACCCTTCCCCGAAGCCTGACCCTCACCCGTCCCCTAATCCTAAGCCGTACGCTAACACTAACCCGCGCCCTCACACGCACGCTCCCCCTAAAGCGTTGCCGTACCCTCACCTGGACCCTAAACCGTCCCCGTCCCCTAACCCTAACCCTAGCCCGAACCCTAACCCTAACCCTTCCCCGAATCTGACCCTCACCCGTCCCCTAATCCTAAACCGTACGCTAACACTAACCCGCGCCCTCACACGCACGGTCCCCCTAAACCGTTGCCGTACCCTCACCTGGACCCTAAACCGTCCCCGTCCCCTAACCCTAACCCTAGCCCGAACTTTAACCCTAACCCTTCCCCGAAGCCTGACCCTCACCCGTCCCCTAATCCTAACCCGTACGCTAACACTAACCCGCGCCCTCACACACACGCTCCCCCTAAAGCGTTGCCGTACCCTCACCTGGACCCTAAACCGTCCCCGTCCCCTAACCCTAACCCTAGCCCGAACCCTAACCCTAACCCTTCCCCGAAGCCTGACCCTCACCCGTCCCCTAATCCTAACCCGTACGCTAACACTAACCCACGCCGTCACATGCACGCTCACCCTAAAGCGTTGCCGTACCCTCACCTGGACCCTAAACCGTCCCCGTCCCCTAACCCTAACCCTAGCCCGAACCCTAACCCTAACACTTCCCCGAAGCCTGACCCTCACCCGTCCCCTAATCCTAACCCGTACGCTAACACTAACCCGCGCCCTCACACGCACGCCCCCCCTAAAGCGTTGCCGTACCCTCACCTGGACCCTAAACCGTCCCCGTCCCCTAACCCTAACCCTAGCCCGATCCCTAACCCTAACCCTTCCCCGAAGCCTGACGCTCACCCGTCCCCTAATCCTAACCCGTACGCTAACACTAACCCACGCCCTCACACGCACGCTCCCCCTAAGGCGTTGCCGTACCCTCACCTGGACCCTAAACCGTCCCTGTCCCCTAACCCTAACCCTAGCCCGATCCCTAACCCTAACCCTTCCCCGAAGCCTGACGCTCACCCGTCCCCTAATCCTAACCCGTACGCTAACACTAACCCACGCCCTCACACGCACGCTCCCCCTAAGGCGTTGCCGTACCCTCACCTGGACCCTAAACCATCCCCGTCCCCTAACCCTAACCCTAGCCCGAACCCTAACCCTAACCCTTCCCCGAAGCCTGACCCTCACCCGTCCCCTAATCCTAAGCCGTACGCTAACACTAACCCGCGCCCTCACACGCACGCTCCCCCTAAAGCGTTGCCGTACCCTCACCTGGACCCTAAACCGTCCCCGTCCCCTAACCCTAACCCTAGCCCGAATCCTAACCCTAACCCTTCCCCGAATCTGACCCTCACCCGTCCCCTAATCCTAACCCGTACGCTAACACTAACCCGCGCCCTCACACGCACGCTCCCCCTAAACCGTTGCCGTACCCTCACCTGGACCCTAAACCGTCCCCGTCCCCTAACCCTAACCCTAGCCCGAACTTTAACCCTAACCCTTCCCCGAAGCCTGACCCTCACCCGTCCCCTAATCCTAACCCGTACGCTAACACTAACCCGCGCCCTCACACACACGCTCCCCCTAAAGCGTTGCCGTACCCTCACCTGGACCCTAAACCGTCCCCGTCCCCTAACCCTAACCCTAGCCCGAACCCTAACCCTAACCCTTCCCCGAAGCCTGACCCTCACCCGTCCCCTAATCCTAACCCGTACGCTAACACTAACCCACGCCGTCACATGCACGCTCACCCTAAAGCGTTGCCGTACCCTCACCTGGACCCTAAACCGTCCCCGTCCCCTAACCCTAACCCTAGCCCGATCCCTAACCCTAACACTTCCCCGAAGCCTGACCCTCACCCGTCCCCTAATCCTAACCCGTACGCTAACACTAACCCACGCCCTCACACGCACGCCCCCCCTAAAGCGTTGCCGTACCCTCACCTGGACCCTAAACCGTCCCCGTCCCCTAACCCTAACCCTAGCCCGAACCCTAACCCTAAACCTTCCCCGAAGCCTGACCCTCACCCGTCCCCTAATCCTAACCCGTACGCTAACACTAACCCGCGCCCTCACACGCACGCTCCCCCTAAAGCGTTGCCGTACCCTCACCTGGACCCTAAACCTTCCCCGTCCCCTAACCCTAACCCTTGCCCGAACCCTAACCCTAACCCTTCCCCGAAGCCTGACCCTCACCCGTCCCCTAATCCTAACCCGTACGCTAACACTAACCCGCGCCCTCACACGCACGCTCCCCCTAAAGCGTTGCCGTACCCTCACCTGGACCCTAAACCGTCCCCGTCCCCTAACCCTAACCCTAGCCCGAACCCTAACCCTAACCCTTCCCCGAAGCCTGACCCTCACCCGTCCCCTAATCCTAAGCCGTACGCTAACACTAACCCGCGCCCTCACACGCACGCTCCCCCTAAAGCGTTGCCGTACCCTCACCTGGACCCTAAACCGTCCCCGTCCCCTAACCCTAACCCTAGCCCGAACCCTAACCCTAACCCTTCCCCGAAGTCTGACCCTCACCCGTACCCTAATCCTAACCCGTACGCTAACACTAACCCGCGCCCTCACACGCACGCTCCCCCTAAAGCGTTGCCGTACCCTCACCTGGACCCTAAACCGTCCCCGTCCCCTAACCCTAACCCTAGCCCGAACCCTAACCCTAACCCTTCCCCGAAGCCTGACCCTCAACCGTCCCCTTATCCTAACCCGTACGCTAACACTAACCCGCGCCCTCACACCCACGCTCCCCCTAAAGCGTTGCAGTACCCTCACCTGGACCCTAAACCGTCCCCGTCCCCTAACCCTAACCCTAGCCCGAACCCTAACCCTAACTCTTCCCCGAAGCATGACCCTCACCCGTCCCCTAATCCTAACCCGTACGCTAACACTAACCCGCGCCCTCACACGCACGCTCCCCCTAAAGCGTTGCCGTACCCTCACCTGGACCCTAAACCGTCCCCTTCCCCTAACCCTAACCCTAGCCCGAACCCTAACCCTAACCCTTCCCCGAAGCCTGACCCTCACCCGTCCCCTAATCCTAACCCGTACGTTAACACTAACCCGCGCCCTCACACCCACGCTCCCCCTAAAGCGTTGCCGTACCCTCACCTGGACCCTAAACCGTCCCGTCCCCTAACCCTAACCCTAGCCCGAACCCTAACCCTAACCCTTCCCCGAAGCCTGACCCTCACCCGTCCCCTAATCCTAACCCGTACGCTAACACTAACCCGCGCCCTCACACGCACGCTCCCCCTAAAGCGTTACCGTACCCTCACCTGGACCCTAAACTGTCCCCGTCCCCTAACCCTAACCCTAGCCCAAACCCTAACCCTAACCCTTCCCCGAAGCCTGACCCTCACCCATCCCCTAATCCTAACCCGTACGCTAACACTAACCCGCGCCCTCACACGCACGCTCCCCCTAAAGCGTTGCCGTACCCTCACCTGGACCCTAAACCGTCCCCGTCCCCTAACCCTAACCCTAGCCCGATCCCTAACCCTAACCCTTCCCCGAAGCCTGACCCTCACCTGTCCCATAATCCTAACCCGTATGCTAACACTAACCCACGCCCTCACACGCACGCTCCCCCTAAAGCGTTGCCGTACCCTCACCTGGATCCTAAACCGTCCCCGTCCCCTAACCCTAACCCTAGCCCGAACCCTAACCCTAACCCTTCCCCGAAGCCTGACCCTCACCCGTCCCCTAATCCTAACCCGTACGCTAACACTAACCCGCGCGCTCACACGCACGCTCCCTCTAAAGCGTTGCTGTACCCTCACCTGGACCCTAAACCGTCCCAGTCCCCTAACCCTAACCCTAGCCCGAACCCTAACCCTAACCCTTCCCCGAAGCCTGACCCTCACCCTTCCCCTAATCCTAACCCGTACGCTAACACTAACCCACGCCCTCACACGCACGCTCCCCCTAAAGCGTTGCCGTACCCTCACCTGGACCCTAAACCGTCCCCGTCCCCTAACCCTAAGCCTAGCCCGAACCCTAACCCTAATCCTTCCCCGAAGCCTGACCCTCACCCTTCCCTTAATCCTAACCCGTACGCTAACACTAACCCGCGCCCTCACACGCACGCTCACCCTACAGCGTTGCCATACCCTCACCTGGACCCTAAACCATCCCCGTCCCCTAACCCTAACCCTAGCCCGAACCCTAACCCTAACCCTTCCCCGAAGCCTGACCCTCACCCGTCCCCTAATCCTAACCCGTACGCTAACACTAACCTGCGCCCTCACACGCACGCTCCCCCTAAAGCGTTGCCGTACCCTCACCTGGACCCTACACCGTCCCCATCCCCTAACCCTAACCCTAGCCCGAACCCTAACCCTAACCTTTCCCCGAAGCCTGACCCTCACCCGTCCCCTAATCCTACCCCGTACGTTAACACTAACCCGCGCCCTCACACGCACGCTCCCCCTAAAGCGTTGCCGTACCCTCACCTGGACCCAAAACCGTCCCCGTCCCCTAACCGTAACCCTAGCCCGAACCCTAACCCTAACCCTTCCCCGAAGCCTGACCCTCACCCGTCCCCTAATCCTAACCCGTACGCTAACACTAACCCGCACCCTCACACGCACGCTCCCCCTAAAGCGTTGCCGTACCCTCACCTGGACCCTAAACCGTCCCCGTCCCCTAACCCTAACCCTAGCCCGAACCCTAACCCTAACCCTTCCCCGAAGCCTGACCCTCACCCGTCCCCTAATCCTAACCCGTACGCTAACACTAACGCGCGCCCTCACACGCACGCTCCCCCTAAAGCGTTGCCGTACCCTCACCTGGACCCTAAACCGTCCCCGTCCCCTAACCATAACCCTAGCCCGAACCCTAACCCTAACCCTTCCCCGAAGCCTGACCCTCACCCGTCCCCTAATCCTAACCCGTACGCTAACACTAACCCACGCCCTCACACGCACGCTCCCCCTAAAGCGTTGCCGTACCCTCACCTGGACCCTAAACCGTCCCCGTCCCCTATCCCTATCCCTAGCCCGAACCCTAACCCTAATCCTTACCGTAAGCCTGACCCTCACCCGTCCCCTAATCCTAACCCGTACGCTAACACTAACCCGCGCCCTCACACGCACGCTCACCCTAAAGCGTTGCCGTACCCTCACCTGGACCCTAAACCGTTCGCGTCCCCTAACCCTAACCCTAGCCCGAACCCTAACCCTAACCCTTCCCCGAAGCCTGACACTCACCCGTCCCCTAATCCTAACCCGTACGCTAACACTAACCCGCGCCCTCACACGCACGGTCCCCCTAAAGCGTGGCCGTACCCTCACCTAGACCCTAAACCGTCCCCGTCCCCTAACCCTAACCCTAGCCCCAACCCTAACCCTAACCCTTCCCCGAAGCCTGACCCTCACCCGTCCCCTAATCCTAACCCGCACGCTAACACTAACCCGCGCCCTCACACACACGCTCCCCCTAAAGCGTTGCCATACCCTCACGTGGACCCTAAACCGTCCCCGTCCCCTAACCCTAACCCTAGCCCGAACCCTAACCCTAATCCTTCCCCGAAGCCTGACCCTCACCCGTCCCCTAATCCTAACCCGTACGCTAACACTAACCCGCGCCCTCACACGCACGCTCACCCTACAGCGTTGCCATACCCTCACCTGGACCCTAAACCGTCCCCGTCCCCTAACCCTAACCCTAGCCCGAACCCTAACCCTAACCCTTCCCCGAAGCCTGACCCTCACCCGTCCCCTAATCCTAACCCGTACGCTAACACTAACCTGCGCCCTCACACGCACGCTCCCCCTAAAGCGTTGCCGTACCCTCACCTGGACCCTAAACCGTCCCCGTCCCCTAACTCTAACCCTAGCCCGAACCCTAACCCTAACACTTCCCCGAAGCCTGACCCTCACCCGTCCCCTAATCCTAACCCGTACGCTAACACTAACGCGCGCCCTCACACGCACGCTCCCCCTAAAGCGTTGCCGTACCCTCACCTGAACCCTAAACCGTCCCCGTCCCCTAACCCTAACCCTAGCCCGAACCCTAACCCTAACCCTTCCCCGAAGCCTGACGCTCACCCGTCCCCTAATCCTAACCCGTACGCTAACACTAACCCACGCCCTCACACGCACGCTCCCCCTAAAGCGTTGCCGTACCCTCACCTGGACCCTAAACCGTCCCCGTCCCCTAACCCTAACCCTAGCCCGAACCGTAAACCTAATCCTTCCCCTAAGCCTGACCCTCACCCATCCCCTAATCCTAACCCGTACGCTAACACTAACCCGCGCCCTCACACGCATACTCCCCCTAAAGCATTGCCGTACCCTCACCTGGACCCTAAACCGTCCCCGTCCCCTAACCCTAACCCTAGCCCGAACCCTAACCCTAACCCTTCCCCGAAGCCTGACACTCACCCGTCCCCTAATCCTAACCCGTACGCTAACACTAACCCGCGCCCTCACACGCACGGTCCCCCTAAAGCATTGCCGTACCCTCACCTAGACCCTAAACCGTCCCCGTCCCCTAACCCTAACCCTAGCCCGAACCCTAACCCTAACCCTTCCCCGAAGCCTGACACTCACCCGTCCCCTAATCCTAACCCGTACGCTAACACTAACCTGCGCCCTCACACGCACGCTCCCCCTAAAGCGTTGCCGTACCCTCACCTGGACCCTAAACCGTCCCCGTCCCCTAACCCTAACCCTAGCCCGAACCCTAACCCTAACCCTTCCCCGAGGCCTGACCCTCACCCGTCCCCTAATCCTAACCCGCACGCTAACACTAACCTGCGCCCTCACACGCACGCTCCCCCTAAAGCGTTGCCGTACCCTCACCTGGACCCTAAACCGTCCCCGTCCCCTAACCCTAACCCTAGCCCGAACCCTAACCCTAACCCTTCCCCGAAGCCTGACCCTCACCCGTCCCCTAATCCTAACCCGCACGCTAACACTAACCTGCGCCCTCACACGCACGCTCCCCCTAAAGCGTTGCCGTACCCTCACCTGGACCCTAAACCGTCCCCGTCCCCTAACCCTAACCCTAGCCCGAACCCTAACCCTAACCCTTCCCCGAAGCCTGACCCTCACCCGTCCCCTAATCCTAACCCGTACGCTAACACTAACCCGCGCCCTCACACGCACGCTCCCCCTAAAGCGTTGCCGTACCCTCACCTGGACCCTAAACCGTCCCCGTCCCCTAACCCTAACCCTAGCCCGAACCCTAACCCTAACCCTTCCCCGAAGCCTGACCCTCACCCGTCCCCTAATCCTAACCCGTACGCTAACACTAACCCGCGCCCTCACACGCACGCTCCCCCTAAAGCGTTGCCGTACCCTCACCTGGACCCTAAACCGTCCCCGTCCCCTAACCCTAACCCTAACCCGAACCCTAACCCTAACACTTCCCCGAAGCCTGACCCTCACCCGTCCCCTAATCCTAACCCGTACGCTAACACTAACCCGCGCCCTCACACGCACGCTCCCCCTAAAGCGTTGCCGTACCCTCACCTGGACCCTAAAACGTCCCCGTCCCCTAACCCTAACCCTAGCCCGAACCCTAACCCTAACCCTTCCCCGAAGCCTGACGCTCACCTATCCCCTAATCCTAACCCGTACGCTAACACTAACCCACACCCTCACACGCACGCTCCCCCTAAAGCGTTGCCGTACCCTCACCTGGACCCTAAACCGTCCCCGTCCCCTAACCCTAACCCTAGCCCGAACCCTAACCCTAACCCTTCCCCGAAGCCTGACCCTCACCCGTCCCCTAATCCTAACCCGCACGCTAACACTAACCCGCGCCCTCACACGCCCGCTCCCCCTAAAGCGTTGCCGTACCCTCACCTGGACCCTAAACCGTCCCCGTCCCCTAACCCTAACCCTAGCCCGAACCCTAACCCTAATCCTTCCCCGAAGCCTGACCCTCACCCGTCCCCTATTCCTAACCCGTACGCTAACACTAACCCGCGCCCTCACACGCACGCTCACCCTACAGCGTTGCCATACCCTCACCTGGACCCTAAACCGTCCCCGTCCCCTAACCCTAAGCCTAGCCCGAACCCTAACCCTAACCCTTCCCCGAAGCCTGACCCTCACCCGTCCCCTAATCCTAACCCGTACGCTAACACTAACCTGCGCCCTCACACGCACGCTCCCCCTAAAGCGTTGCCATACCCTCACCTGGACCCTAAACCGTCCCCGTCCCCTAACCCTAACCCTAGCCCGAACCCTAACCCTAACCCTTCCCCGAAGCCTGACGCTCACCCGTCCCCTAATCCTAACCCGTACGCTAACACTAACCCACGCCCTCACACGCACGCTCCCCCTAAAGCGTTGCCGTACCCTCACCTGGACCCTAAACCGTGCCCGTCCCCTAACCCTAACCCTAGCCCGAACCGTAAACCTATTCCTTCCCCTAAGCCTGACCCTCACCCGTCCCCTAATCCTAACCCGTACGCTAACACTAACCCGCGCCCTCACACGCACGCTCCCCCTAAAGCGTTGCCGTACCCTCACCTGGACCCTAAACCGTCCCCGTCCCCTAACCCTAACCCTAGCCCGAACCCTAACCCTAACCCTTCCCCGAAGCCTGACACTCACCCGTCCCCTAATCCTAACCCGTACGCTAACACTAACCCGCGCCCTCACACACACGGTCCCCCTAAAGCGTTGCCGTACCCTCACCTAGACCCTAAACCGTCCCCGTCCCCTAACCCTAACCCTAGCCCCAACCCTAACCCTAACCCTTCCCCGAAGCCTGACCCTCACCTGTCCCCTAATCCTAACCCGTACGCTAACACTAACCTGCGCCCTCACACGCACGCTCCCCCTAAAGCGTTGCCGTACCCTCACCTAGACCCTAAACCGTCCCCGTCCCCTAACCCTAACCCTAGCCCCAACCCTAACCCTAACCCTTCCCCGAAGCCTGACCCTCACCTGTCCACTAATCCTAAACCGTACGCTAACACTAACCTGCGCCCTCACACGCACGCTCCCCCTAAAGCGTTGCCGTACCCTCACCTGGACCCTAAACCGTCCCCGTCCCCTAACCCTAACCCTAGCCCGAACCCTAACCCTAACCCTTCCCCGAAACCTGACCCTCACCCGTCCCCTAATCCTAACCCGTACGCTAACACTAACCCGCGCCCTCACACGCACGCTCCCCCTAAAGCGTTGCCGTACCCTCACCTGGACCCTAAACCGTCCCCATCCCCTAACCCTAACCCTAGCCCGAACCCTAACCCTAACCCTTCCGCGAAGCCTGACCCTCACCCGTCCCCTAATCCTAACCCGTACGCTAACACTAACCCACGCCCTCACACGCACGCTCCCCCTAAAGCGTTGCCGTACCCTCACCTGGACCCTAAACCGTCCCCGTCCCCTAACCCTAACCCTAGCCCGAACCCTAACCCTAACCCTTCCCCGAAGCCTGACGCTCACCCGTCCCCTAATCCTAACCCGTACGCTAACACTAATGCGCGCCCTCACACGCACGCTCCCCCTAAAGCGTTGCCGTACCCTCACGTGGACCCTAAACCGTCCCCGTCCCCTAACCCTAACCCTAGCCTGAACCCTAACCCTAACCCTTCCCCGAAGCCTGACCCTCAAACGTCCCCTAATCCTAACCCGTACGCTAACACTAACCCGCGCCCTCACACGCACGCTCCCCCTAAAGCGTTGCCGTACCCTCACCTGGACCCTAAACCGTCCCCGTCCCCTAACCCTAACCCTAGCCCGAACCCTAACCCTAACCCTTCCCCGAAGCCTGACCCTCACCCGTCCCCTAATCCTAACCCGCACGCTAACACTAACCCGCGCCCTCACACGCACGCTTCCCCTAAAGCGTTGCCGTACCCTCACCTGGACCCTAAACCGTCCCCGTCCCCTAACCCTAACCCTAGCCCGAACCCTAACCCTAACCCTTCCCCGAAGCCTGACCCTCACCCGTCCCCTAATCCTAACCCGCACGCTAACCCTAACGCGCGCCCTCACACGCACGCTCCCCTAAAGCGTTGCCGTACCCTCACCTGGACCCTAAACCGTCCCCGTCCCCTAACCCTAACCCTAGCCCGAAACCTAACCCTAATCCTTCCCCGAAGCCTGACCCTCACCCGTCCCCTATTCCTAACCCGTACGCTAACACTAACCCGCGCCCTCACACGCACGCTCACCCTACAGCGTTGCCATACCCTCACCTGGACCCTAAACCGTCCCCGTCCCCTAATCCTAACCCTAGCCCGAACCCTAACCCTAACCCTTCCCCGAAGCCTGACCCTCACCCGTCCCCTAATCCTAACCCGTACGCTAACACTAACCTGCGCCCTCACACGCACGCTCTGCCTAAAGCGTTGCCATACCCTCACCTGGACCCTAAACCGTCCCCGTCCCCTAACCCTAACCCTAGCCCGAACCCTAACCCTAACCCTTCCCCGAAGCCTGACCCTCACCCGTCCCCTAATCCTAACCCGTACGCTAACACTAACCCACGCCCTCACACGCACGCTCCCCCCAAAGCGTTGCCGTACCCTCACCTGGACCCTAAACCGTCCCCATCCCCTAACCCTAACCCTAGCCCGAACCCTAACCCTAACCCTAACCCTTCCCCGAAGCCTGACCCTCACCCGTCCCCTAATCCTAACCCGTACGCTAACACTAACCCGCGCCCTCACACGCACGCTCCCCCTAAAGCGTTGCCGTACCCTCACCTGGACCCTAAACCGTCCCCGTCCCCTAACCCTAACCCTAGCCCGAACCCTAACCCTAACCCTTCCCCGAAGCCTGACCCTCAACCGTCCGCTAATCCTAACCCGTACGCTAACACTAACCCGCGCCCTCACACGCACGCTCCCCCTAAAGCGTTGCCGTACCCTCACCTGGACCCTAAACCGTCCCCTAAACCTAACCCTAACCCTAGCCCGAACCCTAACCCTAACCCTTCCCCGAAGCCTGACCCTCACCCGTCCCCTAATCCTAACCCGTACGCTAACACTAACCCGCGCCCTCACACGCACGCTCCCCCTAAAGCGTTGCCGTACCCTCACCTGGACCCTAAACCGTCCCCGTCCCCTAACCCTAACCCTAGCCCGAACCCTAACCCTAACCCTTCCCCGAAGCCTGACCCTCAACCGTCCCCTAATCCTAACCCGTACGCTAACACTAACCCGCGCCCTCACACGCACGCTCCCCCTAAAGCGTTGCCGTACCCTCACCTGGACCCTAAACCGTCCCCGTCCCCTAACCCTAACCCTAGCCCGAACCCTAACCCTAACCCTTCCCCGAAGCCTGACCCTCACCCGTCCCCTAATCCTAACCCGTACGCTAACACTAACCCACGCCCTCACACGCATGCTCCCCCTAAAGCGTTGCCGAACCCTCACCTGGACCCTAAACTGTCCCTGTCCCCTAACCCTAACCCTAGCCCGAACCCTAACCCTAACCCTTCCCCGAAGCCTGACCCTCAACCGTCCCCGAATCCTAACCCGTACGCTAACCCTAACGCGCGCCCTCACACGCACGCTCACCCTAAAGCGTTGCCGTACCCTCACCTGGACCCTAAACCGTCCCCGTCCCCTAACCCTAACCCTAGCCCGAACCCTAACCCTAACCCTTCCCCGAAGCCTGACCCTCACCCGTCCCCTAATCCTAACCCGTATGCTAACCCTAACCCGCGCCCTCACATGCACGCTCCCCCTAAAGCGTTGCCGTACCCTCACCTAGACCCTAAACCGTCCCCGTCCCCTAACCCTAACCCTAGCCCGAACCCTAACCCTAACACTTCCCCGAAGCCTGACCCTCACCCGTCCCCTAATCCTAACCCGTACGCTAACACTAACCTGCGCCCTCACACGAACGCTCCCCCTAAAGCGTTGCCGTACCCTCACCTGGACCCTAAACCGTCCCCGTCCCCTAACCCTAACCCTAGCCCGAACCCTAACCCTAACCCTTCCCCGAAGCCTGACCCTCACGCGTCCCGTAATCCTAACCCGTACGCTAACACTAACGCGCGCCCTCACACGCACGCTCCCCCTAAAGCGTTGCCGTACCCTCAACTGAACCCTAAACCGTCCCCGTCCCCTAAACCTAACCCTAGCCCGAACCCTAACCCTAACCCTTCCCCGAAGCCTGACGCTCACCCGTCCCCTAATCCTAACCCGTACGCTAACACTAACCCACGCCCTCACACGCACGCTCCCCCTAAAGCGTTGCCGTACCCTCACCTGGACCCTAAACCGTCCCCGTCCCCTAACCCTAACCCTAGCCCGAACCGTAAACCTAATCCTTCCCCTAAGCCTGACCCTCACCCGGCCCCTAATCCTAACCCGTACGCTAACACTAACCCGCGCCCTCACACGCACGCTCCCCCTAAAGCGTTGCCGTACCCTCACCTGGACCCTAAACCGTCCCCGTCTCCTAACCCTAACCCTAGCCCGAACCCTAACCCTAACCCTTCCCCGAAGCCTGACACTCAACCGTCCCCTAATCCTAACCCGTACGCTAACACTAACCCGCGCCCTCACACGCACGGTCCCCCTAAAGCGTTGCCGTACCCTCACCTAGACCCTAAACCGTCCCCGTCCCCTAACCCTAACCCTAGCCCCAACCCTAACCCTAACCCTTCCCCGAAGCCTGACCCTCACCTGTCCCCTAATCCTAACCCGTACGCTAACACTAACCTGCGCCCTCACACGCACGCTCCCCCTAAAGCGTTGCCGTACCCTCACCTGGACCCTAAACCGTCCCCGTCCCCTAACCCTAACCCTAGCCCGAACCCTAACCCTAAACCTTCCCCGAAGCCTGACCCTCACCCGTCCCCTAATCCTAACCCGCACGCTAACACTAACCTGCGTCCTCACACGCACGCTCCCCCTAAAGCGTTGCCGTACCCTCACCTGGACCCTAAACCGTCCCCGTCCCCTAACCCTAACCCTAGCCCGAACCCTAACCCTAACCCTTCCCCGAAGCCTGACCCTCACCCGTCCCCTAATCCTAACCCGTACGCTAACACTAACCCGCGCCCTCACACGCACGCTCCCCCTAAAGCGTTGCCGTACCCTCACCTGGTCCCTAAACCGTCCCCATCCCCTAACCCTAACCCTAGCCCGAACCCTAACCCTAACCCTTCCCCGAAGCCTGACCCTCACCCGTCCCCTAATCCTAACCCGTACGCTAACACTAACCCGCGCCCTCACACGCACGCTCCCCCTAAAGCGTTGCCGTACCCTCACCTGGACCCTAAACCGTCCCCGTCCCCTAACCCTAACCCTAGCCCGAACCCTAACCCTAACCCTTCCCCGAAGCCTGACCCTCAACCGTCCCCTAATCCTAACCCGTACGCTAACACTAACCCGCGCCCTCACACGCACGCTCCCCCTAAAGCGTTGCCGTACCCTCACCTGGACCCTAAACCGTCCCCTAAACCTAACCCTAACCCTAGCCCGAACCCTAACCCTAACCCTTCCCCGAAGCCTGACCCTCACCCGTCCCCTAATCCTAACCCGTACGCTAACACTAACCCGCGCCCTCACACGCACGCTCCCCCTAAAGCGTTGCCGTACCCTCACCTGGACCCTAAACCGTCCCCGTCCCCTAACCCTAACCCTAGCCCGAACCGTAAACCTAATCCTTCCCCTAAGCCTGACCCTCACCCGTCCCCTAATCCTAACCCGTACGCTAACACTAACCCGCGCCCTCACACGCACGCTCCCCCTAAAGCGTTGCCGTACCCTCACCTGGACCCTAAACCGTCCCCGTCTCCTAACCCTAACCCTAGCCCGAACCCTAACCCTAACCCTTCCCCGAAGCCTGACACTCAACCGTCCCCTAATCCTAACCCGTACGCTAACACTAACCCGCGCCCTCACACGCACGGTCCCCCTAAAGCGTTGCCGTACCCTCACCTAGACCCTAAACCGTCCCCGTCCCCTAACCCTAACCCTAGCCCCAACCCTAACCCTAACCCTTCCCCGAAGCCTGACCCTCACCTGTCCCCTAATCCTAACCCGTACGCTAACACTAACCTGCGCCCTCACACGCACGCTCCCCCTAAAGCGTTGCCGTACCCTCACCTGGACCCTAAACCGTCCCCGTCCCCTAACCCTAACCCTAGCCCGAACCCTAACCCTAAACCTTCCCCGAAGCCTGACCCTCACCCGTCCCCTAATCCTAACCCGCACGCTAACACTAACCTGCGCCCTCACACGCACGCTCCCCCTAAAGCGTTGCCGTACCCTCACCTGGACCCTAAACCGTCCCCGTCCCCTAACCCTAACCCTAGCCCGAACCCTAACCCTAACCCTTCCCCGAAGCCTGAGCCTCACCCGTCCCCTAATCCTAACCCGTACGCTAACACTAACCCGCGCCCTCACACGCACGCTCCCCCTAAAGCGTTGCCGTACCCTCACCTGGTCCCTAAACCGTCCCCATCCCCTAACCCTAACCCTAGCCCGAACCCTAACCCTAACCCTTCCCCGAAGCCTGACCCTCACCCGTCCCCTAATCCTAACCCGTACGCTAACACTAACCCGCGCCCTCACACGCACGCTCCCCCTAAAGCGTTGCCGTACCCTCACCTGGACCCTAAACCGTCCCCTAAACCTAACCCTAACCCTAGCCCGAACCCTAACCCTAACCCTTCCCCGAAGCCTGACCCTCACCCGTCCCCTAATCCTAACCCGTACGCTAACACTAACCCGCGCCCTCACACGCACGCTCCCCCTAAAGCGTTGCCGTACCCTCACCTGGACCCTAAACCGTCCCCGTCCCCTAACCCTAACCCTAGCCAGAACCCTAACCCTAACCCTTCCCCGAAGCCTGACCCTCACCCGTCCCCTAATCCTAACCCGTACGCTAACACTAATGCGCGCCCTCACACGCACGCTCCCCCTAAAGCGTTGCCGTACCCTCACCTGGACCCTAAACCGTCCCCGTCCCCTAACCCTAACCCTAGCCCGAACCCTAACCCTAAACCTTCCCCGAAGCCTGACCCTCACCCGTCCCCTATTACTAACCCGTACGCTAACACTAACCCGCGCTCTCACACGCACGCTCCCCCTAAAGCGTTGCCGTACCCTCACCTGGACCCTAAACCGTCCCCGTACCCTAACCCTAACCCTAGCCCGAACCCTAACCCTAACCCTTCCCCAAAGCCTGACCCTCACCCGTCCCCTAATCCTAACCCGTACGCTAACACTAACCCGCGCCCTCACACGCATGCTCCCCCTAAAGCGTTGCCGTACCCTCACCTGGACCCTAAACCCTCCCTGTCCCCTAACCCTAACCCTAGCCCGAACCCTAACCCTAACCCTTCCCCGAAGCCTGACCCTCACCCGTCCCCTAATCCTAACCCGTACGCTAACACTAACCCGCCCCCTCACACGCACGCTCCCCCTAAAGCGTTGCCGTACCCTCACCTGGACCCTAAACCGTCCCCGTCCCCTAACCCTAACCCTAGCCCGAACCCTAACCCTAACCCTTCCCCGAAGCCTGACCCTCACCCGTCCCCTAATCCTAACCCGTACGCTAACACTAATGCGCGCCCTCACACGCACGCTCCCCCTAAAGCGTTGCCGTACCCTCACCTGGACCCTAAACCGTCCCCGTCCCCTAACCCTAACCCTAGCCCGAACCCTAACCCTAACCCTTCCCCGAAGCCTGAGCCTCACCCGTCCCCTAATCCTAACCCGTACGCTAACACTAACCCGCGCCCTCACACGCACGCTCCCCCTAAAGCGTTGCCGTACCCTCACCTGGACCCTAAACCGTCCCCGTCCCCTAACCCTAACCCTAGCCCGAACCCTAACCCTAACCCTTCCCCGAAGCCTGACCCTCACCCGTCCCCTAATCCTAACCCGTACGCTAACACTAATGCGCGCCCTCACACGCACGCTCCCCCTAAAGCGTTGCCGTACCCTTACCTGGACCCTAAACCGTCCCCGTCCCCTAACCCTAACCCTAGCCCGAACCCTAACCCTAACCCTTCCCCGAAGCCTGACCCTCACCCGTCCCCTAATCCTAACCCGTACGCTAACACTAATGCGCGCCCTCACACGCACGCTCCCCCTAAAGCGTTGCCGTACCCTCACCTGGACCCTAAACCGTCCCCGTCCCCTAACCCTAACCCTAGCCCGAACCCTAACCCTAACCCTTCCCCGAAGCCTGAGCCTCACCCGTCCCCTAATCCTAACCCGTACGCTAACACTAACCCGCGCCCTCACACGCACGCTCCCCCTAAAGCGTTGCCGTACCCTCACCTGGTCCCTAAACCGTCCCCATCCCCTAACCCTAACCCTAGCCCGAACCCTAACCCTAACCCTTCCCCGAAGCCTGACCCTCACCCGTCCCCTAATCCTAACCCGTACGCTAACACTAACCCGCGCCCTCACACGCACGCTCCCCCTAAAGCGTTGCCGTACCCTCACCTGGACCCTAAACCGTCCCCTAAACCTAACCCTAACCCTAGCCCGAACCCTAACCCTAACCCTTCCCCGAAGCCTGACCCTCACCCGTCCCCTAATCCTAACCCGTACGCTAACACTAACCCGCGCCCTCACACGCACGCTCCCCCTAAAGCGTTGCCGTACCCTCACCTGGACCCTAAACCGTCCCCGTCCCCTAACCCTAACCCTAGCCAGAACCCTAACCCTAACCCTTCCCCGAAGCCTGACCCTCACCCGTCCCCTAATCCTAACCCGTACGCTAACACTAATGCGCGCCCTCACACGCACGCTCCCCCTAAAGCGTTGCCGTACCCTCACCTGGACCCTAAACCGTCCCCGTCCCCTAACCCTAACCCTAGCCCGAACCCTAACCCTAAACCTTCCCCGAAGCCTGACCCTCACCCGTCCCCTATTACTAACCCGTACGCTAACACTAACCCGCGCTCTCACACGCACGCTCCCCCTAAAGCGTTGCCGTACCCTCACCTGGACCCTAAACCGTCCCTGTCCCCTAACCCTAACCCTAGCCCGAACCCTAACCCTAACCCTTCCCCAAAGCCTGACCCTCACCCGTCCCCTAATCCTAACCCGTACGCTAACACTAACCCGCGCCCTCACACGCATGCTCCCCCTAAAGCGTTGCCGTACCCTCACCTGGACCCTAAACCCTCCCTGTCCCCTAACCCTAACCCTAGCCCGAACCCTAACCCTAACCCTTCCCCGAAGCCTGACCCTCACCCGTCCCCTAATCCTAACCCGTACGCTAACACTAACCCGCCCCCTCACACGCACGCTCCCCCTAAAGCGTTGCCGTACCCTCACCTGGACCCTAAACCGTCCCCGTCCCCTAACCCTAACCCTAGCCCGAACCCTAACCCTAACCCTTCCCCGAAGCCTGACCCTCACCCGTCCCCTAATCCTAACCCGTACGCTAACACTAATGCGCGCCCTCACACGCACGCTCCCCCTAAAGCGTTGCCGTACCCTCACCTGGACCCTAAACCGTCCCCGTCCCCTAACCCTAACCCTAGCCCGAACCCTAACCCTAACCCTTCCCCGAAGCCTGACCCTCAACCGTCCCCTAATCCTAACCCGTACGCTAACACTAACCCGCGCCCTCACACGCACACTCCCCCTAAAGCGTTGCCGTACCCTCACCTGGACCCTAAACCGTCCCCGTCCCCTAACCCTAACCCTAGCCCGAACCCTAACCCTAACCCTTCCCCGAAGCCTGACCCTCACCCGTCCCCTAATCCTAACCCGTACGCTAACACTAACCCGCGCACTCACACGCACGCTCCCCCAAAAGCGTTGCCGTACCCTCACCTGGACCCTAAACCGTCCCCGTCCCCTAACGCTAACCCTAGCCCGAACCCTAACCGTAAACCTTCCCCGAAACCTGACCTTCACCCGTCCCCTAATCCTAACCCGTACGCTAACACTAAACCGCGCCCTCACACGCACGCTCCCCCTAAAGCGTTGCCGTACCCTCACCTGGACACTAAACCGTCCCCGTCCCCTAACCCTAACCCTAGCCCGAACCCTAACCCTTCCCCGAAGCCTGACCCTCACCCGTCCCCTAATCCTAACCCGTACGCTAACACTAACCCGCGCCCTCACACGCACGCTCCCCCTAAAGCGTTGCCGTACCCTCACCTGGACCCTAAACCGTCCCCGTCCCCTAACCCTAACCCTAGCCCGAACCCTAACCCTAACCCTTCCCCGAAGCCTGACCCTCACCCGTCCCCTAATCCTAACCCGCACGCTAACACTAACCCGCGCCCTCACACGCACGCTCCCCCTAAAGCGTTGCCGTACCCTCACCTGGACCCTAAACCGTCCCCGTGCCCTAACCCTAACCCTAGCCCGAACCCTAACCCTAACCCTTCCCCGAAGCCTGACCCTCACCCGTCCCCTAATCCTAACCCGTACGCTAACACTAACCCGCGCCCTCACACGCACGCTCCCCCTAAAGCGTTGCCGTACCCTCACCTGGACCCTAAACCGTCCCCGTCCCCTAACCCTAACCCTAGCCCGAACCCTAACCCTAACCCTTCCCCGAAGCCTGACCCTCACCCGTCCCCTAATCCTAACCCGTACGCTAACACTAACCCGCGCCCTCACACGCACGCTCCCCCTAAAGCGTTGCCGTACCCTCACCTGGACCCTAAACCGTCCCCGTCCCCTAAACCTAACCCTAGCCCGATCCCTAACCCTAACTCTTCCCTGAAGCCTGACCCTCACCCGTCCCCTAATCCTAACCCGTACGCTAACACTAACCCGCGCCCTCACACGCACGCTCCCCCTAAAGCATTGCCGTGCCCTCACCTGGACCCTAAACCGTCCCCGTCCCCAAACCCTAACCTTAGACCGAACCCTAACCCTAACCCTTCCCCGAAGCCTGACACTCACCCGTCCACTAATCCTAACCCGTACGCTAACACTAACCCGTGCCCTCACACCCACGCTCACCCTAAAGCGTTGCCGTACCCTCACCTGGACCCTAAACCGTCCCCGTCCCCTAACCCTAACCCTAGCCCGAACCCTAACCCTAACCCTTCCCCGAAGCCTGACCCTCACCCGTCCCCTAATCCTAACCCGTACGCTAACACTAACCCGCGCACTCACACGCACGCTCCCCCTAAAGCGTTGCCGTACCCTCACCTGGACCCTAAACCGTCCCCGTCCCCTAACCCTAACCCTAGCCCGAACCCTAACCCTAACCCTTCCCCGAAGCCTGACCCTCACCCGTCCCCTAATCCTAACACGTACGCTAACACTAACCCGCGCCCTCACACGCACGCTCCCCCGAAAGCGTTGCCGTACCCTCACCTGGACCTTAAACCGTCCCCGTCCCCTAACCCTAACCCTAGCCCGAACCCTAACCGTAAACCTTCCCCGAAACCTGACCTTCACCCGTCCCCTAATCCTAACCCGTACGCTAACACTAACCCGCGCCCTCACACGCACGCTCCCCCTAAAGCGTTGCCGTACCCTCACCTGGACCCTAAACCGTCCCCGTCCCCTAACCCTAACCCTAGCCCGAACCCTAACCCTTCCCCGAAGCCTGACCCTCACCCGTCCCCTAATCCTAACCCGCACGCTAACACTAACCCGCGCCCTCACACGCACGCTCCCCCTAAAGCGTTGCCGTACCCTCACCTGGACCCTAAACCGTCCCCGTGCCCTAACCCTAACCCTAGCCCGAACCCTAACCCTAACCCTTCCCCGAAGCCTGACCCTCACCCGTCCCCTAATCCTAACCCGTACGCTAACACTAACCCGCGCCCTCACACGCACGCTCCCCCTAAAGCGTTGCCGTACCCTCACCTGGACCCTAAACCGTCCCCGTCCCCTAACCCTAACCCTAGCCCGAACCCTAACCCTAACCCTTCCCCGAAGCCTGACCCTCACCCGTCCCCTAATCCTAACCCGTACGCTAACACTAACCCGCGCCCTCACACGCACGCTCCCCCTAAAGCGTTGCCGTACCCTCACCTGGACCCTAAACCGTCCCCGTCCCCTAAACCTAACCCTAGCCCGATCCCTAACCCTAACTCTTCCCTGAAGCCTGACCCTCACCCGTCCCCTAATCCTAACCCGTACGCTAACACTAACCCGCGCCCTCACACGCACGCTCCCCCTAAAGCATTGCCGTGCCCTCACCTGGACCCTAAACCGTCCCCGTCCCCAAACCCTAACCTTAGACCGAACCCTAACCCTAACCCTTCCCCGAAGCCTGACACTCACCCGTCCACTAATCCTAACCCGTACGCTAACACTAACCCGTGCCCTCACACCCACGCTCACCCTAAAGCGTTGCCGTACCCTCACCTGGACCCTAAACCGTCCCCGTCCCCTAACCCTAACCCTAGCCCGAACCCTAACCCTAACCCTTCCCCGAAGCCTGACCCTCACCCGTCCCCTAATCCTAACCCGTACGCTAACACTAACCCGCGCACTCACACGCACGCTCCCCCTAAAGCGTTGCCGTACCCTCACCTGGACCCTAAACCGTCCCCGTCCCCTAACCCTAACCCTAGCCCGAACCCTAACCCTAACCCTTCCCCGAAGCCTGACCCTCACCCGTCCCCTAATCCTAACACGTACGCTAACACTAACCCGCGCCCTCACACGCACGCTCCCCCGAAAGCGTTGCCGTACCCTCACCTGGACCTTAAACCGTCCCCGTCCCCTAACCCTAACCCTAGCCCGAACCCTAACCGTAAACCTTCCCCGAAACCTGACCTTCACCCGTCCCCTAATCCTAACCCGTACGCTAACACTAACCCGCGCCCTCACACGCACGCTCCCCCTAAAGCGTTGCCGTACCCTCACCTGGACCCTAAACCGTCCCCGTCCCCTAACCCTAACCCTAGCCCGAACCCTAACCCTTCCCCGAAGCCTGACCCTCACCCGTCCCCTAATCCTAACCCGTACGCTAACACTAACCCGCGCCCTCACACGCACGCTCCCCCTAAAGCGTTGCCGTACCCTCACCTGGACCCTAAACCGTCCCCGTCCCCTAACCCTAACCCTAGCCCGAACCCTAACCCTAACACTTCCCCGAAGCCTGACCCTCACCCGTCCCCTAATCCTAACCCGTACGCTAACACTAACCCGCGCCCTCACACGCACGCTCCCCCTAAAGCGTTGCCGTACCCTCACATGGACCCTAAACCGTCCCCGTGCCCTAACCCTAACCCTAGCCCGAACCCTAACCCTAACCCTTCCCCGAAGCCTGACCCTCACCCGTCCCCTAATCCTAACCCGTACGCTAACACTAACCCGCGCCCTCACACGCACGCTCCCCCTAAAGCGTTGCCATACCCTCACCTGGACCCTAAACCGTCCCCGTCCCCTAACCCTAACCCTAGCCCGAACCCTAACCCTAACCCTTCCCCGAAGCCTGATCCTCACCCGTCCCCTAATCCTAACCCGTACGCTAACACTAACCCGCGCCCTCACACGCACGCTCCCCCTAAAGCGTTGCTGTACCCTCACCTGGACCCTAAACCGGCCCCGTCCCCTAACCCTAACCCTAGCCCGATCCCTAACCCTAACTCTTCCCTGAAGCCTGACCCTCACCCGTCCCCTAATCCTAACCCGTACGCTAACACTAACCCGCGCCCTCACACGCACGCTCCCCCTAAAGCATTGCCGTACCCTCACCTGGACCCTAAACCGTCCCCGTCCCCAAACCCTAACCTTAGACCGAACCCTAACCCTAACCCTTCCCCGAAGCCTGACCCTCACCCGTCCACTAATCCTAACCCGTACGCTAACACAAACCCGCGCCCTCACACCCACGCTCCCCCTAAAGCGTTGCCGTACCCTCACCTGGACCCTAAACCGTCCCCGTCCCCTAACCCTAACCCTAGCCCGAACCCTAACCCTAACCCTTCCCCGAAGCCTGACCCTCACCCGTCCCCTAATCCTAACCCGCACGCTAACACTAACCCGCGCCCTCACACGCACGCTCCCCCTAAAGCGTTGCCGTACCCTCACCTGGACCCTAAACCGTCCCCGTGCCCTAACCCTAACCCTAGCCCGAACCCTAACCCTAACCCTTCCCCGAAGCCTGACCCTCACCCGTCCCCTAATCCTAACCCGTACGCTAACACTAACCCGCGCCCTCACACGCACGCTCCCCCTAAAGCGTTGCCGTACCCTCACCTGGACCCTAAACCGTCCCCGTCCCCTAACCCTAACCCTAGCCCGAACCCTAACCCTAACCCTTCCCCGAAGCCTGACCCTCACCCGTCCCCTAATCCTAACCCGTACGCTAACACTAACCCGCGCCCTCACACGCACGCTCCCCCTAAAGCGTTGCCGTACCCTCACCTGGACCCTAAACCGTCCCCGTCCCCTAAACCTAACCCTAGCCCGATCCCTAACCCTAACTCTTCCCTGAAGCCTGACCCTCACCCGTCCCCTAATCCTAACCCGTACGCTAACACTAACCCGCGCCCTCACACGCACGCTCCCCCTAAAGCATTGCCGTGCCCTCACCTGGACCCTAAACCGTCCCCGTCCCCAAACCCTAACCTTAGACCGAACCCTAACCCTAACCCTTCCCCGAAGCCTGACACTCACCCGTCCACTAATCCTAACCCGTACGCTAACACTAACCCGTGCCCTCACACCCACGCTCACCCTAAAGCGTTGCCGTACCCTCACCTGGACCCTAAACCGTCCCCGTCCCCTAACCCTAACCCTAGCCCGAACCCTAACCCTAACCCTTCCCCGAAGCCTGACCCTCACCCGTCCCCTAATCCTAACCCGTACGCTAACACTAACCCGCGCACTCACACGCACGCTCCCCCTAAAGCGTTGCCGTACCCTCACCTGGACCCTAAACCGTCCCCGTCCCCTAACCCTAACCCTAGCCCGAACCCTAACCCTAACCCTTCCCCGAAGCCTGACCCTCACCCGTCCCCTAATCCTAACACGTACGCTAACACTAACCCGCGCCCTCACACGCACGCTCCCCCGAAAGCGTTGCCGTACCCTCACCTGGACCTTAAACCGTCCCCGTCCCCTAACCCTAACCCTAGCCCGAACCCTAACCGTAAACCTTCCCCGAAACCTGACCTTCACCCGTCCCCTAATCCTAACCCGTACGCTAACACTAACCCGCGCCCTCACACGCACGCTCCCCCTAAAGCGTTGCCGTACCCTCACCTGGACCCTAAACCGTCCCCGTCCCCTAACCCTAACCCTAGCCCGAACCCTAACCCTTCCCCGAAGCCTGACCCTCACCCGTCCCCTAATCCTAACCCGTACGCTAACACTAACCCGCGCCCTCACACGCACGCTCCCCCTAAAGCGTTGCCGTACCCTCACCTGGACCCTAAACCGTCCCCGTCCCCTAACCCTAACCCTAGCCCGAACCCTAACCCTAACACTTCCCCGAAGCCTGACCCTCACCCGTCCCCTAATCCTAACCCGTACGCTAACACTAACCCGCGCCCTCACACGCACGCTCCCCCTAAAGCGTTGCCGTACCCTCACCTGGACCCTAAACCGTCCCCGTCCCCTAACCCTAACCCTAGCCCGAACCCTAACCCTAACCCTTCCCCGAAGCCTGATCCTCACCCGTCCCCTAATCCTAACCCGTACGCTAACACTAACCCGCGCCCTCACACGCACGCTCCCCCTAAAGCGTTGCTGTACCCTCACCTGGACCCTAAACCGGCCCCGTCCCCTAACCCTAACCCTAGCCCGATCCCTAACCCTAACTCTTCCCTGAAGCCTGACCCTCACCCGTCCCCTAATCCTAACCCGTACGCTAACACTAACCCGCGCCCTCACACGCACGCTCCCCCTAAAGCATTGCCGTACCCTCACCTGGACCCTAAACCGTCCCCGTCCCCAAACCCTAACCTTAGACCGAACCCTAACCCTAACCCTTCCCCGAAGCCTGACCCTCACCCGTCCACTAATCCTAACCCGTACGCTAACACAAACCCGCGCCCTCACACCCACGCTCCCCCTAAAGCGTTGCCGTACCCTCACCTGGACCCTAAACCGTCCCCGTCCCCTAACCCTAACCCTAGCCCGAACCGTAACCCTAACCCTTCCCCGAAGCCTGACCCTCACCCGTCCCCTAATCCTAACCCGTACGCTAACACTAACCCGCGCCCTCACACGCACGCTCGCCCTAAAGCGTTGCCGTACCCTCACCTGGACCCTAAACCGTCCCCGTCCCATAACCCTAACCCTAGACCGAACCCTAACCCTAACCCTTCCCCGAAGCCTGACCCTCACCCGTCCCCTAATCCTAACCCGTACGCTAACACTAACCCGCGCCCTCACACGCACGCTCCCCCTAAAGCGTTGCCATACCCTCACCTGGACCCTAAACCGTCCCCGTCCCCTAACCCTAACCCTAGCCCGATGCCTAACCCTAACTCTTCCCTGAAGCCTGACCCTCACCCGTCCCCTAATCCTAACCCGTACGCTAACACTAACCCGCGCCCTCACATGCACGCTCCCCCTAAAGCATTGCCGTACCCTCACCTGGACCCTAAACCATCCCCGTCCCCTAACCCTAACCCTAGACCGAACCCTAACCCTAACCCTTCCCCGAAGCCTGACCCTCACCCGTCCACTAATCCTAACCCGTATGCTAACACTAACCCGTGCCCTCACACCTACGCTCCCCCTAAAGCGTTGCCGTACCCTCACCTGGACCCTAAACCGTCCCCGTCCCCTAACCCTAACCCTAGCCCGAACCCTAACCCTAACCCTTCCCCGAAGCCTGACCCTCACCCGTCACCTAATCCTAACCCGTACGCTAACACTAACCCGCGCCCTCACACGCACGCTCCCCCTAAAGCGTTGCCGTACCCTCACCTGGACCCTAAACCGTCCCCGTCCCCTAACCCTAACCCTAGCCCGAACCCTAACCCTAACCCTTCCCCGAAGCCTGACCCTCACCCGTCCCCTAATCCTAACCCGCACGCTAACACTAACCCGCGCCCTCACACGCACGCTCCCTCTAAAGCGTTGCTGTACCCTCACCTGGACCCTAAACCGTCCCCGTCCCCTAACCCTAACCCTAGCCCGAACCCTAACCCTAACCCTTCCCCGAAGCCTGACACTCACCCGTCCCCTAATCCTAACCCGTACGCTAACACTAACCCGCGCCCTCACACGCACGGTCCCCCTAAAGCGTTGCCGTACCCTCACCTAGACCCTAAACCGTCCCCGTCCCCTAACCCTAACCCTAGCCCCAACCCTAACCCTAACCCTTCCCCGAAGCCTGACCCTCACCTGTCCCCTAATCCTAACCCGTACGCTAACACTAACCTGCGCCCTCACACGCACGCTCCCCCTAAAGCGTTGCCGTACCCTCACCTGGACCCTAAACCGTACCCGTCCCCTAACCCTAACCCTAGACCGAACCCTAACCCTAAACCTTCCCCGAGGCCTGACCCTCACCCGTCCCCTAATCCTAACCCGCACGCTAACACTAACCTGCGCCCTCACATGCACGCTCCCCCTAAAGCGTTGCCGTACCCTCACCTGGACCCTAAACCGTCCCCGTCCCCTAACCCTAACCCTAGCCCGAACCCTAACCCTAACCCTTCCCCGAAGCCTGACCCTCACCCGTCCCCTAATCCTAACCCGTACGCTAACACTAACCCGCGCCCTCACACGCACGCTCCCCCTAAAGCGTTGCCGTACCCTCACCTGGTCCCTAAACCGTCCCCATCCCCTAACCCTAACCCTAGCTCGAACCCTAACCCTAACCCTTCCCCGAAGCCTGACCCTCACCCGTCCCCTAATCCTAACCCGTACGCTAACACTAACCCGCGCCCTCACACGCACGCTCCCCCTAAACCGTTGCCGTACCCTCACCTGGACCCTAAACCGTCCCCGTCCCCTAACCCTAACCCTAGCCCGAACCCTAACCCTAACCCTTTCCCGAAGCCTGACCCTCACCCGTCCCCTAATCCTAACCCGCACGCTAACACTAACCCGCGCCCTCACACGCACGCTTCCCCTAAAGCGTTGCCGTACCCTCACCTGGACCCTAAACCGTCCCCGTCCCCTAACCCTAACCCTAGCCCGAACCCTAACCCTAACCCTTCCCCGAAGCCTGACCCTCACCCGTCCCCTAATCCTAACCCGCACGCTAACCCTAACGCGCGCCCTCACACGCACGCTCCCCTAAAGCGTTGCCGTACCCTCACCTGGACCCTAAACCGTCCCCGTCCCCTAACCCTAACCCTAGCCCGAAACCTAACCCTAATCCTTCCCCGAAGCCTGACCCTCACCCGTCCCCTATTCCTAACCCGTACGCTAACACTAACCCGCGCCCTCACACGCACGCTCACCCTACAGCGTTGCCATACCCTCACCTGGACCCTAAACCGTCCCCGTCCCCTAACCCTAACCCTAGCCCGAACCCTAACCCTAACCCTTCCCCGAAGCCTGACCCTCACCCGTCCCCTAATCCTAACCCGTACGCTAACACTAACCCGCGCCCTCACACGCACGCTCCCCCTAAAGCTTTGCCGTACCCTCACCTGGACCCTAAACCGTCCCCGTCCCCTAACCCTAACCCTAGCCTGAACCCTAACCCTAACCCTTCCCCGAAGCCTGACCCTCAAACGTCCCCTAATCCTAACCCGTACGCTAACACTAACCCGCGCCCTCACACGCACGCTCCCCCTAAAGCGTTGCCGTACCCTCACCTGGACCCTAAACCGTCCCCGTCCCCTAACCCTAACCCTAGCCCGAACCCTAACCCTAACCCTTCCCCGAAGCCTGACCCTCACCCGTCCCCTAATCCTAACCCGCACGCTAACACTAACCCGCGCCCTCACACGCACGCTTCCCCTAAAGCGTTGCCGTACCCTCACCTGGACCCTAAACCGTCCCCGTCCCCTAACCCTAACCCTAGCCCGAACCCTAACCCTAACCCTTCCCCGAAGCCTGACCCTCACCCGTTCCCTAATCCTAACCCGCACGCTAACCCTAACGCGCGCCCTCACACGCACGCTCCCCTAAAGCGTTGCCGTACCCTCACCTGGACCCTAAACCGTCCCCGTCCCCTAACCCTAACCCTAGCCCGAAACCTAACCCTAATCCTTCCCCGAAGCCTGACCCTCACCCGTCCCCTATTCCTAACCCGTACGCTAACACTAACCCGCGCCCTCACACGCACGCTCCCCCTAAAGCGTTGCCGTACCCTCACCTGGACCCTAAACCGTCCCCGTCCCCTAACCCTAACCCTAGCCCGAACCCTAACCCTAACACTTCCCCGAAGCCTGACCCTCACCCGTCCCCTAATCCTAACCCGTACGCTAACACTAACCCGCGCCCTCACACGCACGCTCCCCCTAAAGCGTTGCCGTACCCTCACATGGACCCTAAACCGTCCCCGTGCCCTAACCCTAACCCTAGCCCGAACCCTAACCCTAACCCTTCCCCGAAGCCTGACCCTCACCCGTCCCCTAATCCTAACCCGTACGCTAACACTAACCCGCGCCCTCACACGCACGCTCCCCCTAAAGCGTTGCCATACCCTCACCTGGACCCTAAACCGTCCCCGTCCCCTAACCCTAACCCTAGCCCGAACCCTAACCCTAACCCTTCCCCGAAGCCTGATCCTCACCCGTCCCCTAATCCTAACCCGTACGCTAACACTAACCCGCGCCCTCACACGCACGCTCCCCCTAAAGCGTTGCTGTACCCTCACCTGGACCCTAAACCGGCCCCGTCCCCTAACCCTAACCCTAGCCCGATCCCTAACCCTAACTCTTCCCTGAAGCCTGACCCTCACCCGTCCCCTAATCCTAACCCGTACGCTAACACTAACCCGCGCCCTCACACGCACGCTCCCCCTAAAGCATTGCCGTACCCTCACCTGGACCCTAAACCGTCCCCGTCCCCAAACCCTAACCTTAGACCGAACCCTAACCCTAACCCTTCCCCGAAGCCTGACCCTCACCCGTCCACTAATCCTAACCCGTACGCTAACACAAACCCGCGCCCTCACACCCACGCTCCCCCTAAAGCGTTGCCGTACCCTCACCTGGACCCTAAACCGTCCCCGTCCCCTAACCCTAACCCTAGCCCGAACCGTAACCCTAACCCTTCCCCGAAGCCTGACCCTCACCCGTCCCCTAATCCTAACCCGTACGCTAACACTAACCCGCGCCCTCACACGCACGCTCGCCCTAAAGCGTTGCCGTACCCTCACCTGGACCCTAAACCGTCCCCGTCCCATAACCCTAACCCTAGACCGAACCCTAACCCTAACCCTTCCCCGAAGCCTGACCCTCACCCGTCCCCTAATCCTAACCCGTACGCTAACACTAACCCGCGCCCTCACACGCACGCTCCCCCTAAAGCGTTGCCATACCCTCACCTGGACCCTAAACCGTCCCCGTCCCCTAACCCTAACCCTAGCCCGATGCCTAACCCTAACTCTTCCCTGAAGCCTGACCCTCACCCGTCCCCTAATCCTAACCCGTACGCTAACACTAACCCGCGCCCTCACATGCACGCTCCCCCTAAAGCATTGCCGTACCCTCACCTGGACCCTAAACCATCCCCGTCCCCTAACCCTAACCCTAGACCGAACCCTAACCCTAACCCTTCCCCGAAGCCTGACCCTCACCCGTCCACTAATCCTAACCCGTATGCTAACACTAACCCGTGCCCTCACACCTACGCTCCCCCTAAAGCGTTGCCGTACCCTCACCTGGACCCTAAACCGTCCCCGTCCCCTAACCCTAACCCTAGCCCGAACCCTAACCCTAACCCTTCCCCGAAGCCTGACCCTCACCCGTCACCTAATCCTAACCCGTACGCTAACACTAACCCGCGCCCTCACACGCACGCTCCCCCTAAAGCGTTGCCGTACCCTCACCTGGACCCTAAACCGTCCCCGTCCCCTAACCCTAACCCTAGCCCGAACCCTAACCCTAACCCTTCCCCGAAGCCTGACCCTCACCCGTCCCCTAATCCTAACCCGCACGCTAACACTAACCCGCGCCCTCACACGCACGCTCCCTCTAAAGCGTTGCTGTACCCTCACCTGGACCCTAAACCGTCCCCGTCCCCTAACCCTAACCCTAGCCCGAACCCTAACCCTAACCCTTCCCCGAAGCCTGACACTCACCCGTCCCCTAATCCTAACCCGTACGCTAACACTAACCCGCGCCCTCACACGCACGGTCCCCCTAAAGCGTTGCCGTACCCTCACCTAGACCCTAAACCGTCCCCGTCCCCTAACCCTAACCCTAGCCCCAACCCTAACCCTAACCCTTCCCCGAAGCCTGACCCTCACCTGTCCCCTAATCCTAACCCGTACGCTAACACTAACCTGCGCCCTCACACGCACGCTCCCCCTAAAGCGTTGCCGTACCCTCACCTGGACCCTAAACCGTACCCGTCCCCTAACCCTAACCCTAGACCGAACCCTAACCCTAAACCTTCCCCGAGGCCTGACCCTCACCCGTCCCCTAATCCTAACCCGCACGCTAACACTAACCTGCGCCCTCACATGCACGCTACCCCTAAAGCGTTGCCGTACCCTCACCTGGACCCTAAACCGTCCCCGTCCCCTAACCCTAACCCTAGCCCGAACCCTAACCCTAACCCTTCCCCGAAGCCTGACCCTCACCCGTCCCCTAATCCTAACCCGTACGCTAACACTAACCCGCGCCCTCACACGCACGCTCCCCCTAAAGCGTTGCCGTACCCTCACCTGGTCCCTAAACCGTCCCCATCCCCTAACCCTAACCCTAGCTCGAACCCTAACCCTAACCCTTCCCCGAAGCCTGACCCTCACCCGTCCCCTAATCCTAACCCGTACGCTAACACTAACCCGCGCCCTCACACGCACGCTCCCCCTAAACCGTTGCCGTACCCTCACCTGGACCCTAAACCGTCCCCGTCCCCTAACCCTAACCCTAGCCCGAACCCTAACCCTAACCCTTTCCCGAAGCCTGACCCTCACCCGTCCCCTAATCCTAACCCGCACGCTAACACTAACCCGCGCCCTCACACGCACGCTTCCCCTAAAGCGTTGCCGTACCCTCACCTGGACCCTAAACCGTCCCCGTCCCCTAACCCTAACCCTAGCCCGAACCCTAACCCTAACCCTTCCCCGAAGCCTGACCCTCACCCGTCCCCTAATCCTAACCCGCACGCTAACCCTAACGCGCGCCCTCACACGCACGCTCCCCTAAAGCGTTGCCGTACCCTCACCTGGACCCTAAACCGTCCCCGTCCCCTAACCCTAACCCTAGCCCGAAACCTAACCCTAATCCTTCCCCGAAGCCTGACCCTCACCCGTCCCCTATTCCTAACCCGTACGCTAACACTAACCCGCGCCCTCACACGCACGCTCACCCTACAGCGTTGCCATACCCTCACCTGGACCCTAAACCGTCCCCGTCCCCTAACCCTAACCCTAGCCCGAACCCTAACCCTAACCCTTCCCCGAAGCCTGACCCTCACCCGTCCCCTAATCCTAACCCGTACGCTAACACTAACCCGCGCCCTCACACGCACGCTCCCCCTAAAGCTTTGCCGTACCCTCACCTGGACCCTAAACCGTCCCCGTCCCCTAACCCTAACCCTAGCCTGAACCCTAACCCTAACCCTTCCCCGAAGCCTGACCCTCAAACGTCCCCTAATCCTAACCCGTACGCTAACACTAACCCGCGCCCTCACACGCACGCTCCCCCTAAAGCGTTGCCGTACCCTCACCTGGACCCTAAACCGTCCCCGTCCCCTAACCCTAACCCTAGCCCGAACCCTAACCCTAACCCTTCCCCGAAGCCTGACCCTCACCCGTCCCCTAATCCTAACCCGCACGCTAACACTAACCCGCGCCCTCACACGCACGCTTCCCCTAAAGCGTTGCCGTACCCTCACCTGGACCCTAAACCGTCCCCGTCCCCTAACCCTAACCCTAGCCCGAACCCTAACCCTAACCCTTCCCCGAAGCCTGACCCTCACCCGTCCCCTAATCCTAACCCGCACGCTAACCCTAACGCGCGCCCTCACACGCACGCTCCCCTAAAGCGTTGCCGTACCCTCACCTGGACCCTAAACCGTCCCCGTCCCCTAACCCTAACCCTAGCCCGAAACCTAACCCTAATCCTTCCCCGAAGCCTGACCCTCACCCGTCCCCTATTCCTAACCCGTACGCTAACACTAACCCGCGCCCTCACACGCACGCTCACCCTACAGCGTTGCCATACCCTCACCTGGACCCTAAACCGTCCCCGTCCCCTAATCCTAACCCTAGCCCGAACCCTAACCCTAACCCTTCCCCGAAGCCTGACCCTCACCCGTCCCCTAATCCTAACCCGTACGCTAACACTAACCTGCGCCCTCACACACACGCTCTCCCTAAAGCGTTGCCATACCCTCACCTGGACCCTAAACCGTCCCCGTCCCCTAACCCTAACCCTAGCCCGAACCCTAACCCTAACCCTTCCGCGAAGCCTGACCCTCACCCGTCCCCTAATCCTAACCCGTACGCTAACACTAACCCACGCCCTCACACGCACGCTCCCCCCAAAGCGTTGCCGTACCCTCACCTGGACCCTAAACCGTCCCCATCCCCTAACCCTAACCCTAGCCCGAACCCTAACCCTAACCCTAACCCTTCCCCGAAGCCTGACCCTCACCCGTCCCCTAATCCTAACCCGTACGCTAACACTAACCCGCGCCCTCACACGCACGCTCCCCCTAAAGCGTTGCCGTACCCTCACCTGGACCCTAAACCGTCCCCGTCCCCTAACCCTAACCCTAGCCCGAACCCTAACCCTAACCCTTCCCCGAAGCCTGACCCTCAACCGTCCCCTAATCCTAACCCGTACGCTAACACTAACCCGCGCCCTCACATGCACGCTCCCCCTAAAGCGTTGCCGTACCCTCACCTGGACCCTAAACCGTCCCCTAAACCTAACCCTAACCCTAGCCCGAACCCTAACCCTAACCCTTCCCCGAAGCCTGACCCTCACCCGTCCCCTAATCCTAACCCGTACGCTAACACTAACCCGCGTCCTCACACGCACGCTCCCCCTAAAGCGTTGCCGTACCCTCACCTGGACCCTAAACCGTCCCCGTCCCCTAACCCTAACCCTAGCCCGAACCCTAACCCTAACACTTCCCCGAAGCCTGACCCTCAACCGTCCCCTAATCCTAACCCGTACGCTAACACTAACCCGCGCCCTCACACGCACGCTCCCCCTAAATCGTTGCCGTACCCTCACCTGGACCCTAAACCGTCCCCGTCCCCTAACCCTAACCCTAGCCCGAACCCTAACCCTAACCCTTCCTCGAAGCCTGACCCTCACACGTCCCCTAATCCTAACCCGTACGCTAACACTAACCCACGCCCTCACACGCATGCTCCCCCTAAAGCGTTGCCGAACCCTCACCTGGACCCTAAACCGTCCCTGTCCCCTAACCCTAACCCTAGCCCGAACCCTAACCCTAACCCTTCCCCGAAGCCTGACCCTCAACCGTCCCCGAATCCTAACCCGTACGCTAACCCTAACGCGCGCCCTCACACGCACGCTCACCCTAAAGCGTTGCCGTACCCTCACCTGGACCCTAAACCGTCCCCGTCCCCTAACCCTAACCCTAGCCCGAACCCTTACCCTAACCCTTCCCCGAAGCCTGACACTCACCCGTCCCCTAATCCTAACCCGTACGCTAACACTAACCCGCGCCCTCACATGCACGCTCCCCCTAAAGCGTTGCCGTACCCTCACCTAGACCCTAAACCGTCCCCGTCCCCTAACACTAACCCTAGCCCGAACCCTAACCCTAACACTTCCCCGAAGCCTGACCCTCACCCGTCCCCTAATCCTAACCCGTACGCTAACACTAACCCGCGCCCTCACACGCACGCTCCCCCTAAAGCGTTGCCGTACCCTCACCTGGACCCTAAACCGTCCCCGTCTCCTAACCCTAACCCTAGCCCGAACCCTAACACTAACCCTTCCCCGAAGCCTGACACTCAACCGTCCCCTAATCCTAACCCGTACGCTAACACTAACCCACGCCCTCACACGCACGGTCCCCCTAAAGCGTTGCCGTACCCTCACCTAGACCCTAAACCGTCCCCGTCCCCTAACCCTAACCCTAGCCCCAACCCTAACCCTAACCCTTCCCCGAAGCCTGACCCTCACCTGTCCCCTAATCCTAACCCGTACGCTAACACTAACCTGCGCCCTCACACGCACGCTCCCCCTAAAGCGTTGCCGTACCCTCACCTGGACCCTAAACCGTCCCCGTCCCCTAACCCTAACCCTAGACCGAACCCTAACCCTAAACCTTCCCCGAGGCCTGACCCTCACCCGTCCCCTAATCCTAACCCGCACGCTAACACTAACCTGCGCCCTCACACGCACGCTCCCCCTAAAGCGTTGCCGTACCCTCACCTGGACCCTAAACCGTCCCCGTCCCCTAACCCTAACCCTAGCCCGAACCCTAACCCTAACCCTTCCCCGAAGCCTGACCCTCACCCGTCCCCTAATCCTAACCCGTACGCTAACACTAACCCGCGCCCTCACACGCACGCTCCCCCTAAAGCGTTGCCGTACCCTCACCTGGTCCCTAAACCGTCCCCATCCCCTAACCCTAACCCTAGCCCGAACCCTAACCCTAACCCTTCCCCGAAGCCTGACCCTCACCCGTCCCCTAATCCTAACCCGTACGCTAACACTAACCCGCGCCCTCACACGCACGCTCCCCCTAAAGCGTTGCCGTACCCTCACCTGGACCCTAAACCGTCCCCGTCCCCTAACCCTAACCCTAGCCCGAACCCTAACCCTAACCCTTCCCCGAAGCCTGACCCTCACCCGTCCCCTAATCCTAACCCGTACGCTAACACTAACCCGCGCCCTCACACGCACGCTCCCCCTAAAGCGTTGCCGTACCCTCACCTGGACCCTAAACCGTCCCCGTCCCCTAACCCTAACCCTAGCCCGAACCCTAACCCTAACCCTTCCCCGAAGCCTGACCCTCAACCGTCCCCTAATCCTAACCCGTACGCTAACACTAACCCGCGCCCTCACACGCACGCTCCCCCTAAAGCGTTGCCGTACCCTCACCTGAACCCTAAACCGTCCCCTAAACCTAATCCTAACCCTAGCCCGAACCCTAACCCTAACCCTTCCCCGAAGCCTGACCCTCACCCGTCCCCTAATCCTAACCCGTACGCTAACACTAACCCGCGCACTCACACGCACGCTCCCCCTAAAGCGTTGCCGTACCCTCACTTGGACCCTAAACCGTCCCCGTCCCCTAACCCTAACCCTAGCCCGAAACCTAACCCTAACCCTTCCCCGAAGGCTGACCCTCACCCGTCCCCTAATCCTAACCCGTACGCTAACACTAACCCGCGCCCTCACACGCACGCTCCCCCTAAAGCGTTGCCGTACCCTCACCTGGACCTTAAACCGTCCCCGTCCCCTAACGCTAACCCTAGCCCGAACCCTAACCGTAAACCTTCCCCGAAACCTGACCTTCACCCGTACCCTAATCCTAACCCGTACGCTAACACTAACCCGCGCCCTCACACGCACGCTCACCCTACAGCGTTGCCATACCCTCACCTGGACCCTAAACCGTCCCCGTCCCCTAACCCTAACCCTAGCCCGAACCCTAACCCTTCCCCGAAGCCTGACCCTCACCCGTCCCCTAATCCTAACCCGTACGCTAACACTAACCCGCGCCCTCACACGCACGCTCCCCCTAAAGCGTTGCCGTACCCTCACCTGGACCCTAAACCGTCCCCGTCCCCTAACCCTAACCCTAGCCCGAACCCTAACCCTAACCCTTCCCCGAAGCCTGACCCTCACCCGTCCCCTAATCCTAACCCGTACGCTAACACTAACCCGCGCCCTCACACGCACGCTCCCCCTAAAGCGTTGCCGTACCCTCACCTGGACCCTAAACCGTCCCCGTGCCCTAACCCTAACCCTAGCCCGAACCCTAACCCTAACCCTTCCCCGAAGCCTGACCCTCACCCGTCCCCTAATCCTAACCCGTACGCTAACAGTAACCCGCGCCCTCACACGCACTCTCCCCCTAAAGCGTTGCCATACCCTCACCTGGACCCTAAACCGTCCCCGTCCCCTAACCCTAACCCTAGCCCGAACCCTAACCCTAACCCTTCCCCGAAGCCTGACTCTCACCCGTCCCCTAATCCTAACCCGTACGCTAACACTAACCCGCGCCCTCACACGCACGCTCCCCCTAAAGCGTTGCCGTACCCTCACCTGGACCCTAAACCGTCCCCGTCCCCTAAACCTAACCCTAGCCCGATCCCTAACCCTAACTCTTCCCTGAAGCCTGACCCTCACCCGTCCCCTAATCCTAACCCGTACGCTAACACTAACCCGCGCCCTCACACGCACGCTCCCCCTAAAGCATTGCCGTACCCTCACCTGGACCCTAAACCGTCCCCGTCCCCAAACCCTAACCTTAGACCGAACCCTAACCCTAACCCTTCCCCGAAGCCTGACACTCACCCGTCCACTAATCCTAACCCGTACGCTAACACTAACCCGCGCCCTCACACCCACGCTCCCCCTAAGGCGTTGCCGTACCCTCACCTGGACCCTAAACCGTCCCCGTCCCCTAACCCTAACCCTAGCCCGAACCCTAACCCTAACCCTTCCCCGAAGCCTGACCCTCACCCGTCCCCTAATCCTAACCCGTACGCTAACACTAACCCGCGCACTCACACGCACGCTCCCCCTAAAGCGTTGCCGTACCCTCACCTGGACCCTAAACCGTCCCCGTCCCCTAACCCTAACCCTAGCCCGAACCCTAACCCTAACCCTTCCCCGAAGCCTGAGCCTCACCCGTCCCCTAATCCTAACCCGTACGCTAACACTAACCCGCGCCCTCACACCCACGCTCCCCCGAAAGCGTTGCCGTACCCTCACCTGGACCCTAAACCGTCCCCGTCCCCTAACCCTAACCCTAGCCCGAACCCTAACCCTAACCCTTCCCCGAAGCCTGACCCTCACCCGTCCCCTAATCCTAACCCGTATGCTAACACTAACCCGCGCCCTCACACGCACGCTCGCCCTAAAGCGTTGCCGTACCCTCACCTGGACCCTAAACCGTCCCCGTCCCCTAACCCTAACCCTAGACCGAACCCTAACCCTAACCCTTCCCCGAAGCATGACCCTCACCCGTCCCCTAATCCTAACCCGTACGCTAACACTAACCCGCGCCCTCACACGCACGCTCCCCCTAAAGCGTTGCCGTACCCTCACCTGGACCCTAAACCGTCCCGGTCCCCTAACCCTAACCTTAGCCCGAACCCTAACCCTAACCCTTCCCGGAAGCCTGACCCTCATCCGTCCCCTAATCCTAACCCGTACGCTAACACTAACCCGCGCCCTCACACGCACGCTCCCCCTAAAGCGTTGCCGTACCCTCACCTGGACCCTAAACCGTCCCCGTCCCCTAACCCTAACCCTAGCCCGAACCCTAACCCTAACCCTTCCCCGAAGCCAGACCCTCACCCGTCCCCTAATCCTAACCCGTACGCTAACACTAACCCGCGCCCTCACACGCACGCTCCCCCTAAAGCTTTGCCGTACCCTCACCTGGACCCTAAACCGTCCCCGTCCCCTAACCCTAACCCTAGCCCGAACCCTAACCATAACTCTTTCCCGAAGCCTGACCCTCACCCGTCCCCTAATCCTAACCCGTACGCTAACACTAACCCGCGCCCTCACACGCACGGTCCCCCTAAAGCATTGCCGTACCCTCACCTGGACCCTAAACCGTCCCCGTCCCCTAACCCTAACCGTCGCCCGAACCCTAACCCTAACCCTTCCCCGAAGCCTGACCCTCACCCGTCCCCTAATCCTAACCCGTACGCTAACACTAACCCGCGCCCTCACACCCACGCTACCCCTAAAGCGTTGCCGTACCCTCACCTGGACCCTAAACCGTCCCCGTCCCCTAACCCTAACCCTAGCCCGAACCCTAACCCTAACTCTTCCCCGAAGCCTGACCCTCACCCGTCCCCTAATCCTAACCCGTACGCTAACACTAACCCGCCCCCTCACACGCACGCTCCCCCTAAAGCGTTGCCGTACCCTCACCTTGACCCTAAACCGTCACCGTCCCCTAACCCTAGCCCGAACCCTAACCCTAACCCTTCCCCGAAGCCTGACCCTCACCCGTCCCCTAATCCTAACCCGTACGCTAACACTAACCCACGCCCTCACACGCACGCTCCCCCTAAAGCGTTGCCGTACCCTCACCTGGACCCTAAACCGTCCCCGTCCCCTAAACCTAACCCTAGCCCGAACCCTAACCCTAAACCTTCCCCGAAGCCTGACCCTCACCCGTCCCCTAATCCTAACCCGTACGCTAACACTAACCCGCGCCCTCACACGCACGCTCCCCCTAAACCGTTGCCGTACCCTCACCTGGACCCTAAACCGTCCCCGTCCCCTAACCCTAACCCTAGCCCGAACCCTAAGCCTACCCCTTCCCCGAAGCCTGACCCTCACCCGTCCCCTAATCCTAACCCGTACGCTAACACTAACCCGCGCCCTCACACGCATGCACCCCCTAAAGCGTTGCCGTACCCTCACCTGGACCCTAAACCGTCCCCGTCCCCTAACCCTAACCCTAGCCCGAACCCTAACCCTAACCCTTCCCCGAAGCCTGACCCTCACCCGTCCCCTAATCCTAACCCGTACGCTAACACTAACCCGCGCCCTCACACGCACGCTCCCCCTAAAGCGTTGCCGTACCCTCACCTGGACCCTAAACCGTCCCCGTCCCCTAACCCTAACCCTAACCCTTCCCCGAAGCCTGACCCTCACCCGTCCCCTAATCCTAACCCGTACGCTAACACTAACCCACGCCCTCACACACACGCTCCCCCTAAAGCGTTGCCGTACCCTCACCTGGACCCTAAACCGTCCCCATCCCCTAACCCTAACCCTAGCCCGAACCCTAACCCTAACCCTTCCCCGAAGCCTGACCCTCACCCGTCCCCTAATCCTAACCAGTACGCTAACACTAACCCGCGCCCTCACACGCACGCTCCCCCTAAAGCGTTGCCGTACCCTCACCTGGACCCTAAACCGTCCCCGTCCCCTAACCCTAACCCTAGCCCGAACCCTAACCCTAACACTTCCCCGAAGCCTGACCCTCACCCGTCCCCTAATCCTAACCCGTACGCTAACACTAACCCGCGCCCTCACACGCACGCTCCCCCTAAAGCGTTGCCGTACCCTCACCTGGACCCTAAACCGTCCCCGTCCCCTAACCCTAACCCTAGCCCGAAACCTAACCATAACTCTTCCCCGAAGCCTGAACCTCACCCGTCCCTTAATCCTAACCCGTACGCTAACACTAACCCGCGCCCTCACACGCACGCTCCCCCTAAAGCATTGCCGTACCCTCACCTGGACCCTAAACCGTCCCCGTCCCCTAACCCTAACCCTAGCCCGAACCCTAACCCTAACCCTTCCCCGAAGCCTGAGCCTCACCCGTCCCCTAATCCTAACCCGTACGCTAACACTAACCCGCGCCCTCACACGCATGCTCCCCCTAAAGCGTTGCCGTATCCTCACCTGGACCCTAAACCGTCCCCGTCCCCTAACCCTAACCCTAGCCCGAACCCTAACCCTAACCCTTCCCCGAAGCCTGACCCTCACCCGTCCCCTAATCCTAACCCGTACGCTAACACTAACCCGCGCCCTCACACGCACGCTCCCCCTAAAGCGTTGCCGTACCCTCACCTGGACCCTAAACCGTCCCCGTCCCCTAACCCTAACCCTAGCCCGAACCCTAAACCTAACCCTTCCCCGAAGCCTGACCCTCACCCGTCCCCTAATCCTAACCCGTACGCTAACACTAACCCGCGCCCTCACACGCACGCTCCCCCTAAAGCGTTGCCGTACCCTCACCTGGACCCTAAACCGGCCCCGTCCCCTAACCCTAACCCTAGCCCGAACCCTAACCCTAACCCTTCCCCGAAGCCTTACCCTCACCCGTCCCCTAATCCTAACCCGTACGCTAACACTAACCCACGCCCTCACACACACGCTCCCCCTAAAGCGTTGCCGTACCCTCACCTGGACCCTAAATCGTCCCCATCCCCTAACCCTAACCCTAGCCCGAACCCTAACCCTAACCCTTCCCCGAAGCCTGACCCTCACCCGTCCCCTAATCCTAACCAGTACGCTAACACTAACCCGCGCCCTCACACGCACGCTCCCCCTCAAGCGTTTCCGTACCCTCACCTGGACCCTAAACCCTCCCCGTCCCCTAACCCTAACCCTAGCCCGAACCCTAACCCTAACACTTCCCCGAAGCCTGACCCTCACCCGTCCCCTAATCCTAACCCGTACGCTAACACTAACCCGCACCCTCACACGCACGCTCCCCCTAAAGCGTTGCCGTACCCTCACCTGGACCCTAAACCGTCCCCGTCCCCTAACCCTAACCCTAGCCTGAATCCTAACCATAACTCTTCCCCGAAGCCTGACCCTCACCCGTCCCCTAATCCTAACCCGTACGCTAACACTAACCCGCGCCCTAACACGCACGCTCCCCCTAAAGCATTGCCGTACCCTCACCTGGACCCTAAACCGTCCCCGTCCCCTAACCCTAACCCTAGCCCGAAACCTAACCCTAACCCTTCCCCGAAGCCTGACCCTCACCCGTCCCCTAATCCTAACCCGTACGCTAACACTAACCCGCGCCCTCACACCCACGCTCCCCCTAAAGCGTTGCCGTACCCTCACCTGGACCCTAAACCGTCCCCGTCCCCTAACCCTAACCCTAGCCCGAACCCTAACCCTAACCCTTCCCCAAAGCCTGACCTTCACCCGTCCCCTAATCCTAACCCGTACGCTAACACTAACCCGCCCCCTCACACGCACGCTCCCCCTAAAGCGTTGCCGTACCCTCACCTTGACCCTAAACCGTCACCGTCCCCTAACCCTAGCCCGAACCCTAACCCTAACACTTCCCCGAAGCCTGACCCTCACCCGTCCCCTAATCCTAACCCGTACGCTAACACTAACCCGCGCCCTCACACGCACGCTCCCCCTAAAGCGTTGCCGTACCCTCACCTGGACCCTAAACCGTCCCCGTCCCCTAACCCTAACCCTAGCCCGAACCCTAACCCTAACCCTTCCCCGAAGCCTGACACTCACCCGTCCCCTAATCCTAACGCGTACGCTAACACTAACCCGCGCCCTCACACGCACGCTCCCCCTAAAGCGTTGCCGTACCCTCACCTGGACCCTAAACCGTCCCCGTCACCTAACCCTAACCCTAGCCCGAACCCTAACCCTAACCCTTCCCCGAAGCCTGACCCTCACCCGTCCCCTAATCTTAACCCGTACGCTAACACTAACCCGCGCCCTCACACGCACGCTCCCCCTAAAGCGTTGCCGTACCCTCACCTGGACCCTAAACCGTCCCCGTCCCCTAACCCTAACCCTAGCCCGAACCCTAACCCTAACCCTTCCCCGAAGCCTGACCCTCAACCGTCCCCTAATCCTAACCCGTACGCTAACACTAACCCCCGCCCTCACACGCATGCTCCCCCTAAAGCGTTGCCGTACCCTCACCTGGACCCTAAACCGTCCCCGTCCCCTAACCCTAACCCTAGCCCGAACCCTAACCCTAACCCTTCCTCAAAGCCTGACCCTCACTCGTCCCCTAATCCTAACCCGTACGCTAACACTAACCCGCGTCCTCACACGCACGCTCCCCCTAAAGCGTTGCCGTACCCTCACCTGGACCCTAAACCGTCCCCGTCCCCTAACCCTAACACTAGCCCGAACCCTAACCCTAACCCTTCCCCGAAGCCTGAGCCTCACCCGTCCCCTAATCCTAACCCGTACGCTAACACTAACCCGCGCCCTCACACGCACGCTCCCCCTAAATCGTTGCCGTACCCTCACCTGGACCCTAAACCGTCCCCGTCCCCTAACCCTAACCCTAGCCCGAACCCTAACCCTAACCCTTCCCCGAAGCCTGACCCTCACCCGTCCCCTAATCCTAACCCGTACGCTAACACTAACCCGCCCCCTCACACGCACGCTCCCCCTAAAGCGTTGCCGTACCCTCACCTTGACCCTAAACCGTCACCGTCCCCTAACCCTAGCCCGAACCCTAACCCTAACACTTCCCCGAAGCCTGACCCTCACCCGTCCCCTAATCCTAACCCGTACGCTAACACTAACCCGCGCCCTCACACGCACGCTCCCCCTAAAGCGTTGCCGTACCCTCACCTGGACCCTAAACCGTCCCCGTCACCTAACCCTAACCCTAGCCCGAACCCTAACCCTAACCCTTCCCCGAAGCCTGACCCTCACCCGTCCCCTAATCCTAACCCGTACGCTAACACTAACCCGCGCCCTCACACCCACGCTCCCCCTAAAGCGTTGCCGTACCCTCACCTGGACCCTAAACCGTCCCCGTCCCCTAACCCTAACCCTAGCCCGAACCCTAACCCTAACCCTTCCCCGAAGCCTGACCCTCACCCGTCCCCTAATCCTAACACGTACGCTAACACTAACCCGCCCCCTCACACGCACGCTCCCCCTAAAGCGTTGCCGTACCCTCACCTTGACCCTAAACCGTCACCGTCCCCTAACCCTAGCCCGAACCCTAACGCTAACCCTTCCCCGAAGCCTGACCCTCACCCGTCCCCTAATCCTAACCCGTACGCTAACACTAACCCGCGCCCTCACACGCACGCTCCCCCTAAAGCGTTGCTGTACCCTCACCTGGACCGTAAACCCTCCCCGTCCCCTAACCCTAACCCTAGCCCGAACCCTAACCCTAACCCTTCCCCGAAGCCTGACCCTCACCCGTCCCCTAATCCTAACCCGTACGCTAACACTAACCCGCGCCCTCACACGCACGCTCCCCCTAAAGCGTTGCCGTACCCTCACCTGGACCCTAAACCGTCCCCGTCACCTAACCCTAACCCTAGCCCGAACCCTAACCCTAACCCTTCCCCGAAGCCTGACCCTCACCCGTCCCCTAATCCTAACCCGTACGCTAACACTAACCCCCGCCCTCACACGCACGCTCCCCCTAAAGCGTTGCCGTACCCTCACCTGGACCCTAAACCGTCCCCGTCCCCTAACCCTAACCCTAGCCCGAACCCTAACCCTAACCCTTCCCCCAAGCCTGACCCTCACCCGTCCCCTAATCTTAACCCGTACGCTAACACTAACCCGCGCCCTCACACGCACGCTCCCCCTAAAGCGTTGCCGTACCCTCACCTGGACCCTAAACCGTCCCCGTCCCCTAACCCTAACCCTAGCCCGAACCCTAACCCTAACCCTTCCCCGAAGCCTGAGCCTCACCCGTCCCCTAATCCTAACCCGTACGCTAACACTAACCCGCGCCCTCACACGCACGCTCCCCCTAAATCGTTGCCGTACCCTCACCTGGACCCTAAACCGTCCCCGTCCCCTAACCCTAACCCTAGCCCGAACCCTAACCCTAACCCTTCCCCGAAGCGTGACCCTCACCCGTCCCCTAATCCTAACCCGTACGCTAACACTAACCCGCACCCTCACACGCACGCTCCCCCTAAAGCGTTGCCGTACCCTCTCCTGGATCCTATCCCGTCCCCGTCCCCTAACCCTAACCCTAGCCCGAACCCTAACCCTAACCCTTCCCCGAAGCGTGACCCTCACCCGTCCCCTAATCCTAACCCGTACGCTAACACTAACCCGCGCCCTCACACCCACGCTCCCCCTAAAGCGTTGCCGTACCCTCACCTGGACCCTAAACCGTCCCCGTCCCCTAACCCTAACCCTAGCCCGAACCCTAACCCTACCCCTTCCCCGAAGCCTGACCCTCACCCGTCCCCTAATCCTAGTCCGTACGCTAAGACTAACCCGCGCCCTCACACACACGCTCCCCCTAAAGCGTTGCTGTACCCTCACCTGGACCCTAAACCGTCCCCGTCCCCTAACCCTAACCTTAGCCCGAACCCTAACCCTAACCCTTCCCCGAAGCCTGACCCTCACCCGTCCCCTAATCCTAACCCGTACGCTAACACTAACCCACGCCCTCACACGCACGCTCACCCTAAAGCGTTGCCGTACCCTCACCTGGACCCTAAACCGTCCCCGTCCCCTAACCCTAACCCTAGCCCGAACCCTAACCCTAACCCTTCCCCGAAGCCTGACCCTCACCCGTCCCCTAATCCTTACCCGTACGCTAACACTAACCCGCGCCCTCACACGCACGCTCCCCCTAAAGCGTTGCCGTACCCTCACCTGGACCCTAAACCGTCCCCGTCCCCTAACCCTAACCCTAGCCCGAACCCTAACCCTAACCCTTCCCCGAAGCCTGACCCTCACCCGTCCCCTAATCCTAACCCGTACGCTAACACTAACCCGCGCCCTCACACGCACGCTCCCCCTAAAGCGTTGCCGTACCCTCACCTGGACCCTAAACCGTCCCCGTCCCCTAACCCTAACCCTAACCCTAGCCCGAACCCTAACCCTAACACTTCCCCGAAGCCTGAGCCTCACCCGTCCCCTAATCCTAACCCGTACGCTAACACTAACCCGCGCCCTCACATGCACGCTCCCCCTAAAGCGTTGCCGTACCCTCATCTGGACCCTAAACCGTCCCCGACCCCTAACCCTAACCCTAGCCCGAACCCTAACCCTAACCCTTCCCCGAAGCCTGACCCTCACCCGTCCCCTAATCCTAACCCGTACGCTAACACTAACCTGCGCCCTCACACGCACGCTCCCGCTAAAGCGTTGCCGTACCCTCACCTGGACCCTAACCCGTCCCCGTCCCCTAACCCTAACCATAGCCCGAACCCTAACACTAACACTTCCCCGAAGCCTGACACTCACCCGTCCCCTAATCCTAACCCATACGCTAACACTAAGTCGCGCCCTGACACGCACGCTCCCCCTAAAGCGTTGCCGTACCCTCACCTGGACCCTAAACCGTCCCCGTCCCCTAACCCTAACCCTAGCCCGATCGCTAACCCTAACCCTTCCCCGAAGCCTGACCCTCACCCGTCCCCTAATCCTAAGCCGTACGCTAACACTAACCCGCGCCCTCACATGCACGCTCCCCCTAAAGCGTTGCCGTACCCTCACCTGGACCCTAAACCGTTCCCGTCCCCTAACCCTAACCCTAGCCCGAACCCTAACCCTTCCCCGAAGCCTGACCCTCACCCGTCCCCTAATCCTAACCCGTACGCTAACACTAACCCGCGCCCTCACACGCACGCTCCCCCTAAAGCGTTGCCATTCCCTCACCTGGACCCTAAACCGTCCCCGTCCCCTAACCCTAACCCTAGCCCGAACCCTAACCCTAACCCTTCCCCGAAGCCTGACCCTCACACGTCCCCTAATCCTAACCCGTACGCTAACACTAACCCGCGCCCTCACACGCACGCTCCCCCTAAAGCGTTGCCGTACCCTCACCTGGACCCTAAACCGTCCCTGTCCCCTAACCCTAACCCTAGCCCGAACCCTAACCCTAACCCTTCCCCGAAGCCTGACCCTCACCCGTCCCCTAATCCTAACCCGTACGCTAACACTAACCCGCCCCCTCACACGCACGCTCCCCCTAAAGCGTTGCCGTACCCTCACCTGGACCCTAAACCGTCCCCGTCCCCTAACCCTAACCCTAGCCCGAACACTAACCCTAACCCTTCCCCGAAGCCTGACACTCACCCGTCCCCTAATCCTAAGCCGTACGCTAACACTAACCCAGGCCCTCACACGCACGCTCCCCCTAAAGCGTTGCCGTACCCTCACCTGGACCCTAAACCGTCCCCGTACCCTAACCCTAACCCTAGCCCGAACCCTAACCCTAACCCTTCCCCGAAGCCTGACCCTCACCCGTCCCCTAATCCTAACCCGTACGCTAACACTAACCCGCGCCCTCACACGCACGCTCCCCCTAAAGCGTTGCCGTACCCTCACCTGGACCCTAAACCGTCCCCGTCCCCTAACCCTAACCCTAGCCCGAACCCTAACCCTAACCCTTCCCCGAAGCCTGACCCTCACCCGTCCCCTAATCCTAACCCGTACGCTAACACTAACCCGCGCCCTCACACGCATGCTCCCCCTAAAGCGTTGCCGTACCCTCACCTGGACCCTAAACCGTCCCCGTCCCCTAACCCTAACCCTAGCCCGAACCCTAACCCTAACCCATCTCCGAAGTCTGACCCTCACCCGTCCCCTAATCCTAACCCGTACGCTAACACTAACCCGCGCCCTCACACGCACGCTCCCCCTAAAGCGTTGCCGTACCCTCACCTGGACCCTAAACCGTCCCCGTCCCCTAACCCTAACCCTAGCCCGAACCCTAACCCTAACCCTTCCCCGAAGCCTGACCCTCACCCGTCCCCTAATCCTAACCCGTACGCTAACACTAACCCGCGCCCTCACACGCATGCTCCCCCTAAAGCGTTGCCGTACCCTCACCTGGACCCTAAACCGTCCCCGTCCCCTAACCCTAACCCTAGCCCGAACCCTAACCCTAACCCATCTCCGAAGTCTGACCCTCACCCGTCCCCTACTCCTAACCCGTACGCTAACACTAACCCGCGCCCTCACACGCACGCTCCCCCTAAAGCGTTGCCGTACCCTCACCTGGACCCTAAGCCGTCCCCGTCCCCTAACCCTAACCCTAGACCGAACCCTAACCCTAACCCTTCCCCGAAGCCTGAGCCTCACCCGTCCCCTAATCCTAACCCGTACGCTAACACTAACCCGCGCCCTCACACCCACGCTCCCCCGAAAGCGTTGCCGTACCCTCACCTGGACCCTAAACCGTCCCCGTCCCCTAACCCTAACCCTAGCCCGAACCCTAACCCTAACCCTTCCCCGAAGCCTGACGCTCACCCGTCCCCTAATCCTAACCCGTACGCTAACACTAACCCGCGCCCTCACACGCACGCTCGCCCTAAAGCGTTGCCGTACCCTCACCTGGACCCTAAACCGTCCCCGTCCCCTAACCCTAACCCTAGACCGAACCCTAACCCTAACCCTTCCCCGAAGCATGACCCTCACCCGTCCCCTAATCCTAACCCGTACGCTAACACTAACCCGCGCCCTCACACGCACGCTCCCCCTAAAGCGTTGCCGTACCCTCACCTGGACCCTAAACCGTCCCCGTCCCCTAACCCTAACCCTAGCCCGAACCCTAACCCTAACCCTTCCCCGAAGCCTGACCCTCATCCGTCCCCTAATCCTAACCCGTACGCTAACACTAACCCGCGCCCTCACACGCACGCTCCCCCTAAAGCGTTGCCGTACCCTCACCTGGACCCTAAACCGTCCCCGTCCCCTAACCCTAACCCTAGCCCGAACCCTAACCCTAACCCTTCCCCGAAGCCTGACCCTCACCCGTCTCCTAATCCTAACCCGTACGCTAACACTAACCCGCGCCCTCACACGCACGCTCCCCCTAAACCGTTGCCGTACCCTCACCTGGACCCTAAACCGTCCCCGTCCCCTAACCCTAACCCTAGCCCGAACCCTAGCCCTAACCCTAACCCTTCCCCGAAGCCTGACCCTCACCCGTCCCCTAATCCTAACCCGTACGCTAACACTAACCCGCGCCCTCACACGCACGCTCCCCCTAAAGCGTTGCCATACCCTCACCTGGACCCTAAACCGTCCTCGTCCCCTAACCCTAACCCTAGCCCGAACCCTAACCCTAACACTTCCCCGAAGCCAGACCCTCACCCGTCCCCTAATCCTAACCCGTACGCTAACACTAACCCGCGCCCTCACACGCACGCTCCCCCTAAAGCTTTGCCGTACCCTCACCTGGACCCTAAACCGTCCCCGTCCCCTAACCCTAACCCTAGCCCGAACCCTAACCATAACTCTTTCCCGAAGCCTGACCCTCACCCGTCCCCTAATCCTAACCCGTACGCTAACACTAACCCGCGCCCTCACACGCACGCTCCCCCTAAAGCGTTGCCGTACCCTCACCTGGACCCTAAACCGTCCCCGTCCCCTAACCCTAACCCTAGCCCGAACCCTAACCCTAACCCTTCCCCGAAGCCTGACCCTCACCCGTCCCCTAATCCTAACCCGTACGCTAACACTAACCCGCCCCCTCACACGCACGCTCCCCCTAAAGCGTTGCAATACCCTCACCTTGACCCTAAACCGTCACCGTCCCCTAACCCTAGCCCGAACCCTAACCCTAACACTTCCGCGAAGCCTGACCCTCACCCGTCCCCTAATCCTAACCCGTACGCTAACACTAACCCGCGCCCTCACACGCACGCTCCCCCTAAAGCGTTGCCGTACCCTCACCTGGACCCTAAACCCTCCCCGTCCCCTAACCCTAACCCTAGCCCGAACCCTAACCCTAACCCTTCCCCGAAGCCTGACCCTCACCCGTCCCCTAATCCTAACCCGTACGCTAACACTAACCCGCGCCCTCACACCCACGCTCCCCCGAAAGCGTTGCCGTACCCTCACCTGGACCCTAAACCGTCCCCGTCCCCTAACCCTAACCCTAGCCCGAACCCTAACCCTAACCCTTCCCCGAAGCCTGACCCTCACCCGTCCCCTAATCCTAACCCGTACGCTAACACTAACCCGCGCCCTCACACGCACGCTCGCCCTAAAGCGTTGCCGTACCCTCACCTGGACCCTAAACCGTCCCCGTCCCCTAACCCTAACCCTAGACCGAACCCTAACCCTAACCCTTCCCCGAAGCATGACCCTCACCCGTCCCCTAATCCTAACCCGTACGCTAACACTAACCCGCGCCCTCACACGCACGCTCCCCCTAAAGCGTTGCCGTACCCTCACCTGGACCCTAAACCGTCCCCGTCCCCTAACCCTAACCCTAGCCCGAACCCTAACCCTAACCCTTCCCCGAAGCCTGACCCTCATCCGTCCCCTAATCCTAACCCGTACGCTAACACTAACCCGCGCCCTCACACGCACGCTCCCCCTAAAGCGTTGCCGTACCCTCACCTGGACCCTAAACCGTCCCCGTCCCCTAACCCTAACCCTAGCCCGAACCCTAACCCTAACCCTTCCCCGAAGCCTGACCCTCACCCGTCTCCTAATCCTAACCCGTACGCTAACACTAACCCGCGCCCTCACACGCACGCTCCCCCTAAACCGTTGCCGTACCCTCACCTGGACCCTAAACCGTCCCCGTCCCCTAACCCTAACCCTAGCCCGAACCCTAACCCTAACCCTAACCCTTCCCCGAAGCCTGACCCTCACCCGTCCCCTAATCCTAACCCGTACGCTAACACTAACCCGCGCCCTCACACGCACGCTCCCCCTAAAGCGTTGCCATACCCTCACCTGGACCCTAAACCGTCCTCGTCCCCTAACCCTAACCCTAGCCCGAACCCTAACCCTAACACTTCCCCGAAGCCAGACCCTCACCCGTCCCCTAATCCTAACCCGTACGCTAACACTAACCCGCGCCCTCACACGCACGCTCCCCCTAAAGCTTTGCCGTACCCTCACCTGGACCCTAAACCGTCCCCGTCCCCTAACCCTAACCCTAGCCCGAACCCTAACCATAACTCTTTCCCGAAGCCTGACCCTCACCTGTCCCCTAATCCTAACCCGTACGCTAACACTAACCCGCGCCCTCACACCCACGCTACCCCTAAAGCGTTGCCGTACCCTCACCTGGACCCTAAACCGTCCCCGTCCCCTAACCCTAACCCTAGCCCGAACCCTAACCCTAACCCTTCCCCGAAGCCTGACCCTCACCCGTCCCCTAATCCTAACCCGTACGCTAACACTAACCCGCCCCCTCACACGCACGCTCCCCCTAAAGCGTTGCAATACCCTCACCTTGACCCTAAACCGTCACCGTCCCCTAACCCTAGCCCGAACCCTAACCCTAACACTTCCGCGAAGCCTGACCCTCACCCGTCCCCTAATCCTAACCCGTACGCTAACACTAACCCGCGCCCTCACACGCACGCTCCCCCTAAAGCGTTGCCGTACCCTCACCTGGACCCTAAACCCTCCCCGTCCCCTAACCCTAACCCTAGCCCGAACCCTAACCCTAACCCTTCCCCGAAGCCTGACCCTCACCCGTCCCCTAATCCTAACCCGTACGCTAACACTAACCCGCGCCCTCACACGCACGCTCCCCCTAAAGCGTTGCCGTACCCTCACCTGGACCCTAAACCGTCCCCGTCCCCTAACCCTAACCCTAGCCCGAACCCTAACCCTAACCCTTCCCCGAAGCCTGACCCTCACCCGTCCCCTAATCTTAACCCGTACGCTAACACTAACCCGTGCCCTCACACGCACGCTCCCCCTAAAGCGTTGCCGTACCCTCACCTGGACCCTAAACCGTCCCCGTCCCCTAACCCTAACCCTAGCCCGAACCCTAACCCTAACCCTTCCCCGAAGCCTGACCCTCACCCGTCCCCTAATCCTAACCCGTACGCTAACACTAACCCCCGCCCTCACACGCACGCTCCCCCTAAAGCGTTGCCGTACCCTCACCTGGACCCTAAACCGTCCCCGTCCCCTAACCCTAACCCTAGCCCGACCCTAACCCTAACCCTTCCTCAAAGCCTGACCCTCACCCGTCCCCTAATCCTAACCCGTACGCTAACACTAACCCGCGCCCTCACACGCACGATCCCCCTAATGCGTTGCCGTACCCTCACCTGGAACCTAAACCGTCCCCGTCCCCTAACCCTAACCCTAGCACGAACCCTAACCCTAACCCTTCCCCGAAGCCTGAGCCTCACCCGTCCCCTAATCCTAACCCGTACGCTAACACTAACCCGCGCCCTCACACGCACGCTCCCCCTAAATTGTTGCCGTACCCTCACCTGGATCCTATCCCGTCCCCGTCCCCTAACCCTAACCCTAGCCCGAACCCTAACCCTAACCCTTCCCCGAAGCCTGACCCTCACCCGTCCCCTAATCCTAAACCGTACGCTAACACTAACCCACGCCCTCACATGCACGCTCCCCCTAAAGCGTTGCCGTACCCTCACCTGGACCCTAAACCGTCCCCGTCCCCTAACCCTAACCCTAGCCCGAACACTAACCCTAACCCTTCCCCGAAGCCTGACCCTCACCCGTCCCCTAATCCTAGTCCGTACGCTAAGACTAACCCGCGCCCTCACACACACGCTCCCCGTAAAGCGTTGCTGTACCCTCACCTGGACCCTAAACCGTCCCCGTCCCCTAACCCTAACCTTAGCCCGAACCCTAACCCTAACCCTTCCCCGAAGCCTGACCCTCATCCGTCCCCTAATCCTAACCCGTACGCTAACACTAACCCGCCCCCTCACACGCACGCTCCCCCTAAAGCGTTGCCGTACCCTCACCTTGACCCTAAACCGTCACCATCCCCTAACCCTAGCCCGAACCCTAACCCTAACACTTCCCCGAAGCCTGACCCTCACCCGTCCCCTAATCCTAACCCGTACGCTAACACTAACCCGCGCCCTCACACGCACGCTCCCCCTAAAGCGTTGCCGTACCCTCACCTGGACCCTAAACCGTCCCCGTCACCTAACCCTAACCCTAGCCCGAACCCTAACCCTAACCCTTCCCCGAAGCCTGACCCTCACCCGTCCCCTAATCCTAACCCGTACGCTAACACTAACCCGCGCCCTCACACGCACGCTCCCCCTAAAGCGTTGCCGTACCCTCACCTGGACCCTTAACTGTCCCCGTCCCCTAACCCTAACCCTAGCCCGAACCCTAACCCTAACCCTTCCCCGAAGCCTGACCCTCACCCGTCCCCTAATCCTAACCCGTACGCTAACACTAACCCCCGCCCTCACACGCACGCTCCCCCTAAAGCGTTGCCGTACCCTCACCTGGACCCTAAACCGTCCCCGTCCCCTAACCCTAACCCTAGCCCGAACCCTATCCCTAACCCTTCCCCAAAGCCTGACCCTCACCCGTCCCCTAATCCTAACCCGTACGCTAACACTAACCCGCGCCCTCACACGCACGCTCCCCCTAAAGCGTTGCCGTACCCTCACCTGGACCCTAAACCGTCCCCGTCCCCTAACCCTAACCCTAGTCCGAACCCTAACCCTAACCCTTCCCCGAAGCCTGAGCCTCACCCGTCCCCTAATCCTAACCCGTACGCTAACACTAACCCGCGCCCTCACACGCATGCTCCCCCTAAAGCGTTGCCGTACCCTCACCTGGACCCTAAACCATCCCCGTCCCCTAACCCTAACCGTAGCCCGAACCCTAACCCTAACCCTTCCCCGAAGCCTGACCCTCACCCGTCCCCTAATCCTAACCCGTACGCTAACACTAACCCGCGCCCTCACACGCACGCTCACCCTAAAGCGTTGCCGTACCCTCACCTGGACCCTAAACCGTCCCCGTCCCCTAACCCTAACCCTAGCCCGAACCCTAACCCTAACCCTTCCCCGAAGCCTGACCCTCACACGTCCCCTAATCCTAACCCGTACGCTAACACTAACCCGCGCCCTCACACGCACGCTCCCCCTAAAGCGTTGCCGTACCCTCACCTGGACCCTAAACCGTCCCCGTCCCCTAACCCTAACCCTAGACCGAAACCTAACCCTAACCCTTCCCCGAAGCCTGACCCTCACCCGTCCCCTAATCCTAACCCGTACGCTAACCTTAACCCGCGCCCTCACACGCACGCTCCCCCTAAAGCGTTGCCGTACCCTCACCTGGACCCTAAACCGTCCCCGTCCCCTAACCCTAACCCTAGCCCGAACCCTAACCCTAACCCTTCCCCGAAGCCTGACCCTCACCCGTCCCCTAATCCTAACCCGTACGCTAACACTAACCCACGCCCTCACACACACGCTCCCCCTAAAGCGTTGCCGTACCCTCACCTGGACCCTAAACCGTCCCCATCCCCTAACCCTAACCCTAGCCCGAACCCTAACCCTAACCCTTCCCCGAAGCCTGACCCTCACCCGTCCCCTAATCCTAACCAGTACGCTAACACTAACCCGCGCCCTCACACGCACGCTCCCCCTAAAGCGTTGCCGTACCATCACCTGGACCCTAAACCCTCCCCGTCCCCTAACCCTAACCCTAGCCCGAACCCTAACCCTAACACTTCCCCGAAGCCTGACCCTCACCCGTCCCCTAATCCTAACCCGTACGCTAACACTAACCCGCGCCCTAACACGCACGCTCCCCCTAAAGCGTTGCCGTACCCTCACCTGGACCCTAAACCGTCCCCGTCCCCTAACCCTAACCCTAGCCCGAACCCTAACCCTAACTCTTCCCCGAAGCCTGACCCTCACCCGTCCCCTAATCCTAACCCGTACGCTAACACTAACCCGCGCCCTCACACCCACGCTCCCCCTAAAGCGTTGCCGTACCCTCACCTGGACCCTAAACCGTCCCCGTCCCCTAACCCTAACCCTAGCCCGATCCCTAACCCTAACCCTTCCCCGAAGCCTGACCCTCACCCGTCCCCTAATCCTAACCCGTACGCTAACACTAACCCACCCCCTCACACGCACGCTCCCCCTAAAGCGTTGCCGTACCCTCACCTTGACCCTAAACCGTCACCGTCCCCTAACCCTAGCCCGAACCCTAACCCTAACACTTCCCCGAAGCCTGACCCTCACCCGTCCCCTAATCCTAACCCGTACGCTAACACTAACCCGCGCCCTCACACCCACGCTCCCCCTAAAGCGTTGCCGTACCCTCACCTGGACCCTAAACCGTCCCCGTCCCCTAACCCTAACCCTAGCCCGAACCCTAACCCTAACCCTTCCTCAAAGCCTGACCCTCACCCGTCCCCTAATCCTAACCCGTACGCTAACACTAACCCGCGCCCTCACACGCACGCTCCCCCTAAAGCGTTGCCGTACCCTCACCTGGACCCTAAACCGTCCCCGTCCCCTAACCCTAACCCTAGCCCGAACCCTAACCCTAACCCTTCCCCGAAGCCTGAGCCTCACCCGTCCCCTAATCCTAACCCGTACGCTAACACTAACCCGCGCCCTCACACGCACGCTCCCCCTAAATCGTTGCCGTACCCTCACCTGGACCCTAAACCGTCCCCGTCCCCTAACCCTAACCCTAGCCCGAACCCTAACCCTAACCCTTCCCCGAAGCCTGACCCTCACCCGTCCCCTAATCCTAACCCGTACGCTAACACTAACCCGCGCCCTCACACGCACGCTCCCCCTAAAGCGTTGCCGTACCCTCACCTGGACCCTAAACCGTCCCCGTCCCCTAACCCTAACCCTAGCCCGAACCCTAACCCTAACCCTTCCCCGAAGCCTGACCCTCACCCGTCCCCTAATCCTAACCCGTACGATAACACTAACCTGCGCCCTCACACGCACGCTCCCCCTAAAGCGTTGCCGTACCCTCACCTGGACCCTAAACCGTCCCCGTCCCCTAACCATAACCCTATCCCGAACCCTAACCCTAACCCTTCCCCGAAGCATGACCCTCACCCGTCCCCTAATCCTAACCCGTACGCTAACACTAACCCGCGCCCTCACACGCACGCTCCCGCTAAAGCGTTGCCGTACCCTCACCTGGATCCTATCCCGTCCCCGTCCCCTAACCCTAACCCTAGCCCGAACCCTAACCCTAACCCTTCCCCGAAGCCTGACCCTCACCCGTCCCCTAATCCTAACCCGTACGCTAACACTAACCCGCGCCCTCACACGCACGCTTCCCCTAAAGCGTTGCCGTACCCTCACCTGGACCCTAAACCGTCCCCGTCCCCTAACCCTAACCCTAGCCCGAACCCTAACCCTAACCCTTCCCCGAAGCCTGACCCTCACCCGTCCCCTAATCCTAACCCGTACACTAACACTAACCCGCGCCCTCACACGCACGCTCCCCCTAAAGCATTGCCGTACCCTCACCTGGACCCTAAACCGTCGCCGTCCCCTAACCCTAACCCTAGCCCGAACCCTAACCCTAACCCTTCCCCGAAGCCTGACCCTCACCCGTCCCCTAATCCTAACCCGTACGCTAACACTAACCCGCGCCCTCACACGCACGCTCCCGCTAAAGCGTTGCCGTACCCTCACTTGGACCCTAACCCGTCCCCGTCCCCTAACCCTAACCATAGCCCGAACCCTAACACTAACACTTCCCCGAAGCCTGACCCTCACCCGTCCCCTAATCCTAACCCATACGCTAACACTAACTCGCGCGCTCACACGCACGCTCCCCCTAAAGCGTTGCCGTACCCTCACCTGGACCCTAAACCGTCCCCGTCCCCTAACCCTAACCCTAGCCCAAACCCTAACCCTTCCCCGAAGCCTGACCCTCACCCGTCCCCTAATCCTAACCCGTACGCTAACACTAACCCGCGCCCTCACACGCACGCTCCCCCTAAAGCGTTGCCATACCCTTACCTGGACCCTAAACCGTCCCCGTCCCCTAACCCTAACCCTAGCCCGAACCCTAACCCTAACCCTTCCCCGAAGCCTGACCCTCACCCGTCCCCTAATCCTAACCCGTACGCTAACACTAACCCACGCCCTCACACGCATGCTCCCCCTAAAGCATTGCCGTACCCTCACCTGGACCCTAAACCGTCCCCGTCCCCTAACCCTAACCCTAGCCCGAACCCTAACCCTAACCCTTCCCCGAAGCCTGACCCTCACCCGTCCCCTAATCCTAACCCGTACGCTAACACTAACCCGCGCCCTCACACGCACGCTCCCCCTAAAGCATTGCCGTACCCTCACCTGGACCCTAAACTGTCCCCGTCCCCTAACCCTAACCCTAGCCCGAACCCTAACCCTAACCCTTCCCCAAAGCCTGACCCTCACCCGTCCCCTAATCCTAACCCGTACGCTAACACTAACCCGCGCCCTCACACGCACGCTCCCCCTAAAGCGTTGCCGTACCCTCACCTGGACCCTAAACCGTCCCCGTCCCCTAAGCCTAACCCTAGCCCGAACCCTAACCCTAACCCTTCCCCGAAGCCTGACCCTCACCCGTCCCCTAATCCTAACCAGTACGCTAACACTAACCCGCGCCCTCACACGCACGCTCCCCCTAAAGCGTTGCCATACTCTCACCTGGACCCTAAACCGTCCCCGTCCCCTAACCCTAACCCTAGCCCGAACCCTAACCCTAACCCTTCCCCGAAGCCTGACCCTCACCCGTCCCCTAATCCTAACCCGTACGCTAACACTAACCCGCGCCCTCACACGCACGCTCCCCCTAAAGCGTTGCCGTACCCTCACCTGGACCCTAAACCGTCCCCGTCCCCTAACCCTAACCCTAGCCCGAAACCTAACCCTAACCCTTCCCCAGAGCCTGACCCTCACCCGTCCCCTAATCCTAACCCGTACGCTAACACTAACCCGCGCCCTCACACGCACGCTCCCCTTAAAGCGTTGCCGTACCCTCACCTGGACCCTAAACCGTCCCCGTCACCTAACCCTAACCCTAGCCCGAACCCTAACCCTAACCCTTCCCCGAAGCCTGACACTCACCCGTCCCCTAAACCTAACCCGTACGCTAACACTAACCCGCGCCCTCACACCCACGCTACCCCTAAAGCGTTGCCGTACCCTCACCTGGACCCTAAACCGTCCCCGTCCCCTAACCCTAACCCTAGCCCGAACCCTAACCCTAACACTTCCCCGAAGCAATACCCTCACCCGTCCCCTAATCCTAACCCGTACGCTAACACTAACCCGCGCCCTCACACGCACGCTCCCCCTAAAGCGTTGCCGTACCCTCAGCTGGACCCTAAACCGTCCCCGTCCCCTAACCCTAACCCTAGCCCGAACCCTAACACTAACCCTTCCCCGAACCCTAACCCTCACCCGTCCCCTAATCCTAACCCGTACGCTAACACTAACCCGCGCCCTCACACGCACGCTCCCGCTAAAGCGTTGCCGTACCCTCACCTGGACCCTAACCCGTCCCCGTCCCCTAACCCTAACCCTAGCCCGAACCCTAACACTAACACTTCCCCGAAGCCTGACCCTCACCCGTCCCCTAATCCTAACCCATACGCTAACACTAAGTCGCGCCCTCACACGCACGCTCCCCCTAAAGCGTTGCCGTACCCTAACCTGGACCCTAAACCGTCCCCGTCCCCTAACCCTAACCCTAGACCGAAACCTAACCCTTCCCCGAAGCCTGACCCTCACCCGTCCCCTAATCCTAACCCGTACGCTAACACTAACCCGCGCCCTCACACGCACGCTCCCCCTAAATCGTTGCCATACCCTCACCTGGACCATAAACCGTCCCCGTCCCCTAACCCTAACCCTAGCCCGAACCCTAACCCTAACCCTTCCCCGAAGCCTGACCCTCACCCGTCCCCTAATCCTAACCCGTACGCTAACACTAACCCGCGCCCTCACATGCACGCTCCCCCTAAAGCGTTGCCGTACCCTCACCTGGACCCTAAACCGTCCCCGTCCCCTAACCCTAACCCTAGCCCGAACCCTAACCCTAACCCTTCCCCGAAGCCTGACCCTCACCCGTCCCCTAATCCTAACCCGTACGCTAACACTAACCCGCGCCCTCACACGCACGCTCCCCCTAAAGCGTTGCCGTACCCTCACCTGGACCCTAAACCGTCCCCGTCCCCTAACCCTAACCCTAGCCCGAACCCTAACCCTAACCCTTCCCCGAAGCCTGACCCTCACCCGTCCCCTAATCCTAACCCGTACGCTAACACTAACCCGCGCCCTCACACGCATGCTCCCCCTAAAGCGTTGCCGTACCCTCACCTGGACCCTAAACCGTCCCCGTCCCCTAACCCTAACCCTAGCCCGAACCCTAACCCTAACCCATCTCCGAAGCCTGACACTCACCCGTCCCCTAATCCTAACCCGTACGCTAACACTAACCCGCGCCCTCACACGCACGCTCCCCCTAAAGCGTTGCCGTACCCTCACCTGGACCCTAAACCGTCCCCGTCCCCTAACCCTAACCCTAGCCCGAACCCTAACCCTAACCCTTCCCCGAAGCCTGACCCTCACCCGTCCCCTAATCCTAACCCGTACGCTAACACTAACCCGCGCCCTCACACGCACGCTCCCCCTAAAGCGTTGCCGTACCCTCACCTGGACCCTAAACCGTCCCCGTCCCCTAACCCTAACCCTAGCCCGAACCCTAACCCTAACACTTCCCCAGAGCCTGACCCTCACCCGTCCCCTAATCCTAACCCGTACGCTAACACTAACGCGCGCCCTCACACGCACGCTCCCCCTAAAGCGTTGCCATACCCTCACCTGGACCCTAAACCATCCCCGTCCCCTAACCCTAACCCTAGCCCGAACCCTAACCCTAACCCTTCCCCGAAGCCTGACACTCAACCGTCCCCTAATCCTAACCCGTACGCTAACACTAACGCGCGCCCTCACACGCACGCTCCCCCTAAAGCGTTGCCGTACCCTCACCTGGACCCTAAACCGTCCCCGTCCCCTAACCCTAACCCTAGCCCGAACCCTAACCCTAACACTTCCCCGAAGCAATACCCTCACCCGTCCCCTAATCCTAACCCGTACGCTAACACTAACCCGCGCCCTCACACGCACGCTCCCCCTAAAGCGTTGCCGTACCCTCACCTGGACCCTAAACCGTCCCCGTCCCCTAACCCTAACCCTAGCCCGAACCCTAACCCTAACCCTTCCCCGAAGCCTGACCCTCACCCGTCCCCTAATCCTAACCCGTACGCTAACACTAACCCGCGCCCTCACACGCACGCTCCCCCTAAAGCGTTGCCGTACCCTCACCTGGACCCTAAACCGTCCCCGTCCCCTAACCCTAACCCTAACCCTAGCCCGAACCCTAACCCTAACACTTCCCCGAAGCCTGAGCCTCACCCGTCCCATAATCCTAACCCGTACGCTAACACTGACCCGCGCCCTCACACGCACGCTCCCCCTAAAGCGTTGCCGTACCCTCACCTGGACCCTAAACCGTCCCCGACCCCTAACCCTAACCCTAGCCCGAACCCTAACCCTAACCCTTCCCCGAAGCCTGACCCTCACCCGTCCCCTAATCCTAACCCGTACGCTAACACTAACCCGCGCCCTCACACGCACGCTCCCGCTAAAGCGTTGCCGTACCCTCACCTGGACCCTAACCCGTCCCCGTCCCCTAACCCTAACCATAGCCCGAACCCTAACACTAACACTTCCCCGAAGCCTGACACTCACCCGTCCCCTAATCCTAACCCATACGCTAACACTAAGTCGCGCCCTCACACGCACGCTCCCCCTAAAGCGTTGCCGTACCCTCACCTGGACCCTAAACCGTCCCCGTCCCCTAACCCTAACCCTAGCCCGATCCCTAACCCTAACCCTTCCCCGAAGCCTGACCCTCACCCGTCCCCTAATCCTAAGCCGTACGCTAACACTAACCCGCGCCCTCACACGCACGCTCCCCCTAAAGCGTTGCCGTACCCTCTCCTGGACCCTAAACCGTCCCCGTACCCTAACCCTAACCCTAGCCCGAACCCTAACCCTAACCCTTCCCCGAAGCCTGACCCTCACCCGTCCCCTAATCCTAACCCGTACGCTAACACTAACCCGCGCCCTCACACGCACGCTCCCCCTAAAGCGTTGCCGTACCCTCACCTGGACCCTAAACCGTCCCCGTCCCCTAACCCTAACCCTAGCCCGAACCCTAACCCTAACCCTTCCCCGAAGCCTGACCCTCACCCGTCCCCTAATCCTAACCCGTACGCTAACACTAACCCGCGCCCTCACACGCATGCTCCCCCTAAAGCGTTGCCGTACCCTCACCTGGACCCTAAACCGTCCCCGTCCCCTAACCCTAACCCTAGCCCGAACCCTAACCCTAACCCATCTCCGAAGTCTGACCCTCACCCGTCCCCTAATCCTAACCCGTACGCTAACACTAACCCGCGCCCTCACACGCACGCTCCCCCTAAAGCGTTGCCGTACCCTCACCTGGACCCTAAACCGTCCCCGTCCCCTAACCCTAACCCTAGCCCGAACCCTAACCCTAACCCTTCCCCGAAGCCTGACCCTCACCCGTCCCCTAATCCTAACCAGTACGCTAACACTAACCCGCGCCCTCACACGCACGCTCCCCCTAAAGCGTTGCCATACTCTCACCTGGACCCTAAACCGTCCCCGTCCCCTAACCCTAACCCTAGCCCGAACCCTAACCCTAACCCTTCCCCGAAGCCTGACCCTCACCCGTCCCCTAATCCTAACCCGTACGCTAACACTAACCCGCGCCCTCACACGCACGCTCCCCCTAAAGCGTTGCCGTACCCTCACCTGGACCCTAAACCGTCCCCGTCCCCTAACCCTAACCCTAGCCCGAAACCTAACCCTAACCCTTCCCCAGAGCCTGACCCTCACCCGTCCCCTAATCCTAACCCGTACGCTAACACTAACCCGCGCCCTCACACGCACGCTCCCCTTAAAGCGTTGCCGTACCCTCACCTGGACCCTAAACCGTCCCCGTCACCTAACCCTAACCCTAGCCCGAACCCTAACCCTAACCCTTCCCCGAAGCCTGACACTCACCCGTCCCCTAAACCTAACCCGTACGCTAACACTAACCCGCGCCCTCACACCCACGCTACCCCTAAAGCGTTGCCGTACCCTCACCTGGACCCTAAACCGTCCCCGTCCCCTAACCCTAACCCTAGCCCGAACCCTAACCCTAACACTTCCCCGAAGCAATACCCTCACCCGTCCCCTAATCCTAACCCGTACGCTAACACTAACCCGCGCCCTCACACGCACGCTCCCCCTAAAGCGTTGCCGTACCCTCAGCTGGACCCTAAACCGTCCCCGTCCCCTAACCCTAACCCTAGCCCGAACCCTAACACTAACCCTTCCCCGAACCCTAACCCTCACCCGTCCCCTAATCCTAACCCGTACGCTAACACTAACCCGCGCCCTCACACGCACGCTCCCGCTAAAGCGTTGCCGTACCCTCACCTGGACCCTAACCCGTCCCCGTCCCCTAACCCTAACCCTAGCCCGAACCCTAACACTAACACTTCCCCGAAGCCTGACCCTCACCCGTCCCCTAATCCTAACCCATACGCTAACACTAAGTCGCGCCCTCACACGCACGCTCCCCCTAAAGCGTTGCCGTACCCTAACCTGGACCCTAAACCGTCCCCGTCCCCTAACCCTAACCCTAGACCGAAACCTAACCCTTCCCCGAAGCCTGACCCTCACCCGTCCCCTAATCCTAACCCGTACGCTAACACTAACCCGCGCCCTCACACGCACGCTCCCCCTAAATCGTTGCCATACCCTCACCTGGACCATAAACCGTCCCCGTCCCCTAACCCTAACCCTAGCCCGAACCCTAACCCTAACCCTTCCCCGAAGCCTGACCCTCACCCGTCCCCTAATCCTAACCCGTACGCTAACACTAACCCGCGCCCTCACATGCACGCTCCCCCTAAAGCGTTGCCGTACCCTCACCTGGACCCTAAACCGTCCCCGTCCCCTAACCCTAACCCTAGCCCGAACCCTAACCCTAACCCTTCCCCGAAGCCTGACCCTCACCCGTCCCCTAATCCTAACCCGTACGCTAACACTAACCCGCGCCCTCACACGCACGCTCCCCCTAAAGCGTTGCCGTACCCTCACCTGGACCCTAAACCGTCCCCGTCCCCTAACCCTAACCCTAGCCCGAACCCTAACCCTAACCCTTCCCCGAAGCCTGACCCTCACCCGTCCCCTAATCCTAACCCGTACGCTAACACTAACCCGCGCCCTCACACGCATGCTCCCCCTAAAGCGTTGCCGTACCCTCACCTGGACCCTAAACCGTCCCCGTCCCCTAACCCTAACCCTAGCCCGAACCCTAACCCTAACCCATCTCCGAAGCCTGACACTCACCCGTCCCCTAATCCTAACCCGTACGCTAACACTAACCCGCGCCCTCACACGCACGCTCCCCCTAAAGCGTTGCCGTACCCTCACCTGGACCCTAAACCGTCCCCGTCCCCTAACCCTAACCCTAGCCCGAACCCTAACCCTAACCCTTCCCCGAAGCCTGACCCTCACCCGTCCCCTAATCCTAACCCGTACGCTAACACTAACCCGCGCCCTCACACGCACGCTCCCCCTAAAGCGTTGCCGTACCCTCACCTGGACCCTAAACCGTCCCCGTCCCCTAACCCTAACCCTAGCCCGAACCCTAACCCTAACACTTCCCCAGAGCCTGACCCTCACCCGTCCCCTAATCCTAACCCGTACGCTAACACTAACGCGCGCCCTCACACGCACGCTCCCCCTAAAGCGTTGCCATACCCTCACCTGGACCCTAAACCATCCCCGTCCCCTAACCCTAACCCTAGCCCGAACCCTAACCCTAACCCTTCCCCGAAGCCTGACACTCAACCGTCCCCTAATCCTAACCCGTACGCTAACACTAACGCGCGCCCTCACACGCACGCTCCCCCTAAAGCGTTGCCGTACCCTCACCTGGACCCTAAACCGTCCCCGTCCCCTAACCCTAACCCTAGCCCGAACCCTAACCCTAACACTTCCCCGAAGCAATACCCTCACCCGTCCCCTAATCCTAACCCGTACGCTAACACTAACCCGCGCCCTCACACGCACGCTCCCCCTAAAGCGTTGCCGTACCCTCACCTGGACCCTAAACCGTCCCCGTCCCCTAACCCTAACCCTAGCCCGAACCCTAACCCTAACCCTTCCCCGAAGCCTGACCCTCACCCGTCCCCTAATCCTAACCCGTACGCTAACACTAACCCGCGCCCTCACACGCACGCTCCCCCTAAAGCGTTGCCGTACCCTCACCTGGACCCTAAACCGTCCCCGTCCCCTAACCCTAACCCTAACCCTAGCCCGAACCCTAACCCTAACACTTCCCCGAAGCCTGAGCCTCACCCGTCCCATAATCCTAACCCGTACGCTAACACTGACCCGCGCCCTCACACGCACGCTCCCCCTAAAGCGTTGCCGTACCCTCACCTGGACCCTAAACCGTCCCCGACCCCTAACCCTAACCCTAGCCCGAACCCTAACCCTAACCCTTCCCCGAAGCCTGACCCTCACCCGTCCCCTAATCCTAACCCGTACGCTAACACTAACCCGCGCCCTCACACGCACGCTCCCGCTAAAGCGTTGCCGTACCCTCACCTGGACCCTAACCCGTCCCCGTCCCCTAACCCTAACCATAGCCCGAACCCTAACACTAACACTTCCCCGAAGCCTGACACTCACCCGTCCCCTAATCCTAACCCATACGCTAACACTAAGTCGCGCCCTCACACGCACGCTCCCCCTAAAGCGTTGCCGTACCCTCACCTGGACCCTAAACCGTCCCCGTCCCCTAACCCTAACCCTAGCCCGATCCCTAACCCTAACCCTTCCCCGAAGCCTGACCCTCACCCGTCCCCTAATCCTAAGCCGTACGCTAACACTAACCCGCGCCCTCACATGCACGCTCCCCCTAAAGCGTTGCCGTACCCTCACCTGGACCCTAAACCGTCCCCGTCCCCTAACCCTAACCCTAGCCCGAACCCTAACCCTTCCCCGAAGCCTGACCCTCACCCGTCCCCTAATCCTAACCCGTACGCTAACACTAACCCGCGCCCTCACACGCACGCTCCCCCTAAAGCGTTGCCATACCCTCACCTGGACCCTAAACCGTCCCCGTGCCCTAACCCTAACCCTAGCCCGAACCCTAACCCTAACCCTTCCCCGAAGCCTGACCCTCACCCGTCCCCTAATCCTAACCCGTACGCTAACACTAACCCGCGCCCTCACACGCACGCTCCCCCTAAAGCGTTGCCGTACCCTCACCTGGACCCTAAACCGTCCCTGTCCCCTAACCCTAACCCTAGCCCGAACCCTAACCCTAACCCTTCCCCGAAGCCTGACCCTCACCCGTCCCCTAATCCTAACCCGTACGCTAACACTAACCCGCCCCCTCACACGCACGCTCCCCCTAAAGCGTTGCCGTACCCTCACCTGGACCCTAAACCGTCCCCGTCCCCTAACCCTAACCCTAGCCCGAACACTAACCCTAACCCTTCCCCGAAGCCTGACACTCACCCGTCCCCTAATCCTAAGCCGTACGCTAATACTAACCCAGGCCCTCACACGCACGCTCCCCCTAAAGCGTTGCCGTACCCTCTCCTGGACCCTAAACAGTCCCCGTACCCTAACCCTAACCCTAGCCCGAACCCTAACCCTAACCCTTCCCCGAAGCCTGACCCTCACCCGTCCCCTAATCCTAACCCGTACGCTAACACTAACCCGCGCCCTCACACGCACGCTCCCCCTAAAGCGTTGCCGTACCCTCACCTGGACCCTAAACCGTCCCCGTCCCCTAACCCTAACCCTAGCCCGAACCCTAACCCTAACCCTTCCCCGAAGCCTGACCCTCACCCGTCCCCTAATCCTAACCCGTACGCTAACACTAACCCGCGCCCTCACACGCATGCTCCCCCTAAAGCGTTGCCGTACCCTCACCTGGACCCTAAACCGTCCCCGTCCCCTAACCCTAACCCTAGCCCGAACCCTAACCCTAACCCATCTCCGAAGTCTGACCCTCACCCGTCCCCTAATCCTAACCCGTACGCTAACACTAACCCGCGCCCTCACACGCACGCTCCCCCTAAAGCGTTGCCGTACCCTCACCTGGACCCTAAACCGTCCCCGTCCCCTAACCCTAACCCTAGCCCGAACCCTAACCCTAACCCTTCCCCGAAGCCTGACCCTCACCCGTCCCCTAATCCTAACCCGTACGCTAACACTAACCCGCGCCCTCACACGCACGCTCCCCCTATAGCGTTGCCGTACCCTCACCTGGACCCTAAACCGTCCCCGTCCCCTAACCCTAACCCTAGCCCGAACCCTAACACTAACCCTTCCCCGAAGCCTGACCCTCACCCGTCCCCTAATCCTAACCCGTACGCTAACACTAACCCACGCCCTCACACGCACACTCGCCCTAAAGAGTTGCCGTACCCTCACCTGGACCCTAAACCGTCCCCGTCCCCTAACCCTAACCCTAGCCCGAACCCTAACACTAACCCTTCCCCGAAGCCTGACCCTCACCCGTCACCTAATCCTAACCCGTACGCTAACACTAACCCACGCCCTCACACGCACACTCACCCTAAAGCGTTGCCGTACCCTCACCTGGACCCTAAACCGTCCCCGTCCCCTAACCCTAACCCTAGCCCGAACCCTAACCCTAACCCTTCCCCGAAGCCTGACCCTCACCCGTCCCCTAATCCTAACCCGTACGCTAACACTAACCCGCGCCCTCACACGCACGCTCCCCCTAAAGCGTTGCCGTACCCTCACCTGGACCCTAAACCGTCCCCGTCCCCTAACCCTAAGCCTAGCCCGAACCCTAAACCTAACCCTTCCCCGAAGCCTGACCCTCACCCGTCCCCTAATCCTAACCCGTACGCTAACACTAACCCGCGCCCTCACACGCACGCTCCCCCTAAAGCGTTGCCGTACCCTCACCTGGACCCTAAACCGTCCCTGTCCCCTAACCCTAACCCTAGCCCGAACCCTAACCCTAACCCTTCCCCGAAGCCTGACCCTCACCCGTCCCCTAATCCTAACCCGTACGCTAACACTAACCCGCGCCCTCACACGCACGCTCCCCCTAAAGCGTTGCCGTACCCTCACCTGGACCCTAAACCGTCCCCGGCCCCTAACCCTAACCCTAGCCCGAACCCTAACCCTAACACTTCCCCGAAGCAATACCCTCACCCGTCCCCTAATCCTAACCCGTACGCTAACACTAACCCGCGCCCTCACACGCACGCTCCCCCTAAAGCGTTGCCGTACCCTCACCTGGACCCTAAACCGTCCCCGTCCCCTAACCCTAACCCTAGCCCGATCCCTAACCCTAACCCTTCCCCGAAGCCTGACCCTCACCCGTCCCCTAATCCTAAGCCGTACGCTAACACTAACCCGCGCCCTCACATGCACGCTCCCCCTAAAGCGTTGCCGTACCCTCACCTGGACCCTAAACCGTCCCCGTCCCCTAACCCTAACCCTAGCCCGAACCCTAACCCTTCCCCGAAGCCTGACCCTCACCCGTCCCCTAATCCTAACCCGTACGCTAACACTAACCCGCGCCCTCACACGCACTCTCCCCCTAAAGCGTTGCCATACCCTCACCTGGACCCTAAACCGTCCCCGTGCCCTAACCCTAACCCTAGCCCGAACCCTAACCCTAACCCTTCCCCGAAGCCTGACCCTCACCCGTCCCCTAATCCTAACCCGTACGCTAACACTAACCCGCGCCCTCACACGCACGCTCCCCCTAAAGCGTTGCCGTACCCTCACCTGGACCCTAAACCGTCCCTGTCCCCTAACCCTAACCCTAGCCCGAACCCTAACCCTAACCCTTCCCCGAAGCCTGACCCTCACCCGTCCCCTAATCCTAACCCGTACGCTAACACTAACCCGCCCCCTCACACGCACGCTCCCCCTAAAGCGTTGCCGTACCCTCACCTGGACCCTAAACCGTCCCCGTCCCCTAACCCTAACCCTAGCCCGAACACTAACCCTAACCCTTCCCCGAAGCCTGACACTCACCCGTCCCCTAATCCTAAGCCGTACGCTAACACTAACCCAGGCCCTCACACGCACGCTCCCCCTAAAGCGTTGCCGTACCCTCACCTGGACCCTAAACCGTCCCCGTAACCTAACCCTAACCCTAGCCCGAACCCTAACCCTAACCCTTCCCCGAAGCCTGACCCTCACCCGTCCCCTAATCCTAAGCCGTACGCTAACACTAACCCGCGCCCTCACACGCACGCTCCCCCTAAAGCGTTGCTGTACCCTCACCTGGACCCTAAACCGTCCCCGTCCCCTAACCCTAACCCTAGCCCGAACCCTAACCCTAACCCTTCCCCGAAGCCTGACCCTCACCTGTCCCCTAATCCTAACCCGTACGCTAACACTAACCCGCGCCCTCACACGCATGCTCCCCCTAAAGCGTTGCCGTACCCTCACCTGGACCCTAAACCGTCCCCGTCCCCTAACCCTAACCCTAGCCCGAACCCTAACCCTAACCCATCTCCGAAGTCTGACCCTCACCCGTCCCCTAATCCTAACCCTTTCGCTAACACTAACCCGCGCCCTCACACGCACGCTCCCCCTAAAGCGTTGCCGTACCCTCACCTGGACCCTAAACCGTCCCGGTCCCCTAACCCTAACCCTAGCCCGAACCCTAACCCTAAACCTTCCCCGAAGCCTGACCCTCACCCGTCCCCTAATCCTAACCCGTACGCTAACACTAACCCGCGCCCTCACACGCACGCTCCCCCTAAAGCGTTGCCGTACCCTCACCTGGACCCTAAACCGTCCCCGTCCCCTAACCCTAACCCTAGCCCGAACCCTAACCCTAACCCTTCCCCGAAGCCTGACCCTCACCCGTCCCCTAATCCTAACCAGTACGCTAACACTAACCCGCGCCCTCACATGCATGCTCCCCCTAAAGCGTTGCCGTACCCTCACCTGGACCCTAAACCCTCCCCGTCCCCTAACCCTAACCCTAGCCCGAACCCTAACCCTAACACTTCCACGAAGCCTGACCCTCACCCGTCCCCTAATCCTAACCCGTACGCTAACACTAACCCGCGCCCTCACACGCACGCTCCCCCTAAAGCGTTGCCGTACCCTCACCTGGACCCTAAACCCTCCCCGTCCCCTAACCCTAACCCTAGCCCGAACCCTAACCCTAACCCTTCCCCGAAGCCTGACCCTCACCCGTCCCCTAATCCTAACCCGTACGCTAACACTAACCCGCGCCCTCACACGCACGCTCCCCCTAAAGCGTTGCCATACCCTCACCTGGACCCTAAACCGTCCCCATCCCCTAACCCTAACCCTAGCCCGAACCCTAACCCTAACCCTTCCCCGAAGCCTGACCCTCACCCGTCCCCTAATCCTAACCCGTACGCTAACACTAACCCGCGCCCTCACTCGCACGCTCCCCCTAAAGCGTTGCCGTACCCTCACCTGGACTCTAAACCCTCCCCGTCCCCTAACCCTAACCCTAGCCCGAACCCTAACCCTAACACTTCCCCGAAGCCTGACCCTCACCCGTCCCCTAATCCTAACCCGTACGCTAACACTAACCCGCGCCCTCACACGCACGCTCCCCCTAAAGCGTTGCCGTACCCTCACCTGGACCCTAAACCGTCCCCGTCCCCTAACCCTAACCCTAGCCCGAACCCTAACCCTAACCCTTCCCCGAAGCCTGACCCTCACCCGTCCCCTAACCTAACCCGTACGCTAACACTAACCCGCGCCCTCACACGCACGCTCCCCCTAAAGCGTTGCCGTACCCTCACCTGGACCCTAAACCGTCCCCGGCCCCTAACCCTAACCCTAGCCCGAACCCTAACCCTAACCCTTCCCCGAAGCCTGACCCTCACCCGTCCCCTAACCTAACCCGTACGCTAACACTAACCCGCGCCCTCACACGCACGCTCCCCCTAAAGCGTTGCCGTACCCTCACCTGGACCCTAAACCGTCCCCGTCCCCTAACCCTAACCCTAGCCCGAACCCTAACCCTAACACTTCCCCGAAGCAATACCCTCACCCGTCCCCTAATCCTAACCCGTACGCTAACACTAACCCGCGCCCTCACACGCACGCTCCCCCTAAAGCGTTGCCGTACCCTCACCTGGACCCTAAACCGTCCCCGTCCCCTAACCCTAACCCTAGCCCGAACCCTAACCCTAACCCTTCCCCGAAGCCTGACCCTCACCCGTCCCCTAATCCTAACCCGTACGCTAACACTAACCCGCGCCCTCACACGCACGCTCCCCCTAAAGCGTTGCCGTACCCTCACCTGGACCCTAAACCGTCCCCATCCCCGTCCCCTAACCCTAACCCTAGCCCGAACCCTAACCCTAACCCTTCCCCGAAGCCTGAGCCTCACCCGTCCCCTAATCCTAACCCGTACGCTAACACTAACCCGCGCCCTCACACGCACGCTCCCCCTAAAGCGTTGCCATACCCTCACCTGGACCCTAAACCGTCCCCGTGCCCTAACCCTAACCCTAGCCCGAACCCTAACCCTAACCCTTCCCCGAAGCCTGACCCTCACCCGTCCCCTAATCCTAACCCGTACGCTAACACTAACCCGCGCCCTCACACGCACGCTCCCCCTAAAGCGTTGCCGTACCCTCACCTGGACCCTAAACCGTCCCTGTCCCCTAACCCTAACCCTAGCCCGAACCCTAACCCTAACCCTTCCCCGAAGCCTGACCCTCACCCGTCCCCTAATCCTAACCCGTACGCTAACACTAACCCGCCCCCTCACACGCACGCTCCCCCTAAAGCGTTGCCGTACCCTCACCTGGACCCTAAACCGTCCCCGTCCCCTAACCCTAACCCTAGCCCGAACACTAACCCTAACCCTTCCCCGAAGCCTGACACTCACCCGTCCCCTAATCCTAAGCCGTACGCTAACACTAACCCAGGCCCTCACACGCACGCTCCCCCTAAAGCGTTGCGGTACCCTCACCTGGACCCTAAACCGTCCCCGTAACCTAACCCTAACCCTAGCCCGAACCCTAACCCTAACCCTTCCCCGAAGCCTGACCCTCACCCGTCCCCTAATCCTAAGCCGTACGCTAACACTAACCCGCGCCCTCACACGCACGCTCCCCCTAAAGCGTTGCTGTACCCTCACCTGGACCCTAAACCGTCCCCGTCCCCTAACCCTAACCCTAGCCCGAACCCTAACCCTAACCCTTCCCCGAAGCCTGACCCTCACCTGTCCCCTAATCCTAACCCGTACGCTAACACTAACCCGCGCCCTCACACGCATGCTCCCCCTAAAGCGTTGCCGTACCCTCACCTGGACCCTAAACCGTCCCCGTCCCCTAACCCTAACCCTAGCCCGAACCCTAACCCTAACCCATCTCCGAAGTCTGACCCTCACCCGTCCCCTAATCCTAACCCTTTCGCTAACACTAACCCGCGCCCTCACACGCACGCTCCCCCTAAAGCGTTGCCGTACCCTCACCTGGACCCTAAACCGTCCCGGTCCCCTAACCCTAACCCTAGCCCGAACCCTAACCCTAAACCTTCCCCGAAGCCTGACCCTCACCCGTCCCCTAATCCTAACCCGTACGCTAACACTAACCCGCGCCCTCACACGCACGCTCCCCCTAAAGCGTTGCCGTACCCTCACCTGGACCCTAAACCGTCCCCGTCCCCTAACCCTAACCCTAGCCCGAACCCTAACCCTAACCCTTCCCCGAAGCCTGACCCTCACCCGTCCCCTAATCCTAACCAGTACGCTAACACTAACCCGCGCCCTCACATGCACGCTCCCCCTAAAGCGTTGCCGTACCCTCACCTGGACCCTAAACCCTCCCCGTCCCCTAACCCTAACCCTAGCCCGAACCCTAACCCTAACACTTCCACGAAGCCTGACCCTCACCCGTCCCCTAATCCTAACCCGTACGCTAACACTAACCCGCGCCCTCACACGCACGCTCCCCCTAAAGCGTTGCCGTACCCTCACCTGGACCCTAAACCCTCCCCGTCCCCTAACCCTAACCCTAGCCCGAACCCTAACCCTAACCCTTCCCCGAAGCCTGACCCTCACCCGTCCCCTAATCCTAACCCGTACGCTAACACTAACCCGCGCCCTCACACGCACGCTCCCCCTAAAGCGTTGCCATACCCTCACCTGGACCCTAAACCGTCCCCATCCCCTAACCCTAACCCTAGCCCGAACCCTAACCCTAACCCTTCCCCGAAGCCTGACACTCACCCGTCCCCTAATCCTAACCCGTACGCTAACACTAACCCGCGCCCTCACACGCACGCTCCCCCTAAAGCGTTGCCGTACCCTCACCTGGACCCTAAACCCTCCCCGTCCCCTAACCCTAACCCTAGCCCGAACCCTAACCCTAACACTTCCCCGAAGCCTGACCCTCACCCGTCCCCTAATCCTAACCCGTACGCTAACACTAACCCGCGCCCTCACACGCACGCTCCCCCTAAAGCGTTGCCGTACCCTCACCTGGACCCTAAACCGTCCCCGTCCCCTAACCCTAACCCTAGCCCGAACCCTAACCCTAACCCTTCCCCGAAGCCTGACCCTCACCCGTCCCCTAACCTAACCCGTACGCTAACACTAACCCGCGCCCTCACACGCACGCTCCCCCTAAAGCGTTGCCGTACCCTCACCTGGACCCTAAACCGTCCCCGGCCCCTAACCCTAACCCTAGCCCGAACCCTAACCCTAACACTTCCCCGAAGCAATACCCTCACCCGTCCCCTAATTCTAACCCGTACGCTAACACTAACCCGCGCCCTCACACGCACGCTCCCCCTAAAGCATTGCCGTACCCTCACCTGGACCCTAAACCGTCCCCGTCCCCTAACCCTAACCCTAGCCCGAACCCTAACCCTAACCCTTCCCCGAAGCCTGACCCTCACCCGTCCCCTAATCCTAACCCGTACGCTAACACTAACCCGCGCCCTCACACGCATGCTCCCCCTAAAGCGTTGCCGTACCCTCACCTGGACCCTAAACCGTCCCCGTCCCCTAACCCTAACCCTAGCCCGAACCCTAACCCTAACCCATCTCCGAAGTCTGACCCTCACCCGTCCCCTAATCCTAACCCGTACGCTAACACTAACCCGCGCCCTCACACGCACGCTCCCCCTAAAGCGTTGCCGTACCCTCACCTGGACCCTAAACCGTCCCCGTCCCCTAACCCTAACCCTAGCCCAAACCCTAACCCTAACCCTTCCCCGAAGCCTGACCCTCACCCGTCCCCTAATCCTAACCCGTACGCTAACACTAACCCGCGCCCTCACACGCACGCTCCCCCTAAAGCGTTGCCGTACCCTCACCTGGACCCTAAACCGTCCCCGTCCCCTAACCCTAACCCTAGCCCGAACCCTAACCCTAACCCTTCCCCGAAGCCTGACCCTCACCCGTCCCCTAATCCTAACCCGTACGCTAACACTAACCCGCGCCCTCACACGCACGCTCCCCCTAAAGCGTTGCCGTACCCTCACCTGGACCCTAAACCGTCCCCGTCCCCTAACCCTAACCCTAGCCCGAACCCTAACCCTAACCCTTCCCCAGAGCCTGACCCTCACCCGTCCCCTAATCCTAACCCGTACGCTAACACTAACCCGCGCCCTCACACGCACGCTCCCCCTAAAGCGTTGCCGTACCCTCACCTGGACCCTAAACCGTCCCCGTCCCCTAACCCTAACCCTAGCCCGAACCCTAACCCTAACCCTTCCCCGAAGCCTGACCCTCACCCGTCCCCTAATCCTAACCCGTACGCTAACACTAACCCGCGCCCTCACACGCACGCTCCCCCTAAAGCGTTGCCGTACCCTCACCTGGAACCTAAACCGTCCCCGTCCCCTAACCCTAACCCTAGCCCGAACCCTAACCCTAACACTTCCCCGAAGCAATACCCTCACCCGTCCCCTAATCCTAACCCGTACGCTAACACTAACCCGCGCCCTCACACGCACGCTCCCCCTAAAGCGTTGCCGTACCCTCACCTGGACCCTAAACCGTCCCCGTCCCCTAACCCTAACCCTAGCCCGAACCCTAACCCTAACCCTTCCCCGAAGCCTGACCCTCACCCGTCCCCTAATCCTAACCCGTACGCTAACACTAACCCGCGCCCTCACAGCACGCTCCCCCTAAAGCGTTGCCGTACACTCACCTGGACCCTAAACCGTCCCCGTCCCCTAACCCTAACCCTAGCCCGAACCCTAACCCTAACCCTTCCCCGAAGCCTGACCCTCACCCGTCCCCTAATCCTAACCCGTACGCTAACACTAACCCGCGCCCTCACACGCACGCTCCCCCTAAAGCGTTGCCGTACCCTCACCTGGACCCTAAACCGTCCCCGTCCCCTAACCCTAACCCTAGCCCTAACCCTAACCCTAACCCTTCCCCGAAGCCTGACCCTCACCGTCCCCTAATCCTAACCCGTACGCTAACACTAACCCACGCCCTCACACGCACGCTCGCCCTAAAGCGTTGCCATACCCTCACCTGGACCCTAAACCGTCCCCGTCCCCTAACCCTAGCCCGAACCCTAACCCTAACCCTTCCCCGAAGCCTGACCCTCACCCGTCCCCTAATCCTAACCCGTACGCTAACATTAACCCACGCCCTCACACGCACGCTCCCCCTAAAGCGTTGCCGTACCCTCACCTGGACCCTAAACCGTCCCCGTCCCCTAACCCTAACCCTAGCCCGAACCCTAACCCTAACCCTTCCCCGAAGCCTGACCCTCACCCGTCCCCTAATCCTAACCAGTACGCTAACACTAACCCGCGCCCTCACACGCACGCTCCCCCTAAAGCGTTGCCGTATCCTCACCTGGACCCTAAACCGTCCCCGTCCCCTAACCCTAACCCTAGCCCGAACCCTAACCCTAACACTTCCCCGAAGCCTGACCCTCACCCGTCCCCTAATCCTAACCCGTACGCTCACACTAACCCGCGCCCTCACACGCACGCTCCCCCTAAAGCGTTGCCGTACCCTCACCTGGACCCTAAACCGTCCCCGTCACCTAACCCTAACCCTAGCCCGAACACTAACCCTAACCCTTCCCCGAAGCCTGACCCTAACCCGTCCCCTAATCCTAACCCGTACGCTAACACTAAACCGCGCCCTCACACGCACGCTCCCCCTAAAGCGTTGCCGTACCCTCACCTGGACCCTAAACCGTCCCCATCCCCTAACCCTAACCCTAGCCCGAACCCTAACCCTAACCCTTCCCCGAAGCCTGACCCTCACCCGTCCCCTAATCCTAACCCGTACGCTAACACTAACCCGCGCCCTCACACGCACGCTCCCCCTAAAGCGTTGCCGTACCCTCACCTGGACCCTAAACCGTCCCCATCCCCTAACCCTAACCCTAGCCCGAACCCTAACCCTAACCCTTCCCCGAAGCCTGACCCTCACCCGTCCCCTAATCCTAACCCGTACGCTAACACTAACCCACGCCCTCACACGCACGCTCCCCCTAAAGCGTTGCCGTACCCTCACCTGGACCCTAAACCTTCCCCGTCCCCTAACCCTAACCCTAGCCCGAACCCTAACCCTAACCCTTCCCAGAAGCCTGACCCTCACCCGTCCCCTAATCCTAACCCGTACGCTAACACTAACCCGCGCCCTCACACGCACGCTCCCGCTAAAGCGTTGCCGTACCCTCACCTGGACCCTAAACCGTCCCCGTCCCCTAACCCTAACCCTAGCCCGAACCCAAACCCTAACCCTTCCCCGAAGCCTGACCCTCACCCGTCCCCTAATCCTAACCCGTACGCTAACACTAACCCACGCCCTCACACGCACGCTCCCCCTAAAGCGTTGCCGTACCCTCACCTGGACCCTAAACCGTCCCCGTCCCCTAACCCTAACCCTAGCCCGAACCCTAACCCTAACCCTTCCCCGAAGCCTGACCCTCACCCGTCCCCTAATCCTAACCCGTACGCTAACACTAACCCGCGCCCTCACACGCACGCTCCCCCTAAAGCGTTGCCGTACCCTCACCTGGACCCTAAACCCTCCCCGTCCCCTAACCCTAACCCTAGCCCGAAACCTAACCCTAACACTTCCCCGAAGCCTGACCCTCACCCGTCCCCTAATCCTAACCCGTACGCTCACACTAACCCGCGCCCTCACACGCACGCTCCCCCTAAAGCGTTGCCGTACCCTCACCTGGACCCTAAACCATCCCCGTCACCTAACCCTAACCCTAGCCCGAACCCTAACCCTAACCCTTCCCCGAAGCCTGACCCTCACCCGTCCCATAATCCTAACCCGTACGCTAACACTAACCCGCGCCCTCACACGCACGCTCCCCCTAAAGCGTTGCCGTACCCTCACCTGGACCCTAAACCGTCCCCGTCCCCTAACCCTAACCCTAGCCCGAACCCTAACCCTAACCCTTCCCCGAAGCCTGACCCTCACCCGTCCCCTAATCCTAACCCGTACGCTAACACTAACCCACGCCCTCACACGCACGCTCCCCCTAAAGCGTTGCCGTACCCTCACCTGGACCCTAAACCGTCCCCGTCCCCTAACCCTAACCCTAGCCCGAACCCTAACCCTAACCCTTCCCCGAAGCCTGACCCTCACCCGTCCCCTAATCCTAACCAGTACGCTAACACTAACCCGCGCCCTCACACGCACGCTCCCCCTAAAGCGTTGCCGTACCCTCACCTGGACCCTAAACCCTCCCCGTCCCCTAACCCTAACCCTAGCCCGAACCCTAACACTAACCCTTCCCCAAAGCCTGACCCTCACCCGTCCCCTAATCCTAACCCGTACGCTAACACTAACCCACGCCCTCACACGCACGCTCGCCCTAAAGCGTTGCCGTACCCTCACCTGGACCCTAAACCGTCCCCGTCCCCTAAACCTAACCCTAGCCCGAACACTAACCCTAACCCTTCCCCGAAGCCTGACCCTCACCCGTCCCCTAATCCTAACCCGTACGCTAACACTAACCCGCGCCCTCACACGCACGCTCCCCCTAAAGCGTTGCCGTACCCTCACCTGGACCCTAAACCGTCCCCGTCCCCTAAACCTAACCCTAGCCCGAACCCTAACCCTAACCCTTCCCCGAAGCCTGACCCTCACCCGTCCCCTAATCCTAACCAGTACGCTAACACTAACCCGCGCCCTCACACGCACGCTCCCCCTAAAGCGTTGCCGTACCCTCACCTGGACCCTAAACCCTCCCCGTCCCCTAACCCTAACCCTAGCCCGAACCCTAACCCTAACCCTTCCCCGAAGCCTGACCCTCACCGTCCCCTAATCCTAACCCGTACGCTAACACTAACCCACGCCCTCACACGCACGCTCGCCCTAAAGCGTTGCCGAACCCTCACCTGGAACCTAAACCGTCCCCGTCCCCTAACCCTAACCCTAGCCCGAACCCTAACCCTAACCCTTCCCCGAAGCCTGACCCTCACCCGTCCCCTAATCCTAACCAGTACGCTAACACTAACCCGCGCCCTCACACGCACGCTCCCCCTAAAGCGTTGCCGTACCCTCACCTGGACCCTAAACCCTCCCCGTCCCCTAACCCTAACCCTAGCCCGAAACCTAACCCTAACCCTTCCCCGAAGCCTGACCCTCACCCGTCCCCTAATCCTAACCCGTACGCTAACACTAACCCGCGCCCTCACACGCACGCTCCCCCTAAAGCGTTGCCGTACCCTCACCTGGACCCTAAACCGTACCCGTCACCTAACCCTAACCCTAGCCCGAACCCTAACCCTAACCCTTCCCCGAAGCCTGACCCTCACCCGTCACCTAATCCTAACCCGTACGCTAACACTAACCCGCGCCCTCACACGCACGCTCCCCCTAAAGCGTTGCCGTACCCTCACCTGGACCCTAAACCGTCCCCGTCCCCTAACCCTAACCCTAGCCCGAACCCTAACCCTAACCCTTCCCCGAAGCCTGACCCTCACCCGTCCCCTAATCCTAACCCGTACGCTAACACTAACCCGCGCCCTCACACGCACGCTCCCCCTAAAGCGTTGCCGTACCCTCACCTGGACCCTAAACCCTCCCCGTCCCCTAACCCTAACCCTAGCCCGAACCCTAACCCTAACCCTTCCCCGAAGCCTGACCCTCACCGTCCCCTAATCCTAACCCGTACGCTAACACTAACCCACGCCCTCACACGCACGCTCGCCCTAAAGCGTTGCCGAACCCTCACCTGGACCCTAAACCGTCCCCGTCCCCTAACCCTAACCCTAGCCCGAACCCTAACCCTAACCCTTCCCCGAAGCCTGACCCTCACCCGTCCCCTAATCCTAACCAGTACGCTAACACTAACCCGCGCCCTCACACGCACGCTCCCCCTAAAGCGTTGCCGTACCCTCACCTGGACCCTAAACCCTCCCCGTCCCCTAACCCTAACCCTAGCCCGAAACCTAACCCTAACACTTCCCCGAACCCTGACCCTCACCCGTCCCCTAATCCTAACCCGTACGCTAACACTAACCCGCGCCCTCACACGCACGCTCCCCCTAAAGCGTTGCCGTACCCTCACCTGGACCCTAAACCGTACCCGTCACCTAACCCTAACCCTAGCCCGAACCCTAACCCTAACCCTTCCCCGAAACCTGACCCTCACCCGTCCCCTAATCCTAACCCGTACGCTAACACTAACCCGCGCCCTCACACGCACGCTCCCCCTAAAGCGTTGCCGTACCCTCACCTGGACCCTAAACCGTCCCCGTCCCCTAACCCTAACCCTAGCCCGAACCCTAACCCTAACCCTTCCCCGAAGCCTGACCCTCACCCGTCCCCTAATCCTAACCCGTACGCTAACACTAACCCACGCCCTCAAACGCACGCTCCCCCTAAAGCGTTGCCGTACCCTCACCTGGACCCTAAACCGTCCCCGTCCCCTAACCCTAACCCTAGCCCGAACCCTAACCCTAACCCTTCCCCGAAGCCTGACCCTCACCCGTCCCCTAATCCTAACCCGTACGCTAACACTAACCCACGCCCTCACACGCACGCTCCCCCTAAAGCGTTGCCGTACCCTCACCTGGACCCTAAACCCTCCCCGTCCCCTAACCCTATCCCTAGCCCGAACCCTAACACTAACCCTTCCCCAAAGCCTGACCCTCACCCGTCCCGTAATCCTAACCCGTATGCTAACACTAACCCACGCCCTCACACGCACGCTCCCCCTAAAGCATTGCCGTACCCTCACCTGGACCCTAAACCGTCCCCGTCCCCTAACCCTAACCCTAGCCCGAACCCTAACCCTAACCCTTCCCCGAAGCCTGACCCTCACCCGTCCCCTAATCCTAACCCGTACGCTAACACTAACCCGCGCCCTCACACGCACGCTCCCCCTAAAGCGTTGCCGTACCCTCACCTGGACCCGAAACCTTCCCCGTCCCCTAACACTAACCCTAACCCTAGCCCGAACCCTAACCCTAACCCTTCCCCGAAGCCTGACCCTCACCCGTCCCCTAATCCTAACCCGTACGCTAACACTAACCCGCGCCCTCACACGCACGCTCCCCCTAAAGCGTTGCCGTACCCTCACCTGGACCGTAAACCCTCCCCGTCCCCTAACCCTAACCCTAGCCCGAACCCTAACCCTAACCCTTCCCCGAAGCCTGACCCTCACCCGTCCCCTAATCCTAACCCGTACGCTAACACTAACCCGCGCCCTCACACGCACGCTCCCCCTAAAGCGTTGCCGTACCCTCACCTGGACCCTAAACCGTCCCCGTCCCCTAACCCTAACCCTAGCCCGAACCCTAACCCTAACCCTTCCCCGAAGCCTGACCCTCACCCGTCCCCTAATCCTAACCCGTACGCTAACACTAACCCGCGCCCTCACACGCACGCTCCCCCTAAAGCGTTGCCGTACCCTCACCTGGACCCTAAACCGTCCCCATCCACTAACCCTAACCCTAGCCCGAACCCTAACCCTAACCCTTCCCCGAAGCCTGACCCTCACCCGTCCCCTAATCCTAACCCGTACGCTAACACTAACCCGCGCCCTCACACGCACGCTCCCCCTAAAGCGTTGCCGTACCCTCACCTGGACCCGAAACCTTCCCCGTCCCCTAACACTAACCCTAACCCTAGCCCGAACCCTAACCCTAACCCTTCCCCGAAGCCTGACCCTCACCCGTCCCCTAATCCTAACCCGTACGCTAACACTAACCCGCGCCCTCACACGCACGCTCCCCCTAAAGCGTTGCCGTACCCTCACCTGGACCCTAAACCGTCCCCATCCCCTAACCCTAACCCTAGCCCGAACCCTAACCCTAACCCTTCCCCGAAGCCTGACCCTCACCCGTCCCCTAATCCTAAACCGTACGCTAACACTAACCCGCGCCCTCACACGCACGCTCCCCCTAAAGCGTTGCCGTACCCTCACCTGGACCCTAAACCTTCCCCGTCCCCTAACCCTAACCCTAGCCCGAACCCTAACCCTAACCCTTCCCCGAAGCCTGACCCTCACCCGTCCCCTAATCCTAACCCGTACGCTAACACTAACCCGCGCCCTCACACGCACGCTCCCGCTAAAGCGTTGCCGTACCCTCACCTGGATCCTATCCCGTCCCCGTCCCCTAACCCTAACCCTAGCCCTAACCCTAACACTAACACTTCCCCGAAGCCTGACCCTCACCGTCCCCTAATCCTAACCCGTATGCTAACACTAACCCACGCCCTCACACGCACGCTCGCCCTAAAGCGTTGCCATACCCTCACCTGGACCCTAAACCGTCCCCGTCCCCTAACCCTAGCCCGAACCCTAACCCTAACCCTTCCCCGAAGCCTGACCCTCACCCGTCCCCTAATCCTAACCCGTACGCTAACATTAACCCATGCCCTCACACGCACGCTCCCCCTAAAGCGTTGCCGTACCCTCACCTGGACCCTAAACCGTCCCCGTCCCCTAACCCTAACCCTAGCCCGAACCCTAACCCTAACCCTTCCCCGAAGCCTGACCCTCACCCGTCCCCTAATCCTAACCAGTACGCTAACACTAACCCGCGCCCTCACACGCACGCTCCCCCTAAAGCGTTGCCGTACCCTCACCTGGACCCTAAACCGTCCCCGTCCCCTAACCCTAACCCTAGCCCGAACCCTAACCCTAACACTTCCCCGAAGCCTGACCCTCACCCGTCCCCTAATCCTAACCCGTACGCTCACACTAACCCGCGCCCTCACACGCACGCTCCCCCTAAAGCGTTGCCGTACCCTCACCTGGACCCTAAACCGTCCCCGTCACCTAACCCTAACCCTAGCCCGAACCCTAACCCTAACCCTTCCCCGAAGCCTGACCCTAACCCGTCCCCTAATCCTAACCCGTACGCTAACACTAACCCGCGCCCTCACACGCACGCTCCCCCTAAATCGTTGCCGTACCCTCACCTGGACCCTAAACCGTCCCCATCCCCTAACCCTAACCCTAGCCCGAACCCTAACCCTAACCCTTCCCCGAAGCCTGACCCTCACCCGTCCCCTAATCCTAACCCGTACGCTAACACTAACCCGCGCCCTCACACGCACGCTCCCGCTAAAGCGTTGCCGTACCCTCACCTGGACCCTAAACCGTCCCCGTCCCCTAACCCTAACCCTAGCCCGAACCCAAACCCTAACCATTCCCCGAAACCTGACCCTCACCCGTCCCCTAATCCTAACCCGTACGCTAACACTAACCCACGCCCTCACACGCACGCTCCCCCTAAAGCGTTGCCGTACCCTCACCTGGACCCTAAACCGTCCACGTCACCTAACCCTAACCCTAGCCCGAACCCTAACCCTAACCCTTCCCCGAAGCCTGACCCTCACCCGTCCCCTAATCCTAAACAGTACGCTAACACTAACCCGCGCCCTCACACGCACGCTCCCCCTAAAGCGTTGCCGTACCCTCACCTGGACCCTAAACCGTCCCCGTCCCCTAACCCTAACCCTAGCCCGAACCCTAACCCTAACACTTCCCCGAAGCCTGACCCTCACCCGTCCCCTAATCCTAACCCGTACGCTCACACTAACCCGCGCCCTCACACGCACGCTCCCCCTAAAGCGTTGCCGTACCCTCACCTGGACCCTAAACCGTCCCCGTCACCTAACCCTAACCCTAGCCCGAACACTAACCCTAACCCTTCCCCGAAGCCTGACCCTAACCCGTCCCCTAATCCTAACCCGTACGCTAACACTAACCCGCGCCCTCACACGCACGCTCCCCCTAAAGCGTTGCCGTACCCTCACCTGGACCCTAAACCGTCCCCATCCCCTAACCCTAACCCTAACCCTAGCCCGAACCCTAACCCTAACCCTTCCCCGAAGCCTGACCCTCACCCGTCCCCTAATCCTAACCCGTACGCTAACACTAACCCGCGCCCTCACACGCACGCTCCCCCTAAAGCGTTGCCGTACCCTCACCTGGACCCTAAACCTTCCCCGTCCCCTAACCCTAACCCTAACCCTAGCCCGAACCCTAACCCTAACCCTTCCCGAAGCCTGACCCTCACCCGTCCCCTAATCCTAACCCGTACGCTAACACTAACCCGGGCCCTCACACGCACGCTCCCCCTAAAGCGTTGCCGTACCCTCACCTGGACCCTAAACCGTCCCCATCCCCTAACCCTAACCCTAGCCCGAACCCTAACCCTAACCCTTCCCCGAAGCCTGACCCTCACCCGTCCCCTAATCCTAACCCGTACGCTAACACTAACCCGCGCCCTCACACGCACGCTCCCCCTAAAGCGTTGCCGTACCCTCACCTGACCCTAAACCTTCCCCGTCCCCTAACCCTAACCCTAGCCCGAACCCTAACCCTAACCCTTCCCCGAAGCCTGACCCTCACCCGTCCCCTAATCCTAACCCGTACGCTAACACTAACCCGCGCCCTCACACGCACGCTCCCGCTAAAGCGTTGCCGTACCCTCACCTGGATCCTATCCCGTCCCCGTCCCCTAACCCTAACCCTAGCCCGAACCCTAACACTAACACTTCCCCGAAGCCTGACCCTCACCCGTCCCCTAATCATAACCCGTACGCTAACACTAACCCGCGCCCTCACACGCACGCTCCCCCTAAAGCGTTGCCGTACCCTCACCTGGACCCTAAACCGTCCCCGTCCCCTAACCCTAACCCTAGCCCGAACCCTAACCCTAACCCTTCCCCGAAGCCTGACCCTCACCCGTCCCCTAATCCTAACCCGTACGCTAACACTAACCCGCGCCCTCACACGCACGCTCCCCCTAAAGCGTTGCCATACCCTCACCTGGACCCTAAACCGTCCCCGTCCCCTAACCCTAACCCTAGCCCGAACCCTAACCCTAACCCTTCCCCGAAGCCTGACCCTCACCCGTCCCCTAATCCTAACCCGTACGCTAACACTAACCCGCGCCCTCACACGCACGCTCCCCCTAAAGCGTTGCCGTACCCTCACCTGGACCCTAAACTGTCCCCGTCCCCTAACCCTAACCCTAGCCCGAACCCTAACCCTAACCCTTCCCCGAAGCCTGACCCTCACCCGTCCCCTAATCCTAACCCGTACGCTAACACTAACCCGCGCCCTCACACGCACGCTCCCCCTAAAGCGTTGCCGTACCCTCACCTGGACCCTAAACCGTCCCCGTCCCCTAACCCTAACCCTAGCCCGAACCCTAACCCTAACCCTTCCCCGAAGCCTGACCCTCACCCGTCCCCTAATCCTAACCCGTACGCTAACACTAACCCACGCCCTCACACGCACGTTCGCCGTAAAGCGTTGCCGTACCCTCACATGGACCCTAAACCGTCCCCGTCCCCTAACCCTAACCCTAGCCCGAACCCTAATCCTAACCCTTCCCCGAAGCCTGACCCTCACCCGTCCCCTAATCCTAACCCGTACGCTAACACTAACCCACGCCCTCACACGCACGCTCCCCCTAAAGCGTTGCCGTACCCTCACCTGGACCCTAAACCGTCCCCGTCCCCTAACCCTAACCCTAGCCTGAACCCTAACCCTAACACTTCCCCGAAGCCTGACCCTCACCCGTCCCCTAATCCTAACCCGTACGCTAACACTAACCCACGCCCTCACACGCACGCTCCCCCTAAAGCGTTGCCATACCCTCACCTGGACCCTAAACCGTCCCCGTCCCCTAACCCTAACCCTAGCCCGAACCCTAATCCTAACCCTTCCCCGAAGCCTGACCCTCACCCGTCCCCTAATCCTAACCAGTACGCTAACACTAACCCGCGTCCTCACACGCACGCTCCCCCTAAAGCGTTGCCGTACCCTCACCTGGACCCTAAACCGTCCCCGTCCCCTAACCCTAACCCTAGCCCGAACCCTAACCCTAACACTTCCCCGAAGCCTGACCCTCACCCGTCCCCTAATCCTAACCCGTACGCTCACACTAACCCGCGCCCTCACACGCACGCTCCCCCTAAAGCGTTGCCGTACCCTCACCTGGACCCTAAACCGTCCCCGTCACCTAACCCTAACCCTAGCCCGAACCCTAACCCTAACCCTTCCCCGAAGCCTGACCCTAACCCGTCCCCTAATCCTAACCCGTACGCTAACACTAACCCGCGCCCTCACACGCACGCTCCCCCTAAATCGTTGCCGTACCCTCACCTGGACCCTAAACCGTCCCCATCCCCTAACCCTAACCCTAGCCCGAACCCTAACCCTAACCCTTCCCCGAAGCCTGACCCTCACCCGTCCCCTAATCCTAACCCGTACGCTAACACTAACCCGCGCCCTCACACGCACGCTCCCGCTAAAGCGTTGCCGTACCCTCACCTGGACCCTAAACCGTCCCCGTCCCCTAACCCTAACCCTAGCCCGAACCCAAACCCTAACCATTCCCCGAAACCTGACCCTCACCCGTCCCCTAATCCTAACCCGTACGCTAACACTAACCCACGCCCTCACACGCACGCTCCCCCTAAAGCGTTGCCGTACCCTCACCTGGACCCTAAACCGTCCCCGTCACCTAACCCTAACCCTAGCCCGAACCCTAACCCTAACCCTTCCCCGAAGCCTGACCCTCACCCGTCCCCTAATCCTAAACAGTACGCTAACACTAACCCGCGCCCTCACACGCACGCTCCCCCTAAAGCGTTGCCGTACCCTCACCTGGACCCTAAACCGTCCCCGTCCCCTAACCCTAACCCTAGCCCGAACCCTAACCCTAACACTTCCCCGAAGCCTGACCCTCACCCGTCCCCTAATCCTAACCCGTACGCTCACACTAACCCGCGCCCTCACACGCACGCTCCCCCTAAAGCGTTGCCGTACCCTCACCTGGACCCTAAACCGTCCCCGTCACCTAACCCTAACCCTAGCCCGAACACTAACCCTAACCCTTCCCCGAAGCCTGACCCTAACCCGTCCCCTAATCCTAACCCGTACGCTAACACTAACCCGCGCCCTCACACGCACGCTCCCCCTAAAGCGTTGCCGTACCCTCACCTGGACCCTAAACCGTCCCCATCCCCTAACCCTAACCCTAACCCTAGCCCGAACCCTAACCCTAACCCTTCCCCGAAGCCTGACCCTCACCCGTCCCCTAATCCTAACCCGTACGCTAACACTAACCCGCGCCCTCACACGCACGCTCCCCCTAAAGCGTTGCCGTACCCTCACCTGGACCCTAAACCTTCCCCGTCCCCTAACCCTAACCCTAACCCTAGCCCGAACCCTAACCCTAACCCTTCCCGAAGCCTGACCCTCACCCGTCCCCTAATCCTAACCCGTACGCTAACACTAACCCGGGCCCTCACACGCACGCTCCCCCTAAAGCGTTGCCGTACCCTCACCTGGACCCTAAACCGTCCCCATCCCCTAACCCTAACCCTAGCCCGAACCCTAACCCTAACCCTTCCCCGAAGCCTGACCCTCACCCGTCCCCTAATCCTAACCCGTACGCTAACACTAACCCGCGCCCTCACACGCACGCTCCCCCTAAAGCGTTGCCGTACCCTCACCTGGACCCTAAACCTTCCCCGTCCCCTAACCCTAACCCTAGCCCGAACCCTAACCCTAACCCTTCCCCGAAGCCTGACCCTCACCCGTCCCCTAATCCTAACCCGTACGCTAACACTAACCCGCGCCCTCACACGCACGCTCCCGCTAAAGCGTTGCCGTACCCTCACCTGGATCCTATCCCGTCCCCGTCCCCTAACCCTAACCCTAGCCCGAACCCTAACACTAACACTTCCCCGAAGCCTGACCCTCACCCGTCCCCTAATCCTAACCCGTACGCTAACACTAACCCGCGCCCTCACACGCACGCTCCCCCTAAAGCGTTGCCGTACCCTCACCTGGACCCTAAACCGTCCCCGTCCCCTAACCCTAACCCTAGCCCGAACCCTAACCCTAACCCTTCCCCGAAGCCTGACCCTCACCCGTCCCCTAATCCTAACCCGTACGCTAACACTAACCCGCGCCCTCACACGCACGCTCCCCCTAAAGCGTTGCCATACCCTCACCTGGACCCTAAACCGTCCCCGTCCCCTAACCCTAACCCTAGCCCGAACCCTAACCCTAACCCTTCCCCGAAGCCTGACCCTCACCCGTCCCCTAATCCTAACCCGTACGCTAACACTAACCCGCGCCCTCACACGCACGCTCCCCCTAAAGCGTTGCCGTACCCTCACCTGGACCCTAAACTGTCCCCGTCCCCTAACCCTAACCCTAGCCCGAACCCTAACCCTAACCCTTCCCCGAAGCCTGACCCTCACCCGTCCCCTAATCCTAACCCGTACGCTAACACTAACCCGCGCCCTCACACGCACGCTCCCCCTAAAGCGTTGCCGTACCCTCACCTGGACCCTAAACCGTCCCCGTCCCCTAACCCTAACCCTAGCCCGAACCCTAACCCTAACCCTTCCCCGAAGCCTGACCCTCACCCGTCCCCTAATCCTAACCCGTACGCTAACACTAACCCACGCCCTCACACGCACGTTCGCCGTAAAGCGTTGCCGTACCCTCACATGGACCCTAAACCGTCCCCGTCCCCTAACCCTAACCCTAGCCCGAACCCTAATCCTAACCCTTCCCCGAAGCCTGACCCTCACCCGTCCCCTAATCCTAACCCGTACGCTAACACTAACCCACGCCCTCACACGCACGCTCCCCCTAAAGCGTTGCAGTACCCTCACCTGGACCCTAAACCGTCCCCGTCCCCTAACCCTAACCCTAGCCTGAACCCTAACCCTAACACTTCCCCGAAGCCTGACCCTCACCCGTCCCCTAATCCTAACCCGTACGCTAACACTAACCCACGCCCTCACACGCACGCTCCCCCTAAAGCGTTGCCATACCCTCACCTGGACCCTAAACCGTCCCCGTCCCCTAACCCTAACCCTAGCCCGAACCCTAATCCTAACCCTTCCCCGAAGCCTGACCCTCACCCGTCCCCTAATCCTAACCAGTACGCTAACACTAACCCGCGTCCTCACACGCACGCTCCCCCTAAAGCGTTGCCGTACCCTCACCTGGACCCTAAACCCTCCCCGTCCCCTAACCCTAACCCTAGCCCGAACCCTAACCCTAACACTTCCCCGAAGCCTGACCCTCACCCGTCCCCTTATCCTAACCCGTACGCAAACACTAACCCGCGCCCTCACACGCACGCTCCCCCTAAAGCGTTGCCGTACCCTCACCTGGACCCTAAACCGTCCCCGTCACCTAACCCTAACCCTAGCCCGAACCCTAACCCTAACCCTTCCCCGAAGCCTGACCCTCACCCGTCCCCTAATCCTAACCCGTACGCTAACACTAACCCGCGCCCTCACACACACGCTCCCCCTAAAGCGTTGCCGTACCCTCACCTGGACCCTAAACCGTCCCCGTCCCCTAACCCTAACCCTAGCCCGAACCCTAACCCTAACCCTTCCCCGAAGCCTGACCCTCACCCGTCCCCTAATCCTAACCCGTACGCTAACACTAACCCACGCCCTCACACGCACGCGCCCCCTAAAGCGTTGCCGTACCCTCACCTGGACCCTAAACCGTCCCCGTCCCCTAACCCTAACCCTAGCCCGAACCCTAACCCTAACCCTTCCCCGAAGCCTGACCCTCACCCATCCCCTAATCCTAACCCGTACGCTAACACTAACCCGCGCCCTCACACGCACGCTCCCCCTAAAGCGTTGCCGTACCCTCACCTGGACCCTAAACCGTCCCCGTCCCCTAACCCTAACCCTAGCCCGAACACTAACCCTAACCCTTCCCCGAAGCCTGACCCTCACCCGTCCCCTAATCCTAACCCGTACGCTAACACTAACCCACGCCCTCACACGCACGCGCCCCCTAAAGCGTTGCCGTACCCTCACCTGGACCCTAAACCGTCCCCGTCCCCTAACCCTAACCCTAGCCCGAACCCTAACCCTAACACTTCCCCGAAGCAATACCCTCACCCGTCCCCTAATCCTAACCTGTACGCTAACACTAACCCGCGCCCTCACACGCACGCTCCCCCTAAAGCGTTGCCGTACCCTCACCTGGACCCTAAACCGTCCCCGTCCCCTAACCCTAACCCTAGCCCGAACCCTAACCCTAACCCTTACCCGAAGCCTGACCCTCACCTGGGCCCTAATCCTAACCCGTACGCTAACACTAACCCGCGCCCTCACACGCACGCTCCCCCTAAAGCGTTGCCGTACCCTCACCTGGACCCTAAACCGTCCCCGTCCCCTAACCCTAACCCTAAACCTAGCCCGAACACTAACCCTAACCCTTCCCCGAAGCCTGAGCCTCACCCGTCCCCTAATCCTAACCCGTACGCTAACACTAACCCGCGCCCTCACACGCACGCTCTCCCTAAAGCGTTGCCGTACCCTCACCTGGACCCTAAACCTTCCCCGTCCCCTAACCCTAACCCTAGCCCGAACCCTAACCCTAACCCTTCCCCGAGCCTGACCCTCACCCGTCCCCTAATCCTAACCCGTACGCTAACACTAACCCACGCCCTCACACGCACGCTCCCCCTAAAGCGTTGCCGTACCCTCACCTGGATCCTATCCCGTCCCCGTCCCCTAACCCTTACCCTAGCCCGAACCCTAACACTAACACTTCCCCGAAGCCTGACTCTCACCCGTGCCCTAATCCTAACCCGTACGCTAACACTAACCCGCGCCCTCACACGCACGCTCCCCCTAAAGCGTTGCCGTACCCTCACCTGGACCCTAAACCGTCCCCGTCCCCTAACCCTAACCCTAGCCCGAACCCTAACCCTAACCCTTCCCCGAAGCCTGACCCTCACCCGTCCCCTAATCCTAACCCGTACGCTAACACTAACCCGCGCCCTCACACGCACGCTCCCCCTAAAGCGTTGCCGTACCCTCACCTGGACCCTAAACCGTCCCCGTCCCCTAACCCTAACCCTAGCCCGAACCCTAACCCTAACCCTTCCCCGAAGCCTGACCCTCACCCGTCCCCTAATCCTAACCCGTACGCTAACACTAACCCACGCCCTCACACGCACGTTCGCCGTAAAGCGTTGCCGTACCCTCACATGGACCCTAAACCGTCCCCGTCCCCTAACCCTAACCCTAGCCCGAACCCTAATCCTAACCCTTCCCCGAAGCCTGACCCTCACCCGTCCCCTAATCCTAACCCGTACGCTAACACTAACCCACGCCCTCACACGCACGCTCCCCCTAATGCGTTGCCGTACCCTCACCTGGACCCTAAACCGTCCCCGTCCCCTAACCCTAACCCTAGCCTGAACCCTAACCCTAACACTTCCCCGAAGCCTGACCCTCACCCGTCCCCTAATCCTAACCCGTACGCTAACACTAACCCACGCCCTCACACGCACGCTCCCCCTAAAGCGTTGCCATACCCTCACCTGGACCCTAAACCGTCCCCGTCCCCTAACCCTAACCCTAGCCCGAACCCTAATCCTAACCCTTCCCCGAAGCCTGACCCTCACCCGTCCCCTAATCCTAACCAGTACGCTAACACTAACCCGCGTCCTCACACGCACGCTCCCCCTAAAGCGTTGCCGTACCCTCACCTGGACCCTAAACCCTCCCCGTCCCCTAACCCTAACCCTAGCCCGAACCCTAACCCTAACACTTCCCCGAAGCCTGACCCTCACCCGTCCCCTTATCCTAACACGTACGCAAACACTAACCCGCGCCCTCACACGCACGCTCCCCCTAAAGCGTTGCCGTACCCTCACCTGGACCCTAAACCGTCCCCGTCACCTAACCCTAACCCTAGCCCGAACCCTAACCCTAACCCTTCCCCGAAGCCTGACCCTCACCCGTCCCCTAATCCTAACCCGTACGCTAACACTAACCCGCGCCCTCACACACACGCTCCCCCTAAAGCGTTGCCGTACCCTCACCTGGACCCTAAACCGTCCCCGTCCCCTAACCCTAACCCTAGCCCGAACCCTAACCCTAACCCTTCCCCGAAGCCTGACCCTCACCCGTCCCCTAATCCTAACCCGTACGCTAACACTAACCCACGCCCTCACACGCACGCGCCCCCTAAAGCGTTGCCGTACCCTCACCTGGACCCTAAACCGTCCCCGTCCCCTAACCCTAACCCTAGCCCGAACCCTAACCCTAACCCTTCCCCGAAGCCTGACCCTCACCCATCCCCTAATCCTAACCCGTACGCTAACACTAACCCGCGCCCTCACACGCACGCTCCCCCTAAAGCGTTGCCGTACCCTCACCTGGACCCTAAACCGTCCCCGTCCCCTAACCCTAACCCTAGCCCGAACACTAACCCTAACCCTTCCCCGAAGCCTGACCCTCACCCGTCCCCTAATCCTAACCCGTACGCTAACACTAACCCGCGCCCTCACACGCACGCTCCCCCTAAAGCGTTGCCGTACCCTCACCTGGACCCTAAACCGTCCCCGTCCCCTAAACCTAACCCTAGCCCGAACCCTAACCCTAACCCTTCCCCGAAGCCTGACCCTCACCCGTCCCCTAATCCTAACCCGTACGCTAACACTAACCCGCGCCCTCACACGCACGCTCCCCCTAAAGCGTTGCCGTACCCTCACCTGGACCCTAAACCGTCCCCGTCCCCTAACCCTAACCCTAGCCCGAACCCTAACCCTAACCCTTCCCCGAAGCCTGACCCTCACCCGTCCCCTAATCCTAACCCGTACGCTAACACTAACCCGCGCCCTCACACGCACGCTCCCCCTAAAGCGTTGCCGTACCCTCACCTGGACCCTAAACCGTCCCCGTCCCCTAACCCTAACCCTAGCCCGAACCCTATCCCTAACACTTCCCCGAAGCCTGACCCTCACCCGTCCCCTAATCCTAACCCGTACGCTAACACTAACCCGCGCCCTCACACGCACGCTCCCCCTAAAGCGTTGCCGTACCCTCACCTGGACCCTAAACCGTCCCCGTCCCCTAACCCTAACCCTAGCCCGAACCCTAACCCTAACACTTCCCCGAAGCAATACCCTCACCCGTCCCCTAATCCTAACCCGTACGCTAACACTAACCCGCGCCCTCACACGCACGCTCCCCCTAAAGCGTTGCCGTACCCTCACCTGGACCCTAAACCGTCCCCGTCCTCTAACCCTAACCCTAGCCCGAACCCTAACCCTAACCCTTACCCGAAGCCTGACCCTCACCTGGGCCCTAATCCTAACCCGTACGCTAACACTAACCCGCGCCCTCACACGCACGCTCCCCCTAAAGCGTTGCCGTACCCTCACCTGGACCCTAAACCGTCCCCGTCCCCTAACCCTAACCCTAAACCTAGCCCGAACACTAACCCTAACCCTTCCCCGAAGCCTGAGCCTCACCCGTCCCCTAATCCTAACCCGTACGCTAACACTAACCCGCGCCCTCACACGCACGCTCTCCCTAAAGCGTTGCCGTACCCTCACCTGGACCCTAAACCTTCCCCGTCCCCTAACCCTAACCCTAGCCCGAACCCTAACCCTAACCCTTCCCCGAGCCTGACCCTCACCCGTCCCCTAATCCTAACCCGTACGCTAACACTAACCCACGCCCTCACACGCACGCTCCCCCTAAAGCGTTGCCGTACCCTCACCTGGATCCTATCCCGTCCCCGTCCCCTAACCCTTACCCTAGCCCGAACCCTAACACTAACACTTCCCCGAAGCCTGACTCTCACCCGTGCCCTAATCCTAACCCGTACGCTAACACTAACCCGCGCCCTCACACGCACGCTCCCCCTAAAGCGTTGCCGTACCCTCACCTGGACCCTAAACCGTCCCCGTCCCCTAACCCTAACCCTAGCCCGAACCCTAACCCTAACCCTTCCCCGAAGCCTGACCCTCACCCGTCCCCTAATCCTAACCCGTACGCTAACACTAACCCGCGCCCTCACACGAACGCTTCCCCTAAATCGTTGCCGTACCCTCACCTGGACCCTAAACCGTCCCCGTCCCCTAACCCTAACCCTAGCCCGAACCCTAACCCTAACCCTTCCCCGAAGCCTGACCCTCACCCGTCCCCTAATCCTAACCCGTACGCTAACACTAACCCGCGCCCTCACACGCACGCTCCCCCTAAAGCATTGCCGTACCCTCACCTGGACCCTAAACCGTCCCCGTCCCCTAACCCTAACCCTAGCCCGAACCCTAACCCTAACCCTTCCCCGAAGCCTGACCCTCACCCGTCCCCTAATCCTAACCCGTACGCTAACACTAACCCGCGCCCTCACTCGCACGCTCCCCCTAAAGCGTTGCCGTACCCTCACCTGGACCCTAAACCGTCCCCGTCCCCTAACCCTAACCCTAGCCCGAACCCTAACCCTAACACTTCCCCGAAGCCTGACCCTCACCCGTCCCCTAATCCTAACCCGTACGCTAACACTAACCCGCGCCCTCACACGCACGCTCCCCCTAAAGCACTGCCGTACCCTCACCTGGACCCTAAACCGTCCCCGTCCCCTAACCCTAACCCTAGCCCGAACCCTAACCCTAACCCTTCCCCGAAGCCTGACCCTCACCCGTCCCCTAATCCTAACCCGTACGCTAACACTAACCCACGCCCTCACACGCACGCTCCCCCTAAAGCATTGCCGTACCCTCACCTGGACCCTAAACCGTCCCCGTCCCCTAACCCTAACCCTAGCCCGAACCCTAACCCTAACCCTTCCCCGAAGCCTGACCCTCACCCGTCCCCTAATCCTAACCCGTACGCTAACACTAACCCGCGCCCTCACACGCACGCTCCCCCTAAAGCGTTGCCGTACCCTCACCTGGACCCTAAACCGTCCCCGTCCCCTAACCCTAAACCTAGCCCGAACCCTAACCCTAACCCTTCCCCGAAGCCTGACCCTCACCCGTCCCCTAATCCTAACCCGTACGCTAACACTAACCCGCGCCCTCACACGCACGCTCCCCCTAAAGCGTTGCCGTACCCACACCTGGACCCTAAACCGTCCCCGTCCCCTAACCCTAACCCTAGCCCGAACCCTAACCCTAACCCTTCCCCGAAGCCTGACCCTCACCCGTCCCCCAATCCTAACCCGTACGTTAACACTAACCCACGCCCTCACACGCACGCTCCCCCTAAAGCGTTGCCGTTCCCTCACCTGGACCCTAAACCGTCCCCGTCCCCTAAACCTAACCCTAGCCCGAACCCTAACCCTAACCCTTCGCCGAAGCCTGACCCTCACCCGTCCCCTAATCCTAACCCGTACGCTAACACTAACCCGCGCCCTCACACGCACGCTCCCCCTAAAGCGTTGCCGTACCCTCACCTGGACCCTAAACCGTCCCCGTCCCCTAGCCCTAACCCTAGCCCGAACCCTAACCCTAACCCTTCCCCGAAGCCTGACCCTCACCCGTCCCCTAATCCTAACCCGTACGCTAACACTAACCCGCGCCCTCACACGCACGCTCCCCCTAAAGCGTTGCCGTACCCTCACCTGGACCCTAAACCGTCCCCGTCCCCTAACACTAACCCTAGCCCGAACCCTAACCCTAACCCTTCCCCGAAGCCTGACCCTCACCCGTCCCCTAATCCTAACCCGTACGCTAACACTAACCCACGCCCTCACACGCACGTTCGCCGTAAAGCGTTGCCGTACCCTCACATGGACCCTAAACCGTCCCCGTCCCCTAACCCTAACCCTAGCCCGAACCCTAATCCTAACCCTTCCCCGAAGCCTGACCCTCACCCGTCCCCTAATCCTAACCCGTACGCTAACACTAACCCACGCCCTCACACGCACGCTCCCCCTAATGCGTTGCCGTACCCTCACCTGGACCCTAAACCGTCCCCGTCCCCTAACCCTAACCCTAGCCTGAACCCTAACCCTAACACTTCCCCGAAGCCTGACCCTCACCCGTCCCCTAATCCTAACCCGTACGCTAACACTAACCCACGCCCTCACACGCACGCTCCCCCTAAAGCGTTGCCATACCCTCACCTGGACCCTAAACCGTCCCCGTCCCCTAACCCTAACCCTAGCCCGAACCCTAATCCTAACCCTTCCCCGAAGCCTGACCCTCACCCGTCCCCTAATCCTAACCAGTACGCTAACACTAACCCGCGTCCTCACACGCACGCTCCCCCTAAAGCGTTGCCGTACCCTCACCTGGACCCTAAACCCTCCCCGTCCCCTAACCCTAACCCTAGCCCGAACCCTAACCCTAACACTTCCCCGAAGCCTGACCCTCACCCGTCCCCTTATCCTAACACGTACGCAAACACTAACCCGCGCCCTCACACGCACGCTCCCCCTAAAGCGTTGCCGTACCCTCACCTGGACCCTAAACCGTCCCCGTCACCTAACCCTAACCCTAGCCCGAACCCTAACCCTAACCCTTCCCCGAAGCCTGACCCTCACCCGTCCCCTAATCCTAACCCGTACGCTAACACTAACCCGCGCCCTCACACACACGCTCCCCCTAAAGCGTTGCCATACCCTCACCTGGACCCTAAACCGTCCCCGTCCCCTAACCCTAACCCTAGCCCGAACCCTAACCCTAACCCTTCCCCGAAGCCTGACCCTCACCCGTCCCCTAATCCTAACCCGTACGCTAACACTAACCCACGCCCTCACACGCACGCGCCCCCTAAAGCGTTGCCGTACCCTCACCTGGACCCTAAACCGTCCCCGTCCCCTAACCCTAACCCTAGCCCGAACCCTAACCCTAACCCTTCCCCGAAGCCTGACCCTCACCCATCCCCTAATCCTAACCCGTACGCTAACACTAACCCGCGCCCTCACACGCACGCTCCCCCTAAAGCGTTGCCGTACCCTCACCTGGACCCTAAACCGTCCCCGTCCCCTAACCCTAACCCTAGCCCGAACACTAACCCTAACCCTTCCCCGAAGCCTGACCCTCACCCGTCCCCTAATCCTAACCCGTACGCTAACACTAACCCGCGCCCTCACACGCACGCTCCCCCTAAAGCGTTGCCGTACCCTCACCTGGACCCTAAACCGTCCCCGTCCCCTAAACCTAACCCTAGCCCGAACCCTAACCCTAACCCTTCCCCGAAGCCTGACCCTCACCCGTCCCCTAATCCTAACCCGTACGCTAACACTAACCCGCGCCCTCACACGCACGCTCCCCCTAAAGCGTTGCCGTACCCTCACCTGGACCCTAAACCGTCCCCGTCCCCTAACCCTAACCCTAGCCCGAACCCTAACCCTAACCCTTCCCCGAAGCCTGACCCTCACCCGTCCCCTAATCCTAACCCGTACGCTAACACTAACCCGCGCCCTCACACGCACGCTCCCCCTAAAGCGTTGCCGTACCCTCACCTGGACCCTAAACCGTCCCCGTCCCCTAACCCTAACCCTAGCCCGAACCCTATCCCTAACACTTCCCCGAAGCCTGACCCTCACCCGTCCCCTAATCCTAACCCGTACGCTAACACTAACCCGCGCCCTCACACGCACGCTCCCCCTAAAGCGTTGCCGTACCCTCACCTGGACCCTAAACCGTCCCCGTCCCCTAACCCTAACCCTAGCCCGAACCCTAACCCTAACACTTCCCCGAAGCAATACCCTCACCCGTCCCCTAATCCTAACCCGTACGCTAACACTAACCCGCGCCCTCACACGCACGCTCCCCCTAAAGCGTTGCCGTACCCTCACCTGGACCCTAAACCGTCCCCGTCCTCTAACCCTAACCCTAGCCCGAACCCTAACCCTAACCCTTACCCGAAGCCTGACCCTCACCTGGGCCCTAATCCTAACCCGTACGCTAACACTAACCCGCGCCCTCACACGCACGCTCCCCCTAAAGCGTTGCCGTACCCTCACCTGGACCCTAAACCGTCCCCGTCCCCTAACCCTAACCCTAAACCTAGCCCGAACACTAACCCTAACCCTTCCCCGAAGCCTGAGCCTCACCCGTCCCCTAATCCTAACCCGTACGCTAACACTAACCCGCGCCCTCACACGCACGCTCTCCCTAAAGCGTTGCCGTACCCTCACCTGGACCCTAAACCTTCCCCGTCCCCTAACCCTAACCCTAGCCCGAACCCTAACCCTAACCCTTCCCCGAGCCTGACCCTCACCCGTCCCCTAATCCTAACCCGTACGCTAACACTAACCCACGCCCTCACACGCACGCTCCCCCTAAAGCGTTGCCGTACCCTCACCTGGATCCTATCCCGTCCCCGTCCCCTAACCCTTACCCTAGCCCGAACCCTAACACTAACACTTCCCCGAAGCCTGACTCTCACCCGTGCCCTAATCCTAACCCGTACGCTAACACTAACCCGCGCCCTCACACGCACGCTCCCCCTAAAGCGTTGCCGTACCCTCACCTGGACCCTAAACCGTCCCCGTCCCCTAACCCTAACCCTAGCCCGAACCCTAACCCTAACCCTTCCCCGAAGCCTGACCCTCACCCGTCCCCTAATCCTAACCCGTACGCTAACACTAACCCGCGCCCTCACACGAACGCTTCCCCTAAATCGTTGCCGTACCCTCACCTGGACCCTAAACCGTCCCCGTCCCCTAACCCTAACCCTAGCCCGAACCCTAACCCTAACCCTTCCCCGAAGCCTGACCCTCACCCGTCCCCTAATCCTAACCCGTACGCTAACACTAACCCGCGCCCTCACACGCACGCTCCCCCTAAAGCATTGCCGTACCCTCACCTGGACCCTAAACCGTCCCCGTCCCCTAACCCTAACCCTAGCCCGAACCCTAACCCTAACCCTTCCCCGAAGCCTGACCCTCACCCGTCCCCTAATCCTAACCCGTACGCTAACACTAACCCGCGCCCTCACTCGCACGCTCCCCCTAAAGCGTTGCCGTACCCTCACCTGGACCCTAAACCGTCCCCGTCCCCTAACCCTAACCCTAGCCCGAACCCTAACCCTAACACTTCCCCGAAGCCTGACCCTCACCCGTCCCCTAATCCTAACCCGTACGCTAACACTAACCCGCGCCCTCACACGCACGCTCCCCCTAAAGCACTGCCGTACCCTCACCTGGACCCTAAACCGTCCCCGTCCCCTAACCCTAACCCTAGCCCGAACCCTAACCCTAACCCTTCCCCGAAGCCTGACCCTCACCCGTCCCCTAATCCTAACCCGTACGCTAACACTAACCCACGCCCTCACACGCACGCTCCCCCTAAAGCATTGCCGTACCCTCACCTGGACCCTAAACCGTCCCCGTCCCCTAACCCTAACCCTAGCCCGAACCCTAACCCTAACCCTTCCCCGAAGCCTGACCCTCACCCGTCCCCTAATCCTAACCCGTACGCTAACACTAACCCGCGCCCTCACACGCACGCTCCCCCTAAAGCGTTGCCGTACCCTCACCTGGACCCTAAACCGTCCCCGTCCCCTAACCCTAAACCTAGCCCGAACCCTAACCCTAACCCTTCCCCGAAGCCTGACCCTCACCCGTCCCCTAATCCTAACCCGTACGCTAACACTAACCCGCGCCCTCACACGCACGCTCCCCCTAAAGCGTTGCCGTACCCACACCTGGACCCTAAACCGTCCCCGTCCCCTAACCCTAACCCTAGCCCGAACCCTAACCCTAACCCTTCCCCGAAGCCTGACCCTCACCCGTCCCCCAATCCTAACCCGTACGTTAACACTAACCCACGCCCTCACACGCACGCTCCCCCTAAAGCGTTGCCGTTCCCTCACCTGGACCCTAAACCGTCCCCGTCCCCTAAACCTAACCCTAGCCCGAACCCTAACCCTAACCCTTCGCCGAAGCCTGACCCTCACCCGTCCCCTAATCCTAACCCGTACGCTAACACTAACCCGCGCCCTCACACGCACGCTCCCCCTAAAGCGTTGCCGTACCCTCACCTGGACCCTAAACCGTCCCCGTCCCCTAGCCCTAACCCTAGCCCGAACCCTAACCCTAACCCTTCCCCGAAGCCTGACCCTCACCCGTCCCCTAATCCTAACCCGTACGCTAACACTAACCCGCGCCCTCACACGCACGCTCCCCCTAAAGCGTTGCCGTACCCTCACCTGGACCCTAAACCGTCCCCGTCCCCTAACACTAACCCTAGCCCGAACCCTAACCCTAACCCTTCCCCGAAGCCTGACCCTCACCCGTCCCCTAATCCTAACCCGTACGCTAACACTAACCCGCGCCCTCACACGCACGCTCCCCCTAAAGCGTTGCCGTACCCTCACCTGGACCCTAAACCGTCCCCGTCCCCTAACCCTAACCCTAGCCCGAACCCTAACCCTAACCCTTCCCCGAAGCCTGACCCTCACCCGTCCCCTAATCCTAACCCGTACGCTAACACTAACCCGCGCCCTCACATGCACGCTCCCCCTAAAGCGTTGCCGTACCCTCACCTGGACCCTAAACCGTCCCCGTCCCCTAACCCTAACCCTAGCCCGAACCCTAACCCTAACCCTTCCCCGAAGCCTGACCCTCACCCGTCCCCTAATCCTAACCCGTACGCTAACACTAACCCGCGCCCTCACACGCACGCTCCCCCTAAAGCATTGCCGTACCCTCACCTGGACCCTAAACCGTCCCCGTCCCCTAACCCTAACCCTAGCCCGAACCCTAACCCTAACCCTTCCCCGAAGCCTGACACTCACCCGTCCCCTAATCCTAACCCGTACGCTAACACTAACCCGCGCCCTCACACGCACGCTCCCCCTAAAGCGTTGCCGTACCCTCACCTGGACCCTAAACCGTCCCCGTCCCCTAACCCTAACCCTAGCCCGAACCCTAACCCTAACCCTTCCCCGAAGCCTGACCCTCACCCGTCGCCTAATCATAACCCGTACGCTAACACTAACCCGCGCCCTCACACGCACGCTCCCCCTAAAGCGTTGCCGTACCCTCACCTGGACCCTAAACCGTCCCCGTCCCCTAACCCTAACCCTAGCCCGAACCCTAACCCTAACCCTTCCCCGAAGCCTGACCCTCACCCGTCCCCTAATCCTAACCCGTACGCTAACACTAACCCGCGCCCTCACACGCACGCTCCCCCAAAGCGTTGCCGTACCCTCACCTGGACCCTAAACCGTCCCCGTCCCCTAACCCTAACCCTAGCCCGAACCATAACCCTAACCCTTCCCCGAAGCCTGACCCTCACCCGTCCCCCAATCCTAACCCGTACGCTAACACTAACCCACGCCCTCACACGCACGCTCCCCCTAAAGCGTTGCCGTACCCTCACCTGGACCCTAAACCGTCCTCATCCCCTAACCCTAACCGTAGCCCGAACCCTAACCCTAACCCTTCCCCGAAGCCTGACCCTCACCCGTCCCCTAATCCTAACCCGTACGCTAACACTAACCCGCGCCCTCACACGCACGCTCCGCCTAAAGCGTTGCCGTACCCTCACCTGGACCCTAAACCGTCCCCGTCCCCTAACCGTAACCCTAGCCCGAACCCTAACCCTAACACTTCCCCGAAGCCTGACCCTCACCCGTCCCCTAATCCTAACCCGTACGCTAACACTAATCCGCGCCCTCACACGCACGCTCCCCCTAAAGCGTTGCCGTTCCCTCACCTGGACCCTAAACCGTCCCCGTCCCCTAACCCTAACCCTAGCCCGAACCCTAACCCTCACCCTTCCCCGAAGCCTGACCCTCACCCGTCCCCTAATCCTAACCCGTACGCTAACACTAACCCGCGCCCTCACACGCACGCTCCCCCTAAAGCGTTGCCGTACCCTCACCTGGACCCTAAACCGTCCCCGTCCCCTAGCCCTAACCCTAGCCCGAACCCTAACCCTAACCCTTCCCCGAAGCCTGACCCTCACCCGTCCCCTAATCCTAACCCGTACGCTAACACTAACCCGTGCCCTAACACGCACGCTCTCCCTAAAGCGTTGCCATACCCTCACCTGGACCCTAACCCGTTCCCGTCCCCTAACTCTAACCCTAGACCGAATCCTAACCCTAACCCTTCCCCGAAGCCTGACCCTCACCCGTCCCCTAATCCTAACCCATACGCTAACACTAACCCACGCCCTCACACGCACGCTCCCCCTAAAGCGTTGCCGTACCCTCACCTGGACCCTAAACCGTCCCCGTCCCCTAACCCTAACCCTAGCCCGAACCCTAACCCTAACCCTTCCCCGAAGCCTGACCCTCACCCGTCCCCTAATCCTAACCCGTACGCTAACACTAACCCACGCCCTCACACGCAGGCTCCCCCTAAAGCGTTGCTGTACCCTCACCTGGACCCTAAACCGTCCCCGTCCCCTAACCCTAACCCTAGCCCGAACCTTAACCCTAACCCTTCCCCGAAGCCTGACCCTCACCCGTCCCCTAATCCTAACCCGTACGCTAACACTAACCCGCGCCCTCATCCGCACGCTCCCCCTAAAGCATTGCCGTACCCTCACCTGGACCCTAAACCGTCCCCGTCCCCTAGCCCTAACCCTAGCCCGAACCCTAACCCTAACACTTCCCCGAAGCCTGACCCTCACCCGTCCCCTAATCTTAACCCGTACGCTAACACTAACCCACGCCCTCACACGCACGCTCCCCCTAAAGCGTTGCCGTACCCTCACCTGCACCCTAACCCGTCCCCGTCCCCTAACCCTAACCCTAGCCCGAACCCTAACCCTAACCCTTCCCCGAAGCCTGACCCTCACCCGTCCCCTAATCCTAACCCGAACGCTAACACTAACCCGCGTCCTCACACGCACGCTCCCCCTAAAGCGTTGCCGTACCCTCACCTGGACCCTAAACCGTCCCCATCCCCTAACCCTAACCCTAGCCCGAACCCTAACCCTAACCCTTCCCCGAAGCGTGACCCTCACCCGTCCCCTAATCCTAACCCGTACGCTAACACTACCCCGCGCCCTCACACGCACGCTCCCCCTAAAGCGTTGCCATACCCTCACCTGGACCCTAAACCGTCCCCGTCCCCTAACCCTAACCCTAGACCGAAACCTAACCCTTGCCCGAAGCCTGACCCTCACCCGTCCCCTAATCCTAACCCATACGCTAACACTAACCCACGCCCTCACACGCACGCTCCCCCTAAAGAGTTGCCGTACCCTCACCTGGACCCTAAACCGTCCCCGTCCCCTAACCCTAACCCTAGCCCGAACCCTAACCCTAACCCTTCCCCGAAGCCTGACCCTCACCCGTCCCCTAATCCTAACCCGTACGCTAACACTAACCCGCGCCCTCACACGCACGCTCCCCCTAAAGCGTTGCCGTACCTTAACCTGTACCCTAAACCGTCCCCATCCCCTAACCCTAACCCTAGCCCGAACCCTAACCCTAACATTTCTCCGAAGCCTGACCCTCACCCGTCCCCTAATCCTAACCCGTACGCTAACACTAACCCACGCCCTCACACGCACGCTCCCCCTAAAGCGTTGCTGTACCCTCACCTGGACCCTAACCCGTCCCCGTCCCCTAACCCTAACCCTAGCCCGAACCCTAACCCTAACCCTTCCCCGAAGCCTGACCCTCACCCGTCCCCTAATCCTAACCCGTACGCTAACACTAACCCGCGCCCTCACACGCACGCTCCCCCTGAAGCTTTGCCGTACCCTCACCAGGACCCTAACCCGTCCCCGTCCCCTAACCCTAACCCTAGCCCGAACCCTAACCCTAACACTTCCCCGAAGCCTGACCCTCACCCGTCCCCTAATCCTAACCCGTACGCAAACACTAACCCGCGCCCTCACACGCACGCTCCCCCTAAAGCGTTGCCGTACCCTCACCTGGACCCTAAACCGTCCCCATCCCCTAACCCTAACCCTAGCCCGAACCCTAACCCTAACCCTTCCCCGAAGCGTGACCCTCACCCGTCCCCTAATCCTAACCCGTACGCTAACACTACCCCGCGCCCTCACACGCACGCTCCCCCTAAAGCGTTGCCGTACCCTCACCTGGACCCTAAACCGTCCCCGTCCCCTAACCCTAACCCTAGCCCGAACCCTAACCCTAACCCTTCCCCGAAGCCTGACCCTCACCCGTCCCCTAATCCTAACCCGTACGCTAACACTAACCCGCGCCCTCACACGCACGCTCCCCCTAAAGCGTTGCCGTACCCTCACCTGGACCCTAAACCGTCCCCGTCCCCTAACCCTAACCCTAGCCCGAACGCTAACCCTAACCCTTCCCCGAAGCCTGATCCTCACCCGTCCCCTAATCCTAACCCGTACGCTAACACTAACCCGCGCCCTCACACGCACGCTCCCCCTAAAGCGTTGCCGTACCCTCACCTGGACCCTAAACCGTCCCCGTCCCCTAAACCTAACCCTAGCCCGAACCCTAACCCTAACCCTAACCCGCGCCCTCACACGCACGGTCCCCCTAAAGCGTTGCCGTACCCTCACCTAGACCCTAAACCGTCCCCGTCCCCTAACCGTAACCCTAGCCCCAACCCTAACCCTAACCCTTCCCCGAAGCCTGACCCTCACCCGTCCCCTAATCCTAACCCGTACGCTAACACTAACCCGCGCCCTCACACGCACGCTCCCCCTAAAGCGTTGCCGTACCCTCACCTGGACCCTAAACCGTCCCCGTCCCCTAACCCTAACCCTAGCCCGAACCCTAACCCTAACCCTTCCCCGAAGCCTGACCCTCACCCGTCCCCTAATCCTAACCCGTACGCTAACCCTAACGCGCGCCCTCACACGCACGCTCCCCCTAAAGCGTTGCCGTACCCTCACCTGGACCCTAAACCGTCCCCGTCCCCTAACCGTAACCCTAGCCCGAACCCTAACCCTAATCCTTCCCCGAAGCCTGACCCTCACCCGTCCCCTAATCCTAACCCGTACGCTAAAACTAACCCGCGCCCTCACACGCACGCTCCCCCTAAAGCGTTGCCGTACCCTCACCTGGACCCTAAACCGTCCCCGTCCCCTAACCCTAACCCTAGCCCGAACCCTAACCCTAACCCTTCCCCGAAGCCTGACCCTCACCCGTCCCCTAATCCTAACCCGTACGCTAACACTAACCCGCGCCCTCACACGCACGCTCCCCCTAAAGCGTTGCCGTACCCTCACCTGGACCCTAAACCGTCCCCGTCCCCTAACCCTAACCCTAGCCCGAACCCTAACCCTAATCCTTCCCCGAAGCCTGACCCTCACCCGTCCCCTAATACTAACCCGTACGCTAACCCTAACGCGCGCCCTCACACGCACGCTCCCCCTAAAGCGTTGCCGTACCCTCACCTGGACCCTAAACCGTCCCCGTCCCCTAACCGTAACCCTAGCCCGAACCCTAACCCTAACCCTTCCCCGAAGCCTGATCCTCACCCGTCCCCTAATCCTAACCCGTACGCTAACACTAACCCGCGCCCTCACATGGACGCTCCCCCTAAAGTATTGCCGTACCCTCACCTGGACCCTAAACCGTCCCCGTCCCCTAACGCTAACCCTAGACCGGACCCTAACCCTAAACCTTCCCCGAAGCCTGACCCTCACCCGTCCCCTAATCCTAACCCGTACGCTAACACTAAACCGCGCCCTCACACGCACGCTCCCCCTAAAGCGTTGCCGTACCCTCACCTGGACCCTAAACCGTCCCCGTCCCCTAACGCTAACCCTAGCCCGAACACTAACCCTAACCCTTCCCCGAAGCCTGACCCTCACCCGTCCCCTAATCCTAACCCGTACGCTAACACTAACCCGCGCCCTCACACGCACGCTCCCCCTAAAGCGTTGCTGTACCCTCACCTGGACCCTAAACCGTCCCCGTCCCGTAACCCTAACCCTAGCCCGAACCCTAACCCTAACCCTTCCCCAAAGCCTGACCCTAACACGTCCCCTATTCCTAACCCGCACTCTAACACTAACCCGCGCCCTCACACGCACGCTCCCACTAAAGCGTTGCCGTACCCTCACCTGGACCCTAAACCGTCCCCGTCCCCTAACCCTAACCCTAGACCGAACCCTAACCCTAACCCTTCCCCAAAGCCTGACCGTCACCCGTCCCATAATCCTAACCCGTACGCTAACACTAACCCACGCTCTCATACGCACGCTCCCCCTAAAGCGTTGCCGTAACCTCACCTGGACCCTAAACCGTCCCCGTCCCCTAACCCTAACCCTAGCCCGAACCCTAACCCTAACCCTTCCCCGAAGCCTGACCCTCACCCGTCCCCTAATCCTAACCCGTACGCTAACACTAACCCGCGCCCTCACACGCACGCTCCCCCTAAAGCGTTGCCGTACCCTCACCTGGACCCTAAACCGTTCCGGTCCCCTAACCCTAATCCTAGCCCGAACCCTAACCCTAACCCTTCCCAGAAGCCTGACCCTCACCCGTCCCCTAATCCTAACCCGTACGCTAACACTAACCCGCACGCTCACTCGCACGCTCCCCCTAAAGCGTTGCCGTACCCTCACCTGGACCCTAAACCGTCCCCGTCCCCTAACCCTAACCCTAGCCCGAACCCTAACCCTAACCCTTCCCCGAAGCCTGACCCTCACCCGTCCCCTAATCCTAACCCGTACGCTAACACTAGCCCGCGCCCTCACACGCACGCTCACCCTAAAGCGTTGCCGTACCCTCACCTGGACCCTAAACCGTCCAGGTCCCCTAACCCTAACCCTAGCCCGAACCCTAAACCTAACCCTTCCCCGAAGCCTGACCCTCACCCGTCCCCTAATCCTAACCCGTACGCTAACACTAACCCGCGCCCTCACACGCACGCTCCCCCTAAAGCGTTGCCGTACCCTCACCTGGACCCTAAACCGTCCCCGTCCCCTAACCCTAACCCTAGCCCGAACCCTAACCCTAACCCTTCCCCGAAGCCTGACCCTCACCCGTCCCCTAATCCTAACCCGTACGCTAACACTAACCCGCGCCCTCACACGCACGCTCCCCCTAAAGCGTTGCCGTACCCTCACCTGAACCCTAAACCGTCCCCGTCCCCTAACCCTAACCCTAGCCCCAACCCTAACCCTAACCATTCCCCGAAGCCTGACCCTCACCCGTCCCCTAATCCTAACCCGTACGCTAACACTAACCCGTGCCCTCACACGCACGCTCCCCCTAAAGCGTTGCCGTACCCTCACCTGGACCCTAAACCGTCCCCGTCCCCTAACCCTAACCCTAGCCCGAACCCTAACCCTAACCCTTCCCCGAAGCCTGACCCTCACCCGTCCCCTAATCCTAACCCGTACGCTAACACTAACCCGCGCCCTCACATGCACGCTCCCCCAAAAGCGTTGCCGTACCCTCACCTGGACCCTAAACCGTCCCCGTCCCCTAACCCTAACCCTAGCCCGAACCCTAACCCTAATCTTTCCCCGAAGCCTGACCCTCACCCGTCCCCTAATCCTAACCCGTACGCTAACACTAACCCGCGCCCTCACACGCACGCTCACCCTAAAGCGTTGCCGTAACCTCACCTGGACCCTAAACCGTCCCCGTCCCCTAACCCTAACCCTAGCCCGAACCCTAACCCTAACCCTTCCCCGAAGCCTGACCCTCACCCGTCCCCTAATCCTAACCCGTACGCTAACACTAACCCGCGCCCTCACACGCACGCTCCCCCTAAAGCGTTGCCGTACCCTCACCTGGACCCTAAACCGACCCCGTCCCCTAACCGTAACCCTAGCCCGAACCCTAACCCTAACCTTTCCCCGAAGCCTGACCCTCACCCGTCCCCTAATCCTACCCCGTACGTTAACACTAACCCGCGCCCTCACACGCACGCTCCCCCTAAAGCGTTGCCGTACCCTCACCTGGACCCTAAACCGTCCCCGTCCCCTAACCGTAACCCTAGCCCGAACCCTAACCCTAACCCTTCCACGAAGCCTGACCCTCACCCGTCCCCTAATCCTAACCCGTACGCTAACACTAACCCGCACCCTCACACGCACGCTCCCCCTAAAGCGTTGCCGTACCCTCACCTGGACCCTAAACCGTCCCCATCCCCTAACCCTAACCCTAGCCCGAACCCTAACCCTAACCCTTCCCCGAAGCCTGTCGCTCACCCGTCCCCTAATCCTAACCCGTACGCTAACACTAACCCACGCCCTCACACGCACGCTCCCCCTAAAGCGTTGCCATACCCTCACCTGGACCCTAAACCGTCCCCGTCCCCTAACCCTAACCCTAGCCCGAACCCTAAACCTAATCCTTCCCCGAAGCCTGACCCTCACCCGTCCCCTAATCCTAACCCGTACGCTAACACTAACCCGCGCCCTCACACGCACGCTCACCCTACAGCGTTGCCATACCCTCACCTGGACCCTAAACCGTCCCCGTCCCCTAACCCTAACCCTAGCCCGAACCCTAACCCTAACCCTTCCCCGAAGCCTGACCCTCACCCGTCCCCTAATCCTAACCCGTACGCTAACACTAACCTGCGCCCTCACATGCACGCTCCCCCTAAAGCGTTGCCGTACCCTCACCTGGACCCTAAACCGTCCCCGTCCCCTAACTCTAACCCTAGCCCGAACCCTAACCCTAACCCTTCCCCGAAGCCTGACCCTCACCCGTCCCCTAATCCTAACCCGTACGCTAACAGTAACCCGCGCCCTCACACGCACGCTCCCCCTAAAGCGTTGCCGTACCCTCAACTGGACCCTAAACCGTCCCCGTCCCCTAACCCTAACCCTAGCCCGAACCCTAACCCTAACCCTTCCCCGAAGCCTGACCCTCACCCGTCCCCTAATCCTAACCCGTACGCTAACACTAACGCGTGCCCTCACACGCACGCTCCCCCTAAAGCGTTGCCGTACCCTCACCTGAACCCTAAACCGTCCCCGTCCCCTAACCCTAACCCTAGCCCGAACCCTAACCCTAACCCTTCCCCGAAGCCTGACGCTCACCCGTCCCCTAATCCTAACCCGTACGCTAACACTAACCCACGCCCTCACACGCACGCTCCCCCTAAAGCGTTGCCGTACCCTCACCTGGACCCTAAACCGTCCCCGTCCTCTAACCCTAACCCTAGCCCGAACCCTAACCCTAACCCTTCCCCGAAGCCTGACCCTCACCCGTCCCCTAATCCTAACCCGTACGCTAACACTAACCCACGCCCTCACACGCACGCTCCCCCTAAAGCGTTGCCGTACCCTCACCTGGACACTAAACCGTCCCCGTCCCCTAACCCTAACCCTAGCCCGAACCCTAACCCTAACCCTTCCCCGAAGCCTGACCCTCACCCGTCCCCTAATCCTAACCCGTACGCTAACACTAACCCGCGCCCTCACACACACGCTCCCCCTAAAGCGTTTCCGTACCCTCACCTGGACCCTAAACCTTCCCGGTCGCCTAACCCTAACCCTTGCCCGAACCCTAACCCTAACACTTCCCCGAAGCCTGACCCTCACCCGTCCCCTAATCCTAACCCGTACGCTAACACTAACCCGCGCCCTCACACGCACGCTCCCCCTAAAGCGTTGCCGTACCCTCACCTGGACCCTAAACCGTCCCCGTCCCCTAACCCTAACCCTAGCCCGATCCCTAACCCTAACCCTTCCCCGAAGCCTGACCCTCACCCGTCCCCTAATCCTAACCCGTACGCTAACACTAACCCACGCCCTCACACGCACGCTCCCCCTAAAGCGTTGCCGTACCCTCACCTGGACCCTAAACCGTCCCCGTCCCCTAACCCTAACCCTAGCCCGAACCCTAACCCTAACCCTTCCCCGAAGCCTGACCCTCACCCGTCCCCTAATCCTAAGCCGTACGCTAACACTAACCCGCGCCCTCACACGCACGCTCCCCCTAAAGCGTTGCCGTACCCTCACCTGGACCCTAAACCGTCCCCGTCCCCTAACCCTAACCCTAGCCCCATCCCTAACCCTAACCCTTCCCCGAAGCCTGACCCTCACCCGTCCCCTAATCCTAACCCGTACGCTAACACTAACCCGCGCCCTCACACGCACGCTCCCCCTAAAGCATTGCCGTACACTCACCGGAACCCTAAACCGTCCCCGTGCCCTAAACCTAACCCTAGCCCGAACCCTAACCCTAACACTTCCCCGAAGCCTGACGCTCACCCGTCCCCTAATCCTAACCCGTACGCTAACACTAACCCACGCCCTCACACGCACGCTCCCCCTAAAGCGTTGCCGTACCCTCACCTGGACCCTAAACCGTCCCCGTCCCCTAACCCTAACCCTAGCCCGAACCCTAACCCTAATCCTTCCCCTAAGCCTGACCCTCACCCGTCCCCTAATCCTAACCCGTACGCTAACACTAACCCGCGCCCTCACACGCATGCTCACCCTAAAGCGTTGCCGTACCCTCACCTGGACCCTAAACCGTCCCCGTCCCCTAACCCTAACCCTAGCCCGAACCCTAACCCTAACCCTTCCCCGAAGCCTGACACTCACCCGTCCCCTAATCCTAACCCGTACGCTAACACTAACCCGCGCCCTCACACGCACGGTCCCCCTAAAGCGTTGCCGTACCCTCACCTAGACCCTAAACCGTCCCCGTCCCCTAACCCTAACCCTAGCCCCAACCCTAATCCTAACCCTTCCCCGAAGCCTGACCCTCACCCGTCCCCTAATCCTAACCCGCACGCTAACACTAACCCGCGCCCTCACACACACGCTCCACCTAAAGCGTTGCCATACCCTCACCTGGACCCTAAACCGTCCCCGTCCCCTAACCCTAACCCTAGCCCCAACCCTAACCCTAACCCTTCCCCGAAGCCTGACCCTCACCCGTCCCCTAATCCTAACCCGTACGCTAACACTAACCCACGCCCTCACACGCACGCTCCCCCTAAAGCGTTGCCGTACCCTCACCTGGACCCTAAACCGTCCCCGTCCCCTAACCCTAACCCTAGCCCGAACCCTAACCCTAACCCTTCCCCGAAGCCTGACCCTCACCCGTCCCCTAATCCTAACCCGTACGCTAACACTAACCCACGCCCTCACACGCACGCTCCCCCTAAAGCGTTGCCATACCCTCACCTGGACCCTAAACCGTCCCCGTCCCCTAACCCTAACCCTAGCCCGAACCCTAACCCTAACCCTTCCCCGAAGCCTGACCCTCACCCGTCCCCTAATCCTAACCCGTACGCTAACAGTAACCCGCGCCCTCACACGCACGCTCCCCCTAAAGCGTTGCCGTACCCTCACCTGGACCCTAAACCGTCCCCGTCCCCTAACCCTAACCCTAGCCCGAACCCTAAACCTAACCCTTCCCCGAAGCCTGACCCTCACCCGTCCCCTAATCCTAACCCGTACTCTAACACTAACCTACGCCCTCACACGCACGCTCCCCCTAAAGCGTTGCCGTTCCCTCACCTGGACCCTAAACCGTCCCCGTCCCCTAACCCTAACCCTAGCCCGAACCCTAACCCTAACCCTTCCCCGAAGCCTGACCCTCACCCGTCCCCTAATCCTAACCCGTACGCTAACACTAACCTGCGCCCTCACACGCACCCTCCCCCTGAAGCGTTGCCGTACCCTCACCTGGACCCTAAACCGTCCCCGTCCCCTAACTCTAACCCTAGCCCGAACCCTAACCCTTCCCCGAAGCCTGAACCTCACCCGTCCCCTAATCCTAACCCGTACGCTAACACTAACCCACGCCCTCACACGCACGCTCCCCCTAAAGCGTTGCCGTACCCTCACCTGGACCCTAAACCGTCCCCGTCCCCTAACCCTAACCCTAGCCCGAACCCTAACCCTAATCCTTCCCCGAAGCCTGACCCTCACCCGTCCCCTAATCCTAACCCGTACGCTAAATCTATCCCGCGCCCTCACAAGCACGCTCACCCTAAAGCGTAGCCGTACCCTCACCTGGACCCTAAACCGTCCCCGTCCCCTAACCCTAACCCTAGCCCGAACCCTAAACCTAACCCTTCCCCGAAGCCTGACACTCACCCGTCCCCTGATCCTAACCCGTACGCTAACACTAACCCACGCCCTCACACGCACGCTCCCCCTAAAGCGTTGCCGTACCCTCACCTGGACCCTAAACCGTCCCAATCCCCTAACCCTAATCCTAGCCCGAACCCTAACCCTAACCCTTCCCCAAAGCCTGACCCTCACCCGTCCCCTAATCCTAACCCGTACACTAACACTAACCCGCGCCCTCACACGCACGCTCCCCCAAAAGCGTTGCCGTACCCTCACCTGGACCCTAAACCGTCCCCGTCCCCTAACCCTAACCCTAGCCCGAACCCTAACCCTAACCCTTCCCCGAAGGCTGACCCTCACCCGTCCCCTAATCCTAACCCGTACGCTAACACTAACCCGCGCCCTCACACGCACGCTCCACCTAAACCGTTGCCGTACCCTCACCTGGACCCTAAACCATCCCCGTCCCCTAACCCTAACCCTAGCCCGAACCCTAACCCTAACCCTTCCCCGAAGCCTGACCCTCACCCGTCCCCTAATCCTAACCCGTACGCTAACACTAACCCGCGCCCTCACACGCACGCTCCCCCTAAAGCGTTGCCGTACCCTCACCTGGACCCTAAACCGTCCCCGTCCTCTAACCCTAACCCTAGCCCGAACCCTAACCCTAACTCTTCCCCGAAGGCTGACCCTCACCCGTCCCCTAATCCTAACCCGTACGCTAACACTAACCCGCGCCCTCACACGCACGCTCCCCCTTAAGCATTGCCGTACCCTCACCTGGACCCTAAACCGTCCCCGTCCCCTAACCCTAACCCTAGACCGAACCCTAACCCTAACCCTTCCCCGAAGCCTGACCCTCACCCGTCCCCAAATCCTAACCCGTACGCTAACACTAACCCGCGCCCTCACACCCACGCTCCCCCTAAAGCGTTGCCGTACCCTCACCTGGACCCTAAACCGTCCCCGTCCCCTAACCCTAACCCTAGCCCGAACCCTAACCCTAACCCTTCCCCGAAGCCTGACCCTCACCCGTCCCCTAATCCTAACCCGTACGCTAACACTAACCCGCCCCCTCACACGCACGCTCCCCCTAAAGCGTTGCCGTACCCTCACCTGGACCCTAAACCGTCACCGTCCCCTAAACCTAGCCCGAACCCTAACCCTAACCCTTCCCCGAAGCCTGACCCTCACCCGTCCCCTAATCCTAACCCGTACGCTAACACTAACCCACGCCCTCACACGCACGCTCCCCCTAAAGCGTTGCCGTAACCTCACCTGGACCCTAAACCGTCCCAGTCCCCTAACCCTAACCCTAGCCCGAACCCTAACCCTAACCCTTCCCCGAAGCCTGACCATCACCCGTCCCCTAATCCTAAGCCGTACGCTAACACTAACCCGCGCCCTCACACGCACGCTCCCCCTAAAGCGTTGCCGTACCCTCACCTGGACCCTAAACCGTCCCCGTCCCCTAACCCTAACCCTAGCCCGAACCCTAACCCTAACCCTTCCCCGAAGCCTGACCCTCACCCGTCCCCTAATCCTAACCCGTACGCTAACACTAACCCGCGCCCTCACACGCACGCTCCCCCTAAACCGTTGCCGTACCCTCACCTGGACCCTAAACCGTCCCCGTCCCCTAACCCTAACCCTAGGCCGAACCCTAACACTAAACCTTCCCCGAAGCCTGACCCTCACCCGTCCCCTAATCCTAACCCGTACGCTAACACTAACCCGCGCCCTCACATGCACGCTCCCCCTATAGCGTTGCCGTACCCTCACCTGGACCCTAAACCGTCCCCGTCCCCTAACCCTAACCCTAGCCCGAACCCTAACCCTAACCCTTCCCCGAAGCCTGACCCTCACCCGTCCCCTAATCCTAACCCGTACGCTAACACTAACCCGCGCCCTCACACGCACGCTCCCCCTAAAGCGTTGCCGTACCCTCACCTGGACCCTAAACCGTCCCCGTCCCCTAACCCTAACCCTAGCCCGAACCCTAACCCTAACCCTTCCCCGAAGCCTGACCCTCACCCGTCCCCTAATCCTAACCCGTACGCTAACACTAACCCACGCCCTCACACGCACGCTCCCCCTAAAGCGTTGCCGTACCCTCACCTGGACCCTAAACCGACCCCGTCCCCTAACCCTAACCCTAGCCCGAACCCTAACCCTAACCCTTCCCCGAAGCCTGACCCTCACCCGTCCCCTAATCCTAACCCGTACGCTAACACTAACCCGCCCCCTCACACGCACGCTCCCCCTAAAGCGTTGCCGTACCCTCACCTGGACCCTAAACCGTCACCGTCCCCTAACCCTAGCCCGAACCCTAACCCTAACCCTTCCCCGAAGCCTGACCCTCACCCGTCCCCTAATCCTTACCCGTACGCTAACACTAACCCACGCCCTCACACGCACGCTCCCCCTAAAGCGTTGCCGTACCCTCACCTGGACCCTAAACCGTCCCCGTCCCCTAACCCTAACCCTAGCCCGAACCCTAACCCTAACCCTTCCCCGAAGCCTGACCTTCACCCGTCCCCTAATCCTAAGCCGTACGCTAACACTAACCCGCGCCCTCACACGCACGCTCCCCCTAAAGCGTTGCCGTACCCTCACCTGGAACCTAAACCGTCCCCGTCCCCTAACCCTAACCCTAGCCCGAACCCTAACCCTAACCCTTCCCCGAAGCCTGACCCTCACCCGTCCCCTAATCCTAACCCGTACGCTAACACTAACCCGCGCCCTCACAGGCACGCTCCCCCTAAACCGTTGCCGTACCCTCACCTGGACCCTAAACCGTCCCCGTCCCCTAACCCTAACCCTAGCCCGAACCCTAACCCTAAACCTTCCCCGAAGCCTGACCCTCACCCGTCCCCTAATCCTAACCCGTACGCTAACACTAACCCGCGCCCTCACATGCACGCTCCCCCTATAGCGTTGCCGTACGCTCACCTGGACCCTAAACCGTCCCCGTCCCCTAACCCTAACCCTAGCCCGAACCCTAACCCTAACCCTTCCCCGAAGCCTGACCCTCACCCGTCCCCTAATCCTAACCCGTACGCTAACACTAACCCGCGCCCTCACACGCTCGCTACCCCTAAAGCGTTGCCGTACCCTCACCTGGACCCTAAACCGTCCCCGTCCCCTAACCCTAACCCTAGCCCGAACCCTAACCCTAACCCTTCCCCGAAGCCTGACCCTCACCCGTCCCTAATCCTAACCCGTACGCTAACACTAACCCGCGCCCTCACACGCACGCTCCCCCTAAAGCGTTGCCGTACCCTCAGCTGGACCCTAAACCGACCCCGTCCCCTAACCCTAACCCTAGCCCGAACCCTAACCCTAACCCTTCCCCGAAGCCTGACCCTCACCCGTCCCCTAATCCTAACCCGTACGCTAACACTAAACCACGCCCTCACACGCACGCTCGCCCTAAAGCGTTGCCGTACCCTCACCTGGACCCTAAACCGACCCCGTCCCCTAACCCTAACCCTAGCCCGAACCCTAACCCTAACCCTTCCCTGAAGCCTGACCCTCACCCGTCCCCTAATCCTAACCCGTACGCTAACACTAACCCACGCCCTCACACGCACGCTCCCCCTAAAGCGTTGCCGTACCCTCACCTGGACCCTAAACCGTCCCCGTCCCCTAACCCTAACCCTAGCCCGAACCCTAACCCTAACCCTTCCCCGAAGCCTGACCCTCACACGTCCCCTAATCCTAACCAGTACGCTAACACTAACCCGCGCCCTCACACGCACGCTCCCCCTATAGCGTTGCCGTACCCTCACCTGGACCCTAAACCCTCCCCATCCCCTAACCCTAACCCTAGCCCGAACCCTAACCCTAACCCTTCGCCGAAGCCTGACCCTCACCCGTCCCCTAATCCTAACCCGTACGCTAACACTAACCCGCGCCCTCACACGCACGCTCACCCTAAAGCGTTGCCGTACCCTCACCTGGACCCTAAACCGTCCCCGTCACCTAACCCTAACCCTAGCCCGAACCCTAACCCTAACCCTTCCCCGAAGCCTGACACTCACCCGTCCCCTAATCCTAACCCGTACGCTAACACTAACCCGCGCCCTCACACGCACGCTCCCCCTAAAGCATTGCCGTACCCTCACCTGGTCCCTAAACCGTCCCCGTCCCCTAACCCTAACCCTAGCCCGAACCCTAACCCTAACCCTTCCCCGAAGCCTGACCCTCACCCGTCCCCAAATCCTAACCCGTACGCTAACACTAACCCCCGCCCTCACACGCATGCTCCCCCTAAAGCGTTGCCGTACCCTCACCTGGACCCTAAACCGTCCCCGTCCCCTAACCCTAACCCTAGCCCGAACCCTAACCCTAACCCTTCCCCAAAGCCTGACCCTCACCCGTCCCCTAATCCTAAACCGTACGCTAACACTAACCCGCGCCCTCACATGCACGCTCACCCTAAAGCGTTGCCGTACCCTCACCTGGACCCTAAACCGTCCCCGTCCCCTAACCCTAACCCTAGCCCGAACCCTAACCCTAACCCTTCCCCGAAGCCTGAGCCTCACCCGTCCCCTAATCCTAACCCGTACGCTAACACTAACCCGCGCCCTCACACGCACGCTCCCCCTACAGCGTTGCCGTACCCTCACCTGGACCCTAAACCGTCCCCGTCCCCTAACCCTAACCCTAGCCCGAACCCTAACCCTAACCCTTCCCCGAAGCCTGACCCTCACCCGTTCCCTAATCCTAACCCGTACGCTAACACTAACCCGCGCCCTCACACGCACACTCCCCCTAAAGCGTTGCCGTACCCTCACCTGGACCCTAAACCGTCCCCGTCACCTAACCCTAACCCTAGCCCGAACCCTAACCCTAAACCTTCCCCGAAGCCTGACCCTCACCCGTCCCCTAATCCTAACCCGTACGCTAACACTAACCCGCGCCCTCACACGCACGCTCCCCCTAAAGCGTTGCCGTACCCTCACCTGGACCCTAAACCGTCCCCGTCCCCTAACCCTAACCCTAGCCCGAACCCTAACCCTAACCCTTCCCCGAAACCTGACCCTCACCCGTCCACTAATCCTAACCCGTACGCTAACACTAACCCGCACCCTCACACGCACGCTCCCCCTAAAGCGTTGCCGTACCCTCACCTGGACCCTAAACCGTCCCCGTCCCCTAACCCTAACCCTAGCCCGAACCCTAACCCTTCCCCAAAGCCTGACCCTCACCCGTCCCCTAATCCTACCCCGTACGCTAAAACTAACCCGCGCCCTCACACGCACACTCCCCCTAAAGCGTTGCCGTACCCTCACCTGGACCCTAAACCGTCCCCATCCCCTAACCCTAACCCTAGCCCGAACCCTAACCCTAACCCTTCCCCGAAGCCTGACCCTCACCCGTCCCCTAATCCTAACCCGTACGCTAACACTAACCCGCGCCCTCACACGCACGCTCCCCCTAAAGCGTTGCCGTACCCTCACCTGGACCCTAAACCGTCCCCGTCCCCTAACCCTAACCCTAGCCCGAACCCTAACCCTAACCCTTCCCCGAAGCCTGACCCTCACCCGTCCCCTAATCCTAACCCGTACGCTAACACTAACCCGCGCCCTCACACGCACGCTCCCCCTAAACCGTTGCCATACCCTCACCTGGACCCTGAACCGTCCCCGTCCCCTAACCCTAACCCTAGCCCGAACCCTAACCCTAACCCTTCCCCGAAGCCTGACCCTCACCCGTCCCCTAATCCTAACCCGTACGCTAACACTAACCCGCGCCCTCACACGCACGCTCCCCCTAAAGCGTTGCCGTACCCTCAACTGAACCCTAAACCGTCCCCGTCCCCTAACCCTAACCCTAGCCCGAACCCTAACCCTAACCCTTCCCCGAAGCCTGACCCTCACCCGTCCCCTAATCCTAACCCGTACGCTAACACTAACCCGCGCCCTCACACGCACGCTCCCCCTAAAGCGTTGCCGTACCCTCACCTGGACCCTAAACCGACCCCGTCCCCTAACCGTAACCCTAGCCCGAACCCTAACCCTAACCTTTCCCCGAAGCCTGACCCTCACCCGTCCCCTAATCCTACCCCGTACGTTAACACTAACCCGCGCCCTCACACGCACGCTCCCCCTAAAGCGTTGCCGTACCCTCACCTGGACCCTAAACCGTCCCCGTCCCCTAACCGTAACCCTAGCCCGAACCCTAACCCTAACCCTTCCACGAAGCCTGACCCTCACCCGTCCCCTAATCCTAACCCGTACGCTAACACTAACCCGCACCCTCACACGCACGCTCCCCCTAAAGCGTTGCCGTACCCTCACCTGGACCCTAAACCGTCCCCATCCCCTAACCCTAACCCTAGCCCGAACCCTAACCCTAACCCTTCCCCGAAGCCTGTCGCTCACCCGTCCCCTAATCCTAACCCGTACGCTAACACTAACCCACGCCCTCACACGCACGCTCCCCCTAAAGCGTTGCCATACCCTCACCTGGACCCTAAACCGTCCCCGTCCCCTAACCCTAACCCTAGCCCGAACCCTAAACCTAATCCTTCCCCGAAGCCTGACCCTCACCCGTCCCCTAATCCTAACCCGTACGCTAACACTAACCCGCGCCCTCACACGCACGCTCACCCTACAGCGTTGCCATACCCTCACCTGGACCCTAAACCGTCCCCGTCCCCTAACCCTAACCCTAGCCCGAACCCTAACCCTAACCCTTCCCCGAAGCCTGACCCTCACCCGTCCCCTAATCCTAACCCGTACGCTAACACTAACCTGCGCCCTCACATGCACGCTCCCCCTAAAGCGTTGCCGTACCCTCACCTGGACCCTAAACCGTCCCCGTCCCCTAACTCTAACCCTAGCCCGAACCCTAACCCTAACCCTTCCCCGAAGCCTGACCCTCACCCGTCCCCTAATCCTAACCCGTTCCCTAACAGTAACCCGCGCCCTCACACGCACGCTCCCCCTAAAGCGTTGCCGTACCCTCAACTGGACCCTAAACCGTCCCCGTCCCCTAACCCTAACCCTAGCCCGAACCCTAACCCTAACCCTTCCCCGAAGCCTGACCCTCACCCGTCCCCTAATCCTAACCCGTACGCTAACACTAACGCGTGCCCTCACACGCACGCTCCCCCTAAAGCGTTGCCGTACCCTCACCTGAACCCTAAACCGTCCCCGTCCCCTAACCCTAACCCTAGCCCGAACCCTAACCCTAACCCTTCCCCGAAGCCTGACGCTCACCCGTCCCCTAATCCTAACCCGTACGCTAACACTAACCCACGCCCTCACACGCACGCTCCCCCTAAAGCGTTGCCGTACCCTCACCTGGACCCTAAACCGTCCCCGTCCTCTAACCCTAACCCTAGCCCGAACCCTAACCCTAACCCTTCCCCGAAGCCTGACCCTCACCCGTCCCCTAATCCTAACCCGTACGCTAACACTAACCCACGCCCTCACACGCACGCTCCCCCTAAAGCGTTGCCGTACCCTCACCTGGACACTAAACCGTCCCCGTCCCCTAACCCTAACCCTAGCCCGAACCCTAACCCTAACCCTTCCCCGAAGCCTGACCCTCACCCGTCCCCTAATCCTAACCCGTACGCTAACACTAACCCGCGCCCTCACACACACGCTCCCCCTAAAGCGTTTCCGTACCCTCACCTGGACCCTAAACCTTCCCGGTCGCCTAACCCTAACCCTTGCCCGAACCCTAACCCTAACACTTCCCCGAAGCCTGACCCTCACCCGTCCCCTAATCCTAACCCGTACGCTAACACTAACCCGCGCCCTCACACGCACGCTCCCCCTAAAGCGTTGCCGTACCCTCACCTGGACCCTAAACCGTCCCCGTCCCCTAACCCTAACCCTAGCCCGATCCCTAACCCTAACCCTTCCCCGAAGCCTGACCCTCACCCGTCCCCTAATCCTAACCCGTACGCTAACACTAACCCACGCCCTCACACGCACGCTCCCCCTAAAGCGTTGCCGTACCCTCACCTGGACCCTAAACCGTCCCCGTCCCCTAACCCTAACCCTAGCCCGAATCCTAACCCTAACCCTTCCCCGAAGCCTGACCCTCACCCGTCCCCTAATCCTAAGCCGTACGCTAACACTAACCCGCGCCCTCACACGCACGCTCCCCCTAAAGCGTTGCCGTACCCTCACCTGGACCCTAAACCGTCCCCGTCCCCTAACCCTAACCCTAGCCCCATCCCTAACCCTAACCCTTCCCCGAAGCCTGACCCTCACCCGTCCCCTAATCCTAACCCGTACGCTAACACTAACCCGCGCCCTCACACGCACGCTCCCCCTAAAGCATTGCCGTACCCTCACCGGAACCCTAAACCGTCCCCGTGCCCTAAACCTAACCCTAGCCCGAACCCTAACCCTAACACTTCCCCGAAGCCTGACGCTCACCCGTCCCCTAATCCTAACCCGTACGCTAACACTAACCCACGCCCTCACACGCACGCTCCCCCTAAAGCGTTGCCGTACCCTCACCTGGACCCTAAACCGTCCCCGTCCCCTAACCCTAACCCTAGCCCGAACCCTAACCCTAATCCTTCCCCTAAGCCTGACCCTCACCCGTCCCCTAATCCTAACCCGTACGCTAACACTAACCCGCGCCCTCACACGCATGCTCACCCTAAAGCGTTGCCGTACCCTCACCTGGACCCTAAACCGTCCCCGTCCCCTAACCCTAACCCTAGCCCGAACCCTAACCCTAACCCTTCCCCGAAGCCTGACACTCACCCGTCCCCTAATCCTAACCCGTACGCTAACACTAACCCGCGCCCTCACACGCACGGTCCCCCTAAAGCGTTGCCGTACCCTCACCTAGACCCTAAACCGTCCCCGTCCCCTAACCCTAACCCTAGCCCCAACCCTAATCCTAACCCTTCCCCGAAGCCTGACCCTCACCCGTCCCCTAATCCTAACCCGCACGCTAACACTAACCCGCGCCCTCACACACACGCTCCACCTAAAGCGTTGCCATACCCTCACCTGGACCCTAAACCGTCCCCGTCCCCTAACCCTAACCCTAGCCCCAACCCTAACCCTAACCCTTCCCCGAAGCCTGACCCTCACCCGTCCCCTAATCCTAACCCGTACGCTAACACTAACCCACGCCCTCACACGCACGCTCCCCCTAAAGCGTTGCCGTACCCTCACCTGGACCCTAAACCGTCCCCGTCCCCTAACCCTAACCCTAGCCCGAACCCTAACCCTAACCCTTCCCCGAAGCCTGACCCTCACCCGTCCCCTAATCCTAACCCGTACTCTAACACTAACCCACGCCCTCACACGCACGCTCCCCCTAAAGCGTTGCCATACCCTCACCTGGACCCTAAACCGTCCCCGTCCCCTAACCCTAACCCTAGCCCGAACCCTAACCCTAACCCTTCCCCGAAGCCTGACCCTCACCCGTCCCCTAATCCTAACCCGTACGCTAACAGTAACCCGCGCCCTCACACGCACGCTCCCCCTAAAGCGTTGCCGTACCCTCACCTGGACCCTAAACCGTCCCCGTCCCCTAACCCTAACCCTAGCCCGAACCCTAAACCTAACCCTTCCCCGAAGCCTGACCCTAACCCGTCCCCTAATCCTAACCCGTACTCTAACACTAACCTACGCCCTCACACGCACGCTCCCCCTAAAGCGTTGCCGTTCCCTCACCTGGACCCTAAACCGTCCCCGTCCCCTAACCCTAACCCTAGCCCGAACCCTAACCCTAACCCTTCCCCGAAGCCTGACCCTCACCCGTCCCCTAATCCTAACCCGTACGCTAACACTAACCTGCGCCCTCACACGCACCCTCCCCCTAAAGCGTTGCCGTACCCTCACCTGGACCCTAAACCGTCCCCGTCCCCTAACTCTAACCCTAGCCCGAACCCTAACCCTTCCCCGAAGCCTGAACCTCACCCGTCCCCTAATCCTAACCCGTACGCTAACACTAACCCACGCCCTCACACGCACGCTCCCCCTAAAGCGTTGCCGTACCCTCACCTGGACCCTAAACCGTCCCCGTCCCCTAACCCTAACCCTAGCCCGAACCCTAACCCTAATCCTTCCCCGAAGCCTGACCCTCACCCGTCCCCTAATCCTAACCCGTACGCTAAATCTATCCCGCGCCCTCACAAGCACGCTCACCCTAAAGCGTAGCCGTACCCTCACCTGGACCCTAAACCGTCCCCGTCCCCTAACCCTAACCCTAGCCCGAACCCTAAACCTAACCCTTCCCCGAAGCCTGACACTCACCCGTCCCCTGATCCTAACCCGTACGCTAACACTAACCCACGCCCTCACACGCACGCTCCCCCTAAAGCGTTGCCGTACCCTCACCTGGACCCTAAACCGTCCCAATCCCCTAACCCTAATCCTAGCCCGAACCCTAACCCTAACCCTTCCCCAAAGCCTGACCCTCACCCGTCCCCTAATCCTAACCCGTACACTAACACTAACCCGCGCCCTCACACGCACGCTCCCCCAAAAGCGTTGCCGTACCCTCACCTGGACCCTAAACCGTCCCCGTCCCCTAACCCTAACCCTAGCCCGAACCCTAACCCTAACCCTTCCCCGAAGGCTGACCCTCACCCGTCCCCTAATCCTAACCCGTACGCTAACACTAACCCGCGCCCTCACACGCACGCTCCACCTAAACCGTTGCCGTACCCTCACCTGGACCCTAAACCATCCCCGTCCCCTAACCCTAACAATAGCCCGAACCCTAACCCTAACCCTTCCCCGAAGCCTGACCCTCACCCGTCCCCTAATCCTAACCCGTACGCTAACACTAACCCGCGCCCTCACACGCACGCTCCCCCTAAAGCGTTGCCGTACCCTCACCTGGACCCTAAACCGTCCCCGTCCTCTAACCCTAACCCTAGCCCGAACCCTAACCCTAACTCTTCCCCGAAGGCTGACCCTCACCCGTCCCCTAATCCTAACCCGTACGCTAACACTAACCCGCGCCCTCACACGCACGCTCCCCCTTAAGCATTGCCGTACCCTCACCTGGACCCTAAACCGTCCCCGTCCCCTAACCCTAACCCTAGACCGAACCCTAACCCTAACCCTTCCCCGAAGCCTGACCCTCACCCGTCCCCAAATCCTAACCCGTACGCTAACACTAACCCGCGCCCTCACACCCACGCTCCCCCTAAAGCGTTGCCGTACCCTCACCTGGACCCTAAACCGTCCCCGTCCCCTAACCCTAACCCTAGCCCGAACCCTAACCCTAACCCTTCCCCGAAGCCTGACCCTCACCCGTCCCCTAATCCTAACCCGTACGCTAACACTAACCCGCCCCCTCACACGCACGCTCCCCCTAAAGCGTTGCCGTACCCTCACCTGGACCCTAAACCGTCACCGTCCCCTAAACCTAGCCCGAACCCTAACCCTAACCCTTCCCCGAAGCCTGACCCTCACCCGTCCCCTAATCCTAACCCGTACGCTAACACTAACCCACGCCCTCACACGCACGCTCCCCCTAAAGCGTTGCCGTAACCTCACCTGGACCCTAAACCGTCCCAGTCCCCTAACCCTAACCCTAGCCCGAACCCTAACCCTAACCCTTCCCCGAAGCCTGACCATCACCCGTCCCCTAATCCTAAGCCGTACGCTAACACTAACCCGCGCCCTCACACGCACGCTCCCCCTAAAGCGTTGCCGTACCCTCACCTGGACCCTAAACCGTCCCCGTCCCCTAACCCTAACCCTAGCCCGAACCCTAACCCTAACCCTTCCCCAAAGCCTGACCCTCACCCGTCCCCTAATCCTAACCCGTACGCTAACACTAACCCGCGCCCTCACACGCACGCTCCCCCTAAACCGTTGCCGTACCCTCACCTGGACCCTAAACCGTCCCCGTCCCCTAACCCTAACCCTAGGCCGAACCCTAACACTAAACCTTCCCCGAAGCCTGACCCTCACCCGTCCCCTAATCCTAACCCGTACGCTAACACTAACCCGCGCCCTCACATGCACGCTCCCCCTATAGCGTTGCCGTACCCTCACCTGGACCCTAAACCGTCCCCGTCCCCTAACCCTAACCCTAGCCCGAACCCTAACCCTAACCCTTCCCCGAAGCCTGACCCTCACCCGTCCCCTAATCCTAACCCGTACGCTAACACTAACCCGCGCCCTCACACGCACGCTCCCCCTAAAGCGTTGCCGTACCCTCACCTGGACCCTAAACCGTCCCCGTCCCCTAACCCTAACCCTAGCCCGAACCCTAACCCTAACCCTTCCCCGAAGCCTGACCCTCACCCGTCCCCTAATCCTAACCCGTACGCTAACACTAACCCACGCCCTCACACGCATGCTCCCCCTAAAGCGTTGCCGTACCCTCACCTGGACCCTAAACCGACCCCGTCCCCTAACCCTAACCCTAGCCCGAACCCTAACCCTAACCCTTCCCCGAAGCCTGACCCTCACCCGTCCCCTAATCCTAACCCGTACGCTAACACTAACCCGCCCCCTCACACGCACGCTCCCCCTAAAGCGTTGCCGTACCCTCACCTGGACCCTAAACCGTCACCGTCCCCTAACCCTAGCCCGAACCCTAACCCTAACCCTTCCCCGAAGCCTGACCCTCACCCGTCCCCTAATCCTAACCCGTACGCTAACACTAACCCACGCCCTCACACGCACGCTCCCCCTAAAGCGTTGCCGTACCCTCACCTGGACCCTAAACCGTCCCCGTCCCCTAACCCTAACCCTAGCCCGAACCCTAACCCTAACCCTTCCCCGAAGCCTGACCTTCACCCGTCCCCTAATCCTAAGCCGTACGCTAACACTAACCCGCGCCCTCACACGCACGCTCCCCCTAAAGCGTTGCCGTACCCTCACCTGGAACCTAAACCGTCCCCGTCCCCTAACCCTAACCCTAGCCCGAACCCTAACCCTAACCCTTCCCCGAAGCCTGACCCTCACCCGTCCCCTAATCCTAACCCGTACGCTAACACTAACCCGCGCCCTCACAGGCACGCTCCCCCTAAACCGTTGCCGTACCCTCACCTGGACCCTAAACCGTCCCCGTCCCCTAACCCTAACCCTAGCCCGAACCCTAACCCTAAACCTTCCCCGAAGCCTGACCCTCACCCGTCCCCTAATCCTAACCCGTACGCTAACACTAACCCGCGCCCTCACATGCACGCTCCCCCTATAGCGTTGCCGTACGCTCACCTGGACCCTAAACCGTCCCCGTCCCCTAACCCTAACCCTAGCCCGAACCCTAACCCTAACCCTTCCCCGAAGCCTGACCCTCACCCGTCCCCTAATCCTAACCCGTACGCTAACACTAACCCGCGCCCTCACACGCTCGCTACCCCTAAAGCGTTGCCGTACCCTCACCTGGACCCTAAACCGTCCCCGTCCCCTAACCCTAACCCTAGCCCGAACCCTAACCCTAACCCTTCCCCGAAGCCTGACCCTCACCCGTCCCTAATCCTAACCCGTACGCTAACACTAACCCGCGCCCTCACACGCACGCTCCCCCTAAAGCGTTGCCGTACCCTCAGCTGGACCCTAAACCGACCCCGTCCCCTAACCCTAACCCTAGCCCGAACCCTAACCCTAACCCTTCCCCGAAGCCTGACCCTCACCCGTCCCCTAATCCTAACCCGTACGCTAACACTAAACCACGCCCTCACACGCACGCTCGCCCTAAAGCGTTGCCGTACCCTCACCTGGACCCTAAACCGACCCCGTCCCCTAACCCTAACCCTAGCCCGAACCCTAACCCTAACCCTTCCCTGAAGCCTGACCCTCACCCGTCCCCTAATCCTAACCCGTACGCTAACACTAACCCACGCCCTCACACGCACGCTCCCCCTAAAGCGTTGCCGTACCCTCACCTGGACCCTAAACCGTCCCCGTCCCCTAACCCTAACCCTAGCCCGAACCCTAACCCTAACCCTTCCCCGAAGCCTGACCCTCACACGTCCCCTAATCCTAACCAGTACGCTAACACTAACCCGCGCCCTCACACGCACGCTCCCCCTATAGCGTTGCCGTACCCTCACCTGGACCCTAAACCCTCCCCATCCCCTAACCCTAACCCTAGCCCGAACCCTAACCCTAACCCTTCGCCGAAGCCTGACCCTCACCCGTCCCCTAATCCTAACCCGTACGCTAACACTAACCCGCGCCCTCACACGCACGCTCACCCTAAAGCGTTGCCGTACCCTCACCTGGACCCTAAACCGTCCCCGTCACCTAACCCTAACCCTAGCCCGAACCCTAACCCTAACCCTTCCCCGAAGCCTGACACTCACCCGTCCCCTAATCCTAACCCGTACGCTAACACTAACCCGCGCCCTCACACGCACGCTCCCCCTAAAGCATTGCCGTACCCTCACCTGGTCCCTAAACCGTCCCCGTCCCCTAACCCTAACCCTAGCCCGAACCCTAACCCTAACCCTTCCCCGAAGCCTGACCCTCACCCGTCCCCAAATCCTAACCCGTACGCTAACACTAACCCCCGCCCTCACACGCATGCTCCCCCTAAAGCGTTGCCGTACCCTCACCTGGACCCTAAACCGTCCCCGTCCCCTAACCCTAACCCTAGCCCGAACCCTAACCCTAACCCTTCCCCAAAGCCTGACCCTCACCCGTCCCCTAATCCTAAACCGTACGCTAACACTAACCCGCGCCCTCACATGCACGCTCACCCTAAAGCGTTGCCGTACCCTCACCTGGACCCTAAACCGTCCCCGTCCCCTAACCCTAACCCTAGCCCGAACCCTAACCCTAACCCTTCCCCGAAGCCTGAGCCTCACCCGTCCCCTAATCCTAACCCGTACGCTAACACTAACCCGCCCCCTCACACGCACGCTCCCCCTACAGCGTTGCCGTACCCTCACCTGGACCCTAAACCGTCCCCGTCCCCTAACCCTAACCCTAGCCCGAACCCTAACCCTAACCCTTCCCCGAAGCCTGACCCTCACCCGTTCCCTAATCCTAACCCGTACGCTAACACTAACCCGCACCCTCACACGCACACTCCCCCTAAAGCGTTGCCGTACCCTCACCTGGACCCTAAACCGTCCCCGTCACCTAACCCTAACCCTAGCCCGAACCCTAACCCTAAACCTTCCCCGAAGCCTGACCCTCACCCGTCCCCTAATCCTAACCCGTACGCTAACACTAACCCGCGCCCTCACATGCACGCTCCCCCTAAAGCGTTGCCGTACCCTCACCTGGACCCTAAACCGTCCCCGTCCCCTAACCCTAACCCTAGCCCGAACCCTAACCCTAACCCTTCCCCGAAACCTGACCCTCACCCGTCCACTAATCCTAACCCGTACGCTAACACTAACCCGCACCCTCACACGCACGCTCCCCCTAAAGCGTTGCCGTACCCTCACCTGGACCCTAAACCGTCCCCGTCCCCTAACCCTAACCCTAGCCCGAACCCTAACCCTTCCCCAAAGCCTGACCCTCACCCGTCCCCTAATCCTACCCCGTACGCTAAAACTAACCCGCGCCCTCACACGCACACTCCCCCTAAAGCGTTGCCGTACCCTCACCTGGACCCTAAACCGTCCCCATCCCCTAACCCTAACCCTAGCCCGAACCCTAACCCTAACCCTTCCCCGAAGCCTGACCCTCACCCGTCCCCTAATCCTAACCCGTACGCTAACACTAACCCGCGCCCTCACACGCACGCTCCCCCTAAAGCGTTGCCGTACCCTCACCTGGACCCTAAACCGTCCCCGTCCCCTAACCCTAACCCTAGCCCGAACCCTAACCCTAACCCTTCCCCGAAGCCTGACCCTCACCCGTCCCCTAATCCTAACCCGTACGCTAACACTAACCCGCGCCCTCACACGCACGCTCCCCCTAAACCGTTGCCATACCCTCACCTGGACCCTAAACCGTCCCCGTCCCCTAACCCTAACCCTAGCCCGAACCCTAACCCTAACCCTTCCCCGAAGCCTGACCCTCACCCGTCCCCTAATCCTAACCCGTACGCTAACACTAACCCGCGCCCTCACACGCACGCTCCCCCTAAAGCGTTGCTGTACCCTCACCTGGACCCTAAACCGTCCCCGTCCCCTAACCCTAACCCTAGCCCGAACCCTAACCCTAACCCTTCCCCGAAGCCTGACCCTCACCCGTCCCCTAATCCTAACCCGTACGCTAACACTAACCCCCGCCCTCACACGCACGCTCCCCCTAAAGCGTTGCCGTACCCTCACCTGGACCCTAAACCGTCCCCGTCCCCTAACCCTAACCCTAGCCCGAACCCTAACCCTAACCTTTCCCCAAAGCCTGACCCTCACCCGTCCCCTAATCCTAACCCGTATGCTAACACTAACCCGTGCCCTCACACGCACACTCCCCCTAAAGCGTTGTCGTACCCTCACCTGGACCCTAAACCGTCCCCGTCCCCTAACCCTAACCCTAGCCCGAACCCTAACCCTAACCCTTCCCCGAAGCCTGAGCCTCACCCGTCCCCTAATCCTAACCCGTACGCTAACACTAACCCGCGCCCTCACACGCACGCTCCCCCTAAAGCGTTGCCGTACCCTCACCTGGACCCTAAACCGTCCCCGTCCCCTAACCCTAACCCTAGCCCGAACCCTAACCCTAACCCTTCCCCGAAGCCTGACCCTCACCTGTGCCCTAATCCTAACCCGTACGCTAACACTAACCCGCGCCCTCACACGCACGCTCCCCCTAAAGCGTTGCCGTACCCTCACCTGTACCCTAAACCGTCCCCGTCCCCTAACCCTAACCCTAGCCCGAACCCTAACCCTAACCCTTCCCTGAAGCCTGAGCCTCACCCGTCCCCTAATCCTAACCCGTACGCTAATACTAACCCGCGCCCTCACACGCACGCTCCCCCTAAAGCGTTGCCGTACCCTCACCTGGACCCTAAACCGTCCCCTAACCCTAACCCTAGCCCGAACCCTAACCCTAACCCTTCCCCGAAGCCTGACCCTCACCCGTCCCCTAATCCTAACCCGTACGCTAACACTAACCCGCGCCCTCACACGCACGCTCCCCCTAAAGCGTTGCCGTACCCTCACCTGGGCCCTAAACCTTCCCCGTCCCCTAACCCTAACCCTACCCCGAACCCTAACCCTAACCCTTCCCCGAAGCCTGACCCTCACCCGTCCCCTAATCCTAACCCGTACGCTAACACTAACCCGCGCCCTCACACGCACGCTCCCCCTAAAGCGTTGCCGTACCCTCACCTGGACCCTAAACCTTCCCCGTCCCCTAACCCTAACCCTAGCCCGAACCCTAACCCTAACCCTTCCCCGAAGCCTGACCCTCACCCGTCCCCTAATCCTAACCCGTACGCTAACACTAAACCACGCCCTCACACGCACGCTCCCCCTAAAGCGTTGCCGTACCCTCACCTGGACCCTAAACCGTCCCCGTCCCCTAACCCTAACCCTAGCCCGAACCCTAACCCTAACCCTTCCCCGAAGCCTGACCCTCACACGTCCCCTAATCCTAACCAGTACGCTAACACTAACCCGCGCCCTCACACGCACGCTCCCCCTATAGCGTTGCCGTACCCTCACCTGGACCCTAAACCGTCCCCGTCCCCTAACCCTAACCCTAGCCCGAACCCTAACCCTAACCCTTCCCCGAAGCCTGACCCTCACCCGTCCCCAAATCCTAACCCGTACGCTAACACTAACCCCCGCCCTCACACGCATGCTCCCCCTAAAGCGTTGCCGTACCCTCACCTGGACCCTAAACCGTCCCCGTCCCCTAACCCTAACCCTAGCCCGAACCCTAACCCTAACCCTTCCCCAAAGCCTGACCCTCACCCGTCCCCTAATCCTAAACCGTACGCTAACACTAACCCGCGCCCTCACACGCACGCTCACCCTAAAGCGTTGCCGTACCCTCACCTGGACCCTAAACCGTCCCCGTCCCCTAACCCTAACCCTAGCCCGAACCCTAACCCTAACCCTTCCCCGAAGCCTGAGCCTCACCCGTCCCCTAATCCTAACCCGTACGCTAACACTAACCCGCGCCCTCACATGCACGCTCCCCCTACAGCGTTGCCGTACCCTCACCTGGACCCTAAACCGTCCCCGTCCCCTAACCCTAACCCTAGCCCGAACCCTAACCCTAACCCTTCCCCGAAGCCTGACCCTCACCCGTTCCCTAATCCTAACCCGTACGCTAACACTAACCCGCGCCCTCACATGCACACTCCCCCTAAAGCGTTGCCGTACCCTCACCTGGACCCTAAACCGTCCCCGTCACCTAACCCTAACCCTAGCCCGAACCCTAACCCTAAACCTTCCCCGAAGCCTGACCCTCACCCGTCCCCTAATCCTAACCCGTACGCTAACACTAACCCGCGCCCTCACACGCACGCTCCCCCTAAAGCGTTGCCGTACCCTCACCTGGACCCTAAACCGTCCCCGTCCCCTAACCCTAACCCTAGCCCGAACCCTAACCCTAACCCTTCCCCGAAGCCTGACCCTCACCCGTCCCCTAATCCTAACCCGTACGCTAACACTAACCCGCACCCTCACACGCACGCTCCCCCTAAAGCGTTGCCGTACCCTCACCTGGACCCTAAACCGTCCCCGTCCCCTAACCCTAACCCTAGCCCGAACCCTAACCCTTCCCCAAAGCCTGACCCTCACCCGTCCCCTAATCCTACCCCGTACGCTAAAACTAACCCGCGCCCTCACACGCACACTCCCCCTAAAGCGTTGCCGTACCCTCACCTGGACCCTAAACCGTCCCCATCCCCTAACCCTAACCCTAGCCCGAACCCTAACCCTAACCCTTCCCCGAAGCCTGACCCTCACCCGTCCCCTAATCCTAACCCGTACGCTAACACTAACCCGCGCCCTCACACGCACGCTCCCCCTAAAGCGTTGCCGTACCCTCACCTGGACCCTAAACCGTCCCCGTCCCCTAACCCTAACCCTAGCCCGAACCCTAACCCTAACCCTTCCCCGAAGCCTGACCCTCACCCGTCCCCTAATCCTAACCCGTACGCTAACACTAACCCGCGCCCTCACACGCACGCTCCCCCTAAACCGTTGCCATACCCTCACCTGGACCCTAAACCGTCCCCGTCCCCTAACCCTAACCCTAGCCCGAACCCTAACCCTAACCCTTCCCCGAAGCCTGACCCTCACCCGTCCCCTAATCCTAACCCGTACGCTAACACTAACCCGCGCCCTCACACGCACGCTCCCCCTAAAGCGTTGCTGTACCCTCACCTGGACCCTAAACCGTCCCCGTCCCCTAACCCTAACCCTAGCCCGAACCCTAACCCTAACCCTTCCCCGAAGCCTGACCCTCACCCGTCCCCTAATCCTAACCCGTACGCTAACACTAACCCCCGCCCTCACACGCACGCTCCCCCTAAAGCGTTGCCGTACCCTCACCTGGACCCTAAACCGTCCCCGTCCCCTAACCCTAACCCTAGCCCGAACCCTAACCCTAACCCTTCCCCAAAGCCTGACCCTCACCCGTCCCCTAATCCTAACCCGTATGCTAACACTAACCCGTGCCCTCACACGCACACTCCCCCTAAAGCGTTGTCGTACCCTCACCTGGACCCTAAACCGTCCCCGTCCCCTAACCCTAACCCTAGCCCGAACCCTAACCCTAACCCTTCCCCGAAGCCTGAGCCTCACCCGTCCCCTAATCCTAACCCGTACGCTAACACTAACCCGCGCCCTCACACGCACGCTCCCCCTAAAGCGTTGCCGTACCCTCACCTGGACCCTAAACCGTCCCCTAACCCTAACCCTAACCCTAGCCCGAACCCTAACCCTAACCCTTCCCCGAAGCCTGACCCTCACCTGTGCCCTAATCCTAACCCGTACGCTAACACTAACCCACGCCCTCACACGCACGCTCCCCCTAAAGCGTTGCCGTACCCTCACCTGTACCCTAAACCGTCCCCGTCCCCTAACCCTAACCCTAGCCCGAACCCTAACCCTAACCCTTCCCTGAAGCCTGAGCCTCACCCGTCCCCTAATCCTAACCCGTACGCTAATACTAACCCGCGCCCTCACACGCACGCTCCCCCTAAAGCGTTGCCGTACCCTCACCTGGACCCTAAACCGTCCCCTAACCCTAACCCTAGCCCGAACCCTAACCCTAACCCTTCCCCGAAGCCTGACCCTCACCCGTCCCCTAATCCTAACCCGTACGCTAACACTAACCCGCGCCCTCACACGCACGCTCCCCCTAAAGCGTTGCCGTACCCTCACCTGGACCCTAAACCTTCCCCGTCCCCTAACCCTAACCCTAGCCCGAACCCTAACCCTAACCCTTCCCCGAAGCCTGACCCTCACCCGTCCCCTAATCCTAACCCGTACGCTAACACTAACCCGCGCCCTCACACGCACGCTCCCCCTAAAGCGTTGCCGTACCCTCACCTGGACCCTAAACCTTCCCCGTCCCCTAACCCTAACCCTAGCCCGAACCCTAACCCTAACCCTTCCCCGAAGCCTGACCCTCACCCGTCCCCTAATCCTAACCCGTACGCTAACACTAACCCGCGCCCTCACACGCACGCTCCCCCTAAAGCGTTGCCGTACCCTCACCTGGACGCTAAACCGTCCCCGTCCCCTAACCCTAACCCTAGCCCGAACCCTAACCCTAACCCTTCCCCGAAGCCTGACCCTCACCCGTCCCCTAATCCTAACCCGTACGCTAACACTAACCCGCGCCCTCACACGCACGCTTCCCCTAAAGGGTTGCCGTACCCTCACCTGGACCCTAAACCGTCCCCGTCCCCTAACCCTAACCCTAGCCCGAACCCTAACCCTAACCCTTCCCCGAAGCCTGACCCTCACCCGTCCCCTAATCCTAACCCGTACGCTAACACTAACCCGCGCCCTCACACGCACGCTCCCGCTGAAGCGTTGCTGTACCCTCACCTGGACCCTAAACCGTCCCCGTCCCCTAACCCTAACCCTAGCCCGAACCCTAACCCTAACCCTTCCCCGAAGCCTGACCCTCACCCGTCCCTTAATCCTAACCCGTACGCTAACACTAACCCGCGCCCTCACACGCACGCTCCCCCTAAAGCGTTGCCGTACCCTCACCTGGACCCTAAACCGTCACTGTCCCCTAACCCTAACCCTAGCCCGAACCCTAACACTAACCCTTCCCCGAAGCCTGACCCTCACCCGTCCCCTAATCCTAACCCGTACGCTAACACTAACCCAGGCCCTCACACGCACGCTCCCCCTAAAACGTTGCCGTACCCTCACCTGGACCCTAAACCGTCCCCGTGCCCTAACCCTAACCCTAGCCCGAACCCTAACCCTAACCCTTCCCCGAAGCCTGACCCTCACCCGTCCCCTAATCCTAACCCTTACGCTAACACTAACCCACGCCCTCACACGCACGCTCCCCCTAAAGCGTTGCCGTACCCTCACCTGGACCCTAAACCGTCCCCGTCCCCTAACCCTAACCCTAGCCCGAACCCTAACCCTAACCCTTCCCCGAAGCCTGACCCTCACCCGTCCCCTAATCCTAACCCGTACGCTGACACTAACCCGCGCCCTCACACCCACGCTCCCCCTAAAGCGTTGCCATACCCTCACCTGAACCCTAAACCGTCCCCGTCCCCTAACCCTAACCCTAGCCCGAACCCTAACCCTAACCCTTCCCCGAAGCCTGACCCTCACCCGTCCCCTAATCCTAACCCGTACGCTAACACTAACCCGCGCCCTCACACGCACGCTCCCCCTAAAGCGTTGCCGTACCCTCACCTGGACCCTAAACCTTCCCCGTCCCCTAACCCTAACCCTAGCCCGAACCCTAACCCTTCCCCGAAGCCTGACCCTCACCCGTCCCCTAATCCTAACCCGTACGCTAACACTAAACCGCGCCCTCACACGCACGCTCCCCCTAAAGCGTTGCCGTACCCTCACCTGGACCCTAAACCGTCCCCGTCCCCTAACCCTAACCCTAGCCCGAACCCTAACCCTAACCCTTCCCCGAAGCCTGACCCTCACCCGTCCCCTAATCCTAACCCGTACGCTAACACTAACCCGCGCCCTCACACGCACGCTTCCCCTAAAGCGTTGCCGTACCCTCACCTGGACCCTAAACCGTCCCCGTCCCCTAACCCTAACCCTAGCCCGAACCCTAACCCTAACCCTTCCCCGAAGCCTGACCCTCACCCGTCCCCTAATCCTAACCCGTACGCTAACACTAACCCGCGCCCTCACATGCACGCTCCCGCTGAAGCGTTGCCGTACCCTCACCTGGACCCTAAACCGTCCCCGTCCCCTAACCCTAACCCTAGCCCGAACCCTAACCCTAACCCTTCCCCGAAGCCTGACCCTCACCCGTCCCTTAATCCTAACCCGTACGCTAACACTAACCCGCGCCCTCACACGCACGCTCCCCCTAAAGCGTTGCCGTACCCTCACCTGGACCCTAAACCGTCCCCGTCCCCTAACCCTAACCCTAGCCCGAACCCTAACACTAACCCTTCCCCGAAGCCTGACCCTCACCCGTCCCCTAATCCTAACCCGTACGCTAACACTAACCCAGGCCCTCACACGCACGCTCCCCCTAAAACGTTGCCGTACCCTCACCTGGACCCTAAACCGTCCCCGTGCCCTAACCCTAACCCTAGCCCGAACCCTAACCCTAACCCTTCCCCGAAGCCTGACCCTCACCCGTCCCCTAATCCTAACCCGTACGCTAACACTAACCAACGCCCTCACACGCACGCTCCTGCTGAAGCGTTGCCGTACCCTCACCTGGACCCTAAACCGTCCCCGTCACCTAACCCTAACCCTAGCCCGAACCCTAACCCTAACCCTTCCCCGAAGCCTGACCCTCACCCGTCCCCTAATCCTAACACGTACGCTAACACTAACCCGCGCCCTCACACGCACGCTCGCCCTAAAGCGTTGCCGTACCCTCACCTGGACCCTAAACCGTCCCCGTCCCCTAACCCTAACCCTAGCCCGAACCCTAACCCTAACCCTTCCCCGAAGCCTGACCCTCACCCGTCCCCTAATCCTAACCCGTACGCTAACACTAACCCGCGCCCTCACACGCACGCTCCCCCTAAAGCGTTGCCGTACCCTCACCTGGACCCTAAACCGTCCCCGTCCCCTAACCCTAACCCTAGCCCGAACCCTAACCCTAACCCTTCCCCGAAGCCTGACCCTCACCCGTCCCCTAATCCTAACCCGTACGCTAACACTAACCCGCGCCCTCACACGCACGCTCCCCCTAAAGCGTTGCCGTACCCTCACCTGGACCCTAAACCGTCCCCGTCCCCTAACCCTAACCCTTGCCCGAACCCTAACCCTAACCCTTCCCCGAAGCCTGACCCTCACCCGTCCCCTAATCCTAACCCGTACGCTAACACTAACCCGCGCCCTCACACGCACGCTCCCCCTAAAGAGTTGCCGTACCCTCACCTGGACCCTAAACCGTCCCCGTCCCCTAACCCTAACCCTAGCCCGAACCCTAACCCTAACCCTTCCCCGAAGCCTGACCCTCACCCGTCCCCTAATCCTAACCCGTACGCTAACACTAACCCGCGCCCTCACACGCACGCTCCCCCTAAAGCGTTGCCGTACCCTCACCTGGACCCTAAACCGTCCCCGTCCCCTAACCCTTACCCTAGCCCGAACCCTAACCCTAACCCTTCCCCGAAGCCTGACCCTCACCCGTCCCCTAATCCTAACCCGTACGCTAACACTAACCCGCGCCCTCACACGCACGCTCCCCCTAAAGCGTTGCTGTACCCTCACCTGGACCCTAAACCGTCCCCGTCCCGTAACCCTAACCCTAGCCCGAACCCTAACCCTAACCCTTCCCCGAAGCCTGACCCTAACACGTCCCCTAATCCTAACCCGCACTCTAACACTAACCCGCGCCCTCACATGCATGCTCCCCCTAAAGCGTTGCCGTACCCTCACCTGGACCCTAAACCGTCCCCGTCCCCTAACCCTAACCCTAGCCCGAACCCTAACCCTAACCCTTCCCCGAAGCCTGACCCTCACCCGTCCCCTAATCCTAACCCGTACGCTAACACTAACCCGCGCCCTCACATGCACGCTCCCCCTAAAGCGCTGCCGTAACCTCAGCTGGACCCTAAACCGTCCCCGTCACCTAACCCTAACCCTAGCCCGAACCCTAACCCTAACCCTTCCCCGAAGCCTGACCCTCACCCGTCCCCTAATCCTAACCCGTACGCTAACACTAACCCGCGCCCTCACACGCACGCTCCCCCCAAACCGTTGCCGTACCCTCACCTGGACCCTAATCCATCCCTGTCCACTAACCCTAACCCTAGCCCGAACCCTAACCCTAACCCTTCCCCGAAGCCTGACCCTCACCCGTCCCCTAATCCTAACCCGTACGCTAACACTAACCCCCGCCCTCACACGCACGCTCCCCCGAAAGCGTTGCCGTACCCTCACCTGGACCCTAAACCGTCCCCGTCCCCTAACCCTAACCCTAGCCCGAACCCTAACCCTAACCCTTCCCCGACGCCTGACCCTCATCCGTCCCCTAATCCTAACCCGTACGCTAACACTAACCGGCGCCCTCACACCCACGCTCCCCCTAAAGCGTTGCCATACCCTCAACTGGACCCTAAACCGTCCCCGTCCCCTAACCCTAACCCTAGCCCGAACCCTAACCCTAACCCTTCCCCGAAGCCTGACCCTCATCCGTCCCCTAATCCTAACCCGTACGCTAACACTAACCCGCGCCCTCACACGCACGCTCCCCCTAAAGCGTTGCCGTACCCTCACCTGGACCCTAAACCGTCCCCGTCCCCTAACCCTAACCCTAGCCCGAACCCTAACCCTAACCCTTCCCCGAAGCCTGACCCTCACCCATCCCGTAATCCTAACCCGTACGCTAACACTAACCCACGCCCTCACACGCACGCTCCCCCTAAATCGTTGCCGTACCCTCACCTGGACCCTAAACCGTCCCCGTCCCCTAACCCTAACCCTAGCCCGAACCCTAACCCTAACCCTTCCCCGAAGCCTGACCCTCACCCGTCCCCTAATCCTAACCCGTACGCTAACACTAACCGGCGCCCTCACACCCACGCTCCCCCTAAAGCGTTGCCATACCCTCAACTGGACCCTAAACCGTCCCCGTCCCCTAACCCTAACCCTAGCCCGAACCCTAACCCTAACCCTTCCCCGAAGCCTGACCCTCACCCGTCCCCTAATTCTAACCCGTACGCTAACACTAACCCGCGCCCTCACATGCACGCTCCCCCTAAAGCGTTGCCGTACCCTCACCTGGACCCTAAACCGTCCCCGTCCACTAACCCTAACCCTAGCCCGAACCCTAACCCTAACCCTTCCCCGAAGCCTGACCCTCACCCGTCCCCTAATCCTAACCCGTACGCTAACACTAACGCGCGCCCTCACACGCACGCTCCCCCTAAAGCGTTGCCGTACCCTCACCTGAACCCTAAACCGTCCCCGTCCCCTAACCCTAACCCTAGCCCGAACCCTAACCCTAACCCTTCCCCGAAGCCTGACGCTCACCCGTCCCCTAATCCTAACCCGTACGCTAACACTAACTCACGCCCTCACACGCACGCTCCCCCTAAAGCGTTGCCGTACCCTCACCTGGACCCTAAACCGTCCCCGTCCCCTAACCCTAACCCTAGCCCGAACCCTAACCCTAACCCTTCCCCGAAGCCTGACCCTCACCCGTCCCCTAATCCTAACCCGTACGCTAACACTAACCCGCGCCCTCACACACACGCTCCCCCTAAAGCGTTGCCGTACCCTCACCTGGACCCTAAACCTTCCCCGTCGCCTAACCCTAACCCTTGCCCGAACCCTAACCCTAACACTTCCCCGAAGCCTGACCCTCACCCGTCCCCTAATCCTAACCCGTACGCTAACACTAACCCGCGCCCTCACACGCACGCTCCCCCTAAAGCGTTGCCGTACCCTCACCTGGACCCTAAACCGTCCCCGTCCCCTAACCCTAACCCTAGCCCGATCCCTAACCCTAACCCTTCCCCGAAGCCTGACCCTCACCCGTCCCCTAATCCTAACCCGTACGCTAACACTAACCCACGCCCTCACACGCACGCTCCCCCTAAAGCGTTGCCGTACCCTCACCTGGACCCTAAACCGTCCCCGTCCCCTAACCCTAACCCTAGCCCGAACCCTAACCCTAACCCTTCCCCGAAGCCTGACCCTCACCCGTCCCCTAATCCTAAGCCGTACGCTAACACTAACCCGCGCCCTCACACGCACGCTCCCCCTAAAGCGTTGCCGTACCCTCACCTGGACCCTAAACCGTCCCCGTCCCCTAACCCTAACCCTAGCCCGAACCCTAACCCTAACCCTTCCCCGAAGCCTGACCCTCACCCGTCCCCTAATCCTAACCCGTACGCTAACACTAACCCACGCCCTCACACGCACGCTCCCCCTAAAGCGTTGCCGTACCCTCACCTGGACCCTAAACCGTCCCCGTCCCCTAACCCTAACCCTAGCCCGAACCCTAACCCTAACCCTTCCCCGAAGCCTGACCCTCACCCGTCCCCTAATCCTAACCCGTACGCTAACACTAACCCGCGCCCTCACACGCACGCTCGCCCTAAAGCGTTGCCGTACCCTCACCTGGACCCTAAACCGTCCCCGTCCCCTAACCCTAACCCTAGCCCGAACCCTAACCCTAACCCTTCCCCGAAGCCTACCCTCACCCGTCCCATAGTCCTAACCCGTACGCTAACACTAACCCACGCCCTCAAACGCACGCTCCCCCTAAAGCGTTGCCGTACCCTCACCTGGACCCTAAACCGTCCCCGTCCCCTAACCCTAACCCTAGCCCGAACCCTAACCCTAACCATTCCCCGAAGCCTGACACTCACCCGTCCCATAATCCTAACCCGTACGCTAACACTAACCCGCGCCCTCACACGCACGCTCCCCCTAAAGCGTTGCCATACCCTCACCTGGACCCTAAACCGTCCCCGTCCCCTAACCCTAACCCTAGCCCGAACCCTAACCCTAACCCTTACCCGAAGCCTGACCCTCACCCGTCCCCTAATCCTAACCCGTACGCTAACACTAACCCGCACCCTCACACGCCCGCTCCCCCTAAAGCGTTGCCGTACCCTCACCTGGACCCTAAACCGTCCCCATCCCCTAACCCTAACCCTAGCCCGAACCCTAACCCTAACCCTTCCCCGAAGCCTGACCCTCACCCGTCCCCTAATCCTAACCCGTACGCTAACACTAACGCGCGCCCTCACACGCACGCTCCTCATAAAGCGTTGCCGTACCCTCACCTGGACCCTAAACCGTCCCCGTCCTCTAACCCTATCCCTAGCCCGAACCCTAACCCTAACACTTCCCCGAAGCCTGACGCTCACCCGTCCCCTAATCCTAACCCGTACGCTAACACTAACCCACTCCCTCACACGCACGCTCCCCCTAAAGCGTTGCCGTACCCTCACCTGGACCCTAAACCGTCCCCGTCCCCTAACCCTAACCCTAGCCCGAACCCTAACCCTAACCCTTCCCCGAAGCCTGACACTCACCCGTCCCCTAATCCTAACCCGTACGCTAACACTAACCCGCACCCTCACACGCACGCTCACCCTAAAGCGTTGCCGTACCCTCACCTGGACCCTAAACCGTCCGCGTCCCCTAACCCTAACCCTAGCCCGAACCCTAACCCTAACCCTTCCCCGAGGCCTGACACTCAGCCGTCCCCTAATCCTAACCCGTACGCTAACACTAACCCGCGCCCTCACACGCACGGTCCCCCTAAAGCGTTGCCGTACCCTCACCTAGACCCTAAACCCTCCCCGTCCCCTAACCCTAACCCTAGCCCCAACCCTAACCCTAACCCTTCCCCGAAGCCTGACCCTCACCCGTCCCCTAATCCTAACCCGTACGCTAACACTAACCCGCGCCCTCACACGCACGCTCCCCCTAAAGCGTTGCCGTACCCTTACCTGGACCCTAAACCGTCCCCGTCCCCTAACCCTAACCCTAGCCCGATCCCTAACCCTAACCCTTCCCCGAAGCCTGACCCTCACCAGTCCCATAATCCTAACCCGTACGCTAACACTAACCCACGCCCTCACACGCACGCTCCCCCTAAAGCGTTGCCGTACCCTCACCTGGACCCTAAACCGTCCCCGTCCCCTAACCCTAACCCTAGCCCGAACCCTAACCCTAATCCTTCCCCGAAGCCTGACCCTCACCCGTCCCCTAATCCTAACCCGTACGCTAACACTAACCCGCGCCCTCACACGCACGCTCCCCCTAAACCGTTGACGTACCCTCACCTGGACCCTAAACCGTCCCCGTCCCCTAACCCTAACCCTACCCCGAACCCTAACCCTAACCCTTCCCCGAAGCCTGACCCTCACCCGTCCCCTAATCCTAACCCGTACGCTAACACTAACCCACGCCCTCACACGCACGCTCCCCCTAAAGCGTTGCCGTACCCTCACCTGGACCCTAAACCGTCCCCGTCCCCTAACCCTAACCCTAGCCCGAACCCTAACCCTAACCCTTCCCCGAAGCCTGACCCTCGCCCGTCCCCTAATCCTAACCCGTACGCTAACACTAACCCGCGCCCTCACACACACGCTCCCCCTAAAGCGTTTCCGTACCCTCACCTGGACCCTAAACCTTCCCCGTCGCCTAACCCTAACCCTTGCCCGAACCCTAACCCTAACACTTCCCCGAAGCCTGACCCTCACCCGTCCCCTAATCCTAACCCGTACGCTAACACTAACCCGCGCCCTCACACGCACGCTCCCCCTAAAGCGTTGCCGTACCCTCACCTGGACCCTAAACCGTCCCCGTCCCCTAACCCTAACCCTAGCCCGATCCTTAACCCTAACCCTTCCCCGAAGCCTGACCCTCACCCGTCCCCTAATCCTAACCCGTACGCTAACACTAACCCACGCCCTCACACGCACGCTCCCCCTAAAGCGTTGCCGTACCCTCACCTGGACCCTAAACCGTCCCCGTCCCCTAACCCTAACCCTAGCCCGAACCCTAACCCTAACCCTTCCCCGAAGCCTGACCCTCACCCGTCCCCTAATCCTAAGCCGTACGCTAACACTAACCCGCGCCCTCACACGCACGCTCCCCCTAAAGCGTTGCCGTACCCTCACCTGGACCCTAAACCGTCCCCGTCCCCTAACCCTAACCCTAGCCCGATCCCTAACCCTAGCCCTTCCCCGAAGCCTGACCCTCACCCGTCCCCTAATCCTAACCCGTACGCTAACACTAACCCGCGCCCTCACACGCACGCTCCCCCTAAAGCATTGCCGTACCCTCACAGGAACCCTAAACCGTCCCCGTGCCCTAAACCTAACCCTAGCCCGAACCCTAACCCTAACCCTTCCCCGAAGCCTGACGCTCACCCGTCCCCTAATCCTAACCCGTACGCTAACACTAACCCACGCCCTCACACGCACGCTCCCCCTAAAGCGTTGCCGTACCCTCACCTGGACCCTAAACCGTCCCCGTCCCCTAACCCTAACCCTAGCCCGAACCCTAACCCTAATCCTTCCCCTAAGCCTGACCCTCACCCGTCCCCTAATCCTAACCCGTACGCTAACACTAACCCGTGCCCTCACACGCATGCTCACCCTAAAGCGTTGCCGTACCCTCACCTGGACCCTAAACCGTCCGCGTCCCCTAACCCTAACCCTAGCCCGAACCCTAACCCTAACGCTTCCCCGAAGCCTGACCCTCACCCGTCCCCTAATCCTAACCCGTACGCTAACACTAACCCACGCCCTCACACGCACGCTCCCCCTAAAGCGTTGCCGTACCCTCACCTGGACCCTAAACCGTCCCCGTCCCCTAACCCTAACCCTAGCCCGAACCCTAACCCTAACCCTTCCCCGAAGTCTGACCCTCACCCGTCCCCTAATCCTAACCCGTACGCTAACACTAACCCGCGCCCTCACACGCACGCTGCCCCTAAAGCGTTGCCGTACCCTCACCTGGACCCTAAACCGTCCCCGTCCCCTAACCCTAACCCTAGCCCGAACCCTAACCCTAACCCTTCCCCGAAGTCTGACCCTCACCCGTCCCCTAATCCTAACCCGTACGCTAACACTAACCCGCGCCCTCACACTCACGCTCCCTCTAAAGCGTTGCCGTACCCTCACCTGGACCCTAAACCGTCCCCGTCCCCTAACCCTAACCCTAGCCCGAACCCTAACCCTAACCCTTCCCCGAAGCCTGACCCTCACCCGTCCCCTAATCCTAACCCGTACGCTAACACTAACCCGCGCCCTCACACCCACGCTCCCCCTAAAGCGTTGCCGTACCCTCACCTGGACCCTAAACCGTCCCCGTCCCCTAACCCTAACCCTAGCCCGATCCCTAACCCTAACCCTTCCCCGAAGCCTGACGCTCACCCGTCCCATAATCCTAACCCGTACGCTAACACTAACCCACGCCCTCACACGCACGCTCCCCCTAAAGCGTTGCCGTACCCTCACCTGGACCCTAAACCGTCCCCGTCCCCTAACCCTAACCCTGGCCCGAACCCTAACCCTAATCCTTCCCCGAAGCCTGACCCTCACCCGTCCCCTAATCCTAACCCGTACGCTAACACTAACCCGCGCCCTCACACGCACGCTCCCCCTAAACCGTTGACGTACCTTCACCTAGACCCTAAACCGTCCCCGTCCCCTAACCCTAACCCTAGCCCGAACCCTAACCCTAACCCTTCCCCGAAGCCTGACCCTCACCCGTCACCTAATCCTAACCCGTACGCTAACACTAACCCACGCCCTCACACGCACGCTCCCCCTAAAGCGTTGCCGTACCCTCACCTGGACCCTAAACCGTCCCCGTCCCCTAACCCTAACCCTAGCCCGAACCCTAACCCTAACCCTTCCCCGAAGCCTGACCCTCACCCGTCCCCTAATCCTAACCCGTACGCTAACACTAACCCACGCCCTCACACGCACGCTCGCCCTAAAGCGTTGCCGTACCCTCACCTGGACCCTAAACCGTCCCCGTCCCCTAACCCTAACCCTAGCCCGAACCCTAACCCTAACCCTTCCCCGAAGCCTGACCCTCACCCGTCCCCTAATCCTAACCCGTACTCTAACACTAACCCACGCCCTCACACGCACGCTCCCCCTAAAGCGTTGCCGTACCCTCTCCTGGATCCTAAACCGTCCCCGTCCCCTAACCCTAACCCTAGCCCGAACCCTAACCCTAACCCTTCCCCGAAGCCTGACCCTCACCCGTCCCCTAATCCTAACCCGTACGCTAACACTAACCGCGCCCTCACACGCACGCTCCCCCTAAAGCGTTGCCGTACCCTCACCTGGACCCTAAACCGTCCCCGTCCCCTAACCCTAACCCTAGCCCGATCCCTAACCCTAACCCTTCCCCGAAGCCTGACGCTCACCCGTCCCCTAATCCTAACCCGTACGCTAACACTAACCCACGCCCTCACACGCACGCTCCCCCTAAAGCGTTGCCGTACCCTCACCTGGACCTAAACCGTCCCCGTCCCCTAACCCTAACCCTAGCCCGAACCCTAACCCTAATCCTTCCCTGAAGCCTGACCCTCACCCGTCCCCTAATCCTAACCCGTACGCTAACACTAACCCGTGCCCTCACACGCACGCTCCCCCTAAAGCGTTGCCGTACCCTCACCTGGACCCTAAACCGTCCCCGTCCCCTAACCCTAACCCTAGCCCGAACCCTAACCCTAACCCTTCCCCGAAGCCTGACACTCACCCGTCCCCTAATCCTAACCCGTACGCTAACACTAACCCGCGCCCTCACACGCACGCTCCCCCTAAAGCGTTGCCGTACCCTCACCTGGACCCTAAACCGTCCCCGTCCCCTAACCCTAACCCTAGCCCGAACCCTAACCCTAACCCTTCCCCGAAGCCTGACCCTCACCCGTCCCCTAATCCTAACCCGTACGCTAACACTAACCCACGCCCTCACACGCACGCTCCCCCTAAAGCGTTGCCGTACCCTCACCTGGACCCTAAACCGTCCCCGTCCCCTACCCTAACCCTAGCCCGAACCCTAACCCTAACCCTTCCCCGAAGCCTGACCCTCACCCGTCCCCTAATCCTAACCCGTACGCTAACACTAACCCGCGCCCTCACACGCACGCTCCCCCTAAAGCGTTGCCGTACCCTCACCTGGACCCTAAACCTTCCCCGTCCCCTAACCCTAACCCTTGCCCGAACCCTAACCCTAACCCTTCCCCGAAGCCTGACCCTCACCCGTCCCCTAATCCTAACCCGTACGCTAACACTAACCCGCGCCCTCACACGCACGCTCCCCCTAAAGCGTTGCCGTACCCTCACCTGGACCCTAAACCGTCCCCGTCCCCTAACCCTAACCCTAGCCCGATCCCTAACCCTAACCCTTCCCGAAGCCTGACCCTCACCCGTCCCCTAATCCTAACCCGTACGCTAACACTAACCCACGCCCTCACACGCACGCTCCCCCTAAAGCGTTGCCGTACCCTCACCTGGACCCTAAACCGTCCCCGTCCCCTAACCCTAACCCTAGCCCCAACCCTAACCCTAACCCTTCCCCGAAGCCTGACCCTCACCCGTCCCCTAATCCTAAGCCGTACGCTAACACTAACCCGCGCCCTCACACGCACGCTCCCCCTAAAGCGTTGCCATACCCTCACCTGGACCCTAAACCGTCCCCGTCCCCTAACCCTAACCCTAGCCCGAACCCTAACCCTAACCCTTCCCCGAAGTCTGACCCTCACCCGTCCCCTAATCCTAACCCGTACGCTAACACTAACCCGCGCCCTCACACGCACGCTCCCCCTAAAGCGTTGCCGTACCCTCACCTAGACCCTAAACCGTCCCCGTCCCCTAACCCTAACCCTAGCCCGAACCCTAACCCTAACCCTTCCCCGAAGCCTGACCCTCACCCGTCCCCTAATCCTAACCCGTACGCTAACACTAACCCGCGCCCTCACACGCACGCTCCCCCTAAAGCGTTGCCTTACCCTCACCTGGACCCTAAACCGTCCCCGTCCCCTAACCCTAACCCTAGCCCGATCCCTAACCCTAAACCTTCCCCGAAGCCTGACGCTCACCCGTCCCCTAATCCTAACCCGTACGCTAACACTAACCCACGCCCTCACACGCACGCTCCCCCTAAAGCGTTGCCGTACCTTCACCTGGACCCTAAACCGTCCCCGTCCCCTAACCCTAACCCTAGCCCGAACCCTAACCCTAATCCTTCCCCGAAGCCTGACCCTCACCCGTCCCCTAATCCTAACCCGTACGCTAACACTAACCCGCGCCCTCACACGCACGCTCCCCCTAAACCGTTGCCGTACCCTCACCTGGACCCTAAACCGTCCCCGTCCCTTAACCCTAACCCTAGCCTGAACCCTAACCCTAACCCTTCCCCGAAGCCTGACCCTCACCCGTCCCCTAATCCTAACCCGTACGCTAACACTAACCCACGCCCTCACACGCACGCTCGCCCTAAAGCGTTGCCATACCCTCACCTGGACCCTAAACCGTCCCCGTCCCCTAACCCTAACCCTAGCCCGAACCCTAACCCTAACCCTTCCCCGAAGCCTGACCCTCACCCGTCCCCTAATCCTAACACGTACGCTAACACTAACCCACGCCCTCACACGCACGCTCCCCCTAAAGCGTTGCCGTACCCTCACCTGGACCCTAAACCGTCCCCGTCCCCTAATCCTAACCCTAGCTCGAACCCTAACCCTAACCCTTCCCCGAAGCCTGACCCTCACCCGTCCCCTAATCCTAACCCGTACGCTAACACTAACCCGCGCCCTCACACGCACGCTCCCCCTAAAGCGTTGCCGTACCCTCACCTGGACCCTAAACCTTCCCCGTCCCCTAACCCTAACCCTTGCCCGAACCCTAACCCTAACACTTCCCCGAAGCCTGACGCTCACCCGTCCCCTAATCCTAACCCGTACGCTAACACTAACCCGCGCCCTCACACGCACGCTCCCCCTAAAGCGTTGCCGTACCCTCACCTGGACCCTAAACCGTCCCCGTCCCCTAACCCTAACCCTAGCCCGATCCCTAACCCTAACCCTTCCCCGAAGCCTGACCCTCACCCGTCCCCTAATCCTAACCCGTACGCTAACACTAACCCACGCCCTCACACGCACGCTCCACCTAAAGCGTTGCCGTACCCTCACCTGGACCCTAAACCATCCCCGTCCCCTAACCCTAACCCTAGCCCGAACCCTAACCCTAACCCTTCCCCGAAGCCTGACCCTCACCCGTCCCCTAATCCTAAGCCGTACGCTAACACTAACCCGCGCCCTCACACGCACGCTCCCCCTAAAGCGTTGCCGTACCCTCACCTGGACCCTAAACCGTCCCCGTCCCCTAACCCTAACCCTAGCCCGAACCCTAACCCTAAACCTTCCCCGAATCTGACCCTCACCCGTCCCCTAATCCTAACCCGTACGCTAACACTAACCCGCGCCCTCACACGCACGCTCCCCCTAAAGCGTTGCCGTACACACACCTGGACCCTAAACCGTCCCCGTCCCCTAACCCTAACCCTAGCCCGAACCCTAACCCTAACCCTTCCCCGAAGCCTGACCCTCACCCGTCCCCTAATCCTAACCCGTACGCTAACACTAACCCACGCCCTCACATGCACGCTCCCCCTAAAGCGTTGCCGTACCCTCACCTGGACCCTGAACCGTCCCCGTCCCCTAACCCTAACCCTAGCCCGATCCCTAACCCTAACCCTTCCCCGAAGCCTGACGCTCACCCGTCCCCTAATCCTAACCCGTACGCTAACACTAACCCACGCCCTCACACGCACGCTCCCCCTAAAGCGTTGCCGTACCCTCACCTGGACCCTAAACCGTCCCCGTCCCCTAACCCTAACCCTAGCCCAAACCCTAACCTTAATCCTTCCCCGAAGCCTGACCCTCACCCGTCCCCTAATCCTAACCCGTACGCTAACACTAACCCGCGCCCTCACACGCACGCTCCCCCTAAACCGTTGCCGTATCCTCACCTGGACCCTAAACCGTCCCCGTCCCCTAACCCTAACCCTAGCCCGAACCCTAACCCTAACACTTCCCCGAAGCCTGAACCTCACCCGTCCCCTAATCCTAACCCGTACGCTAACACTAACCCACGCCCTCGCACGCACGCTCGCCCTAAAGCGTTGCCGTACCCTCACCTGGACCCTAAACCGTCCCCGTCCCCTAACCCTAACCCTAGCCCGAACCCTAACCCTAACCCTTCCCCGAAGCCTGACCCTCACCCGTCCCCTAATCCTAACCCGTACGCTAACACTAACCCACGCCCTCACACGCACGCTCCCCCTAAAGCGTTGCCGTACCCTCACCTGGACCCTAAACCGTCCCCGTCCCCTAATCCTAACCCTAGCCCGAACCCTAACCCTAACCCTTCCCCGAAGCCTGACGCTCACCCGTCCCCTAATCCTAACCCGTACGCTAACACTAACCCGCGCCCTCACACGCATGCTCCCCCTAAAGCGTTGCCGTACCCTCACCTGGACCCTAAACCGTCCCCGTCCCCTAACGCTAACCCTAGCCCGATCCCTAACCCTAACCCTTCCCCGAAGCCTGACCCTCACCCGTCCCCTAATCCTAACCCGTACGCTAACACTAACCCACGCCCTCACACGCACGCTCCCCCTAAAGCGTTGCCGTACCCTCACCTGGACCCTAAACCAACCCCGTCCCCTAACCCTAACCCTAGCCCGAACCCTAACCCTAACCCTTCCCCGAAGCCTGACCCTCACCCTCCCCTAATCCTAAGCCGTACGCTAACACTAACCCGCGCCCTCACACGCACGCTCCCCCTAAAGCGTTGCCGTACCCTCACCTGGACCCTAAACCGTCCCCGTCCCCTAACCCTAACCCTAGCCCGAACCCTAACCCTAACCCTTCCCCGAATCTGACCCTCACCCGTCCCCTAATCCTAACCCGTACGCTAACACTAACCCGCGCCCTCACACGCACGCTCCCCCTGAAGCGTTGCCGTACCCTCACCTGGACCCTAAACCGTCCCCGTCCCCTAACCCTAACCCTAGCCCGAACCCTAACCCTAACCCTTCCCCGAAGCCTGACCCTCACCCGTCCCCTAATCCTAACCCGTACGCTAACACTAACCCGCGCCCTCACACGCACGCTCCCCCTAAAGCGTTGCCGTACCTTCACCTGGACCCTAAACCGTCCCCGTCCCCTAACCCTAACCCTAGCCCGATCCCTAACCCTAACCCTTCCCCGAAGCCTGACCCTCACCCGTCCCCTAATCCTAACCCGTACGCTAACACTAATGCGCGCCCTCACACGCACGCTCCCCCTAAAGCGTTGCCGTACCCTCACCTGGACCCTAAACCGTCCCCGTCCCCTAACCCTAACCCTAGCCCGAACCCTAACCCTAACCCTTCCCCGAAGCCTGACCCTCACCCGTCCCCTAATCCTAAGCCGTACGCTAACACTAACCCGCGCCCTCACACGCACGCTCCCCCTAAAGCGTTGCCGTACCCTCACCTGGACCCTAAACCGTCCCCGTCCCCTAACCCTAACCCTAGCCCGAACCCTAACCCTAACCCTTTCCCGAAGCCTGACCCTCACCCGTCCCCTAATCCTAACCCGTACGCTAACACTAACCCACGCCCTCACACGCACGCTCCCCCTAAAGCGTTGCCGTACCCTCACCTGGACCCTAAACCGTCCCCGTCCCCTAACCCTAACCCTAGCCCGAACCCTAACCCTAACCCTTCCCCGAAGCCTGACCCTCACCCGTCCCCTAATCCTAACCCGTACGCTAACACTAACCCGCGCCCTCACACGCACGCTCCCCCTAAAGCGTTGCCTTACCCTCACCTGGACCCTAAACCGTCCCCGTCCCCTAACCCTAACCCTAGCCCGATCCCTAACCCTAACCCTTCCCCGAAGCCTGACGCTCACCCGTCCCCTAATCCTAACCCGTACGCTAACACTAACCCACGCCCTCACACGCACGCTCCCCCTAAGGCGTTGCCGTACCCTCACCTGGACCCTAAGCCATCCCCGTCCCCTAACCCTAACCCTAGCCCGAAACCTAACCCTAACCCTTCCCCGAAGCCTGACCCTCACCCGTCCCCTAATCCTAACCCGTACGCTAACACTAACCCACGCCCTCACACGCCCGCTCCCCCTAAAGCGTTGCCGTACCCTCACCTGGACCCTAAACCTTCCCCGTCCCCTAACCCTAACCCTTGCCCGAACCCTAACCCTAACCCTTACCCGAAGCCTGACGCTCACCCGTCCCCTAATCCTAACCCGTACGCTAACACTAACCCGCGCCCTCACACGCACGCTCCCCCTAAAGCGTTGCCGTACCCTCACCTGGACCCTAAACCGTCCCCGTCCCCTAACCCTAACCCTAGCCCGATCCCTAACCCTAACCCTTCCCCGAAGCCTGACCCTCACCCGTCCCCTAATCCTAACCCGTACGCTAACACTAACCCACGCCCTCACACGCACGCTCCCCCTAAAGCGTTGCCGTACCCTCACCTGGACCCTAAACCATCCCCGTCCCCTAACCCTAACCCTAGCCCGAACCCTAACCCTAACCCTTCCCCGAAGCCTGACCCTCACCCGTCCCCTAATCCTAAGCCGTACGCTAACACTAACCCGCGCCCTCACACGCACGCTCCCCCTAAAGCGTTGCCGTACCCTCACCTGGACCCTAAACCGTCCCCGTCCCCTAACCCTAACCCTAGCCCGAACCCTAACCCTAACCCTTCCCCGAATCTGACCCTCACCCGTCCCCTAATCCTAACCCGTACGCTAACACTAACCCGCGCCCTCACACGCACGCTCCCCCTAAACCGTTGCCGTACCGTCACCTGGACCCTAAACCGTCCCCGTCCCCTAACCCTAACCCTAGCCCGAACTTTAACCCTAACCCTTCCCCGAAGCCTGACCCTCACCCGTCCCCTAATCCTAACCCGTACGCTAACACTAACCCGCGCCCTCACACACACGCTCCCCCTAAAGCGTTGCCATACCCTCACCTGGACCCTAAACCGTCCCCGTCCCCTAACCCTAACCCTAGCCCGAACCCTAACCCTAACCCTTCCCCGAAGCCTGACCCTCACCCGTCCCCTAATCCTAACCCGTACGCTAACACTAACCCACGCCGTCACATGCACGCTCACCCTAAAGCGTTGCCGTACCCTCACCTGGACCCTAAACCGTCCCCGTCCCCTAACCCTAACCCTAGCCCGAACCCTAACCCTAACACTTCCCCGAAGCCTGACCCTCACCCGTCCCCTAATCCTAACCCGTACGCTAACACTAACCCACGCCCTCACACGCACGCCCCCCCTAAAGCGTTGCCGTACCCTCACCTGGACCCTAAACCGTCCCCGTCCCCTAACCCTAACCCTAGCCCGATCCCTAACCCTAACCCTTCCCCGAAGCCTGACGCTCACCCATCCCCTAATCCTAACCCGTACGCTAACACTAACCCACGCCCTCACACGCACGCTCCCCCTAAGGCGTTGCCGTACCCTCACCTGGACCCTAAACCGTCCCCGTCCCCTAACCCTAACCCTAGCCCGATCCCTAACCCTAACCCTTCCCCGAAGCCTGACGCTCACCCGTCCCCTAATCCTAACCCGTACGCTAACACTAACCCACGCCCTCACACGCACGCTCCCCCTAAGGCGTTGCCGTACCCTCACCTGGACCCTAAACCGTCCCCGTCCCCTAACCCTAACCCTAGCCCGAACCCTAACCGTAATCCTTCCCCGAAGCCTGACCCTAACCCGTCCCCTAATCCTAACCCGTACGCTAACACTAACCCGCGCCCTCACATGCACGCTCCCCCTAAACCGTTGCCGTACCCTCACCTGGACCCTAAACCGTCCCCGTCCCCTAACCCTAACCCTAGCCCGAACCCTAACCCTAACCCTTCCCCGAAGCCTGACCCTCACCCGTCCCCTAATCCTAACCCGTACGCTAACACTAACCCACGCCCTCACACGCACGCTCGCCCTAAAGCGTTGCCGTACCCTCACCTGGACCCTAAGCCGTCCCCGTCCCCTAACCCTAACCCTAGCCCGAACCCTAACCCTAACCCTTCCCCGAAGCCTGACCCTCACCCGTCCCCTAATCCTAACCCGTACGCTAACACTAACCCGCGCCCTCACACGCACGCTCCCCCTAAAGCGTTGCCGTACCCTCACCTGGACCCTAAACCTTCCCCGTCCCCTAACCCTAACCCTTGCCCGAACCCTAACCCTAACCCTTCCCCGAAGCCTGACGCTCACCCGTCCCCTAATCCTAACCCGTACGCTAACACTAACCCGCGCCCTCACACGCACGCTCCCCCTAAAGCGTTGCCGTACCCTCACCTGGACCCTAAACCGTCCCCGTCCCCTAACCCTAACCCTAGCCCGATCCCTAACCCTAACCCTTCCCCGAAGCCTGACCCTCACCCGTCCCCTAATCCTAACCCGTACGCTAACACTAACCCACGCCCTCACACGCACGCTCCCCCTAAAGCGTTGCCGTACCCTCACCTGGACCCTAAACCATCCCCGTCCCCTAACCCTAACCCTAGCCCGAACCCTAACCCTAACCCTTCCCCGAAGCCTGACCCTCACCCGTCCCCTAATCCTAAGCCGTACGCTAACACTAACCCGCGCCCTCACACGCACGCTCCCCCTAAAGCGTTGCCGTACCCTCACCTGGACCCTAAACCGTCCCCGTCCCCTAACCCTAACCCTAGCCCGAACCCTAACCCTAACCCTTCCCCGAATCTGACCCTCACCCATCCCCTAATCCTAACCCGTACGCTAACACTAACCCGCGCCCTCACACGCACGCTCCCCCTAAACCGTTGCCGTACCCTCACCTGGACCCTAAACCGTCCCCGTCCCCTAACCCTAACCCTAGCCCGAACTTTAACCCTAACACTTCCCCGAAGCCTGACCCTCACCCGTCCCCTAATCCTAACCCGTACGCTAACACTAACCCGCGCCCTCACACACACGCTCCCCCTAAAGCGTTGCCGTACCCTCACCTGGACCCTAAACCGTCCCCGTCCCCTAACCCTAACCCTAGCCCGAACCCTAACCCTAACCCTTCCCCGAAGCCTGACCCTCACCCGTCCCCTAATCCTAACCCGTACGCTAACACTAACCCACGCCGTCACATGCACGCTCACCCTAAAGCGTTGCCGTACCCTCACCTGGACCCTAAACCGTCCCCGTCCCCTAACCCTAACCCTAGCCCGAACCCTAACCCTAACACTTCCCCGAAGCCTGACCCTCACCCGTCCCCTAATCCTAACCCGTACGCTAACACTAACCCACGCCCTCACACGCACGCCCCCCCTAAAGCGTTGCCGTACCCTCACCTGGACCCTGAACCGTCCCCGTCCCCTAACCCTAACCCTAGCCCGAACCCTAACCCTAACCCTTCCCCGAAGCCTGACCCTCACCCGTCCCCTAATCCTAACCCGTACGCTAACACTAACCCGCGCCCTCACACGCACGCTCCCCCTAAAGCGTTGCCGTACCCTCACCTGGACCCTAAACCTTCCCCGTCCCCTAACCCTAACCCTTTCCCGAACCCTAACCCTAACCCTTCCCCGAAGCCTGACCCTCACCCGTTCCCTAATCCTAACCCGTACGCTAACACTAACCCGCGCCCTCACACGCACGCTCCCCCTAAAGCGTTGCCGTACCCTCACCTGGACCCTAAACCGTCCCCGTCCCCTAACCCTAACCCTAGCCCGATCCCTAACCCTAACCCTTCCCCGAAGCCTGACCCTCACCCGTCCCCTAATCCTAACCCGTACGCTAACACTAACCCACGCCCTCACACCCACGCTCCCCCTAAAGCGTTGCCGTACCCTCACCTGGACCCTAAACCGTCCCCGTCCCCTATCCATATCCCTAGCCCGAACCCTAACCCTAATCCTTACCGTAAGCCTGACCCTCACCCGTCCCCTAATCCTAACCCGTACGCTAACACTAACCCGCGCCCTCACACGCACGCTCACCCTAAAGCGTTGCCGTACCCTCACCTGGACCCTAAACCGTCCGCGTCCCCTAACCCTAACCCTAGCCCGAACCCTAACCCTAACCCTTCCCCGAAGCCTGACACTCACCCGTCCCCTAATCCTAACCCGTACGCTAACACTAACCCGCGACCTCACACGCACGGTCCCCCTAAAGCGTGGCCGTACCCTCACCTAGACCCTAAACCGTCCCCGTCCCCTAACCCTAACCCTAGCCCCAACCCTAACCCTAACCCTTCCCCGAAGCCTGACCCTCACCCGTCCCCTAATCCTAACCCGCACGCTAACACTAACCCGCGCCCTCACACACACGCTCCCCCTAAAGCGTTGCCATACCCTCACGTGGACCCTAAACCGTCCCCTTCCCCTAACCCTAACCCTAGCCCGAACCCTAACCCTAATCCTTCCCCGAAGCCTGACCCTCACCCGTCCCCTAATCCTAACCCGTACGCTAACACTAACCCGCGCCCTCACACGCACGCTCACCCTACAGCGTTGCCATACCCTCACCTGGACCCTAAACCGTCCCCGTCCCCTAACCCTAACCCTAGCCCGAACCCTAACCCTAACCCTTCCCCGAAGCCTGACCCTCACCCGTCCCATAATCCTAACCCGTACGCTAACACTAACCTGCGCCCTCACACGCACGCTCCCCCTAAAGCGTTGCCGTACCCTCACCTGGACCCTAAACCGTCCCCGTCCCCTAACCCTAACCCTAGCCCGAACCGTAAACCTAATCCTTCCCCTAAGCCTGACCCTCACCCATCCCCTAATCCTAACCCGTACGCTAACACTAACCCGCGCCCTCACACGCACGCTCCCCCTAAAGCGTTGCCGTACCCTCACCTGGACCCTAAACCGTCCCCGTCCCCTAAACCTAACCCTAGCCCGAACCCTAACCCTAACCCTTCCCCGAAGCCTGACACTCACCCGTCCCCTAATCCTAACCCGTACGCTAACACTAACCCGCGCCCTCACACGCACGGTCCCCCTAAAGCGTTGCCGTACCCTCACCTAGACCCTAAACCGTCCCCGTCCCCTAACCCTAACCCTAGCCCGAACCCTAACCCTAACCCTTCCCCGAAGCCTGACCCTCACCTGTCCCCTAATCCTAACCCGTACGCTAACACTAACCTGCGCCCTCACACGCACGCTCCCCCTAAAGCGTTGCCGTACCCTCACCTGGACCCTAAACCGTCCCCGTCCCCTAACCCTAACCCTAGCCCGAACCCTAACCCTAACCCTTCCCCGAGGCCTGACCCTCACCCGTCCCCTAATCCTAACCCGCACGCTAACACTAACCTGCGCCCTCACACGCACGCTCCCCCTAAAGCGTTGCCGTACCCTCACCTGGACCCTAAACCGTCCCCGTCCCCTAACCCTAACCCTAGCCCGAACCCTAACCCTAACCCTTCCCCGAAGCCTGACCCTCACCCGTCCCCTAATCCTAACCCGTACGCTAACACTAACCCGCGCCCTCACACGCACGCTCCCCCTAAAGCGTTGCCGTACCCTCACCTGGACCCTAAACCGTCCCCGTCCCCTAACCCTAACCCTAGCCCGAACCCTAACCCTAACCCTTCCGCGAAGCCTGACCCTCACCCGTCCCCTAATCCTAACCCGTACGCTAACACTAACCCGCGCCCTCACACGCACGCTCCCCCTAAAGCGTTGCCGTACCCTCACCTGGACCCTAAACCGTCCCCGTCCCCTAACCCTAACCCAAGCCCGAACCCTAACCCTAACCCTTCCCCGAAGCCTGACCCTCAACCGTCCCCTAATCCTAACCCGTACGCTAACACTAACCCGCGCCCTCACACGCACGCTCCCCCTAAAGCGTTGCCGTACCCTCACCTGGACCCTAAACCGTCCCCGTCCCCTAACCCTAACCCTAGCCCGAACCCTAACCCTAACCCTTCCCCGAAGCCTGACCCTCACCCGTCCCCTAATCCTAACCCGTACGCTAACACTAACCCGCGCCCTCACACGCACGCTCCCCCTAAAGCGTTGCCGTACCCTCACCTGGACCCTAAACCGTCCCCGTCCCCTAACCCTAACCCTAGCCCGAACCCTAACCCTAACCCTTCCGCGAAGCCTGACCCTCACCCGTCCCCTAATCCTAACCCGTACGCTAACACTAACCCGCGCCCTCACACGCACGCTCCCCCTAAAGCGTTGCCGTACCCTCACCTGGACCCTAAACCGTCCCCGTCCCCTAACCCTAACCCAAGTCCGAACCCTAACCCTAACCCTTCCCCGAAGCCTGACCCTCACCCGTCCCCTAATCCTAACCCGTACGCTAACACTAACCCGCGCCCTCACACGCACGCTCCCCCTAAAGCGTTGCCGTACCCTCACCTGGACCCTAAACCGTCCCCGTCCCCTAACCCTAACCCTAGCCCGAACCCTAACCCTAACCCTTCCCCGAAGCCTGACGCTCACCTATCCCCTAATCCTAACCCGTACGCTAACACTAACCCACACCCTCACACGCACGCTCCCCCTAAAGCGTTGCCGTACCCTCACCTGGACCCTAAACCGTCCCCGTCCCCTAACCCTAACCCTAGCCCGAACCCTAACCCTAACCCTTCCCCGAAGCCTGACCCTCACCCGTCCCCTAATCCTAACCCGCACGCTAACACTAACCCGCGCCCTCACACGCACGCTCCCCCTAAAGCGTTGCCGTACCCTCACCTGGACCCTAAACCGTCCCCGTCCCCTAACCCTAACCCTAGCCCGAACCCTAACACTAATCCTTCCCCGAAGCCTGACCCTCACCCGTCCCCTATTCCTAACCCGTACGCTAACACTAACCCGCGCCCTCACACGCACGCTCACCCTACAGCGTTGCCATACCCTCACCTGGACCCTAAACCGTCCCCGTCCCCTAACCCTAAGCCTAGCCCGAACCCTAACCCTAACCCTTCCCCGAAGCCTGACCCTCACCCGTCCCCTAATCCTAACCCGTACGCTAACACTAACCTGCGCCCTCACACGCACGCTCCCCCTAAAGCGTTGCCATACCCTCACCTGGACCCTAAACCGTCCCCGTCCCCTAACCCTAACCCTAGCCCGAACCCTAACCCTAACCCTTCCCCGAAGCCTGACCCTCACACGTCCCGTAATCCTAACCCGTACGCTAACACTAATGCGCGCCCTCACACGCACGCTCCCCCTAAAGCGTTGCCGTACCCTCACCTGGACCCTAAACCGTCCCCGTCCCCTAACCCTAACCCTAGCCCGAACCCTAACCCTAACCCTTCCCCGAAGCCTGACACTCACCCGTCCCCTAATCCTAACCCGTACGCTAACACTAACCCGCGCCCTCACACGCACGGTCCCCCTAAAGCGTTGCCGTACCCTCACCTAGACCCTAAACCGTCCCCGTCCCCTAACCCTAACCCTAGCCCCAACCCTAACCCTAACCCTTCCCCGAAGCCTGACCCACACCTGTCCCCTAATCCTAACCCGTACGCTAACACTAACCTGCGCCCTCACACGCACGCTCCCCCTAAAGCGTTGCCGTACCCTCACCTAGACCCTAAACCGTCCCCGTCCCCTAACCCTAACCCTAGCCCCAACCCTAACCCTAACCCTTCCCCGAAGCCTGACCCTCACCTGTCCCCTAATCCTAACCCGTACGCTAACACTAACCTGCGCCCTCACACGCACGCTCCCCCTAAAGCGTTGCCGTACCCTCACCTGGGCCCTAAACCGTCCCCGTCCCCTAACCCTAACCCTAGCCCGAACCCTAACCCTAACCCTTCCCCGAAGCCTGACCCTCACCCGTCCCCTAATCCTAACCCGTACGCTAACACTAACCCGCGCCCTCACACGCACGCTCCCCCTAAAGCGTTGCCGTACCCTCACCTGGACCCTAAACCGTCCCCATCCCCTAACCCTAACCCTAGCCCGAACCCTAACCCTAACCCTTCCGCGAAGCCTGACCCTCACCCGTCCCCTAATCCTAACCCGTACGCTAACACTAACCCGCGCCCTCACACGCACGCTCCCCCTAAAGCGTTGCCGTACCCTCACCTGGACCCTAAACCGTCCCCGTCCCCTAACCCTAACCCTAGCCCGAACGCTAACCCTAACCCTTCCCCGAAGCCTGACGCTCACCCGTCCCCTAATCCTAACCCGTACGCTAACACTAATGCGCGCCCTCAAACGCACGCTCCTCCTAAAGCGTTGCCGTACCCTCACCTGGACCCTAAACCGTCCCCGTCCCCTAACCCTAACCCTAGCCCGAACCCTAAACCTAACCCTTCCCCGAAGCCTGACCCTCAAACGTCCCCTAATCCTAACCCGTACGCTAACACTAACCCGCGCCCTCACACGCACGCTCCCCCTAAAGCGTTGCCGTACCCTCACCTGGACCCTAAACCGTCCCCGTCCCCTAACCCTAACCCTAGCCCGAACCCTAACCCTAACCCTTCCCCGAAGCCTGACCCTCACCCGTCCCCTAATCCTAACCCGCACGCTAACACTAACCCGCGCCCTCACACGCACGCTTCCCCTAAAGCGTTGCCGTACCCTCACCTGGACCCTAAACCGTCCCCGTCCCCTAACCCTAACCCTAGCCCGAACCCTAACCCTAACCCTTCCCCGAAGCCTGACCCTCACCCGTCCCCTAATCCTAACCCGCACGCTAACCCTAACGCGCGCCCTCACACGCACGCTCCCCTAAAGCGTTGCCGTACCCTCACCTGGACCCTAAACCGTCCCCGTCCCCTAACCCTAACCCTAGCCCGAACCCTAACCCTAACCCTTCCGCGAAGCCTGACCCTCACCCGTCCCCTAATCCTAACCCGTACGCTAACACTAACCCGCGCCCTCAGACGCACGCTCCCCCTAAAGCGTTGCCGTACCCTCACCTGGACCCTAAACCGTCCCCGTCCCCTAACCCTAACCCAAGCCCGAACCCTAACCCTAACCCTTCCCCGAAGCCTGACCCTCACCCGTCCCATAATCCTAACCCGTACGCTAACACTAACCCGCGCCCTCACACGCACGCTCCCCCTAAAGCGTTGCCGTACCCTCACCTGGACCCTAAACCGTCCCCGTCCCCTAACCCTAACCCTAGCCCGAACCCTAACCCTAACCCTTCCCCGAAGCCTGACGCTCACCTATCCCCTAATCCTAACCCGTACGCTAACACTAACCCACACCCTCACACGCACGCTCCCCCTAAAGCGTTGCCGTACCCTCACCTGGACCCTAAACCGTCCCCGTCCCCTAACCCTAACCCTAGCCCGAACCCTAACCCTAACCCTTCCCCGAAGCCTGACCCTCACCCGTCCCCTAATCCTAACCCGCACGCTAACACTAACCCGCGCCCTCACACGCACGCTCCCCCTAAAGCGTTGCCGTACCCTCACCTGGACCCTAAACCGTCCCCGTCCCCTAACCCTAACCCTAGCCCGAACCCTAACCCTAATCCTTCCCCGAAGCCTGACCCTCACCCGTCCCCTATTCCTAACCCGTACGCTAACACTAACCCGCGCCCTCACACGCACGCTCACCCTACAGCGTTGCCATACCCTCACCTGGACCCTAAACCGTCCCCGTCCCCTAACCCTAAGCCTAGCCCGAACCCTAACCATAAACCTTCCCCGAAGCCTGACCCTCACCCGTCCCGTAATCCTAACCCGTACGCTAACACTAATGCGCGCCCTCACACGCACGCTCCCCCTAAAGCGTTGCCGTACCCTCACCTGGACCCTAAACCGTCCCCGTCCCCTAACCCTAACCCTAGCCCGAACCCTAACCCTAACCCTTCCCCGAAGCCTGACACTCACCCGTCCCCTAATCCTAACCCGTACGCTAACACTAACCCGCGCCCTCACACGCACGGTCCCCCTAAAGCGTTGCCGTACCCTCACCTAGACCCTAAACCGTCCCCGTCCCCTAACCCTAACCCTAGCCCCAACCCTAACCCTAACCCTTCCCCGAAGCCTGACCCTCACCTGTCCCCTAATCCTAACCCGTACGCTAACACTAACCTGCGCCCTCACACGCACGCTCCCCCTAAAGCGTTGCCGTACCCTCACCTAGACCCTAAACCGTCCCCGTCCCCTAACCCTAACCCTAGCCCCAACCCTAACCCTAACCCTTCCCCGAAGCCTGACCCTCACCTGTCCCCTAATCCTAACCCGTACGCTAACACTAACCTGCGCCCTCACACGCACGCTCCCCCTAAAGCGTTGCCGTACCCTCACCTGGACCCTAAACCGTCCCCGTCCCCTAACCCTAACCCTAGCCCGAACCCTAACCCTAACCCTTCCCCGAAGCCTGACCCTCACCCGTCCCCTAATCCTAACCCGTACGCTAACACTAACCCACGCCGTCACATGCACGCTCACCCTAAAGCGTTGCCGTACCCTCACCTGGACCCTAAACCGTCCCCGTCCCCTAACCCTAACCCTAGCCCGAACCCTAACCCTAACACTTCCCCGAAGCCTGACCCTCACCCGTCCCCTAATCCTAACCCGTACGCTAACACTAACCCACGCCCTCACACGCACGCCCCCCCTAAAGCGTTGCCGTACCCTCACCTGGACCCTGAACCGTCCCCGTCCCCTAACCCTAACCCTAGCCCGAACCCTAACCCTAACCCTTCCCCGAAGCCTGACCCTCACCCGTCCCCTAATCCTAACCCGTACGCTAACACTAACCCGCGCCCTCACACGCACGCTCCCCCTAAAGCGTTGCCGTACCCTCACCTGGACCCTAAACCTTCCCCGTCCCCTAACCCTAACCCTTTCCCGAACCCTAACCCTAACCCTTCCCCGAAGCCTGACCCTCACCCGTTCCCTAATCCTAACCCGTACGCTAACACTAACCCGCGCCCTCACACGCACGCTCCCCCTAAAGCGTTGCCGTACCCTCACCCGGACCCTAAACCGTCCCCGTCCCCTAACCCTAACCCTAGCCCGATCCCTAACCCTAACCCTTCCCCGAAGCCTGACCCTCACCCGTCCCCTAATCCTAACCCGTACGCTAACACTAACCCACGCCCTCACACCCACGCTCCCCCTAAAGCGTTGCCGTACCCTCACCTGGACCCTAAACCGTCCCCGTCCCCTATCCCTATCCCTAGCCCGAACCCTTACCCTAATCCTTACCGTAAGCCTGACCCTCACCCGTCCCCTAATCCTAACCCGTACGCTAACACTAACCCGCGCCCTCACACGCACGCTCACCCTAAAGCGTTGCCGTACCCTCACCTGGACCCTAAACCGTCCGCGTCCCCTAACCCTAACCCTAGCCCGAACCCTAACCCTAACCCTTCCCCGAAGCCTGACACTCACCCGTCCCCTAATCCTAACCCGTACGCTAACACTAAACCGCGCCCTCACACGCACGGTCCCCCTAAAGCGTGGCCGTACCCTCACCTAGACCCTAAACCGTCCCCGTCCCCTAACCCTAACCCTAGCCCCAACCCTAACCCTAACCCTTCCCCGAAGCCTGACCCTCACCCGTCCCCTAATCCTAACCCGCACGCTAACACTAACCCGCGCCCTCACACACACGCTCCCCCTAAAGCGTTGCCATACCCTCACGTGGACCCTAAACCGTCCCCTTCCCCTAACCCTAACCCTAGCCCGAACCCTAACCCTAATCCTTCCCCGAAGCCTGACCCTCACCCGTCCCCTAATCCTAACCCGTACGCTAACACTAACCCGCGCCCTCACACGCACGCTCACCCTACAGCGTTGCCATACCCTCACCTGGACCCTAAACCGTCCCCGTCCCCTAACCCTAACCCTAGCCCGAACCCTAACCCTAACCCTTCCCCGAAGCCTGACCCTCACCCGTCCCCTAATCCTAACCCGTACGCTAACACTAACCTGCGCCCTCACACGCACGCTCCCCCTAAAGCGTTGCCGTACCCTCACCTGGACCCTAAACCGTCCCCGTCCCGTAACTCTAACCCTAGCCCGAACCCTAACCCTAACACTTCCCCGAAGCCTGACCCTCACCCGTCCCCTAATCCTAACCCGTACGCTAACACTAACCTGCGCCCTCACACGCACGCTCCCCCTAAAGCGTTGCCGTACCCTCACCTGAACCCTAAACCGTCCCCGTCCCCTAACCCTAACCCTAGCCCGAACCCTAACCCTAACCCTTCCCCGAAGCCTGACGCTCACCCGTCCCCTAATCCTAACCCGTACGCTAACACTAACCCACGCCCTCACACGCACGCTCCCCCTAAAGCGTTGCCGTACCCTCACCTGGACCCTAAACCGTCCCCGTCCCCTAACCCTAACCCTAGCCCGAACCGTAAACCTAATCCTTCCCCTAAGCCTGACCCTCACCCATCCCCTAATCCTAACCCGTACGCTAACACTAACCCGCGCCCTCACACGCACGCTCCCCCTAAAGTGTTGCCGTACCCTCACCTGGACCCTAAACCGTCCCCGTCCCCTAAACCTAACCCTAGCCCGAACCCTAACCCTAACCCTTCCCCGAAGCCTGACACTCACCCGTCCCCTAATCCTAACCCGTACGCTAACACTAACCCGCGCCCTCACACGCACGGTCCCCCTAAAGCGTTGCCGTACCCTCACCTAGACCCTAAACCGACCCCGTCCCCTAACCCTAACCCTAGCCCGAACCCTAACCCTAACCCTTCCCCGAAGCCTGACCCTCACCTGTCCCCTAATCCTAACCCGTACGCTAACACTAACCTGCGCCCTCACACGCACGCTCCCCCTAAAGCGTTGCCGTACCCTCACCTGGACCCTAAACCGTCCCCGTCCCCTAACCCTAACCCTAGCCCGAACCCTAACCCTAACCCTTCCCCGAGGCCTGACCCTCACCCGTCCCCTAATCCTAACCCGCACGCTAACACTAACCTGCGCCCTCACACGCACGCTCCCCCTAAAGCCTTGCCGTACCCTCACCTGGACCCTAAACCGTCCCCGTCCCCTAACCCTAACCCTAGCCCGAACCCTAACCCTAACCCTTCCCCGAAGCCTGACCCTCACCCGTCCCCTAATCCTAACCCGTACGCTAACACTAACCCACGCCCTCACACGCACGCTCCCCCTAAAGCGTTGCCGTACCCTCACCTGGACCCTAAACCGTCCCCGTCCCCTAACCCTAACCCTAGCCCGAACCCTAACCCTAACCCTTCCGCGAAGCCTGACCCTCACCCGTCCCCTAATCCTAACCCGTACGCTAACACTAACCCGCGCCCTCACACGCACGCTCCCCCTAAAGCGTTGCCGTACCCTCACCTGGACCCTAAACCGTCCCCGTCCCCTAACCCTAACCCAAGCCCGAACCCTAACCCTAACCCTTCCCCGAAGCCTGACCCTCAACCGTCCCCTAATCCTAACCCGTACGCTAACACTAACCCGCGCCCTCACACGCACGCTCCCCCTAAAGCGTTGCCGTACCCTCACCTGGACCCTAAACCGTCCCCGTCCCCTAACCCTAACCCTAGCCCGAACCCTAACACTAACCCTTCCCCGAAGCCTGACCCTCACCCGTCCCCTAATCCTAACCCGTACGCTAACACTAACCCGCGCCCTCACACGCACGCTCCCCCTAAAGCGTTGCCGTACCCTCACCTGGACCCTAAACCGTCCCCGTCCCCTAACCCTAACCCTAGCCCGAACCCTAACCCTAACCCTTCCGCGAAGCCTGACCCTCACCCGTCCCCTAATCCTAACCCGTACGCTAACACTAACCCGCGCCCTCACACGCACGCTCCCCCTAAAGCGTTGCCGTACCCTCACCTGGACCCTAAACCGTCCCCGTCCCCTAACCCTAACCCAAGCCCGAACCCTAACCCTAACCCTTCCCCGAAGCCTGACCCTCACCCGTCCCCTAATCCTAACCCGTACGCTAACACTAACCCGCGCCCTCACACGCACGCTCCCCCTAAAGCGTTGCCGTACCCTCACCTGGACCCTAAACCGTCCCCGTCCCCTAACCCTAACCCTAGCCCGAACCCTAACCCTAACCCTTCCCCGAAGCCTGACGCTCACCTATCCCCTAATCCTAACCCGTACGCTAACACTAACCCACACCCTCACACGCACGCTCCCCCTAAAGCGTTGCCGTACCCTCACCTGGACCCTAAACCGTCCCCGTCCCCTAACCCTAACCCTAGCCCGAACCCTAACCCTAACCCTTCCCCGAAGCCTGACCCTCACCCGTCCCCTAATCCTAACCCGCACGCTAACACTAACCCGCGCCCTCACACGCACGCTCCCCCTAAAGCGTTGCCGTACCCTCACCTGGACCCTAAACCGTCCCCGTCCCCTAACCCTAACCCTAGCCCGAACCCTAACACTAATCCTTCCCCGAAGCCTGACCCTCACCCGTCCCCTATTCCTAACCCGTACGCTAACACTAACCCGCGCCCTCACACGCACGCTCACCCTACAGCGTTGCCATACCCTCACCTGGACCCTAAACCGTCCCCGTCCCCTAACCCTAAGCCTAGCCCGAACCCTAACCCTAACCCTTCCCCGAAGCCTGACCCTCACCCGTCCCCTAATCCTAACCCGTACGCTAACACTAACCTGCGCCCTCACACGCACGCTCCCCCTAAAGCGTTGCCATACCCTCACCTGGACCCTAAACCGTCCCCGTCCCCTAACCCTAACCCTAGCCCGAACCCTAACCCTAACCCTTCCCCGAAGCCTGACCCTCACCCGTCCCGTAATCCTAACCCGTACGCTAACACTAATGCGCGCCCTCACACGCACGCTCCCCCTAAAGCGTTGCCGTACCCTCACCTGGACCCTAAACCGTCCCCGTCCCCTAACCCTAACCCTAGCCCGAACCCTAACCCTAACCCTTCCCCGAAGCCTGACACTCACCCGTCCCCTAATCCTAACCCGTACGCTAACACTAACCCGCGCCCTCACACGCACGGTCCCCCTAAAGCGTTGCCGTACCCTCACCTAGACCCTAAACCGTCCCCGTCCCCTAACCCTAACCCTAGCCCCAACCCTAACCCTAACCCTTCCCCGAAGCCTGACCCACACCTGTCCCCTAATCCTAACCCGTACGCTAACACTAACCTGCGCCCTCACACGCACGCTCCCCCTAAAGCGTTGCCGTACCCTCACCTAGACCCTAAACCGTCCCCGTCCCCTAACCCTAACCCTAGCCCCAACCCTAACACTAACCCTTCCCCGAAGCCTGACCCTCACCTGTCCCCTAATCCTAACCCGTACGCTAACACTAACCTGCGCCCTCACACGCACGCTCCCCCTAAAGCGTTGCCGTACCCTCACCTGGACCCTAAACCGTCCCCGTCCCCTAACCCTAACCCTAGCCCGAACCCTAACCCTAACCCTTCCCCGAAGCCTGACCCTCACCCGTCCCCTAATCCTAACCCGTACGCTAACACTAACCCGCGCCCTCACACGCACGCTCCCCCTAAAGCGTTGCCGTACCCTCACCTGGACCCTAAACCGTCCCCATCCCCTAACCCTAACCCTAGCCCGAACCCTAACCCTAACCCTTCCGCGAAGCCTGACCCTCACCCGTCCCCTAATCCTAACCCGTACGCTAACACTAACCCGCGCCCTCACACGCACGCTCCCCCTAAAGCGTTGCCGTACCCTCACCTGGACCCTAAACCGTCCCCGTCCCCTAACCCTAACCCTAGCCCGAACGCTAACCCTAACCCTTCCCCGAAGCCTGACGCTCACCCGTCCCCTAATCCTAACCCGTACGCTAACACTAATGCGCGCCCTCAAACGCACGCTCCTCCTAAAGCGTTGCCGTACCCTCACCTGGACCCTAAACCGTCCCCGTCCCCTAACCCTAACCCTAGCCCGAACCCTAAACCTAACCCTTCCCCGAAGCCTGACCCTCAAACGTCCCCTAATCCTAACCCGTACGCTAACACTAACCCGCGCCCTCACACGCACGCTCCCCCTAAAGCGTTGCCGTACCCTCACCTGGACCCTAAACCGTCCCCGTCCCCTAACCCTAACCCTAGCCCGAACCCTAACCCTAACCCTTCCCCGAAGCCTGACCCTCACCCGTCCCCTAATCCTAACCCGCACGCTAACACTAACCCGCGCCCTCACACGCACGCTTCCCCTAAAGCGTTGCCGTACCCTCACCTGGACCCTAAACCGTCCCCGTCCCCTAACCCTAACCCTAGCCCGAACCCTAACCCTAACCCTTCCCCGAAGCCTGACCCTCACCCGTCCCCTAATCCTAACCCGCACGCTAACCCTAACGCGCGCCCTCACACGCACGCTCCCCCTAAAGCGTTGCCGTACCCTCACCTGGACCCTAAACCGTCCCCGTCCCCTAACCCTAACCCTAGCCCGAACCCTAACCCTAACCCTTCCCCGAAGCCTGACGCTCACCTATCCCCTAATCCTAACACGTACGCTAACACTAACCCACACCCTCACACGCACGCTCCCCCTAAAGCGTTGCCGTACCCTCACCTGGACCCTAAACCGTCCCCGTCCCCTAACCCTAACCCTAGCCCGAACCCTAACCCTAACCCTTCCCCGAAGCCTGACCCTCACCCGTCCCCTAATCCTAACCCGCACGCTAACACTAACCCGCGCCCTCACACGCACGCTCCCCCTAAAGCGTTGCCGTACCCTCACCTGGACCCTAAACCGTCCCCGTCCCCTAACCCTAACCCTAGCCCGAACCCTAACCCTAATCCTTCCCCGAAGCCTGACCCTCACCCGTCCCCTATTCCTAACCCGTACGCTAACACTAACCCGCGCCCTCACACGCACGCTCACCCTACAGCGTTGCCATACCCTCACCTGGACCCTAAACCGTCCCCGTCCCCTAACCCTAAGCCTAGCCCGAACCCTAACCCTAACCCTTCCCCGAAGCCTGACCCTCACCCGTCCCCTAATCCTAACCCGTACGCTAACACTAACCTGCACCCTCACACGCACGCTCCCCCTAAAGCGTTGCCATACCCTCACCTGGACCCTAAACCGTCCCCGTCCCCTAACCCTAACCCTAGCCCGAACCCTAACCCTAACCCTTCCCCGAAGCCTGACCCTCACCCGTCCCCTAATCCTAACCCGTACGCTAACACTAATGCGCGCCCTCACACGCACGCTCCCCCTAAAGCGTTGCCGTACCCTCACCTGGACCCTAAACCGTCCCCGTCCCCTAACCCTAACCCTAGCCCGAACCCTAACCCTAACCCTTCCCCGAAGCCTGACACTCACCCGTCCCCTAATCCTAACCCGTACGCTAACACTAACCCGCGCCCTCACACGCACGGTCCCCCTAAAGCGTTGCCGTACCCTCACCTAGACCCTAAACCGTCCCCGTCCCCTAACCCTAACCCTAGCCCCAACCCTAACCCTAACCCTTCCCCGAAGCCTGACCCTCACCTGTCCCCTAATCCTAACCCGTACGCTAACACTAACCTGCGCCCTCACACGCACGCTCCCCCTAAAGCGTTGCCGTACCCTCACCTAGACCCTAAACCGTCCCCGTCCCCTAACCCTAACCCTAGCCCCAACCCTAACCCTAACCCTTCCCCGAAGCCTGACCCTCACCTGTCCCCTAATCCTAACCCGTACGCTAACACTAACCTGCGCCCTCACACGCACGCTCCCCCTAAAGCGTTGCCGTACCCTCACCTGGACCCTAAACCGTCCCCGTCCCCTAACCCTAACCCTAGCCCGAACCCTAACCCTAACCCTTCCCCGAAGCCTGACCCTCACCCGTCCCCTAATCCTAACCCGTACGCTAACACTAACCCGCGCCCTCACACGCACGCTCCCCCTAAAGCGTTGCCGTACCCTCACCTGGACCCTAAACCGTCCCCATCCCCTAACCCTAACCCTAGCCCCAACCCTAACCCTAACCCTTCCGCGAAGCCTGACCCTCACCCGTCCCCTAATCCTAACCCGTACGCTAACACTAACCCGCGCCCTCACACGCACGCTCCCCCTAAAGCGTTGCCGTACCCTCACCTGGACCCTAAACCGTCCCCGTCCCCTAACCCTAACCCTAGCCCGAACCCTAACCCTAACCCTTCCCCGAAGCCTGACGCTCACCCGTCCCCTAATCCTAACCCGTACGCTAACACTAATGCGCGCCCTCAAACGCACGCTCCTCCTAAAGCGTTGCCGTACCCTCACCTGGACCCTAAACCGTCCCCGTGCCCTAACCCTAACCCTAGCCCGAACCCTAACCCTAACCCTTCCCCGAAGCCTGACCCTCAAACGTCCCCTAATCCTAACCCGTACGCTAACACTAACCCGCGCCCTCACACGCACGCTCCCCCTAAAGCGTTGCCGTACCCTCACCTGGACCCTAAACCGTCCCCGTCCCCTAACCCTAACCCTAGCCCGAACCCTAACCCTAACCCTTCCCCGAAGCCTGACCCTCACCCGTCCCCTAATCCTAACCCGCACGCTAACACTAACCCGCGCCCTCACACGCACGCTTCCCCTAAAGCGTTGCCGTACCCTCACCTGGACCCTAAACCGTCCCCGTCCCCTAACCCTAACCCTAGCCCGAACCCTAACCCTAACCCTTCCCCGAAGCCTGACCCTCACCCGTCCCCTAATCCTAACCCGCACGCTAACCCTAACGCGCGCCCTCACACGCACGCTCCCCTAAAGCGTTGCCGTACCCTCACCTGGACCCTAAACCGTCCCCGTCCCCTAACCCTAACCCTAGCCCGAAACCTAACCCTAATCCTTCCCTGAAGCCTGACCCTCACCCGTCCCCTATTCCTAACCCGTACGCTAACACTAACCCGCGCCCTCACATGCACGCTCACCCTACAGCGTTGCCATACCCTCACCTGGACCCTAAACCGTCCCCGTCCCCTAACCCTAACCCTAGCCCGAACCCTAACCCTAACCCTTCCCCGAAGCCTGACCCTCACCCGTCCCCTAATCCTAACCCGCACGCTAACACTAACCCGCGCCCTCACACGCACGCTCCCCCTAAAGCGTTGCCGTACCCTCACCTGGACCCTAAACCGTCCCCGTCCCCTAACCCTAACCCTAGCCCGAACCCTAACCCTAATCCTTCCCCGAAGCCTGACCCTCACCCGTCCCCTATTCCTAACCCGTACGCTAACACTAACCCGCGCCCTCACACGCACGCTCACCCTACAGCGTTGCCATACCCTCACCTGGACCCTAAACCGTCCCCGTCCCCTAACCCTAAGCCTAGCCCGAACCCTAACCCTAACCCTTCCCCGAAGCCTGACCCTCACCCGTCCCCTAATCCTAACCCGTACGCTAACACTAACCTGCGCCCTCACACGCACGCTCCCCCTAAAGCGTTGCCATACCCTCACCTGGACCCTAAACCGTCCCCGTCCCCTAACCCTAACCCTAGCCCGAACCCTAACCCTAACCCTTCCCCGAAGCCTGACCCTCACCCGTCCCGTAATCCTAACCCGTACGCTAACACTAATGCGCGCCCTCACACGCACGCTCCCCCTAAAGCGTTGCCGTACCCTCACCTGGACCCTAAACCGTCCCCGTCCCCTAACCCTAACCCTAGCCCGAACCCTAACCCTAACCCTTCCCCGAAGCCTGACACTCACCCGTCCCCTAATCCTAACCCGTACGCTAACACTAACCCGCGCCCTCACACGCACGGTCCCCCTAAAGCGTTGCCGTACCCTCACCTAGACCCTAAACCGTCCCCGTCCCCTAACCCTAACCCTAGCCCCAACCCTAACCCTAACCCTTCCCCGAAGCCTGACCCTCACCTGTCCCCTAATCCTAACCCGTACGCTAACACTAACCTGCGCCCTCACACGCACGCTCCCCCTAAAGCGTTGCCGTACCCTCACCTAGACCCTAAACCGTCCCCGTCCCCTAACCCTAACCCTAGCCCCAACCCTAACCCTAACCCTTCCCCGAAGCCTGACCCTCACCTGTCCCCTAATCCTAACCCGTACGCTAACACTAACCTGCGCCCTCACACGCACGCTCCCCCTAAAGCGTTGCCGTACCCTCACCTGGACCCTAAACCGTCCCCGTCCCCTAACCCTAACCCTAGCCCGAACCCTAACCCTAACCCTTCCCCGAAGCCTGACCCTCACCCGTCCCCTAATCCTAACCCGTACGCTAACACTAACCCGCGCCCTCACACGCACGCTCCCCCTAAAGCGTTGCCGTACCCTCACCTGGACCCTAAACCGTCCCCATCCCCTAACCCTAACCCTAGCCCGAACCCTAACCCTAACCCTTCCGCGAAGCCTGACCCTCACCCGTCCCCTAATCCTAACCCGTACGCTAACACTAACCCGCGCCCTCACACGCACGCTCCCCCTAAAGCGTTGCCGTACCCTCACCTGGACCCTAAACCGTCCCCGTCCCCTAACCCTAACCCTAGCCCGAACCCTAACCCTAACCCTTCCCCGAAGCCTGACGCTCACCCGTCCCCTAATCCTAACCCGTACGCTAACACTAATGCGCGCCCTCAAACGCACGCTCCTTCTAAAGCGTTGCCGTACCCTCACCTGGACCCTAAACCGTCCCCGTGCCCTAACCCTAACCCTAGCCCGAACCCTAACCCTAACCCTTCCCCGAAGCCTGACCCTCAAACGTCCCCTAATCCTAACCCGTACGCTAACACTAACCCGCGCCCTCACACGCACGCTCCCCCTAAAGCGTTGCCGTACCCTCACCTGGACCCTAAACCGTCCCCGTCCCCTAACCCTAACCCTAGCCCGAACCCTAACCCTAACCCTTCCCCGAAGCCTGACCCTCACCCGTCCCCTAATCCTAACCCGCACGCTAACACTAACCCGCGCCCTCACACGCACGCTTCCCCTAAAGCGTTGCCGTACCCTCACCTGGACCCTAAACCGTCCCCGTCCCCTAACCCTAACCCTAGCCCGAACCCTAACCCTAACCCTTCCCCGAAGCCTGACCCTCACCCGTCCCCTAATCCTAACCCGCACGCTAACCCTAACGCGCGCCGTCACACGCACGCTCCCCTAAAGCGTTGCCGTACCCTCACCTGGACCCTAAACCGTCCCCGTCCCCTAACCCTAACCCTAGCCCGAAACCTAACCCTAATCCTTCCCCGAAGCCTGACCCTCACCCGTCCCCTATTCCTAACCCGTACGCTAACACTAACCCGCGCCCTCACATGCACGCTCACCCTACAGCGTTGCCATACCCTCACCTGGACCCTAAACCGTCCCCGTCCCCTAACCCTAACCCTAGCCCGAACCCTAACCCTAACCCTTCCCCGAAGCCTGACCCTCACCCGTCCCCTAATCCTAACCCGTACGCTAACACTAACCTGCGCCCTCACACGCACGCTCTCCCTAAAGCGTTGCCATACCCTCACCTGGACCCTAAACCGTCCCCGTCCCCTAACCCTAACCCTAGCCCGAACCCTAACCCTAACCCTTCCCCGAAGCCTGACCCTCACCCGTCCCCTAATCCTAACCCGTACGCTAACACTAACCCACGCCCTCACACGCACGCTCCCCCCAAAGCGTTGCCGTACCCTCACCTGGACCCTAAACCGTCCCCATCCCCTAACCCTAACCCTAGCCCGAACCCTAACCCTAAACCTAACCCTTCCCCGAAGCCTGACCCTCACCCGTCCCCTAATCCTAACCCGTACGCTAACACTAACCCGCGCCCTCACACGCACGCTCCCCCTAAAGCGTTGCCGTACCCTCACCTGGACCCTAAACCGTCCCCGTCCCCTAACCCTAACCCTAGCCCGAACCCTAACCCTAACCCTTCCCCGAAGCCTGACCCTCAACCGTCCCCTAATCCTAACCCGTACGCTAACACTAACCCGCGCCCTCACACGCACGCTCCCCCTAAAGCGTTGCCGTACCCTCACCTGGACCCTAAACCGTCCCTTAAACCTAACCCTAACCCTAGCCCGAACCCTAACCCTAACCCTTCCCCGAAGCCTGACCCTCACCCGTCCCCTAATCCTAACCCGTACGCTAACACTAACCCGCGCCCTCACACGCACGCTCCCCCTAAAGCGTTGCCGTACACTCACCTGGACCCTAAACCGTCCCCGTCCCCTAACCCTAACCCTAGCCCGAACCCTAACCCTAACCCTTCCCCGAAGCCTGACCCTCAACCGTCCCCTAATCCTAACCCGTACGCTAACACTAACCCGCGCCCTCACACGCACGCTCCCCCTAAAGCGTTGCCGTACCCTCACCTGGACCCTAAACCGTCCCCGTCCCCTAACCCTAACCCTAGCCCGAACCCTAACCCTAACCCTTCCCCGAAGCCTGACCCTCACCCGTCCCCTAATCCTAACCCGTACGCTAACACTAACCCACGCCCTCACACGCATGCTCCCCCTAAAGCGTTGCCGAACCCTCACCTGGACCCTAAACCGTCCCTGTCCCCTAACCCTAACCCTAGCCCGAACCCTAACCCTAACCCTTCCCCGAAGCCTGACCCTCAACCGTCCCCGAATCCTAACCCGTACGCTAACCCTAACGCGCGCCCTCACACGCACGCTCACCCTAAAGCGTTGCCGTACCCTCACCTGGACCCTAAACCGTCCCCGTCCCCTAACCCTAACCCTAGCCCGAACCCTAACCCTAACACTTCCCCGAAGCCTGACCCTCACCCGTCCCCTAATCCTAACCCGTACGCTAACACTAACCCGCGCCCTCACATGCACGCTCCCCCTAAAGCGTTGCCGTACCCTCACCTAGACCCTAAACCGTCCCCGTCCCCTAACCCTAACCCTAGCCCGAACCCTAACCCTAACACTTCCCCGAAGCCTGACCCTCACCCGTCCCCTAATCCTAACCCGTACGCTAACACTAACCTGCGCCCTCACACGAACGCTCCCCCTAAAGCGTTGCCGTACCCTCACCTGTACCCTAAACCGTCCCCGTCCCCTAACCCTAACCCTAGCCCGAACCCTAACCCTAACCCTTCCCCGAAGCCTGACCCTCACGCGTCCCGTAATCCTAACCCGTACGCTAACACTAACGCGCGCCCTCACACGCACGCTCCCCCTAAAGCGTTGCCGTACCCTCAACTGAACCCTAAACCGTCCCCGTCCCCTAACCCTAACCCTAGCCCGAACCCTAACCCTAACCCTTCCCCGAAGCCTGACGCTCACCCGTCCCCTAATCCTAACCCGTACGCTAACACTAACCCACCCCCTCACACGCACGCTCCCCCTAAAGCGTTGCCGTACCCTCACCTGGACCCTAAACCGTCCCCGTCCCCTAACCCTAACCCTAGCCCGAACCGTAAACCTAATCCTTCCCCTAAGCCTGACCCTCACCCGTCCCCTAATCCTAACCCGTACGCTAACACTAACCCGCGCCCTCACACGCACGCTCCCCCTAAAGCGTTGCCGTACCCTCACCTGGACCCTAAACCGTCCCCGTCTCCTAACCCTAACCCTAGCCCGAACGCTAACCCTAACCCTTCCCCGAAGCCTGACACTCACCCGTCCCCTAATCCTAACCCGTACGCTAACACTAATGCGCGCCCTCAAACGCACGCTCCTCCTAAAGCGTTGCCGTACCCTCACCTGGACCCTAAACCGTCCCCGTGCCCTAACCCTAACCCTAGCCCGAACCCTAACCCTAACCCTTCCCCGAAGCCTGACCCTCAAACGTCCCCTAATCCTAACCCGTACGCTAACACTAACCCGCGCCCTCACACGCACGCTCCCCCTAAAGCGTTGCCGTACCCTCACCTGGACCCTAAACCGTCCCCGTCCCCTAACCCTAACCCTAGCCCGAACCCTAACCCTAACCCTTCCCCGAAGCCTGACCCTCACCCGTCCCCTAATCCTAACCCGCACGCTAACACTAACCCGCGCCCTCACACGCACGCTTCCCCTAAAGCGTTGCCGTACCCTCACCTGGACCCTAAACCGTCCCCGTCCCCTAACCCTAACCCTAGCCCGAACCCTAACCCTAACCCTTCCCCGAAGCCTGACCCTCACCCGTCCCCTAATCCTAACCCGCACGCTAACCCTAACGCGCGCCCTCACACGCACGCTCCCCTAAAGCGTTGCCGTACCCTCACCTGGACCCTAAACCGTCCCCGTCCCCTAACCCTAACCCTAGCCCGAAACCTAACCCTAATCCTTCCCTGAAGCCTGACCCTCACCCGTCCCCTATTCCTAACCCGTACGCTAACACTAACACGCGCCCTCACATGCACGCTCACCCTACAGCGTTGCCATACCCTCACCTGGACCCTAAACCGTCCCCGTGCCCTAACCCTAACCCTAGCCCGAACCCTAACCCTAACCCTTCCCCGAAGCCTGACCCTCACCCGTCCCCTAATCCTAACCCGTACGCTAACACTAACCTGCGCCCTCACACGCACGCTCTCCCTAAAGCGTTGCCATACCCTCACCTGGACCCTAAACCGTCCCCGTCCCCTAACCCTAACCCTAGCCCGAACCCTAACCCTAACCCTTCCCCGAAGCCTGACCCTCACCCGTCCCCTAATCCTAACCCGTACGCTAACACTAACCCACGCCCTCACACGCACGCTCCCCCCAAAGCGTTGCCGTACCCTCACCTGGACCCTAAACCGTCCCCATCCCCTAACCCTAACCCTAGCCCGAACCCTAACCCTAAACCTAACCCTTCCCCGAAGCCTGACCCTCACCCGTCCCTTAATCCTAACCCGTACGCTAACACTAACCCGCGCCCTCACACGCACGCTCCCCCTAAAGCGTTGCCGTACCCTCACCTGGACCCTAAACCGTCCCCGTCCCCTAACCCTAACCCTAGCCCGAACCCTAACCCTAACCCTTCCCCGAAGCCTGACCCTCACCCGTCCCCTAATCCTAACCCGTACGCTAACACTAACCCGCGCCCTCACACGCACGCTCCCCCTAAAGCGTTGCCGTACCCTCACCTGGACCCTAAACCGTCCCCGTCCCCTAACCCTAACCCTAGCCCGAACCCTAACCCTAACACTTCCGCGAAGCCTGACCCTCACCCGTCCCCTAATCCTAACCCGTACGCTAACACTAACCCGCGCCCTCACACGCACGCTCCCCCTAAAGCGTTGCCGTACCCTCACCTGGACCCTAAACCGTCCCCGTCCCCTAACCCTAACCCAAGCCCGAACCCTAACCCTAACCCTTCCCCGAAGCCTGACCCTCACCCGTCCCCTAATCCTAACCCGTACGCTAACACTAACCCGCGCCCTCACACGCACGCTCCCCCTAAAGCGTTGCCGTACCCTCACCTGGACCCTAAACCGTCCCCGTCCCCTAACCCTAACCCTAGCCCGAACCCTAACCCTAACCCTTCCCCGAAGCCTGACGCTCACCTATCCCCTAATCCTAACCCGTACGCTAACACTAACCCACACCCTCACACGCACGCTCCCCCTAAAGCGTTGCCGTACCCTCACCTGGACCCTAAACCGTCCCCGTCCCCTAACCCTAACCCTAGCCCGAACCCTAACCCTAACCCTTCCCCGAAGCCTGACCCTCACCCGTCCCCTAATCCTAACCCGCACGCTAACACTAACCCGCGCCCTCACACGCACGCTCCCCCTAAAGCGTTGCCGTACCCTCACCTGGACCCTAAACCGTCCCCGTCCCCTAACCCTAACCCTAGCCCGAACCCTAACCCTAATCCTTCCCCGAAGCCTGACCCTCACCCGTCCCCTATTCCTAACCCGTACGCTAACACTAACCCGCGCCCTCACACGCACGCTCACCCTACAGCGTTGCCATACCCTCACCTGGACCCTAAACCGTCCCCGTCCCCTAACCCTAAGCCTAGCCCGAACCCTAACCCTAACCCTTCCCCGAAGCCTGACCCTCACCCGTCCCCTAATCCTAACCCGTACGCTAACACTAACCTGCGCCCTCACACGCACGCTCCCCCTAAAGCGTTGCCATACCCTCACCTGGACCCTAAACCGTCCCCGTCCCCTAACCCTAACCCTAGCCCGAACCCTAACCCTAACCCTTCCCCGAAGCCTGACCCTCACCCGTCCCGTAATCCTAACCCGTACGCTAACACTAATGCGCGCCCTCACACGCACGCTCCCCCTAAAGCGTTGCCGTACCCTCACCTGGACCCTAAACCGTCCCCGTCCCCTAACCCTAACCCTAGCCCGAACCCTAACCCTAACCCTTCCCCGAAGCCTGACACTCACCCGTCCCCTAATCCTAACCCGTACGCTAACACTAACCCGCGCCCTCACACGCACGGTCCCCCTAAAGCGTTGCCGTACCCTCACCTAGACCCTAAACCGTCCCCGTCCCCTAACCCTAACCCTAGCCCCAACCCTAACCCTAACCCTTCCCCGAAGCCTGACCCTCACCTGTCCCCTAATCCTAACCCGTACGCTAACACTAACCTGCGCCCTCACACGCACGCTCCCCCTAAAGCGTTGCCGTACCCTCACCTAGACCCTAAACCGTCCCCGTCCCCTAACCCTAACCCTAGCCCCAACCCTAACCCTAACCCTTCCCCGAAGCCTGACCCTCACCTGTCCCCTAATCCTAACCCGTACGCTAACACTAACCTGCGCCCTCACACGCACGCTCCCCCTAAAGCGTTGCCGTACCCTCACCTGGACCCTAAACCGTCCCCGTCCCCTAACCCTAACCCTAGCCCGAACCCTAACCCTAACCCTTCCCCGAAGCCTGACCCTCACCCGTCCCCTAATCCTAACCCGTACGCTAACACTAACCCGCGCCCTCACACGCACGCTCCCCCTAAAGCGTTGCCGTACCCTCACCTGGACCCTAAACCGTCCCCATCCCCTAACCCTAACCCTAGCCCGAACCCTAACCCTATCCCTTCCGCGAAGCCTGACCCTCACCCGTCCCCTAATCCTAACCCGTACGCTAACACTAACCCGCGCCCTCACACGCACGCTCCCCCTAAAGCGTTGCCGTACCCTCACCTGGACCCTAAACCGTCCCCGTCCCCTAACCCTAACCCTAGCCCGAACCCTAACCCTAACCCTTCCCCGAAGCCTGACGCTCACCCGTCCCCTAATCCTAACCCGTACGCTAACACTAATGCGCGCCCTCAAACGCACGCTCCTCCTAAAGCGTTGCCGTACCCTCACCTGGACCCTAAACCGTCCCCGTGCCCTAACCCTAACCCTAGCCCGAACCCTAACCCTAACCCTTCCCCGAAGCCTGACCCTCAAACGTCCCCTAATCCTAACCCGTACGCTAACACTAACCCGCGCCCTCACACGCACGCTCCCCCTAAAGCGTTGCCGTACCCTCACCTGGACCCTAAACCGTCCCCGTCCCCTAACCCTAACCCTAGCCCGAACCCTAACCCTAACCCTTCCCCGAAGCCTGACCCTCACCCGTCCCCTAATCCTAACCCGCACGCTAACCCTAACGCGCGCCCTCACACGCACGCTCCCCTAAAGCGTTGCCGTACCCTCACCTGGACCCTAAACCGTCCCCGTCCCCTAACCCTAACCCTAGCCCGAAACCTAACCCTAATCCTTCCCCGAAGCCTGACCCTCACCCGTCCCCTATTCCTAACCCGTACGCTAACACTAACCCGCGCCCTCACATGCACGCTCACCCTACAGCGTTGCCATACCCTCACCTGGACCCTAAACCGTCCCCGTCCCCTAACCCTAACCCTAGCCCGAACCCTAACCCTAACCCTTCCCCGAAGCCTGACCCTCACCCGTCCCCTAATCCTAACCCGTACGCTAACACTAACCTGCGCCCTCACACGCACGCTCTCCCTAAAGCGTTGCCATACCCTCACCTGGACCCTAAACCGTCCCCGTCCCCTAACCCTAACCCTAGCCCGAACCCTAACCCTAACCCTTCCCCGAAGCCTGACCCTCACCCGTCCCCTAATCCTAACCCGTACGCTAACACTAACCCACGCCCTCACACGCACGCTCCCCCCAAAGCGTTGCCGTACCCTCACCTGGACCCTAAACCGTCCCCATCCCCTAACCCTAACCCTAGCCCGAACCCTAACCCTAAACCTAACCCTTCCCCGAAGCCTGACCCTCACCCGTCCCCTAATCCTAACCCGTACGCTAACACTAACCCGCGCCCTCACACGCACGCTCCCCCTAAAGCGTTGCCGTACCCTCACCTGGACCCTAAACCGTCCCCGTCCCCTAACCCTAACCCTAGCCCGAACCCTAACCCTAACCCTTCCCCGAAGCCTGACCCTCAACCGTCCCCTAATCCTAACCCGTACGCTAACACTAACCCGCGCCCTCACACGCACGCTCCCCCTAAAGCGTTGCCGTACCCTCACCTGGACCCTAAACCGTCCCTTAAACCTAACCCTAACCCTAGCCCGAACCCTAACCCTAACCCTTCCCCGAAGCCTGACCCTCACCCGTCCCCTAATCCTAACCCGTACGCTAACACTAACCCGCGCCCTCACACGCACGCTCCCCCTAAAACGTTGCCGTACACTCACCTGGACCCTAAACCGTCCCCGTCCCCTAACCCTAACCCTAGCCCGAACCCTAACCCTAACCCTTCCCCGAAGCCTGACCCTCAACCGTCCCCTAATCCTAACCCGTACGCTAACACTAACCCGCGCCCTCACACGCACGCTCCCCCTAAAGCGTTGCCGTACCCTCACCTGGACCCTAAACCGTCCCCGTCCCCTAACCCTAACCCTAGCCCGAACCCTAACCCTAACCCTTCCCCGAAGCCTGACCCTCACCCGTCCCCTAATCCTAACCCGTACGCTAACACTAACCCACGCCCTCACACGCATGCTCCCCCTAAAGCGTTGCCGAACCCTCACCTGGACCCTAAACCGTCCCTGTCCCCTAACCCTAACCCTAGCCCGAACCCTAACCCTAACCCTTCCCCGAAGCCTGACCCTCAACCGTCCCCGAATCCTAACCCGTACGCTAACCCTAACGCGCGCCCTCACACGCACGCTCACCCTAAAGCGTTGCCGTACCCTCACCTGGACCCTAAACCGTCCCCGTCCCCTAACCCTAACCCTAGCCCGAACCCTAACCCTAACCCTTCCCCGAAGCCTGACCCTCACCCGTCCCCTAATCCTAACCCGTACGCTAACACTAACCCGCGCCCTCACATGCACGCTCCCCCTAAAGCGTTGCCGTACCCTCACCTAGACCCTAAACCGTCCCCGTCCCCTAACCCTAACCCTAGCCCGAACCCTAACCCTAACACTTCCCCGAAGCCTGACCCTCACCCGTCCCCTAATCCTAACCCGTACGCTAACACTAACCTGCGCCCTCACACGAACGCTCCCCCTAAAGCGTTGCCGTACCCTCACCTGTACCCTAAACCGTCCCCGTCCCCTAACCCTAACCCTAGCCCGAACCCTAACCCTAACCCTTCCCCGAAGCCTGACCCTCACGCGTCCCGTAATCCTAACCCGTACGCTAACACTAACGCGCGCCCTCACACGCACGCTCCCCCTAAAGCGTTGCTGTACCCTCAACTGAACCCTAAACCGTCCCCGTCCCCTAACCCTAACCCTAGCCCGAACCCTAACCCTAACCCTTCCCCGAAGCCTGACGCTCACCCGTCCCCTAATCCTAACCCGTACGCTAACACTAACCCACGCCCTCACACGCACGCTCCCCCTAAAGCGTTGCCGTACCCTCACCTGGACCCTAAACCGTCCCCGTCCCCTAACCCTAACCCTAGCCCGAACCGTAAACCTAATCCTTCCCCTAAGCCTGACCCTCACCCGTCCCCTAATCCTAACCCGTACGCTAACACTAACCCGCGCCCTCACACGCACGCTCCCCCTAAAGCGTTGCCGTACCCTCACCTGGACCCTAAACCGTCCCCGTCTCCTAACCCTAACCCTAGCCCGAACGCTAACCCTAACCCTTCCCCGAAGCCTGACACTCACCCGTCCCCTAATCCTAACCCGTACGCTAATACTAACCCGCGCCCTCACACGCACGGTCCCCCTAATGCGTTGCCGTACCCTCACCTAGACCCTAAACCGTCCCCGTCCCCTAACCCTAACCCTAGCCCCAACCCTAACCCTAACCCTTCCCCGAAGCCTGACCCTCACCTGTCCCCTAATCCTAACCCGTACGCTAACTCTAACCTGCGCCCTCACACGCACGCTCCCCCTAAAGCGTTGCCGTACCCTCACCTGGACCCTAAACCGTCCCCGTCCCCTAACCCTAACCCTAGCCCGAACCCTAACCCTAAACCTTCCCCGAGGCCTGACCCTCACCCGTCCCCTAATCCTAACCCGCACGCTAACACTAACCTGCGCCCTCACACGCACGCTCCCCCTAAAGCGTTGCCGTACCCTCACCTGGACCCTAAACCGTCCCCGTCCCCTAACCCTAACCCTAGCCCGAACCCTAACCCTAACCCTTCCCCGAAGCCTGACCCTCACCCGTCCCCTAATCCTAACCCGTACGCTAACACTAACCCGCGCCCTCACACGCACGCTCCCCCTAAAGCGTTGCCGTACCCTCACCTGGTCCCTAAACCGTCCCCATCCCCTAACCCTAACCCTAGCCCGAACCCTAACCCTAACCCTTCCCCGAAGCCTGACCCTCACCCGTCCCCTAATCCTAACCCGTACGCTAACACTAACCCGCGCCCTCACACGCACGCTCCCCCTAAAGCGTTGCCGTACCCTCACCTGGACCCTAAACCGTCCCCGTCCCCTAACACTAACCCTAGCCCGAACCCTAACCCTAACCCTTCCCCGAAGCCTGACCCTCACCCGTCCCCTAATCCTAACCCGTGCGCTGACACTAACCCGCGCCCTCACACGCACGCTCCCCCTAAAGCGTTGCCGTACCCTCACCTGGACCCTAAACCGTCCCCGTCCCCTAACCCTAACCCTAGCCCGAACCCTAACCCTAACCCTTCCCCGAAGCCTGACCCTCACCCGTCCCCTAATCCTAACCCGTACGCTAACACTAACCCGCGCACTCACACGCACGCTCCACCTAAAGCGTTGCCGTACCCTCACCTGGACCCTAAACCGTCCCCGTCCCCTAACCCTAACCCTAGCCCGAACCCTAACCCTAACCCTTCCCCGAAGGCTGACCCTCACCCGTCCCCTAATCCTAACCCGTACGCTAACACTAACCCGCGCCCTCACACGCACGCTCCCCCAAAAGCGTTGCCGTACCCTCACCTGGACCTTAAACCGTCCCCGTCCCCTAACGCTAACCCTAGCCCGAACCCTAACCGTAAACCTTCCCCGAAACCTGACCTTCACCCGTCCCCTAATCCTAACCCGTACGCTAACACTAACCCGCGCCCTCACACGCACGCTCCCCCTAAAGCGTTGCCGTACCCTCACCTGGACCCTAAACCGTCCCCGTCCCCTAACCCTAACCCTAGCCCGAACCCTAACCCTTCCCCGAAGCCTGACCCTCACCCGTCCCCTAATCCTAACCCGTACGCTAACACTAACCCGCGCCATCACACGCACGCTCCCCCTAAAGCGTTGCCGTACCCTCACCTGGACCCTAAACCGTCCCCGTCCCCTAACCCTAACCCTAGCCCGAACCCTAACCCTAACCCTTCCCCGAAGCCTGACCCTCACCCGTCCCCTAATCCTAACCCGTACGCTAACACTAACCCGCGCCCTCACACGCACGCTCCCCCTAAAGCGTTGCCGTACCCTCACCTGGACCCTAAACCGTCCCCGTGCCCTAACCCTAACCCTAGCCCGAACCCTAACCCTAACCCTTCCCCGAAGCCTGACCCTCACCCGTCCCCTAATCCTAACCCGTACGCTAACAGTAACCCGCGCCCTCACACGCACGCTCCCCCTAAAGCGTTGCCATACCCTCACCTGGACCCTAAACCGTCCCCGTCCCCTAACCCTAACCCTAGCCCGAACCCTAACCCTAACCCTTCCCCGAAGCCTGACCCTCACCCGTCCCCTAATCCTAACCCGTACGCTAACACTAACCCGCGCCCTCACACGCACGCTCCCCCTAAAGCGTTGCCGTACCCTCACCTGGACCCTAAACCGTCCCCGTCCCCTAAACCTAACCCTAGCCCGATCCCTAACCCTAACTCTTCCCTGAAGCCTGACCCTCACCCGTCCCCTAATCCTAACCCGTACGCTAACACTAACCCGCGCCCTCACACGCACGCTCCCCCTAAAGCATTGCCGTACCCTCACCTGGACCCTAAACCGTCCCCGTCCCCAAACCCTAACCTTAGACCGAACCCTAACCCTAACCCTTCCCCGAAGCCTGACACTCACCCGTCCACTAATCCTAACCCGTACGCTAACACTAACCCGCGCCCTCACACCCACGCTCCCCCTAAAGCGTTGCCGTACCCTCACCTGGACCCTAAACCGTCCCCGTCCCCTAACCCTAACCCTAGCCCGAACCCTAACCCTAACCCTTCCCCGAAGCCTGACCCTCACCCGTCCCCTAATCCTAACCCGTACGCTAACACTAACCCGCGCACTCACACGCACGCTCCCCCTAAAGCGTTGCCGTACCCTCACCTGGACCCTAAACCGTCCCCGTCCCCTAACCCTAACCCTAGCCCGAACCCTAACCCTAACCCTTCCCCGAAGCCTGACCCTCACCCGTCCCCTAATCCTAACCCGTACGCTAACACTAACCCGCGCCCTCACACGCACGCTCCCCCGAAAGCGTTGCCGTACCCTCACCTGGACCTTAAACCGTCCCCGTCCCCTAACCCTAACCCTAGCCCGAACCCTAACCGTAAACCTTCCCCGAAACCTGACCTTCACCCGTCCCCTAATCCTAACCCGTACGCTAACACTAACCCGCGCCCTCACACGCACGCTCCCCCTAAAGCGTTGCCGTACCCTCACCTGGACCCTAAACCGTCCCCGTCCCCTAACCCTAACCCTAGCCCGAACCCTAACCCTTCCCCGAAGCCTGACCCTCACCCGTCCCCTAATCCTAACCCGTACGCTAACACTAACCCGTGCCCTCACACGCACGCTCCCCCTAAAGCGTTGCCGTACCCTCACCTGGACCCTAAACCATCCCCGTCCCCTAACCCTAACCCTAGCCCGAACCCTAACCCTAACACTTCCCCGAAGCCTGACCCTCACCCGTCCCCTAATCCTAACCCGTACGCTAACACTAACCCGCGCCCTCACACGCACGCTCCCCCTAAAGCGTTGCCGTACCCTCACCTGGACCCTAAACCGTCCCCGTGCCCTAACCCTAGCCCTAGCCCGAACCCTAACCCTAACCCTTCCCCGAAGCCTGACCCTCACCCGTCCCCTAATCCTAACCCGTACGCTAACAGTAACCCGCGCCCTCACACGCACGCTCCCCCTAAAGCGTTGCCATACCCTCACCTGGACCCTAAACCGTCCCCGTCCCCTAACCCTAACCCTAGCCCGAACCCTAACCCTAACCCTTCCCCGAAGCCTGACCCTCACCCGTCCCCTAATCCTAACCCGTACGCTAACACTAACCCGCGCCCTCACACGCGCGCTCGCCCTAAAGCGTTGCCGTACCCTCACCTGGACCCTAAACCGTCCCCGTCCCCTAACCCTAACCCTAGACCGAACCCTAACCCTAACCCTTCCCCGAAGCATGACCCTCACCCGTCCCCTAATCCTAACCCGTACGCTAACACTAACCCGCGCCCTCACACGCACGCTCCCCCTAAAGCGTTGCCGTACCCTCACCTGGACCCTAAACCGTCCCCGTCCCCTAACCCTAACCCTAGCCCGAACCCTAACCCTAACCCTTCCCCGAAGCCTGACCCTCATCCGTCCCCTAATCCTAACCCGTACGCTAACACTAACCCGCGCCCTCACACGCACGCTCCCCCTAAAGCGTTGCCGTACCCTCACCTGGACCCTAAACCGTCCCCGTCCCCTAACCCTAACCCTAGCCCGAACCCTAACCCTAACCCTTCCCCGAAGCCTGACCCTCACCCGTCTCCTAATCCTAACCCGTACGCTAACACTAACCCGCGCCCTCACACGCACGCTCCCCCTAAACCGTTGCCGTACCCTCACCTGGACCCTAAACCGTCCCCGTCCCCTAACCCTAACCCTAGCCCGAACCCTAACCCTAATCCTTCCCCGAAGCCTGACCCTCACCCGTCCCCTAATCCTAACCCGTACGCTAACACTAACCCGTGCCCTCACACCCACGCTACCCCTAAAGCGTTGCCGTACACTCACCTGGACCCTAAACCGTCCCCGTCCCCTAACCCTAACCCTAGCCCGAACCCTAACCCTAACACTTCCCCGAAGCCTGACCCTCACCCGTCCCCTAATCCTAACCCGTACGCTAACACTAACCCGCCCCCTCACACGCACGCTCCCCCTAAAGCGTTGCCGTACCCTCACCTTGACCCTAAACCGTCACCGTCCCCTAACCCTAGCCCGAACCCTAACCCTAACCCTTCCCCGAAGCCTGACCCTCACCCGTCCCCTAATCCTAACCCGTACGTTAACACTAAACCACGCCCTCACACGCACGCTCCCCCTAAAGCGTTGCCGTACCCTCACCTGGACCCTAAACCGTCCCCGTCCCCTAACCCTAACCCTAGCCCGAACCCTAACCCTAAACCTTCCCCGAAGCCTGACCCTCACCCGTCCCCTAATCCTAACCCGTACGCTAACACTAACCCGCGCCCTCACACGCACGCTCCCCCTAAACCGTTGCCGTACCCTCACCTGGACCCTAAACCGTCCCCGTCCCCTAACACTAACCCTAGCCCGAACCCTAAGCCTAACCCTTCCCCGAAGCCTGACCCTCACCCGTCCCCTAATCCTAACCCGTACGCTAACACTAACCCGCGCCCTCACACGCATGCACCCCCTAAAGCGTTGCCGTACCCTCACCTGGACCCTAAACCGTCCCCGTCCCCTAACCCTAACCCTAGCCCGAACCCTAACCCTAACCCTTCCCCGAAGCCTGACCCTCACCCGTCCCCTAATCCTAACCCGTACGCTAACACTAACCCGCGCCCTCACACGCACGCTCCCCCTAAAGCGTTGCCGTACCCTCACCTGGACCCTAAACCGTCCCCGTCCCCTAACCCTAACCCTAACCCTTCCCCGAAGCCTGACCCTCACCCGTCCCCTAATCCTAACCCGTACGCTAACACTAACCCACGCCCTCACTCACACGCTCCCCCTAAAGCGTTGCCGTACCCTCACCTGGACCCTAAACCGTCCCCATCCCCTAACCCTAACCCTAGCCCGAACCCTAACCCTAACCCTTCCCCGAAGCCTGACCCTCACCCGTCCCCTAATCCTAACCAGTACGCTAACACTAACCCGCGCCCTCACACGCACGCTCCCCCTAAAGCGTTGCCGTACCCTCACCTGGACCCTAAACCGTCCCCGTCCCCTAACCCTAACCCTAGCCCGAACCCTAACCCTAACCCTTCCCCGAAGCCTGACCCTCACCCGTCCCCTAATCCTAACCCGTACGCTAACACTAACCCGCGCCCTCACACGCACGCTCCCCCTAAAGCGTTGCCGTACCCTCACCTGGACCCTAAACCGTCCCCGTCCCCTAAACCTAACCCTAGCCCGATCCCTAACCCTAACTCTTCCCTGAAGCCTGACCCTCACCCGTCCCCTAATCCTAACCCGTACGCTAACACTAACCCGCGCCCTCACACGCACGCTCCCCCTAAAGCATTGCCGTACCCTCACCTGGACCCTAAACCGTCCCCGTCCCCAAACCCTAACCTTAGACCGAACCCTAACCCTAACCCTTCCCCGAAGCCTGACACTCACCCGTCCACTAATCCTAACCCGTACGCTAACACTAACCCGCGCCCTCACACCCACGCTCCCCCTAAAGCGTTGCCGTACCCTCACCTGGACCCTAAACCGTCCCCGTCCCCTAACCCTAACCCTAGCCCGAACCCTAACCCTAACCCTTCCCCGAAGCCTGACCCTCACCCGTCCCCTAATCCTAACCCGTACGCTAACACTAACCCGCGCACTCACACGCACGCTCCCCCTAAAGCGTTGCCGTACCCTCACCTGGACCCTAAACCGTCCCCGTCCCCTAACCCTAACCCTAGCCCGAACCCTAACCCTAACCCTTCCCCGAAGCCTGACCCTCACCCGTCCCCTAATTCTAACCCGTACGCTAACACTAACCCGCGCCCTCACACGCACGCTCCCCCGAAAGCGTTGCCGTACCCTCACCTGGACCTTAAACCGTCCCCGTCCCCTAACCCTAACCCTAGCCCGAACCCTAACCGTAAACCTTCCCCGAAACCTGACCTTCACCCGTCCCCTAATCCTAACCCGTACGCTAACACTAACCCGCGCCCTCACACGCACGCTCCCCCTAAAGCGTTGCCGTACCCTCACCTGGACCCTAAACCGTCCCCGTCCCCTAACCCTAACCCTAGCCCGAACCCTAACCCTTCCCCGAAGCCTGACCCTCACCCGTCCCCTAATCCTAACCCGTACGCTAACACTAACCCGCGCCCTCACACGCACGCTCCCCCTAAAGCGTTGCCGTACCCTCACCTGGACCCTAAACCGTCCCCGTCCCCTAACCCTAACCCTAGCCCGAACCCTAACCCTAACACTTCCCCGAAGCCTGACCCTCACCCGTCCCCTAATCCTAACCCGTACGCTAACACTAACCCGCGCCCTCACACGCACGCTCCCCCTAAAGCGTTGCCGTACCCTCACCTGGACCCTAAACCGTCCCCGTGCCCTAACCCTAACCCTAGCCCGAACCCTAACCCTAACCCTTCCCCGAAGCCTGACCCTCACCCGTCCCCTAATCCTAACCCGTACGCTAACAGTAACCCGCGCCCTCACACGCACGCTCCCCCTAAAGCGTTGCCATACCCTCACCTGGACCCTAAACCGTCCCCGTCCCCTAACCCTAACCCTAGCCCGAACCCTAACCCTAACCCTTCCCCGAAGCCTGACCCTCACCCGTCCCCTAATCCTAACCCGTACGCTAACACTAACCCGCGCCCTCACACGCGCGCTCGCCCTAAAGCGTTGCCGTACCCTCACCTGGACCCTAAACCGTCCCCGTCCCCTAACCCTAACCCTAGACCGAACCCTAACCCTAACCCTTCCCCGAAGCACGACCCTCACCCGTCCCCTAATCCTAACACGTACGCTAACACTAACCCGCGCCCTCACACGCACGCTCCCCCTAAAGCGTTGCCGTACCCTCACCTGGACCCTAAACCGTCCCCGTCCCCTAACCCTAACCCTAGCCCGAACCCTAACCCTAACCCTTCCCCGAAGCCTGACCCTCATCCGTCCCCTAATCCTAACCCGTACGCTAACACTAACCCGCGCCCTCACACGCACGCTCCCCCTAAAGCGTTGCCGTACCCTCACCTGGACCCTAAACCGTCCCCGTCCCCTAACCCTAACCCTAGCCCGAACCCTAACCCTAACCCTTCCCCGAAGCCTGACCCTCACCCGTCTCCTAATCCTAACCCGTACGCTAACACTAACCCGCGCCCTCACACGCACGCTCCCCCTAAACCGTTGCCGTACCCTCACCTGGACCCTAAACCGTCCCCGTCCCTTAACCCTAACCCTAGCCCGAACCCTAACCCTAATCCTTCCCCGAAGCCTGACCCTCACCCGTCCCCTAATCCTAACCCGTACGCTAACACTAACCCGTGCCCTCACACCCACGCTACCCCTAAAGCGTTGCCGTACACTCACCTGGACCCTAAACCGTCCCCGTCCCCTAACCCTAACCCTAGCCCGAACCCTAACCCTAACACTTCCCCGAAGCCTGACCCTCACCCGTCCCCTAATCCTAACCCGTACGCTAACACTAACCCGCCCCCTCACACGCACGCTCCCCCTAAAGCGTTTCCGTACCCTCACCTTGACCCTAAACCGTCACCGTCCCCTAACCCTAGCCCGAACCCTAACCCTAACCCTTCCCCGAAACCTGACCCTCACCCGTCCCCTAATCCTAACCCGTACGCTAACACTAAACCACGCCCTCACACGCACGCTCCCCCTAAAGCGTTGCCGTACCCTCACCTGGACCCTAAACCGTCCCCGTCCCCTAACCCTAACCCTAGCCCGAACCCTAACCCTAACCCTTCCCCGAAGCCTGACCCTCACCCGTCCCCTAATCCTAACCCGTACGCTAACACTAACCCGCGCCCTCACACGCACGCTCCCCCTAAACCGTTGCCGTACCCTCACCTGGACCCTAAACCGTCCCCGTCCCCTAACACTAACCCTAGCCCGAACCCTAAGCCTAACCCTTCCCCGAAGCCTGACCCTCACCCGTCCCCTAATCCTAACCAGTACGCTAACACTAACCCGCGCCCTCACACGCATGCACCCCCTAAAGCGTTGCCGTAACCTCACCTGGACCCTAAACCGTCCCCGTCCCCTAACCCTAACCCTAGCCCGAACCCTAACCCTAACCCTTCCCCGAAGCCTGACCCTCACCCGTCCCCTAATCCTAACCCGTACGCTAACACTAACCCGCGCCCTCACACGCACGCTCCCCCTAAAGCGTTGCCGTACCCTCACCTGGACCCTAAACCGTCCCCGTCCCCTAACCCTAACCCTAACCCTTCCCCGAAGCCTGACCCTCACCCGTCCCCTAATCCTAACCCGTACGCTAACACTAACCCACGCCCTCACTCACACGCTCCCCCTAAAGCGTTGCCGTACCCTCACCTGGACCCTAAACCGTCCCCATCCCCTAACCCTAACCCTAGCCCGAACCCTAACCCTAACCCTTCCCCGAAGCCTGACCCTCACCCGTCCCCTAATCCTAACCAGTACGCTAACACTAACCCGCGCCCTCACACGCACGCTCCCCCTAAAGCGTTGCCGTACCCTCACCTGGACCCTAAACCGTCCCCGTCCCCTAACCCTAACCCTAGCCCGAACCCTAACCCTAACACTTCCCCGAAGCCTGACCCTCACCCGTCCCCTAATCCTAACCCGTACGCTAACACTAACCCGCGCCCTCACACGCACGCTCCCCCTAAAGCGTTGCCGTACCCTCACCTGGACCCTAAACCGTCCCCGTCCCCTAAACCTAACCCTAGCCCGATCCCTAACCCTAACTCTTCCCTGAAGCCTGACCCTCACCCGTCCCCTAATCCTAACCCGTACGCTAACACTAACCCGCGCCCTCACACGCACGCTCCCCCTAAAGCATTGCCGTACCCTCACCTGGACCCTAAACCGTCCCCGTCCCCAAACCCTAACCTTAGACCGAACCCTAACCCTAACCCTTCCCCGAAGCCTGACACTCACCCGTCCACTAATCCTAACCCGTACGCTAACACTAACCCGCGCCCTCACACCCACGCTCCCCCTAAAGCGTTGCCGTACCCTCACCTGGACCCTAAACCGTCCCCGTCCCCTAACCCTAACCCTAGCCCGAACCCTAACCCTAACCCTTCCCCGAAGCCTGACCCTCACCCGTCCCCTAATCCTAACCCGTACGCTAACACTAACCCGCGCCCTCACACCCACGCTCCCCCTAAAGCGTTGCCGTACCCTCACCTGGACCCTAAACCGTCCCCGTCCCCTAACCCTAACCCTAGCCCGAACCCTAACCCTAACCCTTCCCCGAAGCCTGACCCTCACCCGTCTCCTAATCCTAACCCGTACGCTAACACTAACCCGCGCCCTCACACGCACGCTCCCCCTAAACCGTTGCCGTACCCTCACCTGGACCCTAAACCGTCCCCGTCCCTTAACCCTAACCCTAGCCCGAACCCTAACCCTAATCCTTCCCCGAAGCCTGACCCTCACCCGTCCCCTAATCCTAACCCGTACGCTAACACTAACCCGTGCCCTCACACCCACGCTACCCCTAAAGCGTTGCCGTACACTCACCTGGACCCTAAACCGTCCCCGTCCCCTAACCCTAACCCTAGCCCGAACCCTAACCCTAACACTTCCCCGAAGCCTGACCCTCACCCGTCCCCTAATCCTAACCCGTACGCTAACACTAACCCGCCCCCTCACACGCACGCTCCCCCTAAAGCGTTTCCGTACCCTCACCTTGACCCTAAACCGTCACCGTCCCCTAACCCTAGCCCGAACCCTAACCCTAACCCTTCCCCGAAGCCTGACCCTCACCCGTCCCCTAATCCTAACCCGTACGCTAACACTAAACCACGCCCTCACACGCACGCTCCCCCTAAAGCGTTGCCGTACCCTCACCTGGACCCTAAACCGTCCCCGTCCCCTAACCCTAACCCTAGCCCGAACCCTAACCCTAACCCTTCCCCGAAGCCTGACCCTCACCCGTCCCCTAATCCTAACCCGTACGCTAACACTAACCCGCGCCCTCACACGCACGCTCCCCCTAAACCGTTGCCGTACCCTCACCTGGACCCTAAACCGTCCCCGTCCCCTAACACTAACCCTAGCCCGAACCCTAAGCCTAACCCTTCCCCGAAGCCTGACCCTCACCCGTCCCCTAATCCTAACCAGTACGCTAACACTAACCCGCGCCCTCACACGCATGCACCCCCTAAAGCGTTGCCGTAACCTCACCTGGACCCTAAACCGTCCCCGTCCCCTAACCCTAACCCTAGCCCGAACCCTAACCCTAACCCTTCCCCGAAGCCTGACCCTCACCCGTCCCCTAATCCTAACCCGTACGCTAACACTAACCCGCGCCCTCACACGCACGCTCCCCCTAAAGCGTTGCCGTACCCTCACCTGGACCCTAAACCGTCCCCGTCCCCTAACCCTAACCCTAACCCTTCCCCGAAGCCTGACCCTCACCCGTCCCCTAATCCTAACCCGTACGCTAACACTAACCCACGCCCTCACTCACACGCTCCCCCTAAAGCGTTGCCGTACCCTCACCTGGACCCTAAACCGTCCCCATCCCCTAACCCTAACCCTAGCCCGAACCCTAACCCTAACCCTTCCCCGAAGCCTGACCCTCACCCGTCCCCTAATCCTAACCAGTACGCTAACACTAACCCGCGCCCTCACACGCACGCTCCCCCTAAAGCGTTGCCGTACCCTCACCTGGACCCTAAACCGTCCCCGTCCCCTAACCCTAACCCTAGCCCGAACCCTAACCCTAACACTTCCCCGAAGCCTGACCCTCACCCGTCCCCTAATCCTAACCCGTACGCTAACACTAACCCGCGCCCTCACACGCACGCTCCCCCTAAAGCGTTGCCGTACCCTCACCTGGACCCTAAACCGTCCCCGTCCCCTAAACCTAACCCTAGCCCGATCCCTAACCCTAACTCTTCCCTGAAGCCTGACCCTCACCCGTCCCCTAATCCTAACCCGTACGCTAACACTAACCCGCGCCCTCACACGCACGCTCCCCCTAAAGCATTGCCGTACCCTCACCTGGACCCTAAACCGTCCCCGTCCCCAAACCCTAACCTTAGACCGAACCCTAACCCTAACCCTTCCCCGAAGCCTGACACTCACCCGTCCACTAATCCTAACCCGTACGCTAACACTAACCCGCGCCCTCACACCCACGCTCCCCCTAAAGCGTTGCCGTACCCTCACCTGGACCCTAAACCGTCCCCGTCCCCTAACCCTAACCCTAGCCCGAACCCTAACCCTAACCCTTCCCCGAAGCCTGACCCTCACCCGTCCCCTAATCCTAACCCGTACGCTAACACTAACCCGCGCACTCACACGCACGCTCCCCCTAAAGCGTTGCCGTACCCTCACCTGGACCCTAAACCGTCCCCGTCCCCTAACCCTAACCCTAGCCCGAACCCTAACCCTAACCCTTCCCCGAAGCCTGACCATCACCCGTCCCCTAATCCTAACCCGTACGCTAACACTAACCCGCGCCCTCACACGCACGCTCCCCCGAAAGCGTTGCCGTACCCTCACCTGGACCTTAAACCGTCCCCGTCCCCTAACCCTACCCCTAGCCCGAACCCTAACCGTAAACCTTCCCCGAAACCTGACCTTCACCCGTCCCCTAATCCTAACCCGTACGCTAACACTAACCCGCGCCCTCACACGCACGCTCCCCCTAAAGCGTTGCCGTACCCTCACCTGGACCCTAAACCGTCCCCGTCCCCTAACCCTAACCCTAGCCCGAACCCTAACCCTTCCCCGAAGCCTGACCCTCACCCGTCCCCTAATCCTAACCCGTACGCTAACACTAACCCGCGCCCTCACACGCACGCTCCCCCTAAAGCGTTGCCGTACCCTCACCTGGACCCTAAACCGTCCCCGTCCCCTAACCCTAACCCTAGCCCGAACCCTAACCCTAACACTTCCCCGAAGCCTGACCCTCACCCGTCCCCTAATCCTAACCCGTACGCTAACACTAACCCACGCCCTCACACACACGCTCCCCCTAAAGCGTTGCCGTACCCTCACCTGGACCCTAAATCGTCCCCATCCCCTAACCCTAACCCTAGCCCGAACCCTAACCCTAACCCTTCCCCGAAGCCTGACCCTCACCCGTCCCCTAATCCTAACCAGTACGCTAACACTAACCCGCGCCCTCACACGCACGCTCCCCCTAAAGCGTTGCCGTACCCTCACCTGGACCCTAAACCCTCCCCGTCCCCTAACCCTAACCCTAGCCCGAACCCTAACCCTAACACTTCCCCGAAGCCTGACCCTCACCCGTCCCCTAATCCTAACCCGTACGCTAACACTAACCCGCACCCTCACACGCACGCTCCCCCTAAAGCGTTGCCGTACCCTCACCTGGACCCTAAACCGTCCCCGTCCCCTAACCCTAACCCTAGCCTGAAACCTAACCATAACTCTTCCCCGAAGCCTGACCCTCACCCGTCCCCTAACCCTAACCCGTACGCTAACACTAACCCGCGCCCAAACACGCACGCTCCCCCTAAAGCATTGCCGTACCCTCACCTGGACCCTAAACCGTCCCCGTCCCCTAACCCTAACCCTAGCCCGAAACCTAACCCTAACCCTTCCCCGAAGCCTGACCCTCACCCGTCCCCTAATCCTAACCCGTACGCTAACACTAACCCGCGCCCTCACACCCACGCTCCCCCTAAAGCGTTGCCGTACCCTCACCTGGACCCTAAACCGTCCCCGTCCCCTAACCCTAACCCTAGCCCGAACCCTAACCCTAACCCTTCCCCGAAGCCTGACACTCACCCGTCCCCTAATCCTAACCCGTACGCTAACACTAACCCGCGCCCTCACACGCACGCTCCCCCTAAAGCGTTGCTGTACCCTCACCTGGACCCTAAACCGTCCCCATCCCCTAGCCCTAACCCTAGCCCGAACCCTAACCCTAACCCTTCCCCGAAGCCTGACCCTCACCCGTCCCCTAATCCTAACCCGTACGATAACACTAACCCGCGCCCTCACACGCACGCTCCCCCTAAAGCGTTGCCGTACCCTCACCTGGACCCTAAACCGTCCCCGTCACCTAACCCTAACCCTAGCCCGAACCCTAACCCTAACCCTTCCCCGAAGCCTGACCCTCACCCGTCCCCTAATCCTAACCCGTACGCTAACACTAACCCGCGCCCTCACACCCACGCTCCCCCTAAAGCGTTGCCGTACCCTCACCTGGACCCTAAACCGTCCCCGTCCCCTAACCCTAACCCTAGCCCGAACCCTAACCCTAACCCTTCCCCGAAGCCTGACCCTCACCCGTCCCCTAATCCTAACCCGTACGCTAACACTAACCTGCCCCCTCACACGCACGCTCCCCCTAAAGCGTTGCCGTACCCTCACCTTGACCCTAAACCGTCACCGTCCCCTAACCCTAGCCCGAACCCTAACCCTAACCCTTCCCCGAAGCCTGACCCTCACCCGTCCCCTAATCCTAACCCGTACGCTAACACTAACCCGCGCCCTCACACGCACGCTCCCCCTAAAGCGTTGCCGTACCCTCACCTGGACCCTAAACCGTCCCCGTCCCCTAACCCTAACCCTAGCCCGAACCCTAACCCTAACCCTTCCCCGAAGCCTGACCCTCACCCGTCCCCTAATCCTAACCCGTACGCTAACACTAACCCGCGCCCTCACACGCATGCACCCCCTAAAGCGTTGCCGTACCCTCACCTGGACCCTAAACCGTCCCCGTCCCCTAACCCTAACCCTAGCCCGAACCCTAACCCTAACCCTTCCCCGAAGCCTGACCCTCACCCGTCCCCTAATCCTAACCCGTACGCTAACACTAACCCGCGCCCTCACACGCACGCTCCCCCTAAAGCGTTGCCGTACCCTCACCTGGACCCTAAACCGTCCCCGTCCCCTAACCCTAACCCTAACCCTTCCCCGAAGCCTGACCCTCACCCGTCCCCTAATCCTAACCCGTACGCTAACACTAACCCACGCCCTCACTCACACGCTCCCCCTAAAGCGTTGCCGTACCCTCACCTGGACCCTAAACCGTCCCCATCCCCTAACCCTAACCCTAGCCCGAACCCTAACCCTAACCCTTCCCCGAAGCCTGACCCTCACCCGTCCCCTAATCCTAACCAGTACGCTAACACTAACCTGCGCCCTCACACGCACGCTCCCCCTAAAGCGTTGCCGTACCCTCACCTGGACCCTAAACCGTCCCCGTCCCCTAACCCTAACCCTAGCCCGAACCCTAACCCTAACACTTCCCCGAAGCCTGACCCTCACCCGTCCCCTAATCCTAACCCGTACGCTAACACTAACCCGCGCCCTCACACGCACGCTCCCCCTAAAGCGTTGCCGTACCCTCACCTGGACCCTAAACCGTCCCCGTCCCCTAACCCTAACCCTAGCCCGAAACCTAACCATAACTCTTCCCCGAAGCCTGACCCTCACCCGTCCCCTAATCCTAACCCGTACGCTAACACTAACCCGCGCCCTCACACGCACGCTCCCCCTAAAGCATTGCCGTACCCTCACCTGGACCCTAAACCGTCCCCGTCCCCTAACCCTAATCCTAGCCCGAACCCTAACCCTAACCCATCCCCGAAGCCTGACCCTCACCCGTCCCCTAATCCTAGTCCGTACGCTAAGACTAACCCGCGCCCTCACACACACGCTCCCCCTAAAGCGTTGCCGTACCCTCACCTTGACCCTAAACCGTCACCGTCCCCTAACCCTAGCCTGAACCCTAACCCTAACACTTCCCCGAAGCCTGACCCTCACCCGTCCCCTAATCCTAACCCGTACGCTAACACTAACCCGCGCCCTCACACGCACGCTCCCCCTAAAGCGTTGCCGTACCCTCACCTGGACCCTAAACCGTCCCCGTCACCTAACCCTAACCCTAGCCCGAACCCTAACCCTAACCCTTCCCCGAAGCCTGACCCTCACCCGTCCCCTAATCCTAACCCGTACGCTAACACTAACCCGCGCCCTCACACGCACGCTCCCCCTAAAGCGTTGCTGTACCCTCACCTGGACCCTAAATCGTCCCCATCCCCTAACCCTAACCCTAGCCCGAACCCTAACCCTAACCCTTCCCCGAAGCCTGACCCTCACCCGTCCCCTAATCCTAACCAGTACGCTAACACTAACCCGCGCCCTCACACGCACGCTCCCCCTAAAGCGTTGCCGTACCCTCACCTGGACCCTAAACCCTCCCCGTCCCCTAACAATAACCCTAGCCCGAACCCTAACCCTAACACTTCCCCGAAGCCTGACCCTCACCCGTCCCCTAATCCTAACCCGTACGCTAACACTAACCCGCACCCTCACACGCACGCTCCCCCTAAAGCGTTGCCGTACCCTCACCTGGACCCTAAACCGTCCCCGTCCCCTAACCCTAACCCTAGCCTGAAACCTAACCATAACTCTTCCCCGAAGCCTGACCCTCACCCGTCCCCTAACCCTAACCCGTACGCTAACACTAACCCGCGCCCAAACACGCACGCTCCCCCTAAAGCATTGCCGTACGCTCACCTGGACCCTAAACCGTCCCCGTCCCCTAACCCTAACCCTAGCCCGAAACCTAACCCTAACCCTTCCCCGAAGCCTGACCCTCACCCGTCCCCTAATCCTAACCCGTACGCTAACACTAACCCGCGCCCTCACACCCACGCTCCCCCTAAAGCGTTGCCGTACCCTCACCTGGACCCTAAACCGTCCCCGTCCCCTAACCCTAACCCTAGCCCGAACCCTAACCCTAACCCTTCCCCGAAGCCTGACCCTCACCCGTCCCCTAATCCTAACCCGTACGCTAACACTAACCCGCCACCTCACACGCACGCTCCCCCTGAAGCGTTGCCGTACCCTCACCTTGACCCTAAACCGTCACCGTCCCCTAACCCTAGCCCGAACCCTAACCCTAACACTTCCCCGAAGCCTGACCCTCACCCGTCCCCTAATCCTAACCCGTACGCTAACACTAACCCGCGCCCTCACACGCACGCTCCCCCTAAAGCGTTGCCGTACCCTCACCTGGACCCTAAACCCTCCCCGTCCCCTAACCCTAACCCTAGCCCGAACCCTAACCCTAACCCTTCCCCGAAGCCTGACACTCACCCGTCCCCTAATCCTAACCCGTACGCTAACACTAACCCGCGCCCTCACACGCACGCTCCCCCTAAAGCGTTGCCGTACCCTCACCTGGACCCTAAACCGTCCCCGTCACCTAACCCTAACCCTAGCCCGAACCCTAACCCTAACCCTTCCCCGAAGCCTGACCCTCACCCGTCCCCTAATCTTAACCCGTACGCTAACACTAACCCGCGCCCTCACACGCACGCTCCCCCTAAATCGTTGCCGTACCCTCACCTGGACCCTAAACCGTCCCCGTCCCCTAACCCTAACCCTAGCCCGAACCCTAACCCTAACCCTTTCCCGAAGCCTGACCCTCACCCGTCCCCTAATCCTAACCCGTACGCTAACACTAACCCGCGCCCTCACACGCACGCTCCCCCTAAAGCGTTGCTGTACCCTCACCTGGACCCTAAACCGTCCCCGTCCCCTAACCCTAACCCTAGCCCGAACCCTAACCCTAACCCTTCCCCGAAGCCTGACCCTCACCCGTCCCCTAATCCTAACCCGTACGATAACACTAACCCGCGCCCTCACACGCACGCTCCCCCTAAAGCGTTGCCGTACCCTCACCTGGACCCTAAACCGTCCCCGTCACCTAACCCTAACCCTAGCCCGAACCCTAACCCTAACCCTTCCCCGAAGCCTGACCCTCACCCGTCCCCTAATCCTAACCCGTACGCTAACACTAACCCGCGCCCTCACACCCACGCTCCCCCTAAAGCGTTGCCGTACCCTCACCTGGACCCTAAACCGTCCCCGTCCCCTAACCCTAACCCTAGCCCGAACCCTAACCCTAACCCTTCCCCGAAGCCTGACCCTCACCCGTCCCCTAATCCTAACCCGTACGCTAACACTAACCCGCCCCCTCACACGCACGCTCCCCCTAAAGCGTTGCCGTACCCTCACCTTGACCCTAAACCGTCACCGTCCCCTAACCCTAGCCCGAACCCTAACCCTAACCCTTCCCCGAAGCCTGACCCTCACCCGTCCCCTAATCCTAACCCGTACGCTAACACTAACCCGCGCCCTCACACGCACGCTCCCCCTAAAGCGTTGCCGTACCCTCACCTGGACCCTAAACCCTCCCCGTCCCCTAACCCTAACCCTAGCCCGAACCCTAACCCTAACCCTTCCCCGAAGCCTGACCCTCACCCGTCCCCTAATCCTAACCCGTACGCTAACACTAACCCGCGCCCTCACACGCACGCTCCCCCTAAAGCGTTGCCGTACCCTCACCTGGACCCTAAACCGTCCCCGTCACCTAACCCTAACCCTAGCCCGAACCCTAACCCTAACCCTTCCCCGAAGCCTGACCCTCACCCGTCCCCTAATCTTAACCCGTACGCTAACACTAACCCGCGCCCTCACACGCACGCTCCCCCTAAAGCGTTGCCGTACCCTCACCTGGACCCTAAACCGTCCCCGTCCCCTAACCCTAACCCTAGCCCGAACCCTAACCCTAACCCTTCCCCGAAGCCTGACCCTCACCCGTCCCCTAATCCTAACCCGTACGCTAACACTAACCCGCGCCCTCACACGCACGCTCCCCCTAAAGCGTTGCCGTACCCTCACCTGGACCCTAAACCGTCCCCGTCCCCTAACCCTAACCCTAGCCCGAACCCTAACCCTAACCCTTCCTCAAAGCCTGACCCTCACCCGTCCCCTAATCCTAACCCGTACGCTAACACTAAGCCGCGCCCTCACACGCACGCTCCCCCTAAAGCGTTGCCGTACCCTCACCTGGACCCTAAACCATCCCCGTCCCCTAACCCTAACCCTAGCCCGAACCCTAACCCTAACCCTTCCCCGAAACCTGAGCCACACCCGTCCCCTAATCCTAACCCGTACGCTAACACTAACCCGCGCCCTCACACGCACGCTCCCCCTAAATCGTTGCCATACCCTCACCTGGACCCTAAACCGTCCCCGTCCCCTAACCCTAACCCTAGCCCGAACCCTAACCCTAACCCTTCCCCGAAGCCTGACCCTCACCCGTCCCCTAATCCTAACCCGTACGCTAACACTAACCCGCGCCCTCACACGCACGCTCCCCCTAAAGCGTTGCTGTACCCTCACCTGGACCCTAAACCGTCCCCGTCCCCTAACCCTAACCCTAGCCCGAACCCTAACCCTAACCCTTCCCCGAAGCCTGACCCTCACCCGTCCCCTAATCCTAACCCGTACGCTAACACTAACCCACGCCCTCACATGCACGCTCCCCCTAAAGCGTTGCCGTACCCTCACCTGGACCCTAAACCGTCCCCGTCCCCTAACCCTAACCCTAGCCCGGACCCTAACCCTAACCCTTCCCCGAAGCCTGACCCTCACCCGTCCCCTAATCCTAGTCCGTACGCTAAGACTAACCCGCGCCCTCACACACACGCTCCCCCTAAAGCGTTGCTGTACCCTCACCTGGACCCTAAACCGTCCCCGTCCCCTAACCCTAACCTTAGCCCGAACCCTAACCCTAAACCTTCCCCGAAGCCTGACCCTCACCCGTCCCCTAATCCTAACCCGTACGCTAACACTAACCCGCCCCCTCACACGCACGCTCCCCCTAAAGCGTTGCCGTACCCTCACCTTGACCCTAAACCGTCACCGTCCCCTAACCCTAGCCCGAACCCTAACCCTAACACTTCCCCGAAGCCTGACCCTCACCCGTCCCCTAATCCTAACCCGTACGCTAACACTAACCCGCGCCCTCACACGCACGCTCCCCCTAAAGCGTTGCCGTACCCTCACCTGGACCCTAAACCGTCCCCGTCACCTAACCCTAACCCTAGCCCGAACCCTAACCCTAACCCTTCCCCGAAGCCTGACCCTCACCCGTCCCCTAATCCTAACCCGTACGCTAACACTAACCCGCGCCCTCACACGCACGCTCCCCCTAAAGCGTTGCCGTACCCTCACCTGGACCCTTAACTGTCCCCGTCCCCTAACCCTAACCCTAGCCCGAACCCTAACCCTAACCCTTCCCCGAAGCCTGACCCTCACCCGTCCCCTAATCCTAACCCGTACGCTAACACTAACCCCCGCCCTCACACGCACGCTCCCCCTAAAGCGTTGCCGTACCCTCACCTGGACCCTAAACCGTCCCCGTCCCCTAACCCTAACCCTAGCCCGAACCCTATCCCTAACCCTTCCCCAAAGCCTGACCCTCACCCGTCCCCTAATCCTAACCCGTACGCTAACACTAACCCGCGCCCTCACACGCACGCTCCCCCTAAAGCGTTGCCGTACCCTCACCTGGACCCTAAACCGTCCCCGTCCCCTAACCCTAACCCTAGCCCGAACCCTAACCCTAACCCTTCCCCGAAGCCTGACCCTCACCCGTCCCCTAATCCTAACCCGTACGCTAACACTAACCCGCGCCCTCACACGCATGCTCCCCCTAAAGCGTTGCCGTACCCTCACCTAGACCCTAAACCGTCCCCGTCCCCTAACCCTAACCGTAGCCCGAACCCTAACCCTAACCCTTCCCCGAAGCCTGACCCTCACCCGTCCCCTAATCCTAACCCGTACGCTAACACTAACCCGCGCCCTCACACGCACGCTCACCCTAAAGCGTTGCCGTACCCTCACCTGGACCCTAAACCGTCCCCGTCCCCTAACCCTAACCCTAGCCCGAACCCTAACCCTAACCCTTCCCCGAAGCCTGACCCTCACCCGTCCCCTAATCCTAACCCGTACGCTAACACTAACCCGCGCCCTCACACGCACGCTCCCCCTAAAGCGTTGCCGTACCCTCACCTGGACCCTAAACCGTCCCCGTCCCCTAACCCTAACCCTAGCCCGAACCCTAACCCTAACCCTTCCCCGAAGCCTGACCCTCACCCGTCCCCTAATCCTAACCCGTACGCTAACACTAACCCGCGCCCTCACACGCACGCTCCCCCTAAAGCGTTGCCGTACCCTCACCTGGACCCTAAACCGTCCCCGTCCCCTAACCCTAACCCTAGCCCGAACCCTAACCCTAACCCTTCCCCGAAGCCTGACCCTCACCCGTCCCCTAATCCTAACCCGTACGCTAACACTAACCCACGCCCTCACACACACGCTCCCCCTAAAGCGTTGCCGTACCCTCACCTGGACCCTAAACCGTCCCCATCCCCTAACCCTAACCCTAGCCCGAACCCTAACCCTAACCCTGCCCCGAAGCCTGACCCTCACCCGTCCCCTAATCCTAACCAGTACGCTAACACTAACCCGCGCCCTCACACGCACGCTCCCCCTAAAGCGTTGCCGTACCCTCACCTGGACCCTAAACCCTCCCCGTCCCCTAACCCTAACCCTAGCCCGAACCCTAACCCTAACACTTCCCCGAAGCCTGACCCTCACCCGTCCCCTAATCCTAACCCGTACGCTAACACTAACCCGCACCCTCACACGCACGCTCCCCCTAAAGCGTTGCCGTACCCTCACCTGGACCCTAAACCGTCCCCGTCCCCTAACCCTAACCCTAGCCTGAAACCTAACCATAACTCTTCCCCGAATCCTGACCCTCACCCGTCCCCTAATCCTAACCCGTACGCTAACACTAACCCGCGCCCTGACACGCACGCTCCCCCTAAAGCATTGCCGTACCCTCACCTGGACCCTAAACCGTCCCCGTCCCCTAACCCTAACCCTAGCCCGAACCCTAACCCTAACCCTTCCCCGAAGCCTGACCCTCACCCGTCCCCTAATCCTAACCCGTACGCTAACACTAACCCGCGCCCTCACACCCACGCTCCCCCTAAAGCGTTGCCGTACCCTCACCTGGACCCTAAACCGTCCCCGTCCCCTAACCCTAACCCTAGCCCGAACCCTAACCCTAACCCTTCCCCGAAGCCTGACCCTCACCCGTCCCCTAATCCTAACCCGTACGCTAACACTAACCCGCCCCCTCACACGCACGCTCCCCCTAAAGCGTTGCCGTACCCTCACCTTAACCCTAAACCGTCACCGTCCCCTAACCCTAGCCCGAACCCTAACCCTAACACTTCCCCGAAGCCTGACCCTCACCCGTCCCCTAATCCTAACCCGTACGCTAACACTAACCCGCGCCCTCACACGCACGCTCCCCCTAAAGCGTTGCCGTACCCTCACCTGGACCCTAAACCGTCCCCGTCACCTAACCCAAACCCTAGCCCGAACCCTAACCCTAACCCTTCCCCGAAGCCTGACCCTCACCCGTCCCCTAATCTTAACCCGTACGCTAACACTAACCCGCGCCCTCACACGCACGCTCCCCCTAAAACGTTGCCGTACCCTCACCTGGACCCTAAACCGTCCCCGTCCCCTAACCCTAACCCTAGCCCGAACCCTAACCCTAACCCTTCCCCGAAGCCTGACCCTCACCCGTCCCCTAATCCTAACCCGTACGTTAACACTAACCCCCGCCCTCACACGCACGCTCCCCCTAAAGCGTTGCCGTACCCTCACCTGGACCCTAAACCGTCCCTGTCCCCTAACCCTAACCCTAGCCCGAACCCTAACCCTAACCCTTCCTCAAAGCCTGACCCTCACCCGTCCCCTAATCCTAACCCGTACGCTAACACTAACCCGCGCCCTCACACGCACGCTCCCCCTAAAGCGTTGCCGTACCCTCACCTGGACCCTAAACCGTCCCCGTCCCCTAACCCTAACCCTAGCCCGAACCCTAACCCTAACCCTTCCCCGAAGCCTGAGCCTCACCCGTCCCCTAATCCTAACCCGTACGCTAACACTAACCCGCGCCCTCACACGCACGCTCCCCATAAATCGTTGCCGTACCCTCACCTGGATCCTATCCCGTCCCCGTCCCCTAACCCTAACCCTAGCCCGAACCCTAACCCTAACCCTAACCCTCACCTGGACCCTAAACCGTCCCCATCCCCTAACCCTAACCCTAGCCTGAAACCTAACCATAACTCTTCCCCGAAGCCTGACCCTCACCCGTCCCCTAATCCTAACCCGTACGCTAACACTAACCCGCGCCCTAACACGCACGCTCCCCCTAAAGCATTGCCGTACCCTCACCTGGACCCTAAACCGTCCCCGTCCCCTAACCCTAACCCTAGCCCGAAACCTAACCCTAACCCTTCCCCGAAGCCTGACCCTCACCCGTCCCCTAATCCTAACCCGTACGCTAACACTAACCCGCGCCCTCACACCCACGCTCCCCCTAAAGCGTTGCCGTACCCTCACCTGGACCCTAAACCGTCCCCGTCCCCTAACCCTAACCCTAGCCCGAACCCTAACCCTAACCCTTCCCCGAAGCCTCACCCTCACCCGTCCCCTAATCCTAACCCGTACGCTAACACTAACCCGCCCCCTCACACGCACGCTCCCCCTAAAGCGTTGCCGTACCCTCACCTTGACCCTAAACCGTCACCGTCCCCTAACCCTAGCCCGAACCCTAACCCTAACACTTCCCCGAAGCCTGACCCTCACCCGTCCCCTAATCCTAACCCGTACGCTAACACTAACCCGCGCCCTCACACGCACGCTCCCCCTAAAGCGTTGCCGTACCCTCACCTGGACCCTAAACCCTCCCCGTCCCCTAACCCTAACCCTAGCCCGAACCCTAACCCTAACCCTTCCCCGAAGCCTGACACTCACCCGTCCCCTAATCCTAACCCGTACGCTAACACTAACCCGCGCCCTCACACGCACGCTCCCCCTAAAGCGTTGCCGTACCCTCACCTGGACCCTAAACCGTCCCCGTCACCTAACCCTAACCCTAGCCCGAACCCTAACCCTAACCCTTCCCCGAAGCCTGACCCTCACCCGTCCCCTAATCTTAACCCGTACGCTAACACTAACCCGCGCCCTCACACGCACGCTCCCCCTAAAGCGTTGCCGTACCCTCACCTGGACCCTAAACCGTCCCCGTCCCCTAACCCTAACCCTAACCCTAGCCCGAACCCTAACCCTAACCCTTCCCCGAAGCCTGACCCTCACCCGTCCCCTAATCCTAACCCGTACGCTAACACTAACCCCCGCCCTCACACGCATGCTCCCCCTAAAGCGTTGCCGTACCCTCACCTGGACCCTAAACCGTCCCCGTCCCCTAACCCTAACCCTAGCCCGAACCCTAACCCTAACCCTTCCTCAAAGCCTGACCCTCACTCGTCCCCTAATTCTAACCCGTACGCTAACACTAACCCGCGCCCTCACACGCACGCTCCCCCTAAATCGTTGCCGTACCCTCACCTGGACCCTAAACCGTCCCCGTCCCCTAACCCTAACCCTAGCCCGAACCCTAACCCTAACACTTCCCCGAAGCCTGACCCTCACCCGTCCCCTAATCCTAACCCGTACGCTAACACTAACCCGCGCCCTCACACGCACGCTCCCCCTAAAGCGTTGCTGTACCCTCACCTGGACCCTAAACCGTCCCCGTCCCCTAACCCTAACCCTAGCCCGAACCCTAACCCTAACCCTTCCCCGAAGCCTGACCCTCACCCGTCCCCTAATCCTAACCCGTACGATAACACTAACCTGCGCCCTCACACGCACGCTCCCCCTAAAGCGTTGCCGTACCCTCACCTGGACCCTAAACCGTCCCCGTCCCCTAACCCTAAACCTAGCCCGAACCCTAACCCTAAACCTTCCCCGAAGCCTGACCCTCACCCGTCCCCTAATCCTAACCAGTACGCTAACACTAACCCGCGCCCTCACACGCACGCTCCCGCTAAAGCGTTGCCGTACCCTCACCTGGATCCTATCCCGTCCCCGTCCCCTAACCCTAACCCTAGCCCGAACCCTAACCCTAACCCTTCCCCGAAGCCTGACCCTCACCCGTCCCCTAATCCTAACCCGTACGCTAACACTAACCCACGGCCTCACATGCACGCTCCCCCTAAAGCGTTGCCGTACCCTCACCTGGACCCTAAATCGTCCCCGTCCCCTAACCCTAACCCTAGCCCGAACCCTAACCCTGACCCTTCCCCGAAGCCTGATCCTCACCCGTCCCCTAATCCTAGTCCGTACGCTAAGACTAACCCGCGCCCTCACACACACGCTCCCCCTAAAGTGTTGCTGTACCCTCACCTGGACCCTAAACCGTCCCCGTCCCCTAACCCTAACCTTAGCCCGAACCCTAACCCTAACCCTTCCCCGAAGCCTGACCCTCACCCGTCCCCTAATCCTAACCCGTACGCTAACACTAACCCGCGCCCTCACACGCACGCTCCCCCTAAAGCGTTGCCGTACCCTCACCTGGACCCTAAACCGTCCCCGTCCCCTAACCCTAACCCTAGCCCGAACCCTAACCCTAACCCTTCCCCGAAGCCTGACCCTCACCCGTCCCCTAATCCTAACCCGTACGCTAACACTAACCCACGCCCTCACACACACGCTCCCCCTAAAGCGTTGCCGTACCCTCACCTGGACCCTAAACCGTCCCCATCCCCTAACCCTAACCCTAGCCCGAACCCTAACCCTAACCCTGCCCCGAAGCCTGACCCTCACCCGTCCCCTAATCCTAACCAGTACGCTAACACTAACCCGCGCCCTCACACGCACGCTCCCCCTAAAGCGTTGCCGTACCCTCACCTGGACCCTAAACCCTCCCCGTCCCCTAACCCTAACCCTAGCCCGAACCCTAACCCTAACACTTCCCCGAAGCCTGACCCTCACCCGTCCCCTAATCCTAACCCGTACGCTAACACTAACCCGCACCCTCACACGCACGCTCCCCCTAAAGCGTTGCCGTACCCTCACCTGGACCCTAAACCGTCCCCGTCCCCTAACCCTAACCCTAGCCTGAAACCTAACCATAACTCTTCCCCGAATCCTGACCCTCACCCGTCCCCTAATCCTAACCCGTACGCTAACACTAACCCGCGCCCTGACACGCACGCTCCCCCTAAAGCATTGCCGTACCCTCACCTGGACCCTAAACCGTCCCCGTCCCCTAACCCTAACCCTAGCCCGAACCCTAACCCTAACCCTTCCCCGAAGCCTGACCCTCACCCGTCCCCTAATCCTAACCCGTACGCTAACACTAACCCGCGCCCTCACACCCACGCTCCCCCTAAAGCGTTGCCGTACCCTCACCTGGACCCTAAACCGTCCCCGTCCCCTAACCCTAACCCTAGCCCGAACCCTAACCCTAACCCTTCCCCGAAGCCTGACCCTCACCCGTCCCCTAATCCTAACCCGTACGCTAACACTAACCCGCCCCCTCACACGCACGCTCCCCCTAAAGCGTTGCCGTACCCTCACCTTAACCCTAAACCGTCACCGTCCCCTAACCCTAGCCCGAACCCTAACCCTAACACTTCCCCGAAGCCTGACCCTCACCCGTCCCCTAATCCTAACCCGTACGCTAACACTAACCCGCGCCCTCACACGCACGCTCCCCCTAAAGCGTTGCCGTACCCTCACCTGGACCCTAAACCGTCCCCGTCACCTAACCCAAACCCTAGCCCGAACCCTAACCCTAACCCTTCCCCGAAGCCTGACCCTCACCCGTCCCCTAATCTTAACCCGTACGCTAACACTAACCCGCGCCCTCACACGCACGCTCCCCCTAAAACGTTGCCGTACCCTCACCTGGACCCTAAACCGTCCCCGTCCCCTAACCCTAACCCTAGCCCGAACCCTAACCCTAACCCTTCCCCGAAGCCTGACCCTCACCCGTCCCCTAATCCTAACCCGTACGTTAACACTAACCCCCGCCCTCACACGCACGCTCCCCCTAAAGCGTTGCCGTACCCTCACCTGGACCCTAAACCGTCCCTGTCCCCTAACCCTAACCCTAGCCCGAACCCTAACCCTAACCCTTCCTCAAAGCCTGACCCTCACCCGTCCCCTAATCCTAACCCGTACGCTAACACTAACCCGCGCCCTCACACGCACGCTCCCCCTAAAGCGTTGCCGTACCCTCACCTGGACCCTAAACCGTCCCCGTCCCCTAACCCTAACCCTAGCCCGAACCCTAACCCTAACCCTTCCCTGAAGCCTGAGCCTCACCCGTCCCCTAATCCTAACCCGTACGCTAACACTAACCCGCGCCCTCACACGCACGCTCCCCATAAATCGTTGCCGTACCCTCACCTGGATCCTATCCCGTCCCCGTCCCCTAACCCTAACCCTAGCCCGAACCCTAACCCTAACCCTAACCCTCACCTGGACCCTAAACCGTCCCCATCCCCTAACCCTAACCCTAGCCTGAAACCTAACCATAACTCTTCCCCGAAGCCTGACCCTCACCCGTCCCCTAATCCTAACCCGTACGCTAACACTAACCCGCGCCCTAACACGCACGCTCCCCCTAAAGCATTGCCGTACCCTCACCTGGACCCTAAACCGTCCCCGTCCCCTAACCCTAACCCTAGCCCGAAACCTAACCCTAACCCTTCCCCGAAGCCTGACCCTCACCCGTCCCCTAATCCTAACCCGTACGCTAACACTAACCCGCGCCCTCACACCCACGCTCCCCCTAAAGCGTTGCCGTACCCTCACCTGGACCCTAAACCGTCCCCGTCCCCTAACCCTAACCCTAGCCCGAACCCTAACCCTAACCCTTCCCCGAAGCCTCACCCTCACCCGTCCCCTAATCCTAACCCGTACGCTAACACTAACCCGCCCCCTCACACGCACGCTCCCCCTAAAGCGTTGCCGTACCCTCACCTTGACCCTAAACCGTCACCGTCCCCTAACCCTAGCCCGAACCCTAACCCTAACACTTCCCCGAAGCCTGACCCTCACCCGTCCCCTAATCCTAACCCGTACGCTAACACTAACCCGTGCCCTCACACGCACGCTCCCCCTAAAGCGTTGCCGTACCCTCACCTGGACCCTAAACCCTCCCCGTCCCCTAACCCTAACCCTAGCCCGAACCCTAACCCTAACCCTTCCCCGAAGCCTGACACTCACCCGTCCCCTAATCCTAACCCGTACGCTAACACTAACCCGCGCCCTCACACGCACGCTCCCCCTAAAGCGTTGCCGTACCCTCACCTGGACCCTAAACCGTCCCCGTCACCTAACCCTAACCCTAGCCCGAACCCTAACCCTAACCCTTCCCCGAAGCCTGACCCTCACCCGTCCCCTAATCTTAACCCGTACGCTAACACTAACCCGCGCCCTCACACGCACGCTCCCCCTAAAGCGTTGCCGTACCCTCACCTGGACCCTAAACCGTCCCCGTCCCCTAACCCTAACCCTAACCCTAGCCCGAACCCTAACCCTAACCCTTCCCCGAAGCCTGACCCTCACCCGTCCCCTAATCCTAACCCGTACGCTAACACTAACCCCCGCCCTCACACGCATGCTCCCCCTAAAGCGTTGCCGTACCCTCACCTGGACCCTAAACCGTCCCCGTCCCCTAACCCTAACCCTAGCCCGAACCCTAACCCTAACCCTTCCTCAAAGCCTGACCCTCACTCGTCCCCTAATTCTAACCCGTACGCTAACACTAACCCGCGCCCTCACACGCACGCTCCCCCTAAATCGTTGCCGTACCCTCACCTGGACCCTAAACCGTCCCCGTCCCCTAACCCTAACCCTAGCCCGAACCCTAACCCTAACACTTCCCCGAAGCCTGACCCTCACCCGTCCCCTAATCCTAACCCGTACGCTAACACTAACCCGCGCCCTCACACGCACGCTCCCCCTAAAGCGTTGCTGTACCCTCACCTGGACCCTAAACCGTCCCCGTCCCCTAACCCTAACCCTAGCCCGAACCCTAACCCTAACCCTTCCCCGAAGCCTGACCCTCACCCGTCCCCTAATCCTAACCCGTACGATAACACTAACCTGCGCCCTCACACGCACGCTCCCCCTAAAGCGTTGCCGTACCCTCACCTGGACCCTAAACCGTCCCCGTCCCCTAACCCTAAACCTAGCCCGAACCCTAACCCTAAACCTTCCCCGAAGCCTGACCCTCACCCGTCCCCTAATCCTAACCAGTACGCTAACACTAACCCGCGCCCTCACACGCACGCTCCCGCTAAAGCGTTGCCGTACCCTCACCTGGATCCTATCCCGTCCCCGTCCCCTAACCCTAACCCTAGCCCGAACCCTAACCCTAACCCTTCCCCGAAGCCTGACCCTCACCCGTCCCCTAATCCTAACCCGTACGCTAACACTAACCCACGGCCTCACATGCACGCTCCCCCTAAAGCGTTGCCGTACCCTCACCTGGACCCTAAACCGTCCCCGTCCCCTAACCCTAACCCTAGCCCGAACCCTAACCCTGACCCTTCCCCGAAGCCTGATCCTCACCCGTCCCCTAATCCTAGTCCGTACGCTAAGACTAACCCGCGCCCTCACACACACGCTCCCCCTAAAGTGTTGCTGTACCCTCACCTGGACCCTAAACCGTCCCCGTCCCCTAACCCTAACCTTAGCCCGAACCCTAACCCTAACCCTTCCCCGAAGCCTGACCCTCACCCGTCCCCTAATCCTAACCCGTACGCTAACACTAACCCGCCCCCTCACACGCACGCTCCCCCTAAAGCGTTGCCGTACCCTCACCTTGACCCTAAACCGTCACCGTCCCCTAACCCTAGCCCGAACCCTAACCCTAACACTTCCCCGAAGCCTGACCCTCACCCGTCCCCTAATCCTAACCCGTACGCTAACACTAACCCGCGCCCTCACACGCACGCTCCCCCTAAAGCGTTGCCGTACCCTCACCTGGACCCTAAACCGTCCCCGTCACCTAACCCTAACCCTAGCCCGAACCCTAACCCTAACCCTTCCCCGAAGCCTGACCCTCACCCGTCCCCTAATCCTAACCCGTACGCTAACACTAACCCGCGCCCTCACACCCACGCTCCCCCTAAAGCGTTGCCGTACCCTCACCTGGACCCTAAACCGTCCCCGTCCCCTAACCCTAACCCTAGCCCGAACCCTAACCCTAACCCTTCCCCGAAGCCTGACCCTCACCCGTCCCCAAATCCTAACCCGTACGCTAACACTAACCCGCCCCCTCACACGCACGCTCCCCCTAAAGCGTTGCCGTACCCTCACCTTGACCCTAAACCGTCACCGTCCCCTAACCCTAGCCCGAACCCTAACCCTAACCCTTCCCCGAAGCCTGACCCTCACCCGTCCCCTAATCCTAACCCGTACGCTAACACTAACCCGCGCCCTCACACGCACGCTCCCCCTAAAGCGTTGCCGTACCCTCACCTGGACCCTAAACCCTCCCCGTCCCCTAACCCTAACCCTAGCCCGAACCCTAACCCTAACCCTTCCCCGAAGCCTGACCCTCACCCGTCCCCTAATCCTAACCCGTACGCTAACACTAACCCGCGCCCTCACACGCACGCTCCCCCTAAAGCGTTGCCGTACCCTCACCTGGACCCTAAACCGTCCCCGTCACCTAACCCTAACCCTAGCCCGAACCCTAACCCTAACCCTTCCCCGAAGCCTGGCCCTCACCCGTCCCCTAATCTTAACCCGTACGCTAACACTAACCCGCGCCCTCACACGCACGCTCCCCCTAAAGCGTTGCCGTACCCTCACCTGGACCCTAAACCGTCCCCGTCCCCTAACCCTAACCCTAGCCCGAACCCTAACCCTAACCCTTCCCCGAAGCCTGAGCCTCACCCGTCCCCTAATCCTAACCCGTACGCTAACACTAACCCGCGCCCTCACACGCATGCTCCCCCTAAATCGTTGCCGTACCCTCACCTGGACCCTAAACCGTCCCCGTCCCCTAACCCTAACCCTAGCCCGAACCCTAACCCTAACCCTTCCCCGAAGCCTGACCCTCACCCGTCCCCTAATCCTAACCCGTACGCTAACACTAACCCGCGCCCTCACACGCACGCTCCCCCTAAAGCGTTGCTGTACCCTCACCTGGACCCTAAACCGTCCCCGTCCCCTAACCCTAACCCTAGCCCGAACCCTAACCCTAACCCTTCCCCGAAGCCTGACCCTCACCCGTCCCCTAATCCTAACCCGTACGATAACACTAACCTGCGCCCTCACACGCACGCTCCCCCTAAAGCGTTGCCGTACCCTCACCTGGACCCTAAACCGTCCCCGTCCCCTAACCCTAACCCTAGCCTGAAACCTAACCATAACTCTTCCCCGAAGCCTGACCCTCACCCGTCCCCTAATCCTAACCCGTACGCTAACACTAACCCGCGCCCTGACACGCACGCTCCCCCTAAAGCATTGCCGTACCCTCACCTGGACCCTAAACCGTCCCCGTCCCCTAACCCTAACCCTAGCCCGAACCCTAACCCTAACCCTTCCCCGAAGCCTGACCCTCACCCGTCCCCTAATCCTAACCCGTACGCTAACACTAACCCGCGCCCTCACACCCACGCTCCCCCTAAAGCGTTGCCGTACCCTCACCTGGACCCTAAACCGTCCCCGTCCCCTAACCCTAACCCTAGCCCGAACCCTAACCCTAACCCTTCCCCGAAGCCTGACCCTCACCCGTCCCCTAATCCTAACCCGTACGCTAACACTAACCCGCCCCCTCACACGCACGCTCCCCCTAAAGCGTTGCCGTACCCTCACCTTGACCCTAAACCGTCACCGTCCCCTAACCCTAGCCCGAACCCTAACCCTAACACTTCCCCGAAGCCTGACCCTCACCCGTCCCCTAATCCTAACCCGTACGCTAACACTAACCCGCGCCCTCACACGCACGCTCCCCCTAAAGCGTTGCCGTACCCTCACCTGGACCCTAAACCCTCCCCGTCCCCTAACCCTAACCCTAGCCCGAACCCTAACCCTAACCCTTCCCCGAAGCCTGACCCTCACCCGTCCCCTAATCCTAACCCGTACGCTAACACTAACCCACGCCCTCACACGCACGCTCCCCCTAAAGCGTTGCCGTACCCTCACCTGGACCCTAAACCGTCCCCGTCACCTAACCCTAACCCTAGCCCGAACCCTAACCCTAACCCTTCCCCGAAGCCTGACCCTCACCCGTCCCCTAATCTTAACCCGTACGCTAACACTAACCCGCGCCCTCACACGCACGCTCCCCCTAAAGCGTTGCCGTACCCTCACCTAGACCCTAAACCGTCCCCGTCCCCTAACCCTAACCCTAGCCCGAACCCTAACCCTAACCCTTCCCCGAAGCCTGACCCTCACCCGTCCCCTAATCCTAACCCGTACGCTAACACTAACCCCCGCCCTCACACGCACGCTCCCCCTAAAGCGTTGCCGTACCCTCACCTGGACCCTAAACCGTCCCCGTCCCCTAACCCTAACCCTAGCCCGAACCCTAACCCTAACCCTTCCTCAAAGCCTGACCCTCACCCGTCCCCTAATCCTAACCCGTACGCTAACACTGACCCGCGCCCTCACACGCACGCTCCCCCTAAAGCGTTGCCGTACCCTCACCTGGACCCTAAACCGTCCCCGTCCCCTAACCCTAACCCTAGCCCGAACCCTAACCCTAACCCTTCCCCGAAGCCTGAGCCTCACCCGTCCCCTAATCCTAACCCGTACGCTAACACTAACCCGCGCCCTCACACGCACGCTCCCCCTAAATCGTTGCCGTACCCTCACCTGGATCCTATCCCGTCCCCGTCCCCTAACCCTAACCCTAGCCCGAACCCTAACCCTAACCCTTCCCCGAAGCCTGACCCTCACCCGTCCCCTAATCCTAACCCGTACGCTAACACTAACCCACGCCCTCACATGCACGCTCCCCCTAAAGCGTTGCCGTACCCTCACCTGGACCCTAAACCGTCCCCGTCCCCTAACCCTAACCCTAGCCCGAACCCTAACCCTAACCCTTCCCCGAAGCCTGACCCTCACCCGTCCCCTAATCCTAGTCCGTACGCTAAGACTAACCCGCGCCCTCACACACACGCTCCCCCTAAAGCGTTGCTGTACCCTCACCTGGACCCTAAACCGTCCCCGTCCCCTAACCCTAACCTTAGCCCGAACCCTAACCCTAACCCTTCCCCGAAGCCTGACCCTCACCCGTCCCCTAATCCTAACCCGTACGCTAACACTAACCCGCCCCCTCACACGCACGCTCCCCCTAAAGCGTTGCCGTACCCTCACCTTGACCCTAAACCGTCACCATCCCCTAACCCTAGCCCGAACCCTAACCCTAACACTTCCCCGAAGCCTGACCCTCACCCGTCCCCTAATCCTAACCCGTACGCTAACACTAACCCGCGCCCTCACACGCACGCTCCCCCTAAAGCGTTGCCGTACCCTCACCTGGACCCTAAACCGTCCCCGTCACCTAACCCTAACCCTAGCCCGAACCCTAACCCTAACCCTTCCCCGAAGCCTGACCCTCACCCGTCCCCTAATCCTAACCCGTACGCTAACACTAACCCGCGCCCTCACACGCACGCTCCCCCTAAAGCGTTGCCGTACCCTCACCTGGACCCTTAACTGTCCCCGTCCCCTAACCCTAACCCTAGCCCGAACCCTAACCCTAACCCTTCCCCGAAGCCTGACCCTCACCCGTCCCCTAATCCTAACCCGTACGCTAACACTAACCCCCGCCCTCACACGCACGCTCCCCCTAAAGCGTTGCCGTACCCTCACCTGGACCCTAAACCGTCCCCGTCCCCTAACCCTAACCCTAGCCCGAACCCTATCCCTAACCCTTCCCCAAAGCCTGACCCTCACCCGTTCCCTAATCCTAACCCGTACGCTAACACTAACCCGCGCCCTCACACGCACGCTCCCCCTAAAGCGTTGCCGTACCCTCACCTGGACCCTAAACCCTCCCCGTCCCCTAACCCTAACCCTAGCCCGAACCCTAACCCTAACCCTTCCCCGAAGCCTGAGCCTCACCCGTCCCCTAATCCTAACCCGTACGCTAACACTAACCCGCGCCCTCACACGCACGCTCCCCCTAAAGCGTTGCCGTACCCTCACCTGGACCCTAAACCGTCCCCGTCCCCTAACCCTAACCGTAGCCCGAACCCTAACCGTAACCCTTCCCCGAAGCCTGACCCTCACCCGTCCCCTAATCCTAACCCGTACGCTAACACTAACCCGCGCCCTCACACGCACGCTCACCCTAAAGCGTTGCCGTACCCTCACCTGGACCCTAAACCGTCCCCGTCCCCTAACCCTAACCCTAGCCCGAACCCTAACCCTAACCCTTCCCCGAAGCCTGACCCTCACCCGTCCCCTAATCCTAACCCGTACGCTAACACTAACCCGCGCCCTCACACGCACGCTCCCCCTAAAGCGTTGCCGTACCCTCACCTGGACCCTAAACCGTCCCCGTCCCCTAACCCTAACCCTAGACCGAACCCTAACCCTAACCCTTCCCCGAAGCCTGACCCTCACCCGTCCCCTAATCCTAACCCGTACGCTAACACTAACCCGCGCCCTCACACGCACGCTCCCCCTAAAACGTTGCCGTACCCTCACCTGGACCCTAAACCGTCCCCGTCCCCTAACCCTAACCCTAGCCCGAACCCTAACCCTAACCCTTCCCCGAAGCCTGACCCTCACCCGTCCCCTAATCCTAACCCGTACGCTAACACTAACCCACGCCCTCACACACACGCTCCCCCTAAAGCGTTGCCGTACCCTCACCTGGACCCTAAACCGTCCCCATCCCCTAACCCTAACCCTAGCCCGAACCCTAACCCTAACCCTTCCCCGAAGCCTGACCCTCACCCGTCCCCTAATCCTAACCAGTACGCTAACACTAACCCGCGCCCTCACACGCACGCTCCCCCTAAAGCGTTGCCGTACCCTCACCTGGACCCTAAACCCTCCCCGTCCCCTAACCCTAACCCTAGCCCGAACCCTAACCCTAACACTTCCCCGAAGCCTGACCCTCACCCGTCCCCTAATCCTAACCCGTACGCTAACACTAACCCGCGCCCTAACACGCACGCTCCCCCTAAAGCATTGCCGTACCCTCACCTGGACCCTAAACCGTCCCCGTCCCCTAACCCTAACCCTAGCCCGAACCCTAACCCTAACCCTTCCCCGAAGCCTGACCCTCACCCGTCCCCTAATCCTAACCCGTACGCTAACACTAACCCGCGCCCTCACACCCACGCTCCCCCTAAAGCGTTGCCGTACCCTCACCTGGACCCTAAACCGTCCCCGTCCCCTAACCCTAACCCTAGCCCGAACCCTAACCCTAACCCTTCCCCGAAGCCTGACCCTCACCCGTCCCCTAATCCTAACCCGTACGCTAACACTAACCCGCCCCCTCACACGCACGCTCCCCCTAAAGCGTTGCCGTACCCTCACCTTGACCCTAAACCGTCACCGTCCCCTAACCCTAGCCCGAACCCTAACCCTAACACTTCCCCGAAGCCTGACCCTCACCCGTCCCCTAATCCTAACCCGTACGCTAACACTAACCCGCGCCCTCACACGCACGCTCCCCCTAAAGCGTTGCCGTACCCTCACCTGGACCCTAAACCGTCCCCGTCCCCTAACCCTAACCCTAGCCTGAAACCTAACCATAACTCTTCCCCGAAGCCTGACCCTCACCCGTCCCCTAATCCTAACCCGTACGCTAACACTAACCCGCGCCCTAACACGCACGCTCCCCCTAAAGCATTGCCGTACCCTCACCTGGACCCTAAACCGTCCCCGTCCCCTAACCCTAACCCTAGCCCGAACCCTAACCCTAACCCTTCCCCGAAGCCTGACCCTCACCCGTCCCCTAATCCTAACCCGTACGCTAACACTAACGCGCGCCCTCACACGCACGCTCCCCCTAAAGCGTTGCCGTACCCTCACCTGGACCCTAAACCGTCCCCGTCCCCTAACCCTAACCCTAGCCCGAACCCTAACCCTAACCCTTCCCCGAAGCCTGACCCTCACCCGTCCCCTAATCCTAACCCGTACGCTAACACTAACCCGCCCCCTCACACGCACGCTCCCCCTAAAGCGTTGCCGTACCCTCACCTTGACCCTAAACCGTCACCGTCCCCTAACCCTAGCCCGAACCCTAACCCTAACACTTCCCCGAAGCCTGACCCTCACCCGTCCCCTAATCCTAACCCGTACGCTAACACTAACCCGCGCCCTCACACGCACGCTCCCCCTAAAGCGTTGCCGTACCCTCACCTAGACCCTAAACCCTCCCCGTCCCCTAACCCTAACCCTAGCCCGAACCCTAACCCTAACCCTTCCCCGAAGCCTGACCCTCACCCGTCCCCTAATCTTAACCCGTACGCTAACACTAACCCGCGCCCTCACACGCACGCTCCCCCTAAAGCGTTGCCGTACCCTCACCTGGACCCTAAACCGTCCCCGTCACCTAACCCTAACCCTAGCCCGAACCCTAACCCTAACCCTTCCCCGAAGCCTGACCCTCACCCGTCCCCTAATCTTAACTCGTACGCTAACACTAACCCGCGCCCTCACACGCACGCTCCCCCTAAAGCGTTGCCGTACCCTCACCTGGACCCTAAACCGTCCCCGTCCCCTAACCCTAACCCTAGCCCGAACCCTAACCCTAACCCTTCCCCGAAGCCTGACCCTCACCCGTCCCCTAATCCTAACCCGTACGCTAACACTAACCCCCGCCCTCACACGCACGCTCCCCCTAAAGCGTTGCCGTACCCTCACCTGGACCCTAAACCGTCCCCGTCCCCTAACCCTAACCCTAGCCCGAACCCTAACCCTAACCCTTCCTCAAAGCCTGACCCTCACCCGTCCCCTAATCCTAACCCGTACGCTAACACTAACCCGCGCCCTCACACGCACGCTCCCCCTAAAGCGTTGCCGTACCCTCACCTGGACCCTAAACCGTCCCCGTCCCCTAACCCTAACCCTAGCCCGAACCCTAACCCTAACCCTTCCCCGAAGCCTGAGCCTCACCCGTCCCCTAATCCTAACCCGTACGCTAACACTAACCCGCGCCCTCACACGCACGCTCCCCCTAAATCGTTGCCGTACCCTCATCTGGACCCTAAACCGTCCCCGTCCCCTAACCCTAACCCTAGCCCGAACCCTAACCCTAACCCTTCCCCGAGCCTGACCCTCACACGTCCCCTAATCCTAACCCGTACGCTAACACTAACCCGCGCCCTCACACGCACGCTCCCCCTAAAGCGTTGCCGTACCCTCACCTGGACCCTAAACCGTCCCCGTCCCCTAACCCTAACCCTAGCCCGAACCCTAACCCTAACCCTTCCCCGAAGCCTGACCCTCACCCGTCCCCTAATCCTAACCCGTACGATAACACTAACCTGCGCCCTCACACGCACGCTCCCCCTAAAGCGTTGCCGTACCCTCACCTGGACCCTAAACCGTCCCCGTCCCCTAACCCTAACCCTAGCCCGAACCCTAACCCTAACCCTTCCCCGAAGCCTGACCCTCACCCGTCCCCTAATCCTAACCCGTACGCTAACACTAACCCGCGCCCTCACACGCACGCTCCCGCTAAAGCGTTGCCGTACCCTCACCTGGATCCTATCCCGTCCCCGTCCCCTAACCCTAACCCTAGCCCGAACCCTAACCCTAACCCTTCCCCGAAGCCTGACCCTCACCCGTCCCCTAATCCTAACCCGTACGCTAACACTAACCCGCGCCCTCACACGCACGCTTCCCCTAAAGCGTTGCCGTACCCTCACCTGGACCCTAAACCGTCCCCGTCCCCTAACCCTAACCCTACCCCGAACCCTAACCCTAACCCTTCCCCGAAGCCTGACCCTCACCCGTCCACTAATCCTAACCCGTACGCTAACACTAACCCGCGCCCTCACACGCACGCTCCCCCTGAAGCGTTGCCATACCCTCACCTGGACCCTAAAGCGTCCCCGTCCCCTAACCCTAACCCTAGCCCGAACTCTAACCCTAACCCTTCCCCGAAGCCTGACCCTCACCCGTCCCCTAATCCTAACCCGTACGCTAACACTAACCCGCGCCCTCACACGCACGCTCCCCCTAAAGCATTGCCGTACCCTCACCTGGACCCTAAACCGTCGCCGTCCCCTAACCCTAACCCTAGCCCGAACCCTAACCCTAACCCTTCCCCGAAGCCTGACCCTCACCCGTCCCCTAATCCTAACCCGTACGCTAACACTAACCCGCGCCCTCACACGCACGCTCCCGCTAAAGCGTTGCCGTACCCTCACCTGGACCCTAACCCGTCCCCGTCCCCTAACCCTAACCATAGCCCGAACCCTAACACTAACACTTCCCCGAAGCCTGACCCTCACCCGTCCCCTAATCCTAACACATACGCTAACACTAACTCGCGCGCTCACACGCACGCTCCCCCTAAAGCGTTGCCGTACCCTCACCTGGACCCTAAACCGTCCCCGTCCCCTAACCCTAACCCTAGCCCGAACCCTAACCCTAACCCATCCCTGAAGCCTGACACTCACCCGTCCCCTAATCCTAACCCGTACGCTAACACTAACCCGCGCCCTCACACGCACGCTCCCCCTAAAGCGTTGCCGTACCCTCACCTGGACCCTAAACCGTCCCCGTCCCCTAACCCTAACCCTAGCCCGAACCCTAACCCTAACACTTCCCCGAAGCAATACCCTCACCCGTCCCCTAATCCTAACCCGTACGCTAACACTAACCCGCGCCCTCACACGCACGCTCCCCCTAAAGCGTTGCCGTACCCTCAGCTGGACCCTAAACCGTCCCCGTCCCCTAACCCTAACCCTAGCCCGAACCCTAACCCTAATCCTTCCCCGAAGCCTGACCCTCACCCGTCCCCTAATCCTAACCCGTACGCTAACACTAGCCCGCGCCCTCACACGCACGCTCCCGCTAAAGCGTTGCCGTACCCTCACCTGGACCCTAACCCGTCCCCGTCCCCTAACCCTAACCCTAACCCGAACCCTAACCCTAACCCTTCCCCGAAGCCTGCCCCTCACCCGTCCCCTAATCCTAACCCATACGCTAACACTAAGTCGCGCCCTCACACGCACGCTCCCCCTAAAGCGTTGCCGTACCCTCACCTGGACCCTAAACCTTGCCCGTCCCCTAACCCTAACCCTAGCCCGATCCCTAACCGTAACCCTTCCCCGAAGCCTGACCCTCACCCGTCCCATAATCCTAAGCCGTACGCTAACACTAACCCGCGCCCTCACATGCACGCTCCCCCTAAAGCGTTGCCGTACCCTCACCTGGACCCTAAACCGTCCCCGTCCCCTAACCTTAACCCTAGCCCGAAACCTAACCCTTCCCCGAAGCCTGACCCTCACCCGTCCCCTAATCCTAACCCGTACGCTAACACTAACCCGCGCCCTCACACGCACGCTCCCCCTAAAGCGTTGCCATACCCTCACCTGGACCATAAACCGTCCCCGTCCCCTAACCCTAACCCTAGCCCGAACCCTAACCCTAACCCTTCCCCGAAGCCTGACCCTCACCCGTCCCCTAATCCTAACCCGTACGCTAACACTAACCCGCGCCCTCACATGCACGCTCCCCCTAAAGCGTTGCCGTACCCTCACCTGGACCCTAAACCGTCCCCGTCCCCTAACCCTAACCCTAGCCCGAACCCTAACCCTAACCCTTCCCCGAAGCCTGACCCTCACCCGTCCCCTAATCCTAACCCGTACGCTAACACTAACCCGCCCCCTCACACGCACGCTCCCCCTAAAGCGTTGCCGTACCCTCACCTGGACCCTAAACCGTCCCCGTCCCCTAACCCTAACCCTAGCCCGAACCCTAACCCTAACCCTTCCCCGAAGCCTGACACTCACCCGTCCCCTAATCCTAACCCGTACGCTAACACTAACCCGCGCCCTCACACGCACGCTCCCCCTAAAGCGTTGTCGTACCCTCACCTGGACCCTAAACTGTCCCCGTCCCCTAACCCTAACCCTAGCCCGAACCTTAACCCTAACCCTTCCCCAGAGCCTGACCCTCACCCGTCCCCTAATCCTAACCCGTACGCTAACACTAACCCGCGCCCTCACACGCACGCTCCCCCTAAAGCGTTGCCGTACCCTGACCTGGACCCTAAACCGTCCCCGTCCCCTAACCCTAACCCTAGCCCGAACCCTAACCCTAACCCTTCCCCGAAGCCTGACCCTCACCCGTCCCCTAATCCTAACCCGTACGCTAACACTAACCCGCGCCCTCACACGCATGCTCCCCCTAAAGCGTTGCCGTACCCTCACCTGGACCCTAAACCGTCCCCGTCCCCTAACCCTAACCCTAGCCCGAACCCTAACCCTAACCCATCTCCGAAGCCTGACACTCACCCGTCCCCTAATCCTAACCCGTACGCTAACACTAACCCGCGCCCTCACACGCACGCTCCCCCTAAAGCGTTGCCGTACCCTCACCTGGACCCTAAACCGTCCCCGTCCCCTAACCCTAACCCTAGCCCGAACCCTAACCCTAACCCTTCCCCGAAGCCTGACCCTCACCCGTCCCCTAATCCTAACCCGTACGCTAACACTAACCCGCGCCCTCACACGCACGCTCCCGCTAAAGCGTTGCCGTACCCTCACCTGGACCCTAAACCGTCCCCGTCCCCTAACCCTAACCCTAGCCCGAACCCTAACCCTAACCCTTCCCCAGAGCCTGACCCTCACCCGTCCCCTAATCCTAACCCGTACGCTAACACTAACCCGCGCCCTCACACACACGCTCACCCTAAAGCGTTGCCGTACCCTCACCTGGACCCTAAACCGTCCCCGTCCCCTAACCCTAACCCTAGCCCGAACCCTAACCCTAACCCTTCCCCGAAGCCTGACACTCAACCGTCCCCTAATCCTAACCCGTACGCTAACACTAACGCGCGCCCTCACACGCACGCTCACCCTAAAGCGTTGCCGTACCCTCACCTGGACCCTAAACCGTCCCTGTCCCCTAACCCTAACCCTAGCCCGAACCCTAACCCTAACACTTCCCCGAAGCAATACCCTCACACGTCCCCTAATCCTAACCCGTACGCTAACACTAACCCGCGCCCTCACACGCACGCTCCCCCTAAAGCGTTGCCGTACCCTCACCTGGACCCTAAACCGTCCCCGTCCCCTAACCCTAACCCTAACCCTAGCCCGAACCCTAACCCTAACCCTTCCCCGAAGCCTGACCCTCACCCGTCCCCTAATCCTAACTCGTACGCTAACACTAACCCGCGCCCTCACATGCACGCTCCCCCTAAAGCGTTGCCGTACCCTCACCTGGACCCTAAACCGTCCCCGTCCCCTAACCCTAACCCTAGCCCGAACCCTAACCCTAACCCTTCCCCGAAGCCTGACCCTCACCCGTCCCCTAATCCTAACCCGTACGCTAACACTAACCCGCCCCCTCACACGCACGCTCCCCCTAAAGCGTTGCCGTACCCTCACCTGGACCCTAAACCGTCCCCATCCCCTAACCCTAACCCTAGCCCGAACCCTAACCCTAACCCTTCCCCGAAGCCTGACACTCACCCGTCCCCTAATCCTAACCCGTACGCTAACACTAACCCTCGCCCTCACACGCACGCTCCCCCTAAAGCGTTGCCGTACCCTCACCTGGACCCTAAACCGTCCCCGTCCCCTAACCCTAACCCTAGCCCGAACCCTAACCCTAACCCTTCCCCGAAGCCTGACCCTCACCCGTCCCCTAATCCTAACCCGTACGCTAACACTAACCCGCGCCCTCACACACACGCTCCCCCTAAAGCGTTGCCGTACCCTCACCTGGACCCTAAACCGTCCCCGTCCCCTAACCCTAACCCTAGCCCGAACCCTAACCCTAACACTTCCCCAGAGCCTGACCCTCACCCGTCCCCTAATCCTAACCCGTACGCTAACACTAACGCGCGCCCTCACACGCACGCTCCCCCTAAAGCGTTGCCATACCCTCAGCTGGACCCTAAACCATCCCCGTCCCCTAACCCTAACCCTAGCCCGAACCCTAACCCTAACCCTTCCCCGAAGCCTGACACTCAACCGTCCCCTAATCCTAACCCGTATGCTAACACTAACGCGCGCCCTCACACGCACGCTCCCCCTAAAGCGTTGCCGTACCCTCACCTGGACCCTAAACCGTTCCCGTCCCCTAACCCTAACCCTAGCCCGAACCCTAACCCTAACACTTCCCCGAAGCCTGAGCCTCACCCGTCCCCTAATCCTAACCCGTACGCTAACACTAACCCGCGCCCTCACACGCACGCTCCCCCTAAAGCGTTGCCGTACCCTCACCTGGACCCTAAACCGTCCCCGACCCCTAACCCTAACCCTAGCCCGAACCCTAACCCTAACCCTTCCCCGAAGCCTGACCCTCACCCGTCCCCTAATCCTAACCCGTACGCTAACACTAACCCGCGCCCTCACACGCACGCTCCCGCTAAAGCGTTGCCATACCCTCACCTGGACCCTAACCCGTCCCCGTCCCCTAACCCTAACCATAGCCCGAACCCTAACACTAACACTTCCCCGAAGCCTGACACTCACCCGTCCCCTAATCCTAACCCATACGCTAACACTAAGTCGCGCCCTCACACGCACGCTCCCCCTAAAGCGTTGCCGTACCCTCACCTGGACCCTAAACCGTCCCCGTCCCCTAACCCTAACCCTAGCCCGATCCCTAACCCTAACCCTTCCCCGAAGCCTGACCCTCACCCGTCCCCTAATCCTAAGCCGTACGCTAACACTAACCCGCGCCCTCACATGCACGCTCCCCCTAAAGCGTTGCCGTACCCTCACCTGGACCCTAAACCGTCCCCGTCCCCTAACCCTAACCCTAGCCCGAACCCTAACCCTTCCCCGAAGCCTGACCCTCACCCGTCCCCTAATCCTAACCCGTACGCTAACACTAACCCGCGCCCTCACACGCACGCTCCCCCTAAAGCGTTGCCATACCCTCACCTGGACCCTAAACCGTCCCCATCCCCTAACCCTAACCCTAGCCCGAACCCTAACCCTAACCCTTCCCCGAAGCCTGACCCTCACACGTCCCCTAATCCTAACCCGTACGCTAACACTAACCCGCGCCCTCACACGCACGCTCCCCCTAAAGCGTTGCCGTACCCTCACCTGGACCCTAAACCGTCCCTGTCCCCTAACCCTAACCCTAGCCCGAATCCTAACCCTAACCCTTCCCCGAAGCCTGACCCTCACCCGTCCCCTAATCCTAACCCGTACGCTAACACTAACCCGCCCCCTCACACGCACGCTCCCCCTAAAGCGTTGCTGTACCCTCACCTGGACCCTAAACCGTCCCCGTCCCCTAACCCTAACCCTAGCCCGAACACTAACCCTAACCCTTCCCCGAAGCCTGACACTCACCCGTCCCCTAATCCTAAGCCGTACGCTAACACTAACCCAGGCCCTCACACGCACGCTCCCCCTAAAGCGTTGCCGTACCCTCACCTGGACCCTAAACCGTCCCCGTACCCTAACCCTAACCCTAGCCCGAACCCTAACCCTAACCCTTCCCCGAAGCCTGACCCTCACCCGTCCCCTAATCCTAACCCGTACGCTAACACTAACCCACGCCCTCACACGCACGCTCCCCCTAAAGCGTTGCCGTACCCTCACCTGGACCCTAAACCGTCCCCGTCCCCTAACCCTAACCCTAGCCCGAACCCTAACCCTAACCCTTCCCCGAAGCCTGACCCTCACCCGTCCCCTAATCCTAACCCGTACGCTAACACTAACCCGCGCCCTCACACGCATGCTCCCCCTAAAGCGTTGCCGTACCCTCACCTGGACCCTAAACCGTCCCCGTCCCCTAACCCTAACCCTAGCCCGAACCCTAACCCTAACCCATCTCCGAAGTCTGACCCTCACCCGTCCCCTAATCCTAACCCGTACGCTAACACTAACCCGCGCCCTCACACGCACGCTCCCCCTAAAGCGTTGCCGTACCCTCACCTGGACCCTAAACCGTCCCCGTCCCCTAACCCTAACCCTAGCCCGAACCCTAACCCTAACCCTTCCCCGAAGCCTGACCCTCACCCGTCCCCTAATCCTAACCCGTACGCTAACACTAACCCGCGCCCTCACACGCACGCTCCCACTATAGCGTTGCCGTACCCTCACCTGGACCCTAAACCGTCCCCGTCCCCTAACCCTAACCCTAGCCCGAACCCTAACACTAACCCTTCCCCGAAGCCTGACCCTCACCCGTCCCCTAATCCTAACCCGTACGCTAACACTAACCCACGCCCTCACACGCACACTCGCCCTAAAGCGTTGCCGTACCCTCACCTGGACCCTAAACCGTCCCCGTCCCCTAACCCTAGCCCGAACCCTAACCCTAACCCTTCCCCGAAGCCTGACCCTCACCCGTCCCCTAATCCTAACCCGTACGCTAACACTAGCCCGCGCCCTCACACGCACGCTCCCGCTAAAGCGTTGCCGTACCCTCACCTGGACCCTAACCCGTCCCCGTCCCCTAACCCTAACCCTAACCCGAACCCTAACACTAACACTTCCCCGAAGCCTGCCCCTCACCCGTCCCCTAATCCTAACCCATACGCTAACACTAAGTCGCGCCCTCACACGCACGCTCCCCCTAAAGCGTTGCCGTACCCTCACCTGGACCCTAAACCTTGCCCGTCCCCTAACCCTAACCCTAGCCCGATCCCTAACCGTAACCCTTCCCCGAAGCCTGACCCTCACCCGTCCCATAATCCTAAGCCGTACGCTAACACTAACCCGTGCCCTCACATGCACGCTCCCCCTAAAGCGTTGCCGTACCCTCACCTGGACCCTAAACCGTCCCCGTCCCCTAACCCTAACCCTAGCCCGAAACCTAACCCTTCCCCGAAGCCTGACCCTCACCCGTCCCCTAATCCTAACCCGTACGCTAACACTAACCCGCGCCCTCACACGCACGCTCCCCCTAAAGCGTTGCCATACCCTCACCTGGACCATAAACCGTCCCCGTCCCCTAACCCTAACCCTAGCCCGAACCCTAACCCTAACCCTTCCCCGAAGCCTGACCCTCACCCGTCCCCTAATCCTAACCCGTACGCTAACACTAACCCGCGCCCTCACATGCACGCTCCCCCTAAAGCGTTGCCGTACCCTCACCTGGACCCTAAACCGTCCCCGTCCCCTAACCCTAACCCTAGCCCGAACCCTAACCCTAACCCTTCCCCGAAGCCTGACCCTCACCCGTCCCCTAATCCTAACCCGTACGCTAACACTAACCCGCCCCCTCACACGCACGCTCCCCCTAAAGCGTTGCCGTACCCTCACCTGGACCCTAAACCGTCCCCGTCCCCTAACCCTAACCCTAGCCCGAACCCTAACCCTAACCCTTCCCCGAAGCCTGACACTCACCCGTCCCCTAATCCTAACCCGTACGCTAACACTAACCCGCGCCCTCACACGCACGCTCCCCCTAAAGCGTTGTCGTACCCTCACCTGGACCCTAAACTGTCCCCGTCCCCTAACCCTAACCCTAGCCCGAACCTTAACCCTAACCCTTCCCCAGAGCCTGACCCTCACCCGTCCCCTAATCCTAACCCGTACGCTAACACTAACCCGCGCCCTCACACGCACGCTCCCCCTAAAGCGTTGCCGTACCCTGACCTGGACCCTAAACCGTCCCCGTCCCCTAACCCTAACCCTAGCCCGAACCCTAACCCTAACCCTTCCCCGAAGCCTGACCCTCACCCGTCCCCTAATCCTAACCCGTACGCTAACACTAACCCGCGCCCTCACACGCATGCTCCCCCTAAAGCGTTGCCGTACCCTCACCTGGACCCTAAACCGTCCCCGTCCCCTAACCCTAACCCTAGCCCGAACCCTAACCCTAACCCATCTCCGAAGCCTGACACTCACCCGTCCCCTAATCCTAACCCGTACGCTAACACTAACCCGCGCCCTCACACGCACGCTCCCCCTAAAGCGTTGCCGTACCCTCACCTGGACCCTAAACCGTCCCCGTCCCCTAACCCTAACCCTAGCCCGAACCCTAACCCTAACCCTTCCCCGAAGCCTGACCCTCACCCGTCCCCTAATCCTAACCCGTACGCTAACACTAACCCGCGCCCTCACACGCACGCTCCCGCTAAAGCGTTGCCGTACCCTCACCTGGACCCTAAACCGTCCCCGTCCCCTAACCCTAACCCTAGCCCGAACCCTAACCCTAACCCTTCCCCAGAGCCTGACCCTCACCCGTCCCCTAATCCTAACCCGTACGCTAACACTAACCCGCGCCCTCACACGCACGCTCACCCTAAAGCGTTGCCGTACCCTCACCTGGACCCTAAACCGTCCCCGTCCCCTAACCCTAACCCTAGCCCGAACCCTAACCCTAACCCTTCCCCGAAGCCTGACACTCAACCGTCCCCTAATCCTAACCCGTACGCTAACACTAACGCGCGCCCTCACACGCACGCTCACCCTAAAGCGTTGCCGTACCCTCACCTGGACCCTAAACCGTCCCTGTCCCCTAACCCTAACCCTAGCCCGAACCCTAACCCTAACACTTCCCCGAAGCAATACCCTCACACGTCCCCTAATCCTAACCCGTACGCTAACACTAACCCGCGCCCTCACACGCACGCTCCCCCTAAAGCGTTGCCGTACCCTCACCTGGACCCTAAACCGTCCCCGTCCCCTAACCCTAACCCTAACCCTAGCCCGAACCCTAACCCTAACCCTTCCCCGAAGCCTGACCCTCACCCGTCCCCTAATCCTAACTCGTACGCTAACACTAACCCGCGCCCTCACATGCACGCTCCCCCTAAAGCGTTGCCGTACCCTCACCTGGACCCTAAACCGTCCCCGTCCCCTAACCCTAACCCTAGCCCGAACCCTAACCCTAACCCTTCCCCGAAGCCTGACCCTCACCCGTCCCCTAATCCTAACCCGTACGCTAACACTAACCCGCCCCCTCACACGCACGCTCCCCCTAAAGCGTTGCCGTACCCTCACCTGGACCCTAAACCGTCCCCATCCCCTAACCCTAACCCTAGCCCGAACCCTAACCCTAACCCTTCCCCGAAGCCTGACACTCACCCGTCCCCTAATCCTAACCCGTACGCTAACACTAACCCTCGCCCTCACACGCACGCTCCCCCTAAAGCGTTGCCGTACCCTCACCTGGACCCTAAACCGTCCCCGTCCCCTAACCCTAACCCTAGCCCGAACCCTAACCCTAACACTTCCCCAGAGCCTGACCCTCACCCGTCCCCTAATCCTAACCCGTACGCTAACACTAACGCGCGCCCTCACACGCACGCTCCCCCTAAAGCGTTGCCATACCCTCAGCTGGACCCTAAACCATCCCCGTCCCCTAACCCTAACCCTAGCCCGAACCCTAACCCTAACCCTTCCCCGAAGCCTGACACTCAACCGTCCCCTAATCCTAACCCGTATGCTAACACTAACGCGCGCCCTCACACGCACGCTCCCCCTAAAGCGTTGCCGTACCCTCACCTGGACCCTAAACCGTTCCCGTCCCCTAACCCTAACCCTAGCCCGAACCCTAACCCTAACACTTCCCCGAAGCCTGAGCCTCACCCGTCCCCTAATCCTAACCCGTACGCTAACACTAACCCGCGCCCTCACACGCACGCTCCCCCTAAAGCGTTGCCGTACCCTCACCTGGACCCTAAACCGTCCCCGACCCCTAACCCTAACCCTAGCCCGAACCCTAACCCTAACCCTTCCCCGAAGCCTGACCCTCACCCGTCCCCTAATCCTAACCCGTACGCTAACACTAACCCGCGCCCTCACACGCACGCTCCCGCTAAAGCGTTGCCATACCCTCACCTGGACCCTAACCCGTCCCCGTCCCCTAACCCTAACCATAGCCCGAACCCTAACACTAACACTTCCCCGAAGCCTGACACTCACCCGTCCCCTAATCCTAACCCATACGCTAACACTAAGTCGCGCCCTCACACGCACGCTCCCCCTAAAGCGTTGCCGTACCCTCACCTGGACCCTAAACCGTCCCCGTCCCCTAACCCTAACCCTAGCCCGATCCCTAACCCTAACCCTTCCCCGAAGCCTGACCCTCACCCGTCCCCTAATCCTAAGCCGTACGCTAACACTAACCCGCGCCCTCACATGCACGCTCCCCCTAAAGCGTTGCCGTACCCTCACCTGGACCCTAAACCGTCCCCGTCCCCTAACCCTAACCCTAGCCCGAACCCTAACCCTTCCCCGAAGCCTGACCCTCACCCGTCCCCTAATCCTAACCCGTACGCTAACACTAACCCGCGCCCTCACACGCACGCTCCCCCTAAAGCGTTGCCATACCCTCACCTGGACCCTAAACCGTCCCCGTCCCCTAACCCTAACCCTAGCCCGAACCCTAACCCTAACCCTTCCCCGAAGCCTGACCCTCACACGTCCCCTAATCCTAACCCGTACGCTAACACTAACCCGCGCCCTCACACGCACGCTCCCCCTAAAGCGTTGCCGTACCCTCACCTGGACCCTAAACCGTCCCTGTCCCCTAACCCTAACCCTAGCCCGAATCCTAACCCTAACCCTTCCCCGAAGCCTGACCCTCACCCGTCCCCTAATCCTAACCCGTACGCTAACACTAACCCGCCCCCTCACACGCACGCTCCCCCTAAAGCGTTGCTGTACCCTCACCTGGACCCTAAACCGTCCCCGTCCCCTAACCCTAACCCTAGCCCGAACACTAACCCTAACCCTTCCCCGAAGCCTGACACTCACCCGTCCCCTAATCCTAAGCCGTACGCTAACACTAACCCAGGCCCTCACACGCACGCTCCCCCTAAAGCGTTGCCGTACCCTCACCTGGACCCTAAACCGTCCCCGTACCCTAACCCTAACCCTAGCCCGAACCCTAACCCTAACCCTTCCCCGAAGCCTGACCCTCACCCGTCCCCTAATCCTAACCCGTACGCTAACACTAACCCACGCCCTCACACGCACGCTCCCCCTAAAGCGTTGCCGTACCCTCACCTGGACCCTAAACCGTCCCCGTCCCCTAACCCTAACCCTAGCCCGAACCCTAACCCTAACCCTTCCCCGAAGCCTGACCCTCACCCGTCCCCTAATCCTAACCCGTACGCTAACACTAACCCGCGCCCTCACACGCATGCTCCCCCTAAAGCGTTGCCGTACCCTCACCTGGACCCTAAACCGTCCCCGTCCCCTAACCCTAACCCTAGCCCGAACCCTAACCCTAACCCATCTCCGAAGTCTGACCCTCACCCGTCCCCTAATCCTAACCCGTACGCTAACACTAACCCGCGCCCTCACACGCACGCTCCCCCTAAAGCGTTGCCGTACCCTCACCTGGACCCTAAACCGTCCCCGTCCCCTAACCCTAACCCTAGCCCGAACCCTAACCCTAACCCTTCCCCGAAGCCTGACCCTCACCCGTCCCCTAATCCTAACCCGTACGCTAACACTAACCCGCGCCCTCACACGCACGCTCCCACTATAGCGTTGCCGTACCCTCACCTGGACCCTAAACCGTCCCCGTCCCCTAACCCTAACCCTAGCCCGAACCCTAACACTAACCCTTCCCCGAAGCCTGACCCTCACCCGTCCCCTAATCCTAACCCGTACGCTAACACTAACCCACGCCCTCACACGCACACTCGCCCTAAAGCGTTGCCGTACCCTCACCTGGACCCTAAACCGTCCCCGTCCCCTAACCCTAGCCCGAACCCTAACCCTAACCCTTCCCCGAAGCCTGACCCTCACCCGTCCCCTAATCCTAACCCGTACGCTAACACTAACCCGCGCCCTCACACGCACGCTCCCCCTAAAGCGTTGCCGTACGCTCACCTGGACCCTAAACCGTCCCCGTCCCCTAACCCTAACCCTAGCCCGAACCCTAACCCTAACCCTTCCCCGAAGCCTGACCCTCACCCGTCCCCTAATCCTAACCAGTACGCTAACACTAACCCGCGCCCTCACATGCACGCTCCCCCTAAAGCGTTGCCGTACCCTCACCTGGACCCTAAACCCTCCCCGTCCCCTAACCCTAACCCTAGCCCGAACCCTAACCCTAACACTTCCACGAAGCCTGACCCTCACCCGTCCCCTAATCCTAACCCGTACGCTAACACTAACCCGCGCCCTCACACGCACGCTCCCCCTAAAGCGTTGCCATACCCTCACCTGGACCATAAACCGTCCCCGTCCCCTAACCCTAACCCTAGCCCGAACCCTAACCCTAACCCTTCCCCGAAGCCTGACCCTCACCCGTCCCCTAATCCTAACCCGTACGCTAACACTAACCCGCGCCCTCACATGCACGCTCCCCCTAAAGCGTTGCCGTACCCTCACCTGGACCCTAAACCGTCCCCGTCCCCTAACCCTAACCCTAGCCCGAACCCTAACCCTAACCCTTCCCCGAAGCCTGACCCTCACCCGTCCCCTAATCCTAACCCGTACGCTAACACTAACCCGCGCCCTCACACGCACGCTCCCCCTAAAGCGTTGCCGTACCCTCACCTGGACCCTAAACCGTCCCCGTCCCCTAACCCTAACCCTAGCCCGAACCCTAACCCTAACCATTCCCCGAAGCCTGACACTCACCCGTCCCCTAATCCTAACCCGTACGCTAACACTAACCCGCGCCCTCACACGCACACTCCCCCTAAAGCGTTGCCGTACCCTCACCTGGACCCTAAACCGTCCCCGTCCCCTAACCCTAACCCTAGCCCGAACCCTAACCCTAACCCTTCCCCGAAGCCTGACCCTCACCCGTCCCCTAATCCTAACCCGTACGCTAACACTAACCCGCGCCCTCACACGCACGCTCCCCCTAAAGCGTTGCCGTACCCTGACCTGGACCCTAAACCGTCCCCGTCCCCTAACCCTAACCCTAGCCCGAACCCTAACCCTAACCCTTCCCCGAAGCCTGACCCTCACCCGTCCCCTAATCCTAACCCGTACGCTAACACTAACCCGCGCCCTCACACGCATGCTCCCCCTACAGCGTTGCCGTACCCTCACCTGGACCCTAAACCGTCCCCGTCCCCTAACCCTAACCCTAGCCCGAACCCTAACCCTAACCCATCTCCGAAGCCTGACACTCACCCGTCCCCTAATCCTAACCCGTACGCTAACACTAACCCGCGCCCTCACACGCACGCTCCCGCTAAAGCGTTGCCGTACCCTCACCTGGACCCTAAACCGTCCCCGTCCCCTAACCCTAACCCTAGCCCGAACCCTAACCCTAACCCTTCCCCAGAGCCTGACCCTCACCCGTCCCCTAATCCTAACCCGTACGCTAACACTAACCCGCGCCCTCACACGCACGCTCACCCTAAAGCGTTGCCGTACCCTCACCTGGACCCTAAACCGTCCCCGTCCCCTAACCCTAACCCTAGCCCGAACCCTAACCCTAACCCTTCCCCGAAGCCTGACACTCACCCGTCCCCTAATCCTAACCCGTACGCTAACACTAACGCGCGCCCTCACACGCACGCTCCCCCTAAAGCGTTGCCGTACCCTCACCTGGACCCTAAACCGTCCCCGTCCCCTAACCCTAACCCTAGCCCGAACCCTAACCCTAACACTTCCCCAAAGCAATACCCACACACGTCCCCTAATCCTAACCCGTACGCTAACACTAACCCGCGCCCTCACACGCACGCTCCCCCTAAAGCGTTGCCGTACCCTCACCTGGACCCTAAACCGTCCCCGTCCCCTAACCCTAACCCTAACCCTAGCCCGAACCCTAACCCTAACCCTTCCCCGAAGCCTGACCCTCACCCGTCCCCTAATCCCAACTCGTACGCTAACACTAACCCGCGCCCTCACATGCACGCTCCCCCTAAAGCGTTGCCGTACCCTCACCTGGACCCTAAACCGTCCCCGTCCCCTAACCCTAACCCTAGCCCGAACCCTAACCCTAACTCTTCCCCGAAGCCTGACCCTCACCCGTCCCCTAATCCTAACCCGTACGCTAACACTAACCCGCGCCCTCACACGCACGCTCCCCCTAAAGCGTTGCCGTACCCTCACCTGGACCCTAAACCGTCCCCGTCCCCTAACCCTAACCCTAGCCCGAACCCTAACCCTAACCCTTCCCCGAAGCCTGACACTCACCCGTCCCCTAATCCTAACCCGTACGCTAACACTAACCCGCGCCCTCACACGCACGCTCCCCCTAAAGCGTTGCCGTACCCTCACCTGGACCCTAAACCGTCCCCGTCCCCTAACCCTAACCCTAGCCCGAACCCTAACCCTAACCCTTCCCCGAAGCCTGACCCTCACCCGTCCCCTAATCCTAACCCGTACGCTAATACTAACCCGCGCCCTCACACGCACGCTCCCCCTAAAGCGTTGCCGTACCCTCACCTGGACCCTAAACCGTCCCCGTCCCCTAACCCTAACCCTTGCCCGAACCCTAACCCTAACACTTCCCCAGAGCCTGACCCTCACCCGTCCCCTAATCCTAACCCGTACGCTAACACTAACGCGCGCCCTCACACGCACGCTCCCCCTAAAGCGTTGCCATACCCTCACCTGGACCCTAAACCATCCCTGTCCCCTAACCCTAACCCTAGCCCGAACCCTAACCCTAACCCTTCCCCGAAGCCTGACACTCAACCGTCCCCTAATCCTAACCCGTACGCTAACACTAACGCGCGCCCTCACACGCACGCTCCCCCTAAAGCGTTGCCGTACCCTCACCTGGACCCTAAACCGTCCCCGTCCCCTAACCCTAACCCTAGCCCGAACCCTAACCCTAACACTTCCCCGAAGCAATACCCTCACCCGTCCCCTAATCCTAACCCGTACGCTAACACTAACCCGCGCCCTCACACGCACGCTCCCCCTAAAGCGTTGCCGTACCCTCACCTGGACCCTAAACCGTCCCCGTCCCCTAACCCTAACCCTAGCCCGAACCCTAACCCTAACCCTTCCCCGAAGCCTGACCCTCACCCGTCCCCTAATCCTAACCCGTACGCTAACACTAACCCGCGCCCTCACACGCACGCTCCCCCTAAAGCGTTGCCGTACCCTCACCTGGACCCTAAACCGTCCCCGTCCCCTAACCCTAACCCTAACCCTAGCCCGAACCCTAACCCTAACACTTCCCCGAAGCCTGAGCCTCACCCGTCCCCTAATCCTAACCCGTACGCTAACACTAACCCGCGCCCTCACACGCACGCTCCCCCTAAAGCGTTGCCGTACCCTCACCTGGACCCTAAACCGTCCCCGACCCCTAACCCTAACCCTAGCCCGAACCCTAACCCTAACCCTTCCCCGAAGCCTGACCCTCACCCGTCCCCTAATCCTAACCCGTACGCTAACACTAACCCGCGCCCTCACACGCACGCTCCCGCTAAAGCGTTGCCGTACCCTCACCTGGACCCTAACCCGTCCCCGTCCCCTAACCCTAACCATAGCCCGAACCCTAACACTAACACTTCCCCGAAGCCTGACACTCACCCGTCCCCTAATCCTAACCCATACGCTAACACTAAGTCGCGCCCTCACACGCACGCTCCCCCTAAAGCGTTGCCGTACCCTCACCTGGACCCTAAACCGTCCCCGTCCCCTAACCCTAACCCTAGCCCGATCCCTAACCCTAACCCTTCCCCGAAGCCTGACCCTCACCCGTCCCCTAATCCTAAGCCGTACGCTAACACTAACCCGCGCCCTCACATGCACGCTCCCCCTAAAGCGTTGCCGTACCCTCACCTGGACCCTAAACCGTCCCCGTCCCCTAACCCTAACCCTAGCCCGAACCCTAACCCTTCCCCGAAGCCTGACCCTCACCCGTCCCCTAATCCTAACCCGTACGCTAACACTAACCCGCGCCCTCACACGCACGCTCCCCCTAAAGCGTTGCCATACCCTCACCTGGACCCTAAACCGTCCCCGTGCCCTAACCCTAACCCTAGCCCGAACCCTAACCCTAACCCTTCCCCGAAGCCTGACCCTCACACGTCCCCTAATCCTAACCCGTACGCTAACACTAACCCGCGCCCTCACACGCACGCTCCCCCTAAAGCGTTGCCGTACCCTCACCTGGACCCTAAACCGTCCCTGTCCCCTAACCCTAACCCTAGCCCGAACCCTAACCCTAACCCTTCCCCGAAGCCTGACCCTCACCCGTCCCCTAATCCTAACCCGTACGCTAACACTAACCCGCCCCCTCACACGCACGCTCCCCCTAAATCGTTGCCGTACCCTCACCTGGACCCTAAACCGTCCCCGTCCCCTAACCCTAACCCTAGCCCGAACACTAACCCTAACCCTTCCCCGAAGCCTGACACTCACCCGTCCCCTAATCCTAAGCCGTACGCTAACACTAACCCAGGCCCTCACACGCACGCTCCCCCTAAAGCGTTGCCGTACCCTCACCTGGACCCTAAACCGTCCCCGTACCCTAACCCTAACCCTAGCCCGAACCCTAACCCTAACCCTTCCCCGAAGCCTGACCCTCACCCGTCCCCTAATCCTAACCCGTACGCTAACACTAACCCGCGCCCTCACACGCACGCTCCCCCTAAAGCGTTGCCATACCCTCACCTGGACCCTAAACCGTCCCCGTCCCCTAACCCTAACCCTAGCCCGAACCCTAACCCTAACCCTTCCCCGAAGCCTGACCCTCACCCGTCCCCTAATCCTAACCCGTACGCTAACACTAACCCGCGCCCTCACACGCATGCTCCCCCTAAAGCGTTGCCGTACCCTCACCTGGACCCTAAACCGTCCCCGTCCCCTAACCCTAACCCTAGCCCGAACCCTAACCCTAACCCATCTCCGAAGTCTGACCCTCACCCGTCCCCTAATCCTAACCCGTACGCTAACACTAACCCGCGCCCTCACACGCACGCTCCCCCTAAAGCGTTGCCGTACCCTCACCTGGACCCTAAACCGTCCCCGTCCCCTAACCCTAACCCTAGCCCGAACCCTAACCCTAAACCTTCCCCGAAGCCTGACCCTCACCCGTCCCCTAATCCTAACCCGTACGCTAACACTAACCCGCGCCCTCACACGCACGCTCCCCCTATAACGTTGCCGTACCCTCACCTGGACCCTAAACCGTCCCCGTCCCCTAACCCTAACCCTAGCCCGAACCCTAACACTAACCCTTCCCCGAAGCCTGACCCTCACCCGTCCCCTAATCCTAACCCGTACGCTAACACTAACCCACGCCCTCACACGCACACTCGCCCTAAAGCATTGCCGTACCCTCACCTGGACCCTAAACCGTCCCCGTCCCCTAACCCTAACCCTAGCCCGAACCCTAACCCTAACCCTTCCCCGAAGCCTGACCCTCACCCGTCCCCTAATCCTAACCCGTACGCTAACACTAACCCGCGCCCTCACACGCACGCTCCCCCTAAAGCGTTGCCGTACCCTCACCTGGACCCTAAACCGTCCCCGTCCCCTAACCCTAACCCTAGCCCGAACCCTAACCCTAACCCTTCCCCGAAGCCTGACCCTCACCCGTCCCCTAATCCTAACCAGTACGCTAACACTAACCCGCGCCCTCACATGCACGCTCCCCCTAAAGCGTTGCCGTACCCTCACCTGGACCCTAAACCCTCCCCGTCCCCTAACCCTAACCCTAGCCCGAACCCTAACCCTAACACTTCCACGAAGCCTGACCCTCACCCGTCCCCTAATCCTAACCCGTACGCTAACACTAACCAGCGCCCTCACACGCACGCTCCCCCTAAAGCGTTGCCGTACCCTCACCTGGACCCTAAACCCTCCCCGTCCCCTAACCCTAACCCTAGCCCGAACCCTAACCCTAACCCTTCCCCGAAGCCTGACCCTCACCCGTCCCCTAATCCTAACCCGTACACTAACACTAACCCGCGCCCTCACACGCACGCTCCCCCTAAAGCGTTGCCATACCCTCACCTGGACCCTAAACCGTCCCCGTCCCCTAACCCTAACCCTAGCCCGAACCCTAACCCTAACCCTTCTCCGAAGCCTGACCCTCACCCATCCCCTAATCCTAACCCGTACGCTAACACTAACCCGCGCCCTCACACGCACGCTCCCCCTAAAGCGTTGCCGTACCCTCACCTGGACCCTAAACCGTCCCCGTCCCCTAACCCTAACCCTAGCCCGAACCCTAACCCTAACACTTCCCCAGAGCCTGACCCTCACCCATCCCCTAATCCTAACCCGTACGCTAACACTAACGCGCGCCCTCACACGCACGCTCCCCCTAAAGCGTTGCCGTACCCTCACCTGGACCCTAAACCGTCCCCGGCCCCTAACACTAACCCTAGCCCGAACCCTAACCCTAACCCTTCCCCGCAGCCTGACACTCAACCGTCCCCTAATCCTAACCCGTACGCTAACACTAACGCGCGCCCTCACACGCACGCTCCCCCTAAAGCGTTGCCGTACCCTCACCTGGACCCTAAACCGTCCCCGTCCCCTAACCCTAACCCTAGCCCGAACCCTAACCCTAACACTTCCCCGAAGCAATACCCTCACCCGTCCCCTAATCCTAACCCGTACGCTAACACTAACCCGCGCCCTCACACGCACGCTCCCCCTAAAGCGTTGCCGTACCCTCACCTGGACCCTAAACCGTCCCCGTCCCCTAACCCTAACCCTAACCCTAGCCCGAACCCTAACCCTAACACTTCCCCGAAGCCTGAGCCTCACCCGTCCCCTAATCCTAACCCGTACGCTAACACTAACCCGCGCCCTCACACGCACGCTCCCCCTAAAGCGTTGCCGTACCCTCACCTGGACCCTAAACCGTCCCCGTCTCCTAACCCTAACCCTAGCCCGAACCCTAACCCTAATCCTTCCCCGAAGCCTGACACTCACCCGTCCCCTAATCCTAAACCGTACGCTAACACTAACCCGCGCCCTCACACGCACGGTCCCCCTAAAGCGTTGCCGTACCCTCACCTAGACCCTAAACCGTCCCCGTCCCCTAACCCTAACCCTAGCCCCAACCCTAACCCTAACCCTTCCCCGAAGCCTGACCCTCACCTGTCCCCTAATCCTAACCCGTACGCTAACACTAACCTGCGCCCTCACACGCACGCTCCCCCTAAAGCTTTGCCGTACCCTCACCTGGACCCTAAACCGTCCCCGTCCCCTAACCCTAACCCTAGCCCGAACCCTAACCCTAACCCTTCCCCGAAGCCTGACCCTCACCCGTCCCCTAATCCTAACCCGCACGCTAACACTAACCCGCGCCCTCACACGCACGCTTCCCCTAAAGCGTTGCCGTACCCTCACCTGGACCCTAAACCGTCCCCGTCCCCTAACCCTAACCCTAGCCCGAACCCTAACCCTAACACTTCCCCGAAGCCTGACCCACACCCGTCCCCTAATCCTAACCCGCACGCTAACCCTAACGCGCGCCCTCACACGCACGCTCCCCTAAAGCGTTGCCATACCCTCACCTGGACCCTAAACCGTCCCCGTCCCCTAACCCTAACCCTAGCCCGAAACCTAACCCTAATCCTTCCCCGAAGCCTGACCCTCACCCGTCCCCTATTCCTAACCCGTACGCTAACACTAACCCGCGCCCTCACACGCACGCTCACCCTACAGCGTTGCCATACCCTCACCAGGACCCTAAACCGTCCCCGTCCCCTAATCCTAACCCTAGCCCGAACCCTAACCCTAACCCTTCCCCGAAGCCTGACCCTCACCCGTCCCCTAATCCTAACCCGTACGCTAACACTAACCTGCGCCCTCACACGCACGCTCTCCCTAAAGCGTTGCCATACCCTCACCTGGACCCTAAACCGTCCCCGTCCCCTAACCCTAACCCTAGCCCGAACCCTAACCCTAACCCTTCCGCGAAGCCTGACCCTCACCCGTCCCCTAATCCTAACCCGTACGCTAACACTAACCCACGCCCTCACACGCACGCTCCCCCCAAAGCGTTGCCGTACCCTCACCTGGACCCTAAACCGTCCCCATCCCCTAACCCTAACCCTAGCCCGAACCCTAACCCTAACCCTAACACTTCCCCGAAGCCTGACCCTCACCCGTCCCCTAATCCTAACCCGTACGCTAACACTAACCCGCGCCCTCACACGCACGCTCCCTCTAAAGCGTTGCCGTACCCTCACCTGGACCCTAAACCGTCCCCGTCCCCTAACCCTAACCCTAGCCCGAACCCTAACCCTAACCCTTCCCCGAAGCCTGACCCTCAACCGTCCCCTAATCCTAACCCGTACGCTAACACTAACCCGCGCCCTCACACGCACGCTCCCCCTAAAGCGTTGCCGTACCCTCACCTGGACCCTAAACCGTCCCCTAAACCTAACCCTAACCCTAGCCCGAACCCTAACCCTAACCCTTCCCCGAAGCCTGACCCTCACCCGTCCCCTAATCCTAACCCGTACGCTAACACTAACCCGCGTCCTCACACGCACGCTCCCCCTAAAGCGTTGCCGTACCCTCACCTGGACCCTAAACCGTCCCCGTCCCCTAACCCTAACCCTAGCCCGAACCCTAACCCTAACCCTTCCCCGAAGCCTGACCCTCAACCGTCCCCTAATCCTAACCCGTACGCTAACACTAACCCGCGCCCTCACACGCACGCTCCCCCTAAAGCGTTGCCGTACCCTCACCTGGACCCTAAACCGTCCCCGTCCCCTAACCCTAACCCTAGCCCGAACCCTAACCCTAACCCTTCCCCGAAGCCTGACCCTCACCCGTCCCCTAATCCTAACCCGTACGCTAACACTAACCCACGCCCTCACACGCATGCTCCCCCTAAAGCGTTGCCGAACCCTCACCTGGACCCTAAACCGTCCCTGTCCCCTAACCGTAACCCTAGCCCGAACCCTAACCCTAACCCTTCCCCGAAGCCTGACCCTCAACCGTCCCCGAATCCTAACCCGTACGCTAACCGTAACGCGCACCCTCACACGCACGCTCACCCTAAAGCGTTGCCGTACCCTCACCTGGACCCTAAACCGTCCCCGTTCCCTAACCCTAACCCTAGCCCGAACCCTAACCCTAACCCTTCCCCGAAGCCTGACCCTCACCCGTCCCCTAATCCTAACCCGTACGCAAACACTAATGCGCGCCCTCACACGCACGCTCCCCCTAAAGCGTTGCCGTACCCTCACCTGGACCCTAAACCGTCCCCGTCCCCTAACCCTAACCCTAGCCCGAACCCTAACCCTAACCCTTCCCCGAAGCCTGACCCTCACCCGTCCCCTATTCCTAACCCGTACGCTAACACTAACCCGCGCCCTCACACGCACGCTCCCCCTAAAGCGTTGCCGTACCCTCACCTGGACCCTAAACCGTCCCCGTCCCCTAACCCTAACCCTAGCCCGAACCCTAACCCTAACCCTTCCCCAAAGCCTGACCCTCACCCGTCCCCTAATCCTAACCCGTACGCTAACACTAACCCGCGCCCTCACACGCATGCTCCCCCTAAAGCGTTGCCGTACCCTCACCTGGACCCTAAACCGTCCCTGTCCCCTAACCCTAACCCTAGCCCGAACCCTAACCCTAACCCTTCCCCGAAGCCTGACCCTCAACCGTCCCCGAATCCTAACCCGTACGCTAACCCTAACGCGCGCCCTCACACGCACGCTCACCCTAAAGCGTTGCCGTACCCTCACCTGGACCCTAAACCGTCCCCGTCCCCTAACCCTAACCCTACCCCGAACCCTAACCCTAACCCTTCCCCGAAGCCTGACCCTCACCCGTCCCCTAATCCTAACCCGTACGCTAACACTAACCCGCGCCCTCACATGCACGCTCCCCCTAAAGCGTTGCCGTACCCTCACCTAGACCCTAAACCGTCCCCGTCCCCTAACCCTAACCCTAGCCCGAACCCTAACCCTAACACTTCCCCGAAGCCTGACCCTCACCCGTCCCCTAATCCTAACCCGTACGCTAACACTAACCTGCGCCCTCACACGAACGCTCCCCCTAAAGCGTTGCCGTACCCTCACCTGGACCCTAAACCGTCCCCGTCCCCTAACCCTAACCCTAGCCCGAACCCTAACCCTAACCCTTCCCCGAAGCCTGACCCTCACCCGTCCCCTAATCCTAACCCGTACGCTAACACTAACCCGCGCCCTCACACGCACGCTCCCCCTAAAGCGTTGCCGTACCCTCACCTGGACCCTAAACCGTCCCCGTCCCCTAACCCTAACCCTAGCCCGAACCCTAACCCTAACCCTTCCCCGAAGCCTGACCCTCACCCGTCCCCTAATCCTAACCCGTACGCTAACACTAACCCGCGCCCTCACACGCACGCTCCCCCTAAAGCGTTGCTGTACCCTCACCTGGACCCTAAACCGTCCCCGTCCCCTAACCCTAACCCTAGCCCGAACCCTAACCCTAACCCTTCCCCGAAGCCTGACCCTCACCCGTCCCCTAATCCTAACCCGTACGCTAACACTAACCCGCCCCCTCACACGCACGCTCCCCCTAAAGCGTTGCCGTACCCTCACCTGGACCCTAAACCGTCCCCGTCCCCTAACCCTAACCCTAGCCCGAACCCTAACCCTAACCCTTCCCCGAAGCCTGACCCTCACCCGTCCCCTAATCCAAAACCCGTACGCTAACACTAATGCGCGCCCTCACACGCACGCTCCCCCTAAAGCGTTGCCGTACCCTCACCTGGACCCTAAACCGTCCCCGTCCCCTAACCCTAACCCTAGCCCGAACCCTAACCCTAACCCTTCCCCGAAGCCTGACCCTCAACCGTCCCCTAATCCTAACCCGTACGCTAACACTAACCCGCGCCCTCACACGCACGCTCCCCCTAAAGCGTTGCCGTACCCTCACCTGGACCCTAAACCGTCCCCGTCCCCTAACCCTAACCCTAGCCCGAACCCTAACCCTAACCCTTCCCCGCAGCCTGACCCTCACCCGTCCCCTAATCCTAACCCGTACGCTAACACTAACCCGCGCACTCACACGCACGCTCCCCCTAAAGCGTTGCCGTACCCTCACTTGGACCCTAAACCGTCCCCGTCCCCTAACCCTAACCCTAGCCCGAAACCTAACCCTAACCCTTCCCCGAAGGCTGACCCTCACCCGTCCCCTAATCCTAACCCGTACGCTAACACTAACCCGCGCCCTCACACGCACGCTCACCCTACAGCGTTGCCATACCCTCACCTGGACCCTAAACCGTCCCCGTCCCCTAACCCTAACCCTAGCCCGAACCCTAACCCTTCCCCGAAGCCTGACCCTCACCCGTCCCCTAATCCTAACCCGTACGCTAACACTAACCCGCGCCCTCACACGCACGCTCCCCCTAAAGCGTTGCCGTACCCTCACCTGGACCCTAAACCGTCCCCGTCCCCTAACCCTAACCCTAGCCCGAACCCTAACCCTAACCCTTCCCCGAAGCCTGACCCTCACCCGTCCCCTAATCCTAAACCGTACGCTAACACTAACCCGCGCCCTCACACGCACGCTCCCCCTAAAGCGTTGCCGTACCCTCACCTGGACCCTAAACCGTCCCCGTGCCCTAACCCTAACCCTAGCCCGAACCCTAACCCTAACCCTTCCCCGAAGCCTGACTCTCACCCGTCCCCTAATCCTAACCCGTACGCTAACACTAACCCGCGCCCTCACACGCACGCTCCCCCTAAAGCGTTGCCGTACCCTCACCTGGACCCTAAACCGTCCCCGTCCCCTAAACCTAACCCTAGCCCGATCCCTAACCCTAACTCTTCCCTGAAGCCTGACCCTCACCCGTCCCCTAATCCTAACCCGTACGCTAACACTAACCCGCGCCCTCACACGCACGCTCCCCCTAAAGCATTGCCGTACCCTCACCTGGACCCTAAACCGTCCCCGTCCCCAAACCCTAACCTTAGACCGAACCCTAACCCTAACCCTTCCCCGAAGCCTGACACTCACCCGTCCACTAATCCTAACCCGTACGCTAACACTAACCCGCGCCCTCACACCCACGCTCCCCCTAAGGCGTTGCCGTACCCTCACCTGGACCCTAAACCGTCCCCGTCCCCTAACCCTAACCCTAGCCCGAACCCTAACCCTAACCCTTCCCCGAAGCCTGACCCTCACCCGTCCCCTAATCCTAACCCGTACGCTAACACTAACCCGCGCACTCACACGCACGCTCCCCCTAAAGCGTTGCCGTACCCTCACCTGGACCCTAAACCGTCCCCGTCCCCTAACCCTAACCCTAGCCCGAACCCTAACCCTAACCCTTCCCCGAAGCCTGACCCTCACCCGTCCCCTAATCCTAACCCGTACGCTAACACTAACCCGCGCCCTCACACGCACGCTCCCCCGAAAGCGTTGCCGTACCCTCACCTGGACCTTAAACCGTCCCCGTCCCCTAACCCTAACCCTAGCCCGAACCCTAACCGTAAACCTTCCCCGAAACCTGACCTTCACCCGTCCCCTAATCCTAACCCGTACGCTAACACTAACCCGCGCCCTCACACGCACGCTCCCCCTAAAGCGTTGCCGTACACTCACCTGGACCCTAAACCGTCCCCGTCCCCTAACCCTAACCCTAGCCCGAACCCTAACCCTTCCCCGAAGCCTGACCCTCACCCGTCCCCTAATCCTAACCCGTACGCTAACACTAACCCGCGCCCTCACACGCACGCTCCCCCTAAAGCGTTGCCGTACCCTCACCTGGACCCTAAACCGTCCCCGTCCCCTAACCCTAACCCTAGCCCGAACCCTAACCCTAACACTTCCCCGAAGCCTGACCCTCACCCGTCCCCTAATCCTAACCCGTACGCTAACACTAACCCGCGCCCTCACACGCACGCTCCCCCTAAAGCGTTGCCGTACCCTCACCTGGACCCTAAACCTTCCCCGTGCCCTAACCCTAACCCTAGCCCGAACCCTAACCCTAACCCTTCCCCGAAGCCTGACCCTCACCCGTCCCCTAATCCTATCCCGTACGCTAACAGTAACCCGCGCCCTCACACGCACGCTCCCCCTAAAGCGTTGCCATACCCTCACCTGGACCCTAAACCGTCCCCGTCCCCTAACCCTAACCCTAGCCCGAACCCTAACCCTAACCCTTCCCCAAAGCCTGACCCTCACCCGTCCCCTAATCCTAACCCGTACGCTAACACTAACCCGCGCCCTCACACCCACGCTCCCCCTAAAGCGTTGCCGTACCCTCACCTGGACCCTAAACCGTCCCCGTCCCCTAACCCTAACCCTAGCCCGATCCCTAACCCTAACTCTTCCCTGAAGCCTGACCCTCACCCGTCCCCTAATCCTAACCCGTACGCTAACACTAACCCGCGCCCTCACATGCACGCTCCCCCTAAAGCATTGCCGTACCCTCACCTGGACCCTAAACCATCCCCGTCCCCTAACCCTAACCCTAGACCGAACCCTAACCCTAACCCTTCCCCGAAGCCTGACCCTCACCCGTCCACTAATCCTAACCCGTACGCTAACACTAACCCGCGCCCTCACACCTACGCTCCCCCTAAAGCGTTGCCGTACCCTCACCTGGACCCTAAACCGTCCCCGTCCCCTAACCCTAACCCTAGCCCGAACCCTAACCCTAACCCTTCCCCGAAGCCTGACCCTCACCCGTCACCTAATCCTAACCCGTACGCTAACACTAACCCGCGCCCTCACACGCACGCTCCCCCTAAAGCGTTGCCGTACCCTCACCTGGACCCTAAACCGTCCCCGTCCCCTAACCCTAACCCTAGACCGAACCCTAACCCTAACCCTTCCCCGAAGCCTGAGCCTCACCCGTCCCCTAATCCTAACCCGTACGCTAACACTAACCCGCGCCCTCACACCCACGCTCCCCCGAAAGCGTTGCCGTACCCTCACCTGGACCCTAAACCGTCCGCGTCCCCTAACCCTAACCCTAGCCCGAACCCTAACCCTAACCCTTCCCCGAAGCCTGACCCTCACCCGTCCCCTAATCCTAACCCGTACGCTAACACTAACCCGCGCCCTCACACGCACGCTCGCCCTAAAGCGTTGCCGTACCCTCACCTGGACCCTAAACCGTCCCCGTCCCCTAACCCTAACCCTAGACCGAACCCTAACCCTAACCCTTCCCCGAAGCATGACCCTCACCCGTCCCCTAATCCTAACCCGTACGCTAACACTAACCCGCGCCCTCACACGCACGCTCCCCCTAAAGCGTTGCCGTACCCTCACCTGGACCCTAAACCGTCCCGGTCCCCTAACCCTAACCTTAGCCCGAACCCTAACCCTAACCCTTCCCCGAAGCCTGACCCTCATCCGTCCCCTAATCCTAACCCGTACGCTAACACTAACCCGCGCCCTCACACGCACGCTCCCCCTAAAGCGTTGCCGTACCCTCACCTGGACCCTAAACCGTCCCCGTCCCCTAACCCTAACCCTAGCCCGAACCCTAACCCTAACCCTTCCACGAAGCCTGACCCTCACCCGTCCCCTAATCCTAACCCGTACGCTAACACTAACCCGCGCCCTCACACGCACGCTCCCCCTAAAGCGTTGCCATACCCTCACCTGGACCCTAAACCGTCCCCGTCCCCTAACCCTAACCCTAGCCCGAACCCTAACCCTAACCCTTCCCCGAAGCCTGACCCTCACCCGTCCCCTAATCCTAACCCGTACGCTAACACTAACCTGCGCCCTCACACGCACGCTCCCCCTAAAGCTTTGCCGTACCCTCACCTGGACCCTAAACCGTCCCCGTCCCCTAACCCTAACCCTAGCCCGAACCCTAACCCTAACCCTTCCCCGAAGCCTGACCCTCACCCGTCCCCTAATCCTAACCCGCACGCTAACACTAACCCGCGCCCTCACACGCACGCTTCCCCTAAAGCGTTGCCGTACCCTCACCTGGACCCTAAACCGTCCCCGTCCCCTAACCCTAACCCTAGCCCGAACCCTAACCCTAACACTTCCCCGAAGCCTGACCCTCACCCGTCCCCTAATCCTAACCCGCACGCTAACCCTAACGCGCGCCCTCACACGCACGCTCCCCTAAAGCGTTGCCATACCCTCACCTGGACCCTAAACCGTCCCCGTCCCCTAACCCTAACCCTAGCCCGAAACCTAACCCTAATCCTTCCCCGAAGCCTGACCCTCACCCGTCCCCTATTCCTAACCCGTACGCTAACACTAACCCGCGCCCTCACACGCACGCTCCCCCTAAAGCGTTGCCGTACCCTCACCTGGACCCTAAACCGTCCCCGTCCCCTAACCCTAACCCTAACCCTAGCCCGAACCCTAACCCTAACACTTCCCCGAAGCCTGAGCCTCACCCGTCCCCTAATCCTAACCCGTACGCTAACACTAACCCGCGCCCTCACACGCACGCTCCCCCTAAAGCGTTGCCGTACCCTCACCTGGACCCTAAACCGTCCCCGTCTCCTAACCCTAACCCTAGCCCGAACCCTAACCCTAATCCTTCCCCGAAGCCTGACACTCACCCGTCCCCTAATCCTAACCCGTACGCTAACACTAACCCGCGCCCTCACACGCACGGTCCCCCTAAAGCGTTGCCGTACCCTCACCTAGACCCTAAACCGTCCCCGTCCCCTAACCCTAACCCTAGCCCCAACCCTAACCCTAACTCTTCCCCGAAGCCTGACCCTCACCTGTCCCCTAATCCTAACCCGTACGCTAACACTAACCTGCGCCCTCACACGCACGCTCCCCCTAAAGCTTTGCCGTACCCTCACCTGGACCCTAAACCGTCCCCGTCCCCTAACCCTAACCCTAGCCCGAACCCTAACCCTAACCCTTCCCCGAAGCCTGACCCTCACCCGTCCCCTAATCCTAACCCGCACGCTAACACTAACCCGCGCCCTCACACGCACGCTTCCCCTAAAGCGTTGCCGTACCCTCACCTGGACCCTAAACCGTCCCCGTCCCCTAACCCTAACCCTAGCCCGAACCCTAACCCTAACACTTCCCCGAAGCCTGACCCTCACCCGTCCCCTAATCCTAACCCGCACGCTAACCCTAACGCGCGCCCTCACACGCACGCTCCCCTAAAGCGTTGCCATACCCTCACCTGGACCCTAAACCGTCCCCGTCCCCTAACCCTAACCCTAGCCCGAAACCTAACCCTAATCCTTCCCCGAAGCCTGACCCTCACCCGTCCCCTATTCCTAACCCGTACGCTAACACTAACCCGCGCCCTCACACGCACGCTCACCCTACAGCGTTGCCATACCCTCACCAGGACCCTAAACCGTCCCCGTCCCCTAATCCTAACCCTAGCCCGAACCCTAACCCTAACCCTTCCCCGAAGCCTGACCCTCACCCGTCCCCTAATCCTAACCCGTACGCTAACACTAACCTGCGCCCTCACACGCACGCTCTCCCTAAAGCGTTGCCATACCCTCACCTGGACCCTAAACCGTCCCCGTCCCCTAACCCTAACCCTAGCCCGAACCCTAACCCTAACCCTTCCGCGAAGCCTGACCCTCACCCGTCCCCTAATCCTAACCCGTACGCTAACACTAACCCACGCCCTCACACGCACGCTCCCCCCAAAGCGTTGCCGTACCCTCACCTGGACCCTAAACCGTCCCCATCCCCTAACCCTAACCCTAGCCCGAACCCTAACCCTAACCCTAACACTTCCCCGAAGCCTGACCCTCACCCGTCCCCTAATCCTAACCCGTACGCTAACACTAACCCGCGCCCTCACACGCACGCTCCCTCTAAAGCGTTGCCGTACCCTCACCTGGACCCTAAACCGTCCCCGTCCCCTAACCCTAACCCTAGCCCGAACCCTAACCCTAACCCTTCCCCGAAGCCTGACCCTCAACCGTCCCCTAATCCTAACCCGTACGCTAACACTAACCCGCGCCCTCACACGCACGCTCCCCCTAAAGCGTTGCCGTACCCTCACCTGGACCCTAAACCGTCCCCTAAACCTAACCCTAACCCTAGCCCGAACCCTAACCCTAACCCTTCCCCGAAGCCTGACCCTCACCCGTCCCCTAATCCTAACCCGTACGCTAACACTAACCCGCGTCCTCACACGCACGCTCCCCCTAAAGCGTTGCCGTACCCTCACCTGGACCCTAAACCGTCCCCTAAACCTAACCCTAACCCTAGCCCGAACCCTAACCCTAACCCTTCCCCGAAGCCTGACCCTCAACCGTCCCCTAATCCTAACCCGTACGCTAACACTAACCCGCGCCCTCACACGCACGCTCCCCCTAAAGCGTTGCCGTACCCTCACCTGGACCCTAAACCGTCCCCGTCCCCTAACCCTAACCCTAGCCCGAACCCTAACCCTAACCCTTCCCCGAAGCCTGACCCTCACCCGTCCCCTAATCCTAACCCGTACGCTAACACTAACCCACGCCCTCACACGCATGCTCCCCCTAAAGCGTTGCCGAACCCTCACCTGGACCCTAAACCGTCCCTGTCCCCTAACCGTAACCCTAGCCCGAACCCTAACCCTAACCCTTCCCCGAAGCCTGACCCTCAACCGTCCCCGAATCCTAACCCGTACGCTAACCGTAACGCGCACCCTCACACGCACGCTCACCCTAAAGCGTTGCCGTACCCTCACCTGGACCCTAAACCGTCCCCGTTCCCTAACCCTAACCCTAGCCCGAACCCTAACCCTAACCCTTCCCCGAAGCCTGACCCTCACCCGTCCCCTAATCCTAACCCGTACGCAAACACTAATGCGCGCCCTCACACGCACGCTCCCCCTAAAGCGTTGCCGTACCCTCACCTGGACCCTAAACCGTCCCCGTCCCCTAACCCTAACCCTAGCCCGAACCCTAACCCTAACCCTTCCCCGAAGCCTGACCCTCACCCGTCCCCTATTCCTAACCCGTACGCTAACACTAACCCGCGCCCTCACACGCACGCTCCCCCTAAAGCGTTGCCGTACCCTCACCTGGACCCTAAACCGTCCCCGTCCCCTAACCCTAACCCTAGCCCGAACCCTAACCCTAACCCTTCCCCAAAGCCTGACCCTCACCCGTCCCCTAATCCTAACCCGTACGCTAACACTAACCCGCGCCCTCACACGCATGCTCCCCCTAAAGCGTTGCCGTACCCTCACCTGGACCCTAAACCGTCCCTGTCCCCTAACCCTAACCCTAGCCCGAACCCTAACCCTAACCCTTCCCCGAAGCCTGACCCTCAACCGTCCCCGAATCCTAACCCGTACGCTAACCCTAACGCGCGCCCTCACACGCACGCTCACCCTAAAGCGTTGCCGTACCCTCACCTGGACCCTAAACCGTCCCCGTCCCCTAACCCTAACCCTACCCCGAACCCTAACCCTAACCCTTCCCCGAAGCCTGACCCTCACCCGTCCCCTAATCCTAACCCGTACGCTAACACTAACCCGCGCCCTCACATGCACGCTCCCCCTAAAGCGTTGCCGTACCCTCACCTAGACCCTAAACCGTCCCCGTCCCCTAACCCTAACCCTAGCCCGAACCCTAACCCTAACACTTCCCCGAAGCCTGACCCTCACCCGTCCCCTAATCCTAACCCGTACGCTAACACTAACCTGCGCCCTCACACGAACGCTCCCCCTAAAGCGTTGCCGTACCCTCACCTGGACCCTAAACCGTCCCCGTCCCCTAACCCTAACCCTAGCCCGAACCCTAACCCTAACCCTTCCCCGAAGCCTGACCCTCACCCGTCCCCTAATCCTAACCCGTACGCTAACACTAACCCGCGCCCTCACACGCACGCTCCCCCTAAAGCGTTGCCGTACCCTCACCTGGACCCTAAACCGTCCCCGTCCCCTAACCCTAACCCTAGCCCGAACCCTAACCCTAACCCTTCCCCGAAGCCTGACCCTCACCCGTCCCCTAATCCTAACCCGTACGCTAACACTAACCCGCGCCCTCACACGCACGCTCCCCCTAAAGCGTTGCTGTACCCTCACCTGGACCCTAAACCGTCCCCGTCCCCTAACCCTAACCCTAGCCCGAACCCTAACCCTAACCCTTCCCCGAAGCCTGACCCTCACCCGTCCCCTAATCCTAACCCGTACGCTAACACTAACCCGCCCCCTCACACGCACGCTCCCCCTAAAGCGTTGCCGTACCCTCACCTGGACCCTAAACCGTCCCCGTCCCCTAACCCTAACCCTAGCCCGAACCCTAACCCTAACCCTTCCCCGAAGCCTGACCCTCACCCGTCCCCTAATCCTAACCCGTACGCTAACACTAATGCGCGCCCTCACACGCACGCTCCCCCTAAAGCGTTGCCGTACCCTCACCTGGACCCTAAACCGTCCCCGTCCCCTAACCCTAACCCTAGCCCGAACCCTAACCCTAACCCTTCCCCGAAGCCTGACCCTCAACCGTCCCCTAATCCTAACCCGTACGCTAACACTAACCCGCGCCCTCACACGCACGCTCCCCCTAAAGCGTTGCCGTACCCTCACCTGGACCCTAAACCGTCCCCGTCCCCTAACCCTAACCCTAGCCCGAACCCTAACCCTAACCCTTCCCCGAAGCCTGACCCTCACCCGTCCCCTAATCCTAACCCGTACGCTAACACTAACCCGCGCACTCACACGCACGCTCCCCCTAAAGCGTTGCCGTACCCTCACTTGGACCCTAAACCGTCCCCGTCCCCTAACCCTAACCCTAGCCCGAAACCTAACCCTAACCCTTCCCCGAAGGCTGACCCTCACCCGTCCCCTAATCCTAACCCGTACGCTAACACTAACCCGCGCCCTCACACGCACGCTCACCCTACAGCGTTGCCATACCCTCACCTGGACCCTAAACCGTCCCCGTCCCCTAACCCTAACCCTAGCCCGAACCCTAACCCTTCCCCGAAGCCTGACCCTCACCCGTCCCCTAATCCTAACCCGTACGCTAACACTAACCCGCGCCCTCACACGCACGCTCCCCCTAAAGCGTTGCCGTACCCTCACCTGGACCCTAAACCGTCCCCGTCCCCTAACCCTAACCCTAGCCCGAACCCTAACCCTAACCCTTCCCCGAAGCCTGACCCTCACCCGTCCCCTAATCCTAAACCGTACGCTAACACTAACCCGCGCCCTCACACGCACGCTCCCCCTAAAGCGTTGCCGTACCCTCACCTGGACCCTAAACCGTCCCCGTGCCCTAACCCTAACCCTAGCCCGAACCCTAACCCTAACCCTTCCCCGAAGCCTGACTCTCACCCGTCCCCTAATCCTAACCCGTACGCTAACACTAACCCGCGCCCTCACACGCACGCTCCCCCTAAAGCGTTGCCGTACCCTCACCTGGACCCTAAACCGTCCCCGTCCCCTAAACCTAACCCTAGCCCGATCCCTAACCCTAACTCTTCCCTGAAGCCTGACCCTCACCCGTCCCCTAATCCTAACCCGTACGCTAACACTAACCCGCGCCCTCACACGCACGCTCCCCCTAAAGCATTGCCGTACCCTCACCTGGACCCTAAACCGTCCCCGTCCCCAAACCCTAACCTTAGACCGAACCCTAACCCTAACCCTTCCCCGAAGCCTGACACTCACCCGTCCACTAATCCTAACCCGTACGCTAACACTAACCCGCGCCCTCACACCCACGCTCCCCCTAAGGCGTTGCCGTACCCTCACCTGGACCCTAAACCGTCCCCGTCCCCTAACCCTAACCCTAGCCCGAACCCTAACCCTAACCCTTCCCCGAAGCCTGACCCTCACCCGTCCCCTAATCCTAACCCGTACGCTAACACTAACCCGCGCACTCACACGCACGCTCCCCCTAAAGCGTTGCCGTACCCTCACCTGGACCCTAAACCGTCCCCGTCCCCTAACCCTAACCCTAGCCCGAACCCTAACCCTAACCCTTCCCCGAAGCCTGACCCTCACCCGTCCCCTAATCCTAACCCGTACGCTAACACTAACCCGCGCCCTCACACGCACGCTCCCCCGAAAGCGTTGCCGTACCCTCACCTGGACCTTAAACCGTCCCCGTCCCCTAACCCTAACCCTAGCCCGAACCCTAACCGTAAACCTTCCCCGAAACCTGACCTTCACCCGTCCCCTAATCCTAACCCGTACGCTAACACTAACCCGCGCCCTCACACGCACGCTCCCCCTAAAGCGTTGCCGTACACTCACCTGGACCCTAAACCGTCCCCGTCCCCTAACCCTAACCCTAGCCCGAACCCTAACCCTTCCCCGAAGCCTGACCCTCACCCGTCCCCTAATCCTAACCCGTACGCTAACACTAACCCGCGCCCTCACACGCACGCTCCCCCTAAAGCGTTGCCGTACCCTCACCTGGACCCTAAACCGTCCCCGTACCCTAACCCTAACCCTAGCCCGAACCCTAACCCTAACACTTCCCCGAAGCCTGACCCTCACCCGTCCCCTAATCCTAACCCGTACGCTAACACTAACCCGCGCCCTCACACGCACGCTCCCCCTAAAGCGTTGCCGTACCCTCACCTGGACCCTAAACCTTCCCCGTGCCCTAACCCTAACCCTAGCCCGAACCCTAACCCTAACCCTTCCCCGAAGCCTGACCCTCACCCGTCCCCTAATCCTATCCCGTACGCTAACAGTAACCCGCGCCCTCACACGCACGCTCCCCCTAAAGCGTTGCCATACCCTCACCTGGACCCTAAACCGTCCCCGTCCCCTAACCCTAACCCTAGCCCGAACCCTAACCCTAACCCTTCCCCAAAGCCTGACCCTCACCCGTCCCCTAATCCTAACCCGTACGCTAACACTAACCCGCGCCCTCACACCCACGCTCCCCCTAAAGCGTTGCCGTACCCTCACCTGGACCCTAAACCGTCCCCGTCCCCTAACCCTAACCCTAGCCCGATCCCTAACCCTAACTCTTCCCTGAAGCCTGACCCTCACCCGTCCCCTAATCCTAACCCGTACGCTAACACTAACCCGCGCCCTCACATGCACGCTCCCCCTAAAGCATTGCCGTACCCTCACCTGGACCCTAAACCATCCCCGTCCCCTAACCCTAACCCTAGACCGAACCCTAACCCTAACCCTTCCCCGAAGCCTGACCCTCACCCGTCCACTAATCCTAACCCGTACGCTAACACTAACCCGCGCCCTCACACCTACGCTCCCCCTAAAGCGTTGCCGTACCCTCACCTGGACCCTAAACCGTCCCCGTCCCCTAACCCTAACCCTAGCCCGAACCCTAACCCTAACCCTTCCCCGAAGCCTGACCCTCACCCGTCACCTAATCCTAACCCGTACGCTAACACTAACCCGCGCCCTCACACGCACGCTCCCCCTAAAGCGTTGCCGTACCCTCACCTGGACCCTAAACCGTCCCCGTCCCCTAACCCTAACCCTAGACCGAACCCTAACCCTAACCCTTCCCCGAAGCCTGAGCCTCACCCGTCCCCTAATCCTAACCCGTACGCTAACACTAACCCGCGCCCTCACACCCACGCTCCCCCGAAAGCGTTGCCGTACCCTCACCTGGACCCTAAACCGTCCGCGTCCCCTAACCCTAACCCTAGCCCGAACCCTAACCCTAACCCTTCCCCGAAGCCTGACCCTCACCCGTCCCCTAATCCTAACCCGTACGCTAACACTAACCCGCGCCCTCACACGCACGCTCGCCCTAAAGCGTTGCCGTACCCTCACCTGGACCCTAAACCGTCCCCGTCCCCTAACCCTAACCCTAGACCGAACCCTAACCCTAACCCTTCCCCGAAGCATGACCCTCACCCGTCCCCTAATCCTAACCCGTACGCTAACACTAACCCGCGCCCTCACACGCACGCTCCCCCTAAAGCGTTGCCGTACCCTCACCTGGACCCTAAACCGTCCCGGTCCCCTAACCCTAACCTTAGCCCGAACCCTAACCCTAACCCTTCCCCGAAGCCTGACCCTCATCCGTCCCCTAATCCTAACCCGTACGCTAACACTAACCCGCGCCCTCACACGCACGCTCCCCCTAAAGCGTTGCCGTACCCTCACCTGGACCCTAAACCGTCCCCGTCCCCTAACCCTAACCCTAGCCCGAACCCTAACCCTAACCCTTCCACGAAGCCTGACCCTCACCCGTCCCCTAATCCTAACCCGTACGCTAACACTAACCCGCGCCCTCACACGCACGCTCCCCCTAAAGCGTTGCCATACCCTCACCTGGACCCTAAACCGTCCTCGTCCCCTAACCCTAACCCTAGCCCGAACCCTAACCCTAACACTTCCCCGAAGCCAGACCCTCACCCGTCCCCTAATCCTAACCCGTACGCTAACACTAACCCGCGCCCTCACACGCACGCTCCCCCTAAAGCTTTGCCGAACCCTCACCTGGACCCTAAACCGTCCCCGTCCCCTAACCCTAACCCTAGCCCGAACCCTAACCATAACTCTTTCCCGAAGCCTGACCCTCACCCGTCCCCTAATCCTAACCCGTACGCTAAAACTAACCCGCGCCCTCACACGCACGGTCCCCCTAAAGCATTGCCGTACCCTCACCTGGACCCTAAACCGTCCCCGTCCCCTAACCCTAACCGTCGCCCGAACCCTAACCCTAACCCTTCCCCGAAGCCTGACCCTCACCCGTCCCCTAATCCTAACCCGTACGCTAACACTAACCCGCGCCCTCACACCCACGCTACCCCTAAAGCGTTGCCGTACCCTCACCTGGACCCTAAACCGTCCCCGTCCCCTAACCCTAACCCTAGCCCGAACCCTAACCCTAACACTTCCCCGAAGCCTGACCCTCACCCGTCCCCTAATCCTAACCCGTACGCTAACACTAACCCGCCCCCTCACACGCACGCTCCCCCTAAAGCGTTGCCGTACCCTCACCTTGACCCTAAACCGTCACCGTCCCCTAACCCTAGCCCGAACCCTAACCCTAACCCTTCCCCGAAGCCTGACCCTCACCCGTCCCCTAATCCTAACCCGTACGCTAACACTAACCCACGCCCTCACACGCACGCTCCCCCTAAAGCGTTGCCGTACCCTCACCTGGACCCTAAACCGTCCCCGTCCCCTAAACCTAACCCTAGCCCGAACCCTAACCCTAAACCTTCCCCGAAGCCTGACCCTCACCCGTCCCCTAATCCTAACCCGTACGCTAACACTAACCCGCGCCCTCACACGCACGCTCCCCCTAAACCGTTGCCGTACCCTCACCTGGACCCTAAACCGTCCCCGTCCCCTAACCCTAACCCTAGCCCGAACCGTAAGCCTACCCCTTCCCCGAAGCCTGACCCTCACCCGTCCCCTAATCCTAACCCGTACGCTAACACTAACCCGCGCCCTCACACGCATGCACCCCCTAAAGCGTTGCCGTACCCTCACCTGGACCCTAAACCGTCCCCGTCCCCTAACCCTAACCCTAGCCCGAACCCTAACCCTAACCCTTCCCCGAAGCCTGACCCTCACCCGTCCCCTAATCCTAACCCGTACGCTAACACTAACCCGCGCCCTCACACGCACGCTCCCCCTAAAGCGTTGCCGTACCCTCACCTGGACCCTAAACCGTCCCCGTCCCCTAACCCTAACCCTAACCCTTCCCCGAAGCCTGACCCTCACCCGTCCCCTAATCCTAACCCGTACGCTAACACTAACCCACGCCCTCACACACACGCTCCCCCTAAAGCGTTGCCGTACCCTCACCTGGACCCTAAACCGTCCCCATCCCCTAACCCTAACCCTAGCCCGAACCCTAACCCTAACCCTTCCCCGAAGCCTGACCCTCACCCGTCCCCTAATCCTAACCAGTACGCTAACACTAACCCGCGCCCTCACACGCACGCTCCCCCTAAAGCGTTGCCGTACCCTCACCTGGACCCTAAACCGTCCCCGTCCCCTAACCCTAACCCTAGCCCGAACCCTAACCCTAACACTTCCCCGAAGCCTGACCCTCACCCGTCCCCTAATCCTAACCCGTACGCTAACACTAACCCGCGCCCTCACACGCACGCTCCCCCTAAAGCGTTGCCGTACCCTCACCTGGACCCTAAACCGTCCCCGTCCCCTAACCCTAACCCTAGCCCGAAACCTAACCATAACTCTTCCCCGAAGCCTGAACCTCACCCGTCCCTTAATCCTAACCCGTACGCTAACACTAACCCGCGCCCTCACACGCACGCTCCCCCTAAAGCATTGCCGTACCCTCACCTGGACCCTAAACCGTCCCCGTCCCCTAACCCTAATCCTAGCCCGAACCCTAACCCTAACCCATCCCCGAAGCCTGACCCTCACCCGTCCCCTAATCCTAGTCCGTACGCTAAGACTAACCCGCGCCCTCACACACACGCTCCCCCTAAAGCGTTGCCGTACCCTCACCTTGACCCTGAACCGTCACCGTCCCCTAACCCTAGCCCGAACCCTAACCCTAACACTTCCCCGAAGCCTGACCCTCACCCGTCCCCTAATCCTAACCCTTACGCTAACACTAACCCGCGCTCTCACACGCACGCTCCCCCTAAAGCGTTGCCGTACCCTCACCTGGACCCTAAACCGTCCCCGTCACCTAACCCTAACCCTAGCCCGAACCCTAACCCTAACCCTTCCCCGAAGCCTGACCCTCACCCGTCCCCTAATCCTAACCCGTACGCTAACACTAACCCGCGCCCTCACACGCACGCTCCCCCTAAAGCGTTGCCGTACCCTCACCTGGACCCTTAACTGTCTCCGTCCCCTAACCCTAACCCTAGCCCGAACCCTAACCCTAACCCTTCCCCGAAGCCTGACCCTCACCCGTCCCCTAATCCTAACCCGTACGCTAACACTAACCCCCGCCCTCACACGCACGCTCCCCCTAAAGCGTTGCCGTACCCTCACCTGGACCCTAAACCGTCCCCGTCCCCTAACCCTAACCCTAGCCCGAACCCTATCCCTAACCCTTCCCCAAAGCCTGATCCTCACCCGTCCCCTAATCCTAACCCGTACACTAACACTAACCCGCGCCCTCACACGCACGCTCCCCCTAAAGCGTTGCCGTACCCTCACCTGGACCCTAAACCGTCCCCGTCCCCTAACCCTAACCCTAGCCCGAACCCTAACCCTAACCCTTCCCCGAAGCCTGAGCCTCACCCGTCCCCTAATCCTAACCCGTACGCTAACACTAACCCGCGCCCTCACACGCATGCTCCCCCGAAAGCGTTGCCGTACCCTCACCTGGACCCTAAACCGTCCCCGTCCCCTAACCCTAACCCTAGCCCGAACCCTAACCCTAACCCTTCCCCGAAGCCTGACCCTCACCCGTCCCCTAATCCTAACCCGTACGCTAACACTAACCCGCGCCCTCACACGCACGCTCACCCTAAAGCGTTGCCGTACCCTCACCTGGACCCTAAACCGTCCCCATCCCCTAACCCTAACCCTAGCCCGAACCCTAACCCTAACCCTTCCCCGAAGCCTGACCCTCACCCGTCCCCTAATCCTAACCCGTACGCTAACACTAACCCGCGCCCTCACACGCACGCTCCCCCTAAAGCGTTGCCGTACCCTCACCTGGACCCTAAACCGTCCCCGTCCCCTAACCCTAACCCTATCCCGAACCCTAACCCTAACCCTTCCCCGAAGCCTGACCCTCACCCGTCCCCTAATCCTAACCCGTACGCTAACACTAACCCGCGCCCTCACACGCACGCTCCCCCTAAAGCGTTGCCGTACCCTCACCTGGACCCTAAACCGGCCCCGTCCCCTAACCCTAACCCTAGCCCGAACCCTAACCCTAACCCTTCCCCGAAGCCTTACCCTCACCCGTCCCCTAATCCTAACCCGTACGCTAACACTAACCCACGCCCTCACACACACGCTCCCCCTAAAGCGTTGCCGTACCCTCACCTGGACCCTAAATCGTCCCCATCCCCTAACCCTAACCCTAGCCCGAACCCTAACCCTAACCCTTCCCCGAAGCCTGACCCTCACCCGTCCCCTAATCCTAACCAGTACGCTAACACTAACCCGCGCCCTCACACGCACGCTCCCCCTCAAGCGTTGCCGTACCCTCACCTGGACCCTAAACCCTCCCCGTCCCCTAACCCTAACCCTAGCCCGAACCCTAACCCTAACCCTTCCCCGAAGCCTGACCCTCACCCGTCCCCTAATCTTAACACGTACGCTAACACTAACCCGCGCCCTCACACGCACGCTCCCCCTAAAGCGTTGCCGTACCCTCAACTGGACCCTAAACCGTCCCCGTCCCCTAACCCTAACCCTAGCCCGAACCCTAACCCTAACCCTTCCCCGAAGCCTGACCCTCACCCGTCCCCTAATCCTAACCCGTACGCTAACACTAACCCCCGCCCTCACACGCACGCTCCCCCTAAAGCGTTGCCGTACCCTCACCTGGACCCTAAACCGTCCCCGTCCCCTAACCCTAACCCTAGCCCGAACCCTAACCCTAACCCTTCCCCAAAGCCTGACCCTCACCCGTCCCCTAATCTTAACCCGTACGCTAACACTAACCCGCGCCCTCACACGCACGCTCCCCCTAAAGCGTTGCCGTACCCTCACCTGGACCCTAAACCGTCCCCGTCCCCTAACCCTAACCCTAGCCCGAACCCTAACCCTAACCCTTCCCCGAAGCCTGAGCCTCACCCGTCCCCTAATCCTAACCCGTACGCTAACACTAACCCGCGCCCTCACACGCACGCTCCCCCTAAATCGTTGCCGTACCCTCACCTGGACCCTAAACCGTCCCCGTCCCCTAACCCTAACCCTAGCCCGAACCCTAACCCTAACCCTTCCCCGAAGCCTGACCCTCACCCGTCCCCTAATCCTAACCCGTACGCTAACACTAACCCGCACCCTCACACGCACGCTCCCCCTAAAGCGTTGCCGTACCCTCTCCTGGATCCTATCCCGTCCCCGTCCCCTAACCCTAACCCTAGCCCGAACCCTAACCCTAACCCTTCCCCGAAGCGTGACCCTCACCCGTCCCCTAATCCTAACCCGTACGCTAACACTAACCCACGCCCTCACATGCACGCTCCCCCTAAAGCGTTGCCGTACCCTCACCTGGACCCTAAACCGTCCCCGTCCCCTAACCCTAACCCTAGCCCGAACCCTAACCCTACCCCTTCCCCGAAGCCTGACCCTCACCCGTCCCCTAATCCTAGTCCGTACGCTAAGACTAACCCGCGCCCTCACACACACGCTCCCCCTAAAGCGTTGCTGTACCCTCACCTGGACCCTAAACCGTCCCCGTCCCCTAACCCTAACCTTAGCCCGAACCCTAACCCTAACCCTTCCCCGAAGCCTGACCCTCACCCGTCCCCTAATCCTAACCCGTACGCTAACACTAACCCGCGCCCTCACACGCACGCTCACCCTAAAGCGTTGCCGTACCCTCACCTGGACCCTAAACCGTCCCCGTCCCCTAACCCTAACCCTAGCCCGAACCCTAACCCTAACCCTTCCCCGAAGCCTGACCCTCACCCGTCCCCTAATCCTAACCCGTACGCTAACACTAACCCGCGCCCTCACACGCACGCTCCCCCTAAAGCGTTGCCGTACCCTCACCTGGACCCTAAACCGTCCCCGTCCCCTAACCCTAACCCTAGCCCGAACCCTAACCCTAACACTTCCCCGAAGCCTGACCCTCACCCGTCCCCTAATCCTAACCCGTACGCTAACACTAACCCGCGCCCTCACACGCACGCTCCCCCTAAAGCGTTGCCGTACCCTCACCTGGACCCTAAACCGTCCCCGTCCCCTAACCCTAACTCTAGCCCGAACCCTAACCCTAACCCTTCCCCGAAGCCTGACCCTCACCCGTCCCCTAATCCTAACCCGTACGCTAACACTAACCCACGCCCTCACACACACGCTCCCCCTAAAGCGTTGCCGTACCCTCACCTGGACCCTAAACCGTCCCCATCCCCTAACCCTAACCCTAGCCCGAACCCTAACCCTAACCCTTCCCCGAAGCCTGACCCTCACCCGTCCCCTAATCCTAACCAGTACGCTAACACTAACCCGCGCCCTCACACGCACGCTCCCCCTAAAGCGTTGCCGTACCCTCACCTGGACCCTAAACCATCCCCGTCCCCTAACCCTAACCCTAGCCCGAACCCTAACCCTAACCCTTCCCCGAAGCCTGACCCTCACCCGTCCCCTAATCCTAACCCGTACGCTAACACTAACCCGCGCCCTCACACGCACGCTCCCCCTAAAGCGTTGCCGTACCCTCACCTGGACCCTAAACCGTCCCCGTCCCCTAACCCTAACCCTAACCCTAGCCCGAACCCTAACCCTAACACTTCCCCGAAGCCTGAGCCTCACCCGTCCCCTAATCCTAACCCGTACGCTAACACTAACCCGCGCCCTCACATGCACGCTCCCCCTAAAGCGTTGCCATACCCTCATCTGGACCCTAAACCGTCCCCGACCCCTAACCCTAACCCTAGCCCGAACCCTAACCCTAACCCTTCCCCGAAGCCTGACCCTCACCCGTCCCCTAATCCTAACCCGTACGCTAACACTAACCCGCGCCCTCACACGCACGCTCCCGCTAAAGCGTTGCCGTACCCTCACCTGGACCCTAACCCGTCCCCGTCCCCTAACCCTAACCATAGCCCGAACCCTAACACTAACACTTCCCCGAAGCCTGACACTCACCCGTCCCCTAATCCTAACCCATACGCTAACACTAAGTCGCGCCCTGACACGCACGCTCCCCCTAAAGCGTTGCCGTACCCTCACCTGGACCCTAAACCGTCCCCGTCCCCTAACCCTAACCCTAGCCCGATCCCTAACCCTAACCCTTCCCCGAAGCCTGACCCTCACCCGTCCCCTAATCCTAAGCCGTACGCTAACACTAACCCGCGCCCTCACATGCACGCTCCCCCTAAAGCGTTGCCGTACCCTCACCTGGACCCTAAACCGTTCCCGTCCCCTAACCCTAACCCTAGCCCGAACCCTAACCCTTCCCCGAAGCCTGACCCTCACCCGTCCCCTAATCCTAACCCGTACGCTAACACTAACCCGCGCCCTCACACGCACGCTCCCCCTAAAGCGTTGCCATTCCCTAACCTGGACCCTAAACCGTCCCCGTCCCCTAACCCTAACCCTAGCCCGAACCCTAACCCTAACCCTTCCCCGAAGCCTGACCCTCACACGTCCCCTAATCCTAACCCGTACGCTAACACTAACCCGCGCCCTCACACGCACGCTCCCCCTAAAGCGTTGCCGTACCCTCACCTGGACCCTAAACCGTCCCTGTCCCCTAACCCTAACCCTAGCCCGAACCCTAACCCTAACCCTTCCCCGAAGCCTGACCCTCACCCGTCCCCTAATCCTAACCCGTACGCTAACACTAACCCGCCCCCTCACACGCACGCTCCCCCTAAAGCGTTGCCGTACCCTCACCTGGACCCTAAACCGTCCCCGTCCCCTAACCCTAACCCTAGCCCGAACACTAACCCTAACCCTTCCCCGAAGCCTGACACTCACCCGTCCCCTAATCCTAAGCCGTACGCTAACACTAACCCAGGCCCTCACACGCACGCTCCCCCTAAAGCGTTGCCGTACCCTCACCTGGACCCTAAACCGTCCCCGTACCCTAACCCTAACCCTAGCCCGAACCCTAACCCTAACCCTTCCCCGAAGCCTGACCCTCACCCGTCCCCTAATCCTAACCCGTACGCTAACACTAACCCGCGCCCTCACACGCACGCTCCCCCTAAAGCGTTGCCGTACCCTCACCTGGACCCTAAACCGTCCCCGTCCCCTAACCCTAACCCTAGCCCGAACCCTAACCCTAACCCTTCCCCGAAGCCTGACCCTCACCCGTCCCCTAATCCTAACCCGTACGCTAACACTAACCCGCGCCCTCACACGCATGCTCCCCCTAAAGCGTTGCCGTACCCTCACCTGGACCCTAAACCGTCCCCGTCCCCTAACCCTAACCCTAGCCCGAACCCTAACCCTAACCCATCTCCGAAGTCTGACCCTCACCCGTCCCCTAATCCTAACCCGTACGCTAACACTAACCCGCGCCCTCACACGCACGCTCCCCCTAAAGCGTTGCCGTACCCTCACCTGGACCCTAAACCGTCCCCGTCCCCTAACCCTAACCCTAGCCCGAACCCTAACCCTAACCCTTCCCCGAAGCCTGACCCTCACCCGTCCCCTAATCCTAACCCGTACGCTAACACTAACCCGCGCCCTCACACGCATGCTCCCCCTAAAGCGTTGCCGTACCCTCACCTGGACCCTAAACCGTCCCCGTCCCCTAACCCTAACCCTAGCCCGAACCCTAACCCTAACCCATCTCCGAAGTCTGACCCTCACCCGTCCCCTACTCCTAACCCGTACGCTAACACTAACCCGCGCCCTCACACGCACGCTCCCCCTAAAGCGTTGCCGTACCCTCACCTGGACCCTAAACCGTCCCCGTCCCCTAACCCTAACCCTAGACCGAACCCTAACCCTAACCCTTCCCCGAAGCCTGAGCCTCACCCGTCCCCTAATCCTAACCCGTACGCTAACACTAACCCGCGCCCTCACACCCACGCTCCCCCGAAAGCGTTGCCGTACCCTCACCTGGACCCTAAACCGTCCCCGTCCCCTAACCCTAACCCTAGCCCGAACCCTAACCCTAACCCTTCCCCTAAGCCTGACCCTCACCCGTCCCCTAATCCTAACCCGTACGCTAACACTAACCCGCGCCCTCACACGCACGCTCGCCCTAAAGCGTTGCCGTACCCTCACCTGGACCCTAAACCGTCCCCGTCCCCTAACCCTAACCCTAGACCGAACCCTAACCCTAACCCTTCCCCGAAGCATGACCCTCACCCGTCCCCTAATCCTAACCCGTACGCTAACACTAACCCGCGCCCTCACACGCACGCTCCCCCTAAAGCGTTGCCGTACCCTCACCTGGACCCTAAACCGTCCCCGTCCCCTAACCCTAACCCTAGCCCGAACCCTAACCCTAACCCTTCCCCGAAGCCTGACCCTCATCCGTCCCCTAATCCTAACCCGTACGCTAACACTAACCCGCGCCCTCACACGCACGCTCCCCCTAAAGCGTTGCCGTACCCTCACCTGGACCCTAAACCGTCCCCGTCCCCTAACCCTAACCCTAGCCCGAACCCTAACCCTAACCCTTCCCCGAAGCCTGACCCTCACCCGTCTCCTAATCCTAACCCGTACGCTAACACTAACCCGCGCCCTCACACGCACGCTCCCCCTAAACCGTTGCCGTACCCTCACCTGGACCCTAAACCGTCCCCGTCCCCTAACCCTAACCCTAGCCCGAACCCTAACCCTAACCCTTCCCCGAAGCCTGACCCTCACCCGTCCCCTAATCCTAACCCGTACGCTAACACTAACCCGCGCCCTCACACGCACGCTCCCCCTAAAGCTTTGCCGTACCCTCACCTGGACCCTAAACCGTCCCCGTCCCCTAACCCTAACCGTCGCCCGAACCCTAACCCTAACCCTTCCCCGAAGCCTGACCCTCACCCGTCCCCTAATCCTAACCCGTACGCTAACACTAACCCGCGCCCTCACACCCACGCTACCCCTAAAGCGTTGCCGTACCCTCACCTGGACCCTAAACCGTCCCCGTCCCCTAACCCTAACCCTAGCCCGAACCCTAACCCTAACCCTTCCCCGAAGCCTGACCCTCACCCGTCCCCTAATCCTAACCCGTACGCTAACACTAACCCCCCCCCTCACACGCACGCTCCCCCTAAAGCGTTGCCGTACCCTCACCTTGACCCTAAACCGTCACCGTCCCCTAACCCTAGCCCGAACCCTAACCCTAACACTTTCGCGAAGCCTGACCCTCACCCGTCCCCTAATCCTAACCCGTACGCTAACACTAACCCGCGCCCTCACACGCACGCTCCCCCTAAAGCGTTGCCGTACCCTCACCTGGACCCTAAACCCTCCCCGTCCCCTAACCCTAACCCTAGCCCGAACCCTAACCCTAACCCTTCCCCGAAGCCTGACCCTCACCCGTCCCCTAATCCTAACCCGTACGCTAACACTAACCCGCGCCCTCACACGCACGATCCCCCTAAAGCGTTGCCGTACCCTCACCTGGACCCTAAACCGTCCCCGTCACCTAACCCTAACCCTAGCCCGAACCCTAACCCTAACCCTTCCCCGAAGCCTGACCCTCACCCGTCCCCTAATCTTAACCCGTACGCTAACACTAACCCGTGCCCTCACACGCACGCTCCCCCTAAAGCGTTGCCGTACCCTCACCTGGACCCTAAACCGTCCCCGTCCCCTAACCCTAACCCTAGCCCGAACCCTAACCCTAACCCTTCCCCGAAGCCTGACCCTCACCCGTCCCCTAATCCTAACCCGTACGCTAACACTAACCCCCGCCCTCACACGCACGCTCCCCCTAAAGCGTTGCCGTACCCTCACCTGGACCCTAAACCGTCCCCGTCCCCTAACCCTAACCCTAGCCCGACCCTAACCCTAACCCTTCCTCAAAGCCTGACCCTCACCCGTCCCCTAATCCTAACCCGTACGCTAACACTAACCCGCGCCCTCACACGCACGATCCCCCTAAAGCGTTGCCGTACCCTCACCTGGACCCTAAACCGTCCCCGTCCCCTAACCCTAACCCTAGCACGAACCCTAACCCTAAACCTTCCCCGAAGCCTGAGCCTCACCCGTCCCCTAATCCTAACCCGTACGCTAACACTAACCCGCGCCCTCACACGCACGCTCCCCCTAAATCGTTGCCGTACCCTCACCTGGATCCTATCCCGTCCCCGTCCCCTAACCCTAACCCTAGCCCGAACCCTAACCCTAACCCTTCCCCGAAGCCTGACCCTCACCCGTCCCCTAATCCTAAACCGTACGCTAACACTAACCCACGCCCTCACATGCACGCTCCCCCTAAAGCGTTGCCGTACCCTCACCTGGACCCTAAACCGTCCCCGTCCCCTAACCCTAACCCTAGCCCGAACACTAACCCTAACCCTTCCCCGAAGCCTGACCCTCACCCGTCCCCTAATCCTAGTCCGTAAGCTAAGACTAACCCGCGCCCTCACACACACGCTCCCCGTAAAGCGTTGCTGTACCCTCACCTGGACCCTAAACCGTCCCCGTCCCCTAACCCTAACCTTAGCCCGAACCCTAACCCTAACCCTTCCCCGAAGCCTGACCCTCATCCGTCCCCTAATCCTAACCCGTACGCTAACACTAACCCGCCCCCTCACACGCACGCTCCCCCTAAAGCGTTGCCGTACCCTCACCTTGACCCTAAACCGTCACCATCCCCTAACCCTAGCCCGAACCCTAACCCTAACACTTCCCCGAAGCCTGACCCTCACCCGTCCCCTAATCCTAACCCGTACGCTAACACTAACCCGCGCCCTCACACGCACGCTCCCCCTAAAGCGTTGCCGTACCCTCACCTGGACCCTAAACCGTCCCCGTCACCTAACCCTAACCCTAGCCCGAACCCTAACCCTAACCCTTCCCCGAAGCCTGACCCTCACCCGTCCCCTAATCCTAACCCGTACGCTAACACTAACCCGCGCCCTCACATGCACGCTCCCCCTAAAGCGTTGCCGTACCCTCACCTGGACCCTTAACTGTCCCCGTCCCCTAACCCTAACCCTAGCCCGAACCCTAACCCTAACCCTTCCCCGAAGCCTGACCCTCACCCGTCCCCTAATCCTAACCCGTACGCTAACACTAACCCCCGCCCTCACACGCACGCTCCCCCTAAAGCGTTGCCGTACCCTCACCTGGACCCTAAACCCTCCCCGTCCCCTAACCCTAACCCTAGCCCGAACCCTATCCCTAACCCTTCCCCAAAGCCTGACCCTCACCCGTCCCCTAATCCTAACCCGTACGCTAACACTAACCCGCGCCCTCACACGCACGCTCCCCCTAAAGCGTTGCCGTACCCTCACCTGGACCCTAAACCGTCCCCGTCCCCTAACCCTAACCCTAGTCCGAACCCTAACCCTAACCCTTCCCCGAAGCCTGAGCCTCACCCGTCCCCTAATCCTAACCCGTACGCTAACATTAACCCGCGCCCTCACACGCATGCTCCCCCTAAAGCGTTGCCGTACCCTCACCTGGACCCTAAACCATCCCCGTCCCCTAACCCTAACCGTAGCCCGAACCCTAACCCTAACCCTTCCCCGAAGCCTGACCCTCACCCGTCCCCTAATCCTAACCCGTACGCTAACACTAACCCGCGCCCTCACACGCACGCTCACCCTAAAGCGTTGCCGTACCCTCACCTGGACCCTAAACCGTCCCCGTCCCCTAACCCTAACCCTAGCCCGAACCCTAACCCTAACCCTTCCCCGAAGCCTGACCCTCACCCGTCCCCTAATCCTAACCCGTACGCTAACACTAACCCGCGCCCTCACACGCACGCTCCCCCTAAAGCGTTGCCGTACCCTCACCTGGACCCTAAACCGTCCCCGTCCCCTAACCCTAACCCTAGCCCGAACACTAACCCTAACCCTTCCCCGAAGCCTGACCCTCACCCGTCCCCTAATCCTAGTCCGTAAGCTAAGACTAACCCGCGCCCTCACACACACGCTCCCCGTAAAGCGTTGCTGTACCCTCACCTGGACCCTAAACCGTCCCCGTCCCCTAACCCTAACCTTAGCCCGAACCCTAACCCTAACCCTTCCCCGAAGCCTGACCCTCATCCGTCCCCTAATCCTAACCCGTACGCTAACACTAACCCGCCCCCTCACACGCACGCTCCCCCTAAAGCGTTGCCGTACCCTAACCTTGACCCTAAACCGTCACCATCCCCTAACCCTAGCCCGAACCCTAACCCTAACACTTCCCCGAAGCCTGACCCTCACCCGTCCCCTAATCCTAACCCGTACGCTAACACTAACCCGCGCCCTCACACGCACGCTCCCCCTAAAGCGTTGCCGTACCCTCACCTGGACCCTAAACCGTCCCCGTCACCTAACCCTAACCCTAGCCCGAACCCTAACCCTAACCCTTCCCCGAAGCCTGACCCTCACCCGTCCCCTAATCCTAACCCGTACGCTAACACTAACCCGCGCCCTCACATGCACGCTCCCCCTAAAGCGTTGCCGTACCCTCACCTGGACCCTTAACTGTCCCCGTCCCCTAACCCTAACCCTAGCCCGAACCCTAACCCTAACCCTTCCCCGAAGCCTGACCCTCACCCGTCCCCTAATCCTAACCCGTACGCTAACACTAACCCCCGCCCTCACACGCACGCTCCCCCTAAAGCGTTGCCGTACCCTCACCTGGACCCTAAACCCTCCCCGTCCCCTAACCCTAACCCTAGCCCGAACCCTATCCCTAACCCTTCCCCAAAGCCTGACCCTCACCCGTCCCCTAATCCTAACCCGTACGCTAACACTAACCCGCGCCCTCACACGCACGCTCCCCCTAAAGCGTTGCCGTACCCTCACCTGGACCCTAAACCGTCCCCGTCCCCTAACCCTAACCCTAGTCCGAACCCTAACCCTAACCCTTCCCCGAAGCCTGAGCCTCACCCGTCCCCTAATCCTAACCCGTACGCTAACACTAACCCGCGCCCTCACACGCATGCTCCCCCTAAAGCGTTGCCGTACCCTCACCTGGACCCTAAACCATCCCCGTCCCCTAACCCTAACCGTAGCCCGAACCCTAACCCTAACCCTTCCCCGAAGCCTGACCCTCACCCGTCCCCTAATCCTAACCCGTACGCTAACACTAACCCGCGCCCTCACACGCACGCTCACCCTAAAGCGTTGCCGTACCCTCACCTGGACCCTAAACCGTCCCCGTCCCCTAACCCTAACCCTAGCCCGAACCCTAACCCTAACCCTTCCCCGAAGCCTGACCCTCACCCGTCCCCTAATCCTAACCCGTACGCTAACACTAACCTGCGCCCTCACACGCACGCTCCCCCTAAAGCGTTGCCGTACCCTCACCTGGACCCTAAACCGTCCCCGTCCCCTAACCCTAACCCTAGACCGAACCCTAACCCTAACCCTTCCCCGAAGCCTGACCCTCACCCGTCCCCTAATCCTAACCCGTACGCTAACACTAACCCGCGCCCTCACACGCACGCTCCCCCTAAAGCGTTGCCGTACCCTCACCTGGACCCTAAACCGTCCCCGTCCCCTAACCCTAACCCTAGCCCGAACCCTAACCCTAACCCTTCCCCGAAGCCTGACCCTCACCCGTCCCCTAATCCTAACCCGTACGCTAACACTAACCCACGCCCTCACACTCACGCTCCCCCTAAAGCGTTGCCGTACCCTCACCTGGACCCTAAACCGTCCCCATCCCCTAACCCTAACCCTAGCCCGAACCCTAACCCTAACCCTTCCCCGAAGCCTGACCCTCACCCGTCCCCTAATCCTAACCAGTACGCTAACACTAACCCGCGCCCTCACACGCACGCTCCCCCTAAAGCATTGCCGTACCATCACCTGGACCCTAAACCCTCCCCGTCCCCTAACCCTAACCCTAGCCCGAACCCTAACCCTAACACTTCCCCGAAGCCTGACCCTCACCCGTCCCCTAATCCTAACCCGTACGCTAACACTAACCCGCGCCCTAACACGCACGCTCCCCCTAAAGCGTTGCCGTACCCTCACCTGGACCCTAAACCGTCCCCATCCCCTAACCCTAACCCTAGCCCGAACCCTAACCCTAACCCTTCCCCGAAGCCTGACCCTCACCCGTCCCCTAATCCTAACCCGTACGCTAACACTAACCCGCGCCCTCACACCCACGCTCCCCCTAAAGCGTTGCCGTACCCTCACCTGGACCCTAAACCGTCCCCGTCCCCTAACCCTAACCCTAGCCCGATCCCTAACCCTAACCCTTCCCCGAAGCCTGACCCTCACCCGTCCCCTAATCCTAACCCGTACGCTAACACTAACCCACCCCCTCACACGCACGCTCCCCCTAAAGCGTTGCCGTACCCTCACCTTGACCCTAAACCGTCACCGTCCCCTAACCCTAGCCCGAACCCTAACCCTAACACTTCCCCGAAGCCTGACCCTCACCCGTCCCCTAATCCTAACCCGTACGCTAACACTAACCCGCGCCCTCACACCCACGCTCCCCCTAAAGCGTTGCCGTACCCTCACCTGGACCCTAAACCGTCCCCGTCCCCTAACCCTAACCCTAGCCCGAACCCTAACCCTAACCCTTCCTCAAAGCCTGACCCTCACCCGTCCTCTAATCCTAACCCGTACGCTAACACTAACCCGCGCCCTCACACGCACGCTCCCCCTAAAGCGTTGCCGTACCCTCACCTGGACCCTAAACCGTCCCCGTCCCCTAACCCTAACCCTAGCCCGAACCCTAACCCTAACCCTTCCCCGAAGCCTGAGCCTCACCCGTCCCCTAATCCTAACCCGTACGCTAACACTAACCCGCGCCCTCACACGCACGCTCCCCCTAAATCGTTGCCGTACCCTCACCTGGACCCTAAACCGTCCCCGTCCCCTAACCCTAACCCTAGCCCGAACCCTAACCCTAACCCTTCCCCGAAGCCTGACCCTCACCCGTCCCCTAATCCTAACCCGTACGCTAACACTAACCCGCGCCCTCACACGCACGCTCCCCCTAAAGCGTTGCCGTACCCTCACCTGGACCCTAAACCGTCCCCGTCCCCTAACCCTAACCCTAGCCCGAACCCTAACCCTAACCCTTCCCCGAAGCCTGACCCTCACCCGTCCCCTAATCCTAACCCGTACGATAACACTAACCTGCGCCCTCACACGCACGCTCCCCCTAAAGCGTTGCCGTACCCTCACCTGGACCCTAAACCGTCCCCGTCCCCTAACCATAACCCTATCCCGAACCCTAACCCTAACCCTTCCCCGAAGCCTGACCCTCACCCGTCCCCTAATCCTAACCCGTACGCTAACACTAACCCGCGCCCTCACACGCACGCTCCCGCTAAAGCGTTGCCGTACCCTCACCTGGATCCTATCCCGTCCCCGTCCCCTAACCCTAACCCTAGCCCGAACCCTAACCCTAACCCTTCCCCGAAGCCTGACCCTCACCCGTCCCCTAATCCTAACCCGTACGCTAACACTAACCCGCGCCCTCACACGCACGCTTCCCCTAAAGCGTTGCCGTACCCTCACCTGGACCCTAAACCGTCCCCGTCCCCTAACCCTAACCCTACCCCGAACCCTAACCCTAACCCTTCCCCGAAGCCTGACCCTCACCCGTCCACTAATCCTAACCCGTACGCTAACACTAACCCGCGCCCTCACACGCACGCTCCCCCTGAAGCGTTGCCATACCCTCACCTGGACCCTAAAGCGTCCGCGTCCCATAACCCTAACCCTAGCCCGAACTCTAACCCTAACCCTTCCCCGAAGCCTGACCCTCACCCGTCCCCTAATCCTAACCCGTACACTAACACTAACCCGCGTCCTCACACGCACGCTCCCCCTAAAGCATTGCCGTACCCTCACCTGGACCCTAAACCGTCGCCGTCCCCTAACCCTAACCCTAGCCCGAACCCTAACCCTAACCCTTCCCCGAAGCCTGACCCTCACCCGTCCCCTAATCCTAACCCGTACGCTAACACTAACCCGCGCCCTCACACGCACGCTCCCGCTAAAGCGTTGCCGTACCCTCACCTGGACCCTAACCCGTCCCCGTCCCCTAACCCTAACCATAGCCCGAACCCTAACATTAACACTTCCCCGAAGCCTGACCCTCACCCGTCCCCAATCCTAACCCATACGCTAACACTAACTCGCGCGCTCACACGCACGCTCCCCCTAAAGCGTTGCCGTACCCTCACCTGGACCCTAAACCGTCCCCGTCCCCTAACCCTAACCCTAGCCCAAACCCTAACACTTCCCCGAAGCCTGACCCTCACCCGTCCCCTAATCCTAACCCGTACGCTAACACTAACCCGCGCCCTCACACGCACGCTCCCCCTAAAGCGTTGCCATACCCTTACCTGGACCCTAAACCGTCCCCGTCCCCTAACCCTAACCCTAGCCCGAACCCTAACCCTAACCCTTCCCCGAAGCCTGACCCTCACCCGTCCCCTAATCCTAACCCGTACGCTAACACTAACCCACGCCCTCACACGCATGCTCCCCCTAAAGCATTGCCGTACCCTCACCTGGACCCTAAACCGTCCCCGTCCCCTAACCCTAACCCTAGCCCGAACCCTAACCCTAACCCTTCCCCGAAGCCTGACCCTCACCCGTCCCCTAATCCTAACCCGTACGCTAACACTAACCCGCGCCCTCACACGCACGCTCCCCCTAAAGCATTGCCGTACCCTCACCTGGACCCTAAACCGTCCCCGTCCCCTAACCCTAACCCTAGCCCGAACCCTAACCCTAACCCTTCCCCAAAGCCTGACCCTCACCCGTCCCCTAATCCTAACCCGTACGCTAACACTAACCCGCGCCCTCACACGCACGCTCCCCCTAAAGCGTTGCCGTACCCTCACCTGGACCCTAAACCGTCCCCGTCCCCTAACCCTAACCCTAGCCCGAACCCTAACCCTAACCCTTCCCCGAAGCCTGACCCTCACCCGTCCCCTAATCCTAACCAGTACGCTAACACTAACCCGCGTCCTCACACGCACGCTCCCCCTAAAGCGTTGCCATACTCTCACCTGGACCCTAAACCGTCCCCGTCCCCTAACCCTAACCCTAGCCCGAACCCTAACCCTAACCCTTCCCCGAAGCCTGACCCTCACCCGTCCCCTAATCCTAACCCGTACGCTAACACTAACCCGCGCCCTCACACGCACGCTCCCCCTAAAGCGTTGCCGTACCCTCACCTGGACCCTAAACCGTCCCCGTCCCCTAACCCTAACCCTAGCCCGAAACCTAACCCTAACCCTTCCCCAGAGCCTGACCCTCACCCGTCCCCTAATCCTAACCCGTACGCTAACACTAACCCGCGCCCTCACACGCACGCTCCCCTTAAAGCGTTGCCGTACCCTCACCTGGACCCTAAACCGTCCCCGTCACCTAACCCTAACCCTAGCCCGAACCCTAACCCTAACCCTTCCCCGAAGCCTGACACTTACCCGTCCCCTAATCCTAACCCGTACGCTAACACTAACCCGCGCCCTCACACGCACGCTCCCCCTAAAGCGTTGCCGTACCCTCACCTGGACCCTAAACCGTCCCCGTCCCCTAACCCTAACCCTAGCCCGAACCCTAACCCTAACACTTCCCCGAAGCAATACCCTCACCCGTCCCCTAATCCTAACCCGTACGCTAACACTAACCCGCGCCCTCACACGCACGCTCCCCCTAAAGCGTTGCCGTACCCTCAGCTGGACCCTAAACCGTCCCCGTCCCCTAACCCTAACCCTAGCCCGAACCCTAACACTAACCCTTCCCCGAAGCCTAACCCTCACCCGTCCCCTAATCCTAACCCGTACGCTAACACTAACCCGCGCCCTCACACGCACGCTCCCGCTAAAGCGTTGCCGTACCCTCACCTGGACCCTAACCCGTCCCCGTCCCCTAAACCTAACCCTAGCCCGAACCCTAACACTAACACTTCCCCGAAGCCTGACCCTCACCCGTCCCCTAATCCTAACCCATACGCTAACACTAAGTCGCGCCCTCACACGCACGCTCCCCCTAAAGCGTTGCCGTACCCTCACCTGGACCCTAAACCGTCCCCGTCCCCTAACCCTAACCCTAGCCCGAACCCTAACCCTAACCCTTCCCCGAAGCCTGACCCTCACCCGTCCCCTAATCCTAACCCGTACGCTAACACTAACCCGCGCCCTCACATGCACGCTCCCCCTAAAGCGTTGCCGTACCCTCACCTGGACCCTAAACCGTCCCCGTCCCCTAACCCTAACCCTAGCCCGAACCCTAACCCTAACCCTTCCCCGAAGCCTGACCCTCACCCGTCCCCTAATCCTAACCCGTACGCTAACACTAACCCGCGCCCTCACACGCACGCTCCCCCTAAAGCGTTGCCGTACCCTCACCTGGACCCTAAACCGTCCCCGTCCCCTAACCCTAACCCTAGCCCGAACCCTAACCCTAACCCTTCCCCGAAGCCTGACCCTCACCCGTCCCCTAATCCTAACCCGTACGCTAACACTAACCCGCGCCCTCACACGCATGCTCCCCCTAAAGCGTTGCCGTACCCTCACCTGGACCCTAAACCGTCCCCGTCCCCTAACCCTAACCCTAGCCCGAACCCTAACCCTAACCCATCTCCGAAGCCTGACACTCACCCGTCCCCTAATCCTAACCCGTACGCTAACACTAACCCGCGCCCTCACACGCACGCTCCCCCTAAAGCGTTGCCGTACCCTCACCTGGACCCTAAACCGTCCCCGTCCCCTAACCCTAACCCTAGCCCGAACCCTAACCCTAACCCTTCCCCGAAGCCTGACCCTCACCCGTCCCCTAATCCTAACCCGTACGCTAACACTAACCCGCGCCCTCACACGCACGCTCCCGCTAAAGCGTTGCCGTACCCTCACCTGGACCCTAAACCGTCCCCGTCCCCTAACCCTAACCCTAGCCCGAACCCTAACCCTAACCCTTCCCCAGAGCCTGACCCTCACCCGTCCCCTAATCCTAACCCGTACGCTAACACTAACCCGCGCCCTCACACGCACGCTCACCCTAAAGCGTTGCCGTACCCTCACCTGGACCCTAAACCGTCCCCGTCCCCTAACCCTAACCCTAGCCCGAACCCTAACCCTAACCCTTCCCCGAAGCCTGACCCTCACCCGTCCCCTAATCCTAACCCGTACGCTAACACTAACCCGCGCCCTCACACGCACGCTCCCCCTAAAGCGTTGCCGTACCCTCACCTGGACCCTAAACCGTCCCCGTCCCCTAACCCTAACCCTAGCCCGAACCCTAACCCTAACACTTCCCCAGAGCCTGACCCTCACCCGTCCCCTAATCCTAACCCGTACGCTAACACTAACGCGCGCCCTCACACGCACGCTCCCCCTAAAGCGTTGCCATACCCTCACCTGGACCCTAAACCATCCCCGTCCCCTAACCCTAACCCTAGCCCGAACCCTAACCCTAACCCTTCCCCGAAGCCTGACACTCAACCGTCCCCTAATCCTAACCCGTACGCTAACACTAACGCGCGCCCTCACACGCACGCTCCCCCTAAAGCGTTGCCGTACCCTCACCTGGACCCTAAACCGTCCCCGTCCCCTAACCCTAACCCTAGCCCGAACCCTAACCCTAACACTTCCCCGAAGCAATACCCTCACCCGTCCCCTAATCCTAACCCGTACGCTAACACTAACCCGCGCCCTCACACGCACGCTCCCCCTAAAGCGTTGCCGTACCCTCACCTGGACCCTAAACCGTCCCCGTCCCCTAACCCTAACCCTAGCCCGAACCCTAACCCTAACCCTTCCCCGAAGCCTGACCCTCACCCGTCCCCTAATCCTAACCCGTACGCTAACACTAACCCGCGCCCTCACACGCACGCTCCCCCTAAAGCGTTGCCGTACCCTCACCTGGACCCTAAACCGTCCCCGTCCCCTAACCCTAACCCTAACCCTAGCCCGAACCCTAACCCTAACACTTCCCCGAAGCCTGAGCCTCACCCGTCCCCTAATCCTAACCCGTACGCTAACACTGACCCGCGCCCTCACACGCACGCTCCCCCTAAAGCGTTGCCGTACCCTCACCTGGACCCTAAACCGTCCCCGACCCCTAACCCTAACCCTAGCCCGAACCCTAACCCTAACCCTTCCCCGAAGCCTGACCCTCACCCGTCCCCTAATCCTAACCCGTACGCTAACACTAACCCGCGCCCTCACACGCACGCTCCCGCTAAAGCGTTGCCGTACCCTCACCTGGACCCTAACCCGTCCCCGTCCCCTAACCCTAACCATAGCCCGAACCCTAACACTAACACTTCCCCGAAGCCTGACACTCACCCGTCCCCTAATCCTAACCCATACGCTAACACTAAGTCGCGCCCTCACACGCACGCTCCCCCTAAAGCGTTGCCGTACCCTCACCTGGACCCTAAACCGTCCCCGTCCCCTAACCCTAACCCTAGCCCGATCCCTAACCCTAACCCTTCCCCGAAGCCTGACCCTCACCCGTCCCCTAATCCTAAGCCGTACGCTAACACTAACCCGCGCCCTCACATGCACGCTCCCCCTAAAGCGTTGCCGTACCCTCACCTGGACCCTAAACCGTCCCCGTCCCCTAACCCTAACCCTAGCCCGAACCCTAACCCTTCCCCGAAGCCTGACCCTCACCCGTCCCCTAATCCTAACCCGTACGCTAACACTAACCCGCGCCCTCACACGCACGCTCCCCCTAAAGCGTTGCCATACCCTCACCTGGACCCTAAACCGTCCCCGTGCCCTAACCCTAACCCTAGCCCGAACCCTAACCCTAACCCTTCCCCGAAGCCTGACCCTCACACGTCCCCTAATCCTAACCCGTACGCTAACACTAACCCGCGCCCTCACACGCACGCTCCCCCTAAAGCGTTGCCGTACCCTCACCTGGACCCTAAACCGTCCCTGTCCCCTAACCCTAACCCTAGCCCGAACCCTAACCCTAACCCTTCCCCGAAGCCTGACCCTCACCCGTCCCCTAATCCTAACCCGTACGCTAACACTAACCCGCCCCCTCACACGCACGCTCCCCCTAAAGCGTTGCCGTACCCTCACCTGGACCCTAAACCGTCCCCGTCCCCTAACCCTAACCCTAGCCCGAACACTAACCCTAACCCTTCCCCGAAGCCTGACACTCACCCGTCCCCTAATCCTAAGCCGTACGCTAATACTAACCCAGGCCCTCACACGCACGCTCCCCCTAAAGCGTTGCCGTACCCTCTCCTGGACCCTAAACCGTCCCCGTACCCTAACCCTAACCCTAGCCCGAACCCTAACCCTAACCCTTCCCCGAAGCCTGACCCTCACCCGTCCCCTAATCCTAACCCGTACGCTAACACTAACCCGCGCCCTCACACGCACGCTCCCCCTAAAGCGTTGCCGTACCCTCACCTGGACCCTAAACCGTCCCCGTCCCCTAACCCTAACCCTAGCCCGAACCCTAACCCTAACCCTTCCCCGAAGCCTGACCCTCACCCGTCCCCTAATCCTAACCCGTACGCTAACACTAACCCGCGCCCTCACACGCATGCTCCCCCTAAAGCGTTGCCGTACCCTCACCTGGACCCTAAACCGTCCCCGTCCCCTAACCCTAACCCTAGCCCGAACCCTAACCCTAACACATCTCCGAAGTCTGACCCTCACCCGTCCCCTAATCCTAACCCGTACGCTAACACTAACCCGCGCCCTCACACGCACGCTCCCCCTAAAGCGTTGCCGTACCCTCACCTGGACCCTAAACCGTCCCCGTCCCCTAACCCTAACCCTAGCCCGAACCCTAACCCTAACCCTTCCCCGAAGCCTGACCCTCACCCGTCCCCTAATCCTAACCCGTACGCTAACACTAACCCACGCCCTCACACGCACGCTCCCCCTATAGCGTTGCCGTACCCTCACCTGGACCCTAAACCGTCCCCGTCCCCTAACCCTAACCCTAGCCCGAACCCTAACACTAACCCTTCCCCGAAGCCTGACCCTCACCCGTCCCCTAATCCTAACCCGTACGCTAACACTAACCCACGCCCTCACACGCACACTCGCCCTAAAGCGTTGCCGTACCCTCACCTGGACCCTAAACCGTCCCCGTCCCCTAACCCTAACCCTAGCCCGAACCCTAACCCTAACCCTTCCCCGAAGCCTGACCCTCACCCGTCCCCTAATCCTAACCCGTACGCTAACACTAACCCGCGCCCTCACACGCACGCTCCCCCTAAAGCGTTGCCGTACCCTCACCTGGACCCTAAACCGTCCCCGTCCCCTAACCCTAACCCTAGCCCGAACCCTAACCCTAACCCTTCCCCGAAGCCTGACCCTCACCCGTCCCCTAATCCTAACCAGTACGCTAACACTATTCCGCGCCCTCACATGCACGCTCCCCCTTAAGCGTTGCCGTACCCTCACCTGGACCCTAAACCCTCCCCGTCCCCTAACGCTAACCCTAGCCCGAACCCTAACCCTAACACTTCCACGAAGCCTGACCCTCACCCGTCCCCTAATCCTAACCCGTACGCTAACACTAACCAGCGCCCTCACACGCACGCTCCCCCTAAAGCGTTGCCGTACCCTCACCTGGACCCTAAACCCTCCCCGTCCCCTAACCCTAACCCTAGCCCGAACCCTAACCCTAACCCTTCCCCGAAGCCTGACCCTCACCCGTCCCCTAATCCTAACCCGTACACTAACACTAACCCGCGCCCTCACACGCACGCTCCCCCTAAAGCGTTGCCATACCCTCACCTGGACCCTAAACCGTCCCCATCCCCTAACCCTAACCCTAGCCCGAACCCTAACCCTAACCCTTCCCCGAAGCCTGACACTCACCCGTCCCCTAATCCTAACCCGTACGCTAACACTAACCCGCGCCCTCACACGCACGCTCCCCCTAAAGCGTTGCCGTACCCTCACCTGGACCCTAAACCCTCCCCGTCCCCTAACCCTAACCCTAGCCCGAACCCTAACCCTAACACTTCCCCGAAGCCTGACCCTCACCCGTCCCCTAATCCTAACCCGTACGCTAACACTAACCCGCGCCCTCACACGCACGCTCCCCCTAAAGCGTTGCCGTACCCTCACCTGGACCCTAAACCGTCCCCGTCCCCTAACCCTAACCCTAGCCCGAACCCTAACCCTAACCCTTCCCCGAAGCCTGACCCTCACCCGTCCCCTAATCCTAACCCGTACGCTAACACTAACCCGCGCCCTCACACGCACGCTCCCCCTAAAGCGTTGCCGTACCCTCACCTGGACCCTAAACCGTCCCCGTCCCCTAACCCTAACCCTAGCCCGAACCCTAACCCTAACCCTTCCCCAGAGCCTGACCCTCACCCGTCCCCTAATCCTAACCCGTACGCTAACACTAACCCGCGCCCTCACACGCACGCTCCCCCTAAAGCGTTGCCGTACCCTCACCTGGACCCTAAACCGTCCCCGGCCCCTAACCCTAACCCTAGCCCGAACCCTAACCCTAACACTTCCCCGAAGCAATACCCTCACCCGTCCCCTAATCCTAACCCGTACGCTAACACTAACCCACGCCCTCACACGCACGCTCCCCCTAAAGCGTTGCCGTACCCTCACCTGGACCCTAAACCGTCCCCGTCCCCTAACCCTAACCCTAGCCCGAACCCTAACCCTAACCCTTCCCCGAAGCCTGACCCTCACCCGTCCCCTAATCCTAACCCGTACGCTAACACTAACCCGCGCCCTCACACGCATGCTCCCCCTAAAGCGTTGCCGTACCCTCACCTGGACCCTAAACCGTCCCCGTCCCCTAACCCTAACCCTAGCCCGAACCCTAACCCTAACCCATCTCCGAAGTCTGACCCTCACCCGTCCCCTAATCCTAACCCGTACGCTAACACTAACCCGCGCCCTCACACGCACGCTCCCCCTAAAGCGTTGCCGTACCCTCACCTGGACCCTAAACCGTCCCCGTCCCCTAACCCTAACCCTAGCCCGAACCCTAACCCTAACCCTTCCCCGAAGCCTGACCCTCACCCGTCCCCTAATCCTAACCCGTACGCTAACACTAACCCGCGCCCTCACACGCACGCTCCCCCTAAAGCGTTGCCGTACCCTCACCTGGACCCTAAACCGTCCCCGTCCCCTAACCCTAACCCTAGCCCGAACCCTAACACTAACCCTTCCCCGAAGCCTGACCCTCACCCGTCACCTAATCCTAACCCGTACGCTAACACTAACCCACGCCCTCACACGCACACTCGCCCTAAAGCGTTGCCGTACCCTCACCTGGACCCTAAACCGTCCCCGTCCCCTAACCCTAACCCTAGCCCGAACCCTAACCCTAACCCTTCCCCGAAGCCTGACCCTCACCCGTCCCCTAATCCTAACCCGTACGCTAACACTAACCCGCGCCCTCACACGCACGCTCCCCCTAAAGCGTTGCCGTACCCTCACCTGGACCCTAAACCGTCCCCGTCCCCTAACCCTAAGCCTAGCCCGAACACTAAACCTAACCCTTCCCCGAAGCCTGACCCTCACCCGTCCCCTAATCCTAACCCGTACGCTAACACTAACCCGCGCCCTCACACGCACGCTCCCCCTAAAGCGTTGCCGTACCCTCACCTGGACCCTAAACCGTCCCTGTCCCCTAACCCTAACCCTAGCCCGAACCCTAACCCTAACCCTTCCCCGAAGCCTGACCCTCACCCGTCCCCTAATCCTAACCCGTACGCTAACACTAACCCGCGCCCTCACACGCACGCTCCCCCTAAAGCGTTGCCGTACCCTCACCTGGACCCTAAACCGTCCCCGGCCCCTAACCCTAACCCTAGCCCGAACCCTAACCCTAACACTTCCCCGAAGCAATACCCTCACCCGTCCCCTAATCCTAACCCGTACGCTAACACTAACCCGCGCCCTCACACGCACGCTCCCCCTAAAGCGTTGCCGTACCCTCACCTGGACCCTAAACCGTCCCCGTCCCCTAACCCTAACCCTAGCCCGATCCCTAACCCTAACCCTTCCCCGAAGCCTGACCCTCACCCGTCCCCTAATCCTAAGCCGTACGCTAACACTAACCCGCGCCCTCACATGCACGCTCCCCCTAAAGCGTTGCCGTACCCTCACCTGGACCCTAAACCGTCCCCGTCCCCTAACCCTAACCCTAGCCCGAACCCTAACCCTTCCCCGAAGCCTGACCCTCACCCGTCCCCTAATCCTAACCCGTACGCTAACACTAACCCGCGCCCTCACACGCACGCTCCCCCTAAAGCGTTGCCATACCCTCACCTGGACCCTAAACCGTCCCCGTGCCCTAACCCTAACCCTAGCCCGAACCCTAACCCTAACCCTTCCCCGAAGCCTGACCCTCACCCGTCCCCTAATCCTAACCCGTACGCTAACACTAACCCGCGCCCTCACACGCACGCTCCCCCTAAAGCGTTGCCGTACCCTCACCTGGACCCTAAACCGTCCCTGTCCCCTAACCCTAACCCTAGCCGGAACCCTAACCCTAACCCTTCCCCGAAGCCTGACCCTCACCCGTCCCCTAATCCTAACCCGTACGCTAACACTAACCCGCCCCCTCACACGCACGCTCCCCCTAAAGCGTTGCCGTACCCTCACCTGGACCCTAAACCGTCCCCGTCCCCTAACCCTAACCCTAGCCCGAACACTAACCCTAACCCTTCCCCGAAGCCTGACACTCACCCGTCCCCTAATCCTAAGCCGTACGCTAACACTAACCCAGGCCCTCACACGCACGCTCCCCCTAAAGCGTTGCCGTACCCTCACCTGGACCCTAAACCGTCCCCGTAACCTAACCCTAACCCTAGCCCGAACCCTAACCCTAACCCTTCCCCGAAGCCTGACCCTCACCCGTCCCCTAATCCTAAGCCGTACGCTAACACTAACCCGCGCCCTCACACGCACGCTCCCCCTAAAGCGTTGCTGTACCCTCACCTGGACCCTAAACCGTCCCCGTCCCCTAACCCTAACCCTAGCCCGAACCCTAACCCTAACCCTTCCCCGAAGCCTGACCCTCACCTGTCCCCTAATCCTAACCCGTACGCTAACACTAACCCGCGCCCTCACACGCATGCTCCCCCTAAAGCGTTGCCGTACCCTCACCTGGACCCTAAACCGTCCCCGTCCCCTAACCCTAACCCTAGCCCGAACCCTAACCCTAACCCATCTCCGAAGTCTGACCCTCACCCGTCCCCTAATCCTAACCCGTACGCTAACACTAACCCGCGCCCTCACACGCACGCTCCCCCTAAAGCGTTGCCGTACCCTCACCTGGACCCTAAACCGTCCCGGTCCCCTAACCCTAACCCTAGCCCGAACCCTAACCCTAAACCTTCCCCGAAGCCTGACCCTCACCCGTCCCCTAATCCTAACCCGTACGCTAACACTAACCCGTGCCCTCACACGCACGCTCCCCCTAAAGCGTTGCCGTACCCTCACCTGGACCCTAAACCGTCCCCGTCCCCTAACCCTAACCCTAGCCCGAACCCTAACCCTAACCCTTCCCCGAAGCCTGACCCTCACCCGTCCCCTAATCCTAACCAGTACGCTAACACTAACCCGCGCCCTCACATGCACGCTCCCCCTAAAGCGTTGCCGTACCCTCACCTGGACCCTAAACCCTCCCCGTCCCCTAACCCTAACCCTAGCCCGAACCCTAACCCTAACACTTCCACGAAGCCTGACCCTCACCTGTCCCCTAATCCTAACCCGTACGCTAACACTAACCCGCGCCCTCACACGCACGCTCCCCCTAAAGCGTTGCCGTACCCTCACCTGGACCCTAAACCCTCCCCGTCCCCTAACCCTAACCCTAGCCCGAACCCTAACCCTAACCCTTCCCCGAAGCCTGACCCTCACCCGTCCCCTAATCCTAACCCGTACGCTAACACTAACCCGCGCCCTCACACGCACGCTCCCCCTAAAGCGTTGCCATACCCTCACCTGGACCCTAAACCGTCCCCATCCCCTAACCCTAACCCTAGCCCGAACCCTAACCCTAACCCTTCCCCGAAGCCTGACACTCACCCGTCCCCTAATCCTAACCCGTACACTAACACTAACCCGCGCCCTCACACGCACGCTCCCCCTAAAGCGTTGCCGTACCCTCACCTGGACCCTAAACCCTCCCCGTCCCCTAACCCTAACCCTAGCCCGAACCCTAACCCTAACACTTCCCCGAAGCCTGACCCTCACCCGTCCCCTAATCCTAACCCGTACGCTAACACTAACCCGCGCCCTCACACGCACGCTCCCCCTAAAGCGTTGCCGTACCCTCACCTGGACCCTAAACCGTCCCCGTCCCATAACCCTAACCCTAGCCCGAACCCTAACCCTAACCCTTCCCCGAAGCCTGACCCTCACCCGTCCCCTAACCTAACCCGTACGCTAACACTAACCCGCGCCCTCACACGCACGCTCCCCCTAAAGCGTTGCCGTACCCTCACCTGGACCCTAAACCGTCCCCGGCCCCTAACCCTAACCCTAGCCCGAACCCTAACCCTAACACTTCCCCGAAGCAATACCCTCACCCGTCCCCTAATTCTAACCCGTACGCTAACACTAACCCGCGCCCTCACACGCACGCTGCCCCTAAAGCATTGCCGTACCCTCACCTGGACCCTAAACCGTCCCCGTCCCCTAACCCTAACCCTAGCCCGAACCCTAACCCTAACCCTTCCCCGAAGCCTGACCCTCACCCGTCCCCTAATCCTAACCCGTACGCTAACACTAACCCGCGCCCTCACACGCATGCTCCCCCTAAAGCGTTGCCGTACCCTCACCTGGACCCTAAACCGTCCCCGTCCCCTAACCCTAACCCTAGCCCGAACCCTAACCCTAACCCATCTCCGAAGTCTGACCCTCACCCGTCCCCTAATCCTAACCCGTACGCTAACACTAACCCGCGCCCTCACACGCACGCTCCCCCTAAAGCGTTGCCGTACCCTCACCTGGACCCTAAACCGTCCCCGTCCCCTAACCCTAACCCTAGCCCAAACCCTAACCCTAACCCTTCCCCGAAGCCTGACCCTCACCCGTCCCCTAATCCTAACCCGTACGCTAACACTAACCCGCGCCCTCACACGCACGCTCCCCCTAAAGCGTTGCCGTACCCTCACCTGGACCCTAAACCGTCCCCGTCCCCTAACCCTAACCCTAGCCCGAACCCTAACCCTAACCCTTCCCCGAAGCCTGACCCTCACCCGTCCCCTAATCCTAACCCGTACGCTAACACTAACCCGCGCCCTCACACGCACGCTCCCCCTAAAGCGTTGCCGTACCCTCACCTGGACCCTAAACCGTCCCCGTCCCCTAACCCTAACCCTAACCCTAGCCCGAACCCTAACCCTAACCCTTCCCCGAAGCCTGAGCCTCACCCGTCCCCTAATCCTAACCCGTACGCTAACACTAACCCGCGCCCTCACACGCACGCTCCCCCTAAAGCGTTGCCGTACCCTCACCTGGACCCTAAACCGTCCCCGTCCCCTAACCCTAACCCTAGCCCGAACCCTAACCCTAACCCTTCCCCGAAGCCTGACCCTCACCCGTCCCCTAATCCTAACCCGTACGCTAACACTAACCCGCACCCTCACACGCACGCTCCCCCTAAAGCGTTGCCGTACCCTCACCTGGACCCTAAACCGTCCCCGTCCCCTAACCCTAACCCTAGCCCGAACCCTAACCCTAACCCTTCCCCGAAGCCTGACCCTCACCCGTCCCCTAATCCTAACCCGTACGCTAACACTAACCCGCGCCCTCACACGCACGCTCCCCCTAAAGCGTTGCCGTACCCTCACCTGGACCCTAAACCGTCCCCGTCCCCTAACCCTAACCCTAGCCCTAACCCTAACCCTAACCCTTCCCCGAAGCCTGACCCTCACCGTCCCCTAATCCTAACCCGTACGCTAACACTAACCCACGCCCTCACACGCACGCTCGCCCTAAAGCGTTGCCATACCCTCACCTGGACCCTAAACCGTCCCCGTCCCCTAACCCTAGCCCGAACCCTAACCCTAACCCTTCCCCGAAGCCTGACCCTCACCCGTCCCCTAATGCTAACCCGTACGCTAACATTAACCCACGCCCTCACACGCACGCTCCCCCTAAAGCGTTGCCGTACCCTCACCTGGACCCTAAACCGTCCCTGTCCCCTAACCCTAACCCTAGCCCGAACCCTAACCCTAACCCTTCCCCGAAGCCTGACCCTCACCCGTCCCCTAATCCTAACCAGTACGCTAACACTAACCCGCGCCCTCACACGCACGCTCCCCCTAAAGCGTTGCCGTACCCTCACCTGGACCCTAAACCGTCCCCGTCCCCTAACCCTAACCCTAGCCCGAACCCTAACCCTAACACTTCCCCGAAGCCTGACACTCACCCGTCCCCTAATCCTAACCCGTACGCTCACACTAACCCGCGCCCTCACACGCACGCTCCCCCTAAAGCGTTGCCGTACCCTCACCTGGACCCTAAACCGTCCCCGTCACCTAACCCTAACCCTAGCCCGAACACTAACCCTAACCCTTCCCCGAAGCCTGACCCTAACCCGTCCCCTAATCCTAACCCGTACGCTAACACTAACCCGCGCCCTCACAGGCACGCTCCCCCTAAACCGTTGCCGTACCCTCACCTGGACCCTAAACCGTCCCCATCCCCTAACCCTAACCCTAGCCCGAACCCTAACCCTAACCCTTCCCCGAAGCCTGACCCTCACCCGTCCCCTAATCCTAACCCGTACGCTAACACTAACCCGCGCCCTCACACGCACGCTCCCCCTAAAGCGTTGCCGTACCCTCACCTGGACCCTAAACCGTCCCCATCCCCTAACCCTAACCCTAGCCCGAACCCTAACCCTAACCCTTCCCCGAAGCCTGACCCTCACCCGTCCCCTAATCCTAACCCGTACGCTAACACTAACCCGCGCCCTCACACGCACGCTCCCCCTAAAGCGTTGCCGTACCCTCACCTGGACCCTAAACCTTCCCCGTCCCCTAACCCTAACCCTAGCCCGAACCCTAACCCTAACCCTTCCCCGAAGCCTGACCCTCACCCGTCCCCTAATCCTAACCCGTACGCTAACACTAACCCGCGCCCTCACACGCACGCTCCCGCTAAAGCGTTGCCGTACCCTCACCTGGACCCTAAACCGTCCCCGTCCCCTAACCCTAACCCTAGCCCGAACCCAAACCCTAACCCTTCCCCGAAGCCTGACCCTCACCCGTCCCCTAATCCTAACCCGTATGCTAACACTAACCCACGCCCTCACACGCACGCTCCCCCTAAAGCGTTGCCGTACCCTCACCTGGACCCTAAACCGTCCCCGTCCCCTAACCCTAACCCTAGCCCGAACCCTAACCCTAACCCTTCCCCGAAGCCTGACCCTCACCCGTCCCCTAATCCTAACCCGTACGCTAACACTAACCCGCGCCCTCACACGCACGCTCCCCCTAAAGCGTTGCCGTACCCTCACCTGGACCCTAAACCCTCGCCGTCCCCTAACCCTAACCCTAGCCCGAAACCTAACCCTAACACTTCCCCGAAGCCTGACCCTCACCCGTCCCCTAATCCTAACCGGTACGCTCACACTAACCCGCGCCCTCACACGCACGCTCCCCCTAAAGCGTTGCCGTACCCTCACCTGGACCCTAAACCATCCCCGTCACCTAACCCTAACCCTAGCCCGAACCCTAACCCTAACCCTTCCCCGAAGCCTGACCCTCACCCGTCCCATAATCCTAACCCGTACGCTAACACTAACCCGCGCCCTCACACGCACGCTCCCCCTAAAGCGTTGCCGTACCCTCACCTGGACCCTAAACCGTCCCCGTCCCCTAACCCTAACCCTAGCCCGAACCCTAACCCTAACCCTTCCCCGAAGCCTGACCCTCACCCGTCCCCTAATCCTAACCCGTACGCTAACACTAACCCACGCCCTCACACGCACGCTCCCCCTAAAGCGTTGCCGTACCCTCACCTGGACCCTAAACCGTCCCCGTCCCCTAACCCTAACTCTAGCCCGAACCCTAACCCTAACCCTTCCCCGAAGCCTGACCCTCACCCGTCCCCTAATCCTAACCAGTACGCTAACACTAACCCGCGCCCTCACACGCACGCTCCCCCTAAAGCGTTGCCGTACCCTCACCTGGACCCTAAACCCTCCCCGTCCCCTAACCCTAACCCTAGCCCGAACCCTAACACTAACCCTTCCCCAAAGCCTGACCCTCACCCGTCCCCTAATCCTAACCCGTACGCTAACACTAACCCACGCCCTCACACGCACGCTCGCCCTAAAGCGTTGCCGTACCCTCACCTGGACCCTAAACCGTCCCCGTCCCCTAAACCTAACCCTAGCCCGAACCCTAACCCTAACCCTTCCCCGAAGCCTGACCCTCACCCGTCCCCTAATCCTAACCCGTACGCTAACACTAACCCGCGCCCTCACACGCACGCTCCCCCTAAAGCGTTGCCGTACCCTCACCTGGACCCTAAACCGTCCCCATCCCCTAACCCTAACCCTAGCCCGAACCCTAACCCTAACCCTTCCCCGAAGCCTGACCCTCACCCGTCCCCTAATCCTAACCCGTACGCTAACACTAACCCGCGCCCTCACACGCACGCTCCCCCTAAAGCGTTGCCGTACCCTCACCTGGACCCTAAACCTTCCCCGTCCCCTAACCCTAACCCTAGCCCGAACCCTAACCCTAACCCTTCCCCGAAGCCTGACCCTCACCCGTCCCCTAATCCTAACCCGTACGCTAACACTAACCCGCGCCCTCACACGCACGCTCCCGCTAAAGCGTTGCCGTACCCTCACCTGGACCCTAAACCGTCCCCGTCCCCTAACCCTAACCCTAGCCCGAACCCAAACCCTAACCCTTCCCCGAAGCCTGACCCTCACCCGTCCCCTAATCCTAACTCGTATGCTAACACTAACCCACGCCCTCACACGCACGCTCCCCCTAAAGCGTTGCCGTACCCTCACCTGGACCCTAAACCGTCCCCGTCCCCTAACCCTAACCCTAGCCCGAACCCTAACCCTTCCCCGAAGCCTGACCCTCACCCGTCCCCTAATCCTAACCCGTACGCTAACACTAACCCGCGCCCTCACACGCACGCTCCCGCTAAAGCGTTGCCGTACCCTCACCTGGACCCTAAACCCTCGCCGTCCCCTAACCCTAACCCTAGCCCGAAACCTAACCCTAACACTTCCCCGAAGCCTGACCCTCACCCGTCCCCTAATCCTAACCCGTACGCTCACACTAACCCGCGCCCTCACACGCACGCTCCCCCTAAAGCGTTGCCGTACCCTCACCTGGACCCTAAACCATCCCCGACACCTAACCCTAACCCTAGCCCGAACCCTAACCCTAACCCTTCCCCGAAGCCTGACCCTCACCCGTCCCATAATCCTAACCCGTACGCTAACACTAACCCGCGCCCTCACACGCACGCTCCCCCTAAAGCGTTGCCGTACCCTCACCTGGACCCTAAACCGTCCCCGTCCCCTAACCCTAACCCTAGCCCGAACCCTAACCCTAACCCTTCCCCGAAGCCTGACCCTCACCCGTCCCCTAATCCTAACCCGTACGCTAACACTAACCCACGCCCTCACACGCACGCTCCCCCTAAAGCGTTGCCGTACCCTCACCTGGACCCTAAACCGTCCCCGTCCCCTAACCCTAACCCTAGCCCGAACCCTAACCCTAACCCTTCCCCGAAGCCTGACCCTCACCCGTCCCCTAATCCTAACCAGTACGCTAACACTAACCCGCGCCCTCACACGCACGCTCCCCCTAAAGCGTTGCCGTACCCTCACCTGGACCCTAAACCCTCCCCGTCCCCTAACCCTAACCCTAGCCCGAAACCTAACACTAACCCTTCCCCAAAGCCTGACCCTCACCCGTCCCCTAATCCTAACCCGTACGCTAACACTAACCCACGCCCTCACACGCACGCTCGCCCTAAAGCGTTGCCGTACCCTCACCTGGACCCTAAACCGTCCCCGTCCCCTAAACCTAACCCTAGCCCGAACCCTAACCCTAACCCTTCCCCGAAGCCTGACCCTCACCCATCCCCTAATCCTAACCCGTACGCTAACACTAACCCGCGCCCTCACACGCACGCTCCCCCTAAAGCGTTGCCGTACCCTCACCTGGACCCTAAACCGTCCCCGTCCCCTAACCCTAACCCTAGCCCGAACCCTAACCCTAACCCTTCCCCGAAGCCTGACCCTCACCCGTCCCCTAATCCTAACCAGTACGCTAACACTAACCCGCGCCCTCACACGCACGCTCCCCCTAAAGTGTTGCCGTACCCTCACCTGTACCCTAAACCCTCCCCGTCCCCTAACCCTAACCCTAGCCCGAACCCTAACCCTAACCCTTCCCCGAAGCCTGACCCTCACCGTCCCCTAATCCTAACCCGTACGCTAACACTAACCCACGCCCTCACACGCACGCTCGCCCTAAAGCGTTGCCGAACCCTCACCTGGACCCTAAACCGTCCCCGTCCCCTAACCCTAACCCTAGCCCGAACCCTAACCCTAACCCTTCCCCGAAGCCTGACCCTCACCCGTCCCCTAATCCTAACCAGTACGCTAACACTAACCCGCGCCCTCACACGCACGCTCCCCCTAAAGCGTTGCCGTACCCTCACCTGGACCCTAAACCCTCCCCGTCCCCTAACCCTAACCCTAGCCCGAAACCTAACCCTAACACTTCCCCGAAGCCTGACCCTCACCCGTCCCCTAATCCTAACCCGTACGCTAACACTAACCCGCGCCCTCACACGCACGCTCCCCCTAAAGCGTTGCCGTACCCTCACCTGGACCCTAAACCGTCCCCGTCCCCTAACCCTAACCCTAGCCCGAACCCTAACCCTAACCCTTCCCCGAAGCCTGACCCTCACCCGTCCCCTAATCCTAACCCGTACGCTAACACTAACCCGCGCCCTCACACGCACGCTCCCCCTAAAGCGTTGCCGTACCCTCACCTGGACCCTAAACCCTCCCCGTCCCCTAACCCTAACCCTAGCCCGAACCCTAACCCTAACCCTTCCCCGAAGCCTGACCCTCACCGTCCCCTAATCCTAACCCGTACGCTAACACTAACCCACGCCCTCACACGCACGCTCGCCCTAAAGCGTTGCCGAACCCTCACCTGGACCCTAAACCGTCCCCGTCCCCTAACCCTAACCCTAGCCCGAACCCTAACCCTAACCCTTCCCCGAAGCCTGACCCTCACCCGTCCCCTAATCCTAACCAGTACGCTAACACTAACTCGCGCCCTCACACGCACGCTCCCCCTAAAGCGTTGCCGTACCCTCACCTGGACCCTAAACCCTCCCCGTCCCCTAACCCTAACCCTAGCCCGAAACCTAACCCTAACACTTCCCCGAAGCCTGACCCTCACCCGTCCCCTAATCCTAACCCGTACGCTAACACTAACCCGCGCCCTCACATGCACGCTCCCCCTAAAGCGTTGCCGTACCCTCACCTGGACCCTAAACCGTCCCCGTCCCCTAACCCTAACCCTAGCCCGAACCCTAACCCTAACCCTTCCCCGAAGCCTGACCCTCACCCGTCCCCTAATCCTAACCCGTACGCTAACACTAACCCACGCCCTCAAACGCACGCTCCCCCTAAAGCGTTGCCGTACCCTCACCTGGACCCTAAACCGTCCCCGTCCCCTAACCCTAACCCTAGCCCGAACCCTAACCCTAACCCTTCCCCGAAGCCTGACCCTCACCCGTCCCCTAATCCTAACCCGTACGCTAACACTAACCCACGCCCTCACACGCACGCTCCCCCTAAAGCGTTGCCGTACCCTCACCTGGACCCTAAACCCTCCCCGTCCCCTAACCCTAACCCTAGCCCGAACCCTAACACTAACCCTTCCCCAAAGCCTGACCCTCACCCGTCCCGTAATCCTAACCCGTATGCTAACACTAACCCACGCCCTCACACGCACGCTCCCCCTAAAGCGTTGCCGTACCCTCACCTGGACCCGAAACCTTCCCCGTCCCCTAACACTAACCCTAACCCTAGCCCGAACCCTAACCCTAACCCTTCCCCGAAGCCTGACCCTCACCCGTCCCCTAATCCTAACCAGTACGCTAACACTAACCCGCGCCCTCACACGCACGCTCCCCCTAAAGCGTTGCCGTACCCTCACCTGGACCGTAAACCCTCCCCGTCCCCTAACCCTAACCCTAGCCCGAACCCTAACCCTAAACCTTCCCCGAAGCCTGACCCTCACCCGTCCCCTAATCCTAACCCGTACGCTAACACTAACCCGCGCCCTCATACGCACGCTCCCCCTAAAGCGTTGCCGTACCCTCACCTGGACCCGAAACCTTCCCCGTCCCCTAACACTAACCCTAACCCTAGCCCGAACCCTAACCCTAACCCTTCCCCGAAGCCTGACCCTCACCCGTCCCCTAATCCTAACCCGTACGCTAACACTAACCCGCGCCCTCACACGCACGCTCCCCCTAAAGCGTTGCCGTACCCTCACCTGGACCGTAAACCCTCCCCGTCCCCTAACCCTAACCCTAGCCCGAACCCTAACCCTAACCCTTCCCCGAAGCCTGACCCTCACCCGTCCCCTAATCCTAACCCGTACGCTAACACTAACCCGCGCCCTCACACGCACGCTCCCCCTAAAGCGTTGCCGTACCCTCACCTGGACCCTAAACCGTCCCCGTCCCCTAACCCTAACCCTAGCCCGAACCCTAACCCTAACCCTTCCCCGAAGCCTGACCCTCACCCGTCCCCTAATCCTAACCCGTACGCTAACACTAACCCGCGCCCTCACACGCACGCTCCCCCTAAAGCGTTGCCGTACCCTCACCTGGACCCTAAACCGTCCCCATCCACTAACCCTAACCCTAGCCCGAACCCTAACCCTAACCCTTCCCCGAAGCCTGACCCTCACCCGTCCCCTAATCCTAACCCGTACGCTAACACTAACCCGCGCCCTCACACGCACGCTCCCCCTAAAGCGTTGCCGTACCCTCACCTGGACCCGAAACCTTCCCCGTCCCCTAACACTAACCCTAACCCTAGCCCGAACCCTAACCCTAACCCTTCCCCGAAGCCTGACCCTCACCCGTCCCCTAATCCTAACCCGTACGCTAACACTAACCCGCGCCCTCACACGCACGCTCCCCCTAAAGCGTTGCCGTACCCTCACCTGGACCCTAAACCGTCCCCATCCCCTAACCCTAACCCTAGCCCGAACCCTAACCCTAACCCTTCCCCGAAGCCTGACCCTCACCCGTCCCCTAATCCTAACCCGTACGCTAACACTAACCCGCGCCCTCACACGCACGCTCCCCCTAAAGCGTTGCCGTACCCTCACCTGGACCCTAAACCTTCCCCGTCCCCTAACCCTAACCCTAGCCCGAACCCTAACCCTAACCCTTCCCCGAAGCCTGACCCTCACCCGTCCCCTAATCCTAACCCGTACGCTAACACTAACCCGCGCCCTCACACGCACGCTCCCGCTAAAGCGTTGCCGTACCCTCACCTGGATCCTATCCCGTCCCCGTCCCCTAACCCTAACCCTAGCCCTAACCCTAACACTAACACTTCCCCGAAGCCTGACCCTCACCGTCCCCTAATCCTAACCCGTACGCTAACACTAACCCACGCCCTCACACGCACGCTCGCCCTAAAGCGTTGCCATACCCTCACCTGGACCCTAAACCGTCCCCGTCCCCTAACCCTAGCCCGAACCCTAACCCTAACCGTTCCCCGAAGCCTGACCCTCACCCGTCCCCTAATCCTAACCCGTACGCTAACATTAACCCATGCCCTCACACGCACGCTCCCCCTAAAGCATTGCCGTACCCTCACCTGGACCCTAAACCGTCCCCGTCCCCTAACCCTAACCCTAGCCCGAACCCTAACCCTAACCCTTCCCCGAAGCCTGACCCTCACCCGTCCCCTAATCCTAACCAGTACGCTAACACTAACCCGCGCCCTCACACGCACGCTCCCCCTAAAGCGTTGCCGTACCCTCACCTGGACCCTAAACCGTCCCCGTCACCTAACCCTAACCCTAGCCCGAACCCTAACCCTAACCCTTCCCCGAAGCCTGACCCTAACCCGTCCCCTAATCCTAACCCGTACGCTAACACTAACCCGCGCCCTTACACGCACGCTCCCCCTAAATCGTTGCCTTACCCTCACCTGGACCCTAAACCGTCCCCATCCCCTAACCCTAACCCTAGCCCGAACCCTAACCCTAACCCTTCCCCGAAGCCTGACCCTCACCCGTCCCCTAATCCTAACCCGTACGCTAACACTAACCCGCGCCCTCACACGCACGCTCCCGCTAAAGCGTTGCCGTACCCTCACCTGGACCCTAAACCGTCCCCGTCCCCTAACCCTAACCCTAGCCCGAACCCAAACCCTAACCATTCCCCGAAACCTGACCCTCACCCGTCCCCTAATCCTAACCCGTACGCTAACACTAACCCACGCCCTCACACGCACGCTCCCCCTAAAGCGTTGCCGTACCCTCACCTGGACCCTAAACCGTCCCCGTCACCTAACCCTAACCCTAGCCCGAACCCTAACCCTAACCCTTCCCCGAAGCCTGACCCTCACCCGTCCCCTAATCCTAAACAGTACGCTAACACTAACCCGCGCCCTCACACGCACGCTCCCCCTAAAGCGTTGCCGTACCCTCACCTGGACCCTAAACCGTCCCCGTCCCCTAACCCTAACCCTAGCCCGAACCCTAACCCTAACACTTCCCCGAAGCCTGACCCTCACCCGTCCCCTAATCCTAACCCGTACGCTCACACTAACCCGCGCCCTCACATGCACGCTCCCCCTAAAGCGTTGCCGTACCCTCACCTGGACCCTAAACCGTCCCCGTCACCTAACCCTAACCCTAGCCCGAACACTAACCCTAACCCTTCCCCGAAGCCTGACACTCACCCGTCCCCTAATCCTAACCCGTACGCTAACACTAACCCGCGCCCTCACACGCACGCTCCCCCTAAAGCGTTGCCGTACCCTCACCTGGACCCTAAACCGTCCCCATCCCCTAACCCTAACCCTAGCCCGAACCCTAACCCTAACCCTTCCCCGAAGCCTGACCCTCACCCGTCCCCTAATCCTAACCCGTACGCTAACACTAACCCGCGCCCTCACACGCACGCTCCCCCTAAAGCGTTGCCGTACCCTCACCTGGACCCTAAACCGTCCCCATCCCCTAACCCTAACCCTAGCCCGAACCCTAACCCTAACCCTTCCCCGAAGCCTGACCCTCACCCGTCCCCTAATCCTAACCCGTACGCTAACACTAACCCGCGCCCTCACACGCACGCTCCCCCTAAAGCGTTGCCGTACCCTCACCTGGACCCTAAACCTTCCCCGTCCCCTAACCCTAACCCTAGCCCGAACCCTAACCCTAACCCTTCCCCGAAGCCTGACCCTCACCCGTCCCCTAATCCTAACCCGTACGCTAACACTAACCCGCGCCCTCACACGCACGCTCCCGCTAAAGCGTTGCCGTACCCTCACCTGGACCCTAAACCGTCCCCGTCCCCTAACCCTAACCCTAGCCCGAACCCAAACCCTAACCCTTCCCCGAAGCCTGACCCTCACCCGTCCCCTAATCCTAACCCGTACGCTAACACTAACCCACGCCCTCACACGCACGCTCCCCCTAAAGCGTTGCCGTACCCTCACCTGGACCCTAAACCGTCCCCGTCCCCTAACCCTAACCCTAGCCCGAACCCTAACCCTAACCCTTCCCCGAAGCCTGACCCTCACCCGTCCCCTAATCCTAACCCGTACGCTAACACTAACCCGCGCCCTCACACGCACGCTCCCCCTAAAGCGTTGCCGTACCCTCACCTGGACCCTAAACCCTCCCCGTCCCCTAACCCTAACCCTAGCCCGAAACCTAACCCTAACACTTCCCCGAAGCCTGACCCTCACCCGTCCCCTAATCCTAACCCGTACGCTCACACTAACCCGCGCCCTCACACGCACGCTCCCCCTAAAGCGTTGCCGTACCCTCACCTGGACCCTAAACCATCCCCGTCACCTAACCCTAACCCTAGCCCGAACCCTAACCCTAACCCTTCCCCGAAGCCTGACCCTCACCCGTCCCCTAATCCTAACGCGTACGCTAACACTAACCCGCGCCCTCACACGCACGCTCCCCCTAAAGCGTTGCCGTACCCTCACCTGGACCCTAAACCGTCCCCGTCCCCTAACCCTAACCCTAGCCCGAACCCTAACCCTAACCCTTCCCCGAAGCCTGACCCTCACCCGTCCCCTAATCCTAACCCGTACGCTAACACTAACCCACGCCCTCACACGCACGCTCCCCCTAAAGCGTTGCCGTACCCTCACCTGGACCCTAAACCGTCCCCGTCCCCTAACCCTAACCCTAGCCCGAACCCTAACCCTAACCCTTCCCCGAAGCCTGACCCTCACCCGTCCCCTAATCCTAACCAGTACGCTAACACTAACCCGCGCCCTCACACGCACGCTCCCCCTAAAGCGTTGCCGTACCCTCACCTGGACCCTAAACCCTCCCCGTCCCCTAACCCTAACCCTAGCCCGAACCCTAACACTAACCCTTCCCCAAAGCCTGACCCTCACCCGTCCCCTAATCCTAACCCGTACGCTAACACTAACCCACGCCCTCACACGCACGCTCGCCCTAAAGCGTTGCCGTACCCTCACCTGGACCCTAAACCGTCCCCGTCCCCTAACCCTAACCCTAGCCCGAACCCTAACCCTAACCCTTCCCCGAAGCCTGACCCTCACCCGTCCCCTAATCCTAACCCGTACGCTAACACTAACCCGCGCCCTCACACGCACGCTCCCCCTAAAGCGTTGCCGTACCCTCACCTGGACCCTAAACCGTCCCCGTCACCTAACCCTAACCCTAGCCCGAACCCTAACCCTAACCCTTCCCCGAAGCCTGACCCTCACCCGTCCCCTAATCCTAAACAGTACGCTAACACTAACCCGCGCCCTCACACGCACGCTCCCCCTAAAGCGTTGCCGTACCCTCACCTGGACCCTAAACCGTCCCCGTCCCCTAACCCTAACCCTAGCCCGAACCCTAACCCTAACACTTCCCCGAAGCCTGACCCTCACCCGTCCCCTAATCCTAACCCGTACGCTCACACTAACCCGCGCCCTCACATGCACGCTCCCCCTAAAGCGTTGCCGTACCCTCACCTGGACCCTAAACCGTCCCCGTCACCTAACCCTAACCCTAGCCCGAACACTAACCCTAACCCTTCCCCGAAGCCTGACACTCACCCGTCCCCTAATCCTAACCCGTACGCTAACACTAACCCGCGCCCTCACACGCACGCTCCCCCTAAAGCGTTGCCGTACCCTCACCTGGACCCTAAACCGTCCCCATCCCCTAACCCTAACCCTAGCCCGAACCCTAACCCTAACCCTTCCCCGAAGCCTGACCCTCACCCGTCCCCTAATCCTAACCCGTACGCTAACACTAACCCGCGCCCTCACACGCACGCTCCCCCTAAAGCGTTGCCGTACCCTCACCTGGACCCTAAACCGTCCCCATCCCCTAACCCTAACCCTAGCCCGAACCCTAACCCTAACCCTTCCCCGAAGCCTGACCCTCACCCGTCCCCTAATCCTAACCCGTACGCTAACACTAACCCGCGCCCTCACACGCACGCTCCCCCTAAAGCGTTGCCGTACCCTCACCTGGACCCTAAACCTTCCCCGTCCCCTAACCCTAACCCTAGCCCGAACCCTAACCCTAACCCTTCCCCGAAGCCTGACCCTCACCCGTCCCCTAATCCTAACCCGTACGCTAACACTAACCCGCGCCCTCACACGCACGCTCCCGCTAAAGCGTTGCCGTACCCTCACCTGGACCCTAAACCGTCCCCGTCCCCTAACCCTAACCCTAGCCCGAACCCAAACCCTAACCCTTCCCCGAAGCCTGACCCTCACCCGTCCCCTAATCCTAACCCGTACGCTAACACTAACCCACGCCCTCACACGCACGCTCCCCCTAAAGCGTTGCCGTACCCTCACCTGGACCCTAAACCGTCCCCGTCCCCTAACCCTAACCCTAGCCCGAACCCTAACCCTAACCCTTCCCCGAAGCCTGACCCTCACCCGTCCCCTAATCCTAACCCGTACGCTAACACTAACCCGCGCCCTCACACGCACGCTCCCCCTAAAGCGTTGCCGTACCCTCACCTGGACCCTAAACCCTCCCCGTCCCCTAACCCTAACCCTAGCCCGAAACCTAACCCTAACACTTCCCCGAAGCCTGACCCTCACCCGTCCCCTAATCCTAACCCGTACGCTCACACTAACCCGCGCCCTCACACGCACGCTCCCCCTAAAGCGTTGCCGTACCCTCACCTGGACCCTAAACCATCCCCGTCACCTAACCCTAACCCTAGCCCGAACCCTAACCCTAACCCTTCCCCGAAGCCTGACCCTCACCCGTCCCCTAATCCTAACGCGTACGCTAACACTAACCCGCGCCCTCACACGCACGCTCCCCCTAAAGCGTTGCCGTACCCTCACCTGGACCCTAAACCGTCCCCGTCCCCTAACCCTAACCCTAGCCCGAACCCTAACCCTAACCCTTCCCCGAAGCCTGACCCTCACCCGTCCCCTAATCCTAACCCGTACGCTAACACTAACCCACGCCCTCACACGCACGCTCCCCCTAAAGCGTTGCCGTACCCTCACCTGGACCCTAAACCGTCCCCGTCCCCTAACCCTAACCCTAGCCCGAACCCTAACCCTAACCCTTCCCCGAAGCCTGACCCTCACCCGTCCCCTAATCCTAACCAGTACGCTAACACTAACCCGCGCCCTCACACGCACGCTCCCCCTAAAGCGTTGCCGTACCCTCACCTGGACCCTAAACCCTCCCCGTCCCCTAACCCTAACCCTAGCCCGAACCCTAACACTAACCCTTCCCCAAAGCCTGACCCTCACCCGTCCCCTAATCCTAACCCGTACGCTAACACTAACCCACGCCCTCACACGCACGCTCGCCCTAAAGCGTTGCCGTACCCTCACCTGGACCCTAAACCGTCCCCGTCCCCTAACCCTAACCCTAGCCCGAACCCTAACCCTAACCCTTCCCCGAAGCCTGACCCTCACCCGTCCCCTAATCCTAACCCGTACGCTAACACTAACCCGCGCCCTCACACGCACGCTCCCCCTAAAGCGTTGCCGTACCCTCACCTGGACCCTAAACCGTCCCCGTCCCCTAACCCTAACCCTAGCCCGAACCCTAACCCTAACCCTTCCCCGAAGCCTGACCCTCACCCGTCCCCTAATCCTAACCCGTACGCTAACACTAACCCGCGCCCTCACACGCACGCTCCCCCTAAAGCGTTGCCGTACCCTCACCTGGACCCTAAACCGTCCCCGTCCCCTAACCCTAACCCTAGCCCGAACCCTAACCCTAACCCTTCCCCGAAGCCTGACCTTCACCCGTCCCCTAATCCTAACCCGTACGCTAACACTAACCCGCGCCCTCACACGCACGCTCCCCCTAAAGCGTTGCCGTACCCTCACCTGGTCCCGAAACCTTCCCCGTCCCCTAACACTAACCCTAACCCTAGCCCGAACCCTAACCCTAACCCTTCCCCGAAGCCTGACCCTCACCCGTCCCCTAATCCTAACCCGTACGCTAACACTAACCCGCGCCCTCACACGCACGCTCCCCCTAAAGCGTTGCCGTACCCTCACCTGGACCGTAAACCCTCCCCGTCCCCTAACCCTAACCCTAGGCCGAACCCTAATCCTAACCCTTCCCCGAAGCCTGACCCTCACCCGTCCCCTAATCCTAAACCGTACGCTAACACTAACCCGCGCCCTCACACGCACGCTCCCCCTAAAGCGTTGCCGTACCCTCACCTGGACCCTAAACCGTCCCCGTCCCCTAACCCTAACCCTAGCCCGAACCCTAACCCTAACCCTTCCCCGAAGCCTGACCCTCACCCGTCCCCTAATCCTAACCCGTACGCTAACACTAACCCGCGCCCTCACACGCACGCTCCCCCTAAAGCGTTGCCGTACCGTCACCTGGACCCTAAACCGTCCCCATCCCCTAACCCTAACCCTAGCCCGAACCCTAACCCTAACCCTTCCCCGAAGCCTGACCCTCACCCGTCCCCTAATCCTAACCCGTACGCTAACACTAACCCGCGCCCTCACACGCACGCTCCCCCTAAAGCGTTGCCGTACCCTCACCTGGACCCGAAACCTTCCCCGTCCCCTAACACTAACCCTAACCCTAGCCCGAACCCTAACCCTAACCCTTACCCGAAGCCTGACCCTCACCCGTCCCCTAATCCTAACCCGTACGCTAACACTAACCCGCGCCCTCACACGCACGCTCCCCCTAAAGCGTTGCCGTACCCTCACCTGGACCCTAAACCGTCCCCATCCCCTAACCCTAACCCTAGCCCGAACCCTAACCCTAACCCTTCCCCGAAGCCTGACCCTCACCCGTCCCCTAATCCTAACCCGTACGCTAACACTAACCCGAGCCCTCACACGCACGCTCCCCCTAAAGCGTTGCCGTACCCTCACCTGGACCCTAAACCTTCCCCGTCCCCTAACCCTAACCCTAGCCCGAACCCTAACCCTAACCCTTCCCTGAAGCCTGACCCTCACCCGTCCCCTAATCCTAACCCGTACGCTAACACTAACCCGCGCCCTCACACGCACGCTCCCGCTAAAGCGTTGCCGTACCCTCACCTGGATCCTATCCCGTCCCCGTCCCCTAACCCTGACCCTAGCCCGAATCCTAACACTAACACTTCCCCGAAGCCTGACCCTCACCCGTCCCCTAATCCTAACCCGTACGCTAACACTAACCCGCGCCCTCACACGCACGCTCCCCCTAAAGCGTTGCCGTACCCTCACCTGGACCCTAAACCGTCCCCGTCCCCTAACCCTAACCCTAGCCCGAACCCTAACCCTAACCCTTCCCCGAAGCCTGACCCTCACCCGTCCCCTAATCCTAACCCGTACGCTAACACTAACCCGCGCCCTCACACGCACGCTCCCCCTAAAGCGTTGCCGTACCCTCACCTGGACCCTAAACCCTCCCCGTCCCCTAACCCTAACCCTAGCCCGAACCCTAACCCTAACCCTTCCCCGAAGCCTGACCCTCACCCGTCCCCTAATCCTAACCAGTACGCTAACACTAACCCGCGCCCTCACACGCACGCTCCCCCTAAAGCGTTGCCGTACCCTCACCTGGACCCTAAACCCTCCCCGTCCCCTAACCCTAACCCTAGCCCGAACCCTAACCCTAACCCTTCCCTGAAGCCTGACCCTCACCCGTCCCCTAATCCTAACCCGTACGCTAACACTAACCCGCGCCCTCACACGCACGCTCCCCCTAAAGCGTTGCCGTACCCTCACCTGGACCCTAAACCGTCCCCATCCCCTAACCCTAACCCTAGCCCGAACCCTAACCCTAACCCTTCCCCGAAGCCTGACCCTCACCCGTCCCCTAATCCTAACCCGTACGCTAACACTAATCCGCGCCCTCACACGCACGCTCCCCCTAAAGCGTTGCCGTACCCTCACCTGGAACCTAAACCTTCCCCGTCCCCTAACCCTAACCCTAACCCTAGCCCAAACCCTAACCCTAACCCTTCCCCGAAGCCTGACCCTCACCCGTCCCCTAATCCTAACCCGTACGCTAACACTAACCCGCGCCCTCACACGCACGCTCCCCCTAAAGCGTTGCCGTACCCTCACCTGGACCCTAAACCGTCCCCGTCCCCTAACCCTAACCCTAACCCTAGCCCGAACCCTAACCCTAACCCTTCCCCGAAGCCTGACCCTCACCCGTCCCCTAATCCTAACCCGTACGCTAACACTAACCCGCGCCCTCACACGCACGCTCCCCCTAAAGCGTTGCCGTACCCTCACCTGGACCCTAAACCGTCCCCATCCCCTAACCCTAACCTAGCCCGAACCCTAACCCTAACCCTTCCCCGAAGCCTGACCCTCACCCGTCCCCTAATCCTAACCCGTACGCTAACACTAACCCGCGCCCTCACACGCACGCTCCCCCTAAAGCGTTGCCGTACCCTCACCTGGACCCTAAACCTTCCCCGTCCCCTAACCCTAACCCTAGCCCGAACCCTAACCCTAACCCTTCCCCGAAGCCTGACCCTCACCCGTCCCCTAATCCTAACCCGTACGCTAACACTAACCCGCGCCCTCACACGCACGCTCCCGCTAAAGCGTTGCCGTACCCTCACCTGGATCCTATCCCGTCCCCGTCCCCTAACCCTAACCCTAGCCCGAACCCTAACACTAACACTTCCCCGAAGCCTGACCCTCACCCGTCCCCTAATCCTAACCCGTACGGTAACACTAACCCGCGCCCTCACACGCACGCTCCCCCTAAAGCGTTGCCGTACCCTCACCTGGACCCTAAACCGTCCCCGTCCCCTAACCCTAACCCTAGCCCGAACCCTAACCCTAACCCTTCCCCGAAGCCTGACCCTCACCCGTCCCCTAATCCTAACCCGTACGCTAACACTAACCCGCGCCCTCACACGCACGCTCCCCCTAAAGCGTTGCCGTACCCTCACCTGGACCCTAAACCGTCCCCGTCCCCTAACCCTAACCCTAGCCCGAACCCTAACCCTAACCCTTCCCCGAAGCCTGACCCTCACCCGTCCCATAATCCTAACCCGTACGCTAACACTAACCCGCGCCCTCACACGCACGCTCCCCCTAAAGCGTTGCCGTACCCTCACCTGGACCCTAAACCGTCCCCGTCCCCTAACCCTAACCCTAGCCCGAACCCTAACCCTAACCCTTCCCCGAAGCCTGACCCTCACCCGTCCCCTATTCCTAACCCGTACGCTAACACTAACCCGTGCCCTCACACGCACGCTCCCCCTAAAGCGTTGCCGTACCCTCACCTGGACCCTAAACCGTCCCCGTCCCCTAACCCTAACCCTAGCCCGAACCCTAACCCTAACCCTTCCCCGAAGCCTGACCCTCACCCGTCCCCTAATCCTAACCCGTACGCTAACACTAACCCGCGCCCTCACACGCACGCTCCCCCTAAAGCGTTGCCGTACCCTCACCTGGACCCTAAACCGTCCCCGTCCCCTAACACTAACCCTAGCCCGAACCCTAACCCTAACCCTTCCCCGAAGCCTGACCCTCACCCGTCCCCTAATCCTAACCCGTACGCTAACACTAACCCACGCCCTCACATGCACGTTCGCCGTAAAGCGTTGCCGTACCCTCACATGGACCCTAAACCGTCCCCGTCCCCTAACCCTAACCCTAGCCCGAACCCTAATCCTAACCCTTCCCCGAAGCCTGACCCTCACCCGTCCCCTAATCCTAACCCGTACGCTAACACTAACCCACGCCCTCACACGCACGCTCCCCCTAAAGCGTTGCCGTACCCTCACCTGGACCCTAAACCGTCCCCGTCCCCTAACCCTAACCCTAGCCTGAACCCTAACCCTAACCCTTCCCCGAAGCCTGACCCTCACCCGTCCCCTAATCCTAACCCGTACGCTAACACTAACCCACGCCCTCACACGCACGCTCCCCCTAAAGCGTTGCCGTACCCTCACCTGGACCCTAAACCGTCCCCGTCCCCTAACCCTAACCCTAGCCCGAACCCTAATCCTAACCCTTCCCCGAAGCCTGACCCTCACCCGTCCCCTAATCCTAACCTGTACGCTAACACTAACCCGCGTCCTCACATGCACGCTCCCCCTAAAGCGTTGCCGTACCCTCACCTGGACCCTAAACCCTCCCCGTCCCCTAACCCTAACCCTAGCCCGAACCCTAACCCTAACACTTCCCCGAAGCCTGACCCTCACCCGTCCCCTTATCCTAACCCGTACGCTAACACTAACCCGCGCCCTCACACGCACGCTCCCCCTAAAGCGTTGCCGTACCCTCACCTGGACCCTAAACCGTCCCCGTCACCTAACCCTAACCCTAGCCCGAACCCTAACCCTAACCCTTCCCCGAAGCCTGACCCTCACCCGTCCCCTAATCCTAACCCGTACGCTAACACTAACCCGCGCCCTCACACGCACGCTCCCCCTAAAGCGTTGCCGTACCCTCACCTGGACCCTAAACCTTCCCCGTCCCCTAACCCTAACCCTAACCCTAGCCCAAACCCTAACCCTAACCCTTCCCCGAAGCCTGACCCTCACCCGTCCCCTAATCCTAACCCGTACGCTAACACTAACCCGCGCCCTCACACGCACGCTCCCCCTAAAGCGTTGCCGTACCCTCACCTGGACCCTAAACCGTCCCCGTCCCCTAACCCTAACCCTAACCCTAGCCCGAACCCTAACCCTAACCCTTCCCCGAAGCCTGACCCTCACCCGTCCCCTAATCCTAACCCGTACGCTAACACTAACCCGCGCCCTCACACGCACGCTCCCCCTAAAGCGTTGCCGTACCCTCACCTGGACCCTAAACCGTCCCCATCCCCTAACCCTAACCTAGCCCGAACCCTAACCCTAACCCTTCCCCGAAGCCTGACCCTCACCCGTCCCCTAATCCTAACCCGTACGCTAACACTAACCCGCGCCCTCACACGCACGCTCCCCCTAAAGCGTTGCCGTACCCTCACCTGGACCCTAAACCTTCCCCGTCCCCTAACCCTAACCCTAGCCCGAACCCTAACCCTAACCCTTCCCCGAAGCCTGACCCTCACCCGTCCCCTAATCCTAACCCGTACGCTAACACTAACCCGCGCCCTCACACGCACGCTCCCGCTAAAGCGTTGCCGTACCCTCACCTGGATCCTATCCCGTCCCCGTCCCCTAACCCTAACCCTAGCCCGAACCCTAACACTAACACTTCCCCGAAGCCTGACCCTCACCCGTCCCCTAATCCTAACCCGTACGGTAACACTAACCCGCGCCCTCACACGCACGCTCCCCCTAAAGCGTTGCCGTACCCTCACCTGGACCCTAAACCGTCCCCGTCCCCTAACCCTAACCCTAGCCCGAACCCTAACCCTAACCCTTCCCCGAAGCCTGACCCTCACCCGTCCCCTAATCCTAACCCGTACGCTAACACTAACCCGCGCCCTCACACGCACGCTCCCCCTAAAGCGTTGCCGTACCCTCACCTGGACCCTAAACCGTCCCCGTCCCCTAACCCTAACCCTAGCCCGAACCCTAACCCTAACCCTTCCCCGAAGCCTGACCCTCACCCGTCCCCTAATCCTAACCCGTACGCTAACACTAACCCACGCCCTCACACGCACGCTCCCCCTAAAGCGTTGCCGTACCCTCACCTGGACCCTAAACCGTCCCCGTCCCCTAACCCTAACCCTAGCCCGAACCCTAACCCTAACCCTTCCCCGAAGCCTGACCCTCACCCGTCCCCTAATCCTAACCAGTACGCTAACACTAACCCACGCCCTCACACGCACGCTCCGCCTAAAGCGTTGCCGTACCCTCACCTGGACCCTAAACCGTCCCCGTCCCCTAACCCTAACCCTAGCCCGAACCCTAACACTAACCCTTCCCCAAAGCCTGACCCTCACCCGTCCCCTAATCCTAACCCGTACGCTAACACTAACCCACGCTCTCACACGCACGCTCCCCCTAAAGCGTTGCCGTACCCTCACCTGGACCCTAAACCGTCCCCGTCCCCTAACCCTAACCCTAGCTCGAACCCTAACCCTAACCCTTCCCCGAAGCCTGACCATCACCCGTCCCCTAATCCTAACCCGTACGCTAACACTAACCCGCGCCCTCACACGCACGCTCCCCCTAAAGCGTTGCCGTACCCTCACCTGGACCCTAAACCGTCCCCGTCCCCTAACCCTAACCCTAGCCCGAACCCTAACCCTAACCCTTCCCCGAAGCCTGACCCTCACCCGTCCCCTAATCCTAACCAGTACGCTAACACTAACCCGTGCCCTCACACGCACGCTCCCCCTAAAGCGTTGCCGTACCCTCACCTGGACCCTAAACCCTCCCCGTCCCCTAACCCTAACCCTAGCCCGAACCCTAACCCTAACCCTTCCCCGAAGCCTGACCCTCACCCGTCCCCTAATCCTAACCCGTACGCTAACACTAACCCGCGCCCTCACACGCACGCTCCCCCTAAAGCGTTGCCGTACCCTCACCTGGACCCTAAACCGTCCCCGTCCCCTAACCCTAACCCTAGCCCGAACCCTAACCCTAACCCTTCCCCGAAGCCTGACCCTCACCCGTCCCCTAATCCTAACCCATACGCTAACACTAACCCGCGCCCTCACACGCACGCTCCCCCTAAAGCGTTGCCGTACCCTCACCTGGACCCTAAACCGTCCCCATCCCCTAACCCTAACCCTAGCCCGAACCCTAACCCTAACCCTTCCCCGAAGCCTGACCCTCACCCGTCCCCTAATCCTAACCCGTACGCTAACACTAATCCGCGCCCTCACACGCACGCTCCCCCTAAAGCGTTGCCGTACCCTCACCTGGACCCTAAACCTTCCCCGTCCCCTAACCCTAACCCTAACCCTAGCCCGAACCCTAACCCTAACCCTTCCCAGAAGCCTGACCCTCACCCGTCCCCTAATCCTAACCCGTACGCTAACACTAACCCGCGCCCTCACACGCACGCTCCCCCTAAAGCGTTGCCGTACCCTCACCTGGACCCTAAACCTTCCCCGTCCCCTAACCCTAACCCTAACCCTAGCCCGAACCCTAACCCTAACCCTTCCCCGAAGCCTGACCCTCACCCGTCCCCTAATCCTAACCCGTACGCTAACACTAACCCGCGCCCTCACACGCACGCTCCCCCTAAAGCGTTGCCGTACCCTCACCTGGACCCTAAACCTTCCCCGTCCCCTAACCCTAACCCTAACCCTAGCCCGAACCCTAACCCTAACCCTTCCCGAAGCCTGACCCTCACCCGTCCCCTAATCCTAACCCGTACGCTAACACTAACCCGGGCCCTCACACGCACGCTCCCCCTAAAGCGTTGCCGTACCCTCACCTGGACCCTAAACCGTCCCCATCCCCTAACCCTAACCCTAGCCCGAACCCTAACCCTAACCCTTCCCCGAAGCCTGACCCTCACCCGTCCCCTAATCCTAACCCGTACGCTAACACTAACCCGCGCCCTCACACGCACGCTCCCCCTAAAGCGTTGCCGTACCCTCACCTGGACCCTAAACCTTCCCCGTCCCCTAACCCTAACCCTAGCCCGAACCCTAACCCTAACCCTTCCCCGAAGCCTGACCCTCACCCGTCCCCTAATCCTAACCCGTACGCTAACACTAACCCGCGCCCTCACACGCACGCTCCCGCTAAAGCGTTGCCGTACCCTCACCTGGACCCTAAACCGTCCCCGTCCCCTAACCCTAACCCTAGCCCGAACCCTAACACTAACACTTCCCCGAAGCCTGACCCTCACCCGTCCCCTAATCCTAACCCGTACGCTAACACTAACCCGCGCCCTCACACGCACGCTCCCCCTAAAGCGTTGCCGTACCCTCACCTGGACCCTAAACCGTCCCCGTCCCCTAACCCTAACCCTAGCCCGAACCCTAACCCTAACCCTTCCCCGAAGCCTGACCCTCACCCGTCCCCTAATCCTAACCCGTACGCTAACACTAACCCGCGCCCTCACACGCACGCTCCCCCTAAAGCGTTGCCGTACCCTCACCTGGACCCTAAACCGTCCCCGTCCCCTAACCCTAACCCTAGCCCGAACCCTAACCCTAACCCTTCCCCGAAGCCTGACCCTCACCCGTCCCATAATCCTAACCCGTACGCTAACACTAACCCGCGCCCTCACACGCACGCTCCCCCTAAAGCGTTGCCGTACGCTCACCTGGACCCTAAACCGTCCCCGTCCCCTAACCCTAACCCTAGCCCGAACCCTAACCCTAACCCTTCCCCGAAGCCTGACCCTCACCCGTCCCCTAATCCTAACCCGTACGCTAACTCTAACCCGCGCCCTCACACGCACGCTCCCCCTAAAGCGTTGCCGTACCCTCACCTGGACCCTAAACCGTCCCCGTCCCCTAACCCTAACCCTAGCCCGAACCCTAACCCTAACCCTTCCCCGAAGCCTGACCCTCACCCGTCCCCTAATCCTAACCCGTACGCTAACACTAACCCGCGCCCTCACACGCACGCTCCCCCTAAAGCGTTGCCGTACCCTCACCTGGACCCTAAACCGTCCCCGTCCCCTAACCCTAACCCTAGCCCGAACCCTAACCCTAACCCTTCCCCGAAGCCTGACCCTCACCCGTCCCCTAATCCTAACCCGTACGCTAACACTAACCCACGCCCTCACACGCACGTTCGCCGTAAAGCGTTGCCGTACCCTCACATGGACCCTAAACCGTCCCCGTCCCCTAACCCTAACCCTAGCCCGAACCCTAATCCTAACCCTTCCCCGAAGCCTGACCCTCACCCGTCCCCTAATCCTAACCCGTACGCTAACACTAACCCACGCCCTCACACGCACGCTCCCCCTAAAGCGTTGCCGTACCCTCACCTGGACCCTAAACCGTCCCCGTCCCCTAACCCTAACCCTAGCCCGAACCCTAACACTAACACTTCCCCGAAGCCTGACCCTCACCCGTCCCCTAATCCTAACCCGTACGCTAACACTAACCCACGCCCTCACACGCACGCTCCCCCTAAAGCGTTGCCGTACCCTCACCTGGACCCTAAACCGTCCCCGTCCCCTAACCCTAACCCTAGCCTGAACCCTAACCCTAACCCTTCCCCGAAGCCTGACCCTCACCCGTCCCCTAATCCTAACCCGTACGCTAACACTAACCCACGCCCTCACACGCACGCTCCCCCTAAAGCGTTGCCATACCCTCACCTGGACCCTAAACCGTCCCCGTCCCCTAACCCTAACCCTAGCCCGAACCCTAATCCTAACCCTTCCCCGAAGCCTGACCCTCACCCGTCCCCTAATCCTAACCCGTACGCTAACACTAACCCGCGCCCTCACACACACGCTCCCCCTAAAGCGTTGCCGTACCCTCACCTGGACCCTAAACCGTCCCCGTCCCCTAACCCTAACCCTAGCCCGAACCCTAACCCTAACCCTTCCCCGAAGCCTGACCCTCACCCGTCCCCTAATCCTAACCCGTACGCTAACACTAACCCACGCCCTCACACGCACGCGCCCCCTAAAGCATTGCCGTACCCTCACCTGGACCCTAAACCGTCCCCGTCCCCTAACCCTAACCCTAGCCCGAACCCTAACCCTAACCCTTCCCCGAAGCCTGACCCTCACCCGTCCCCTAATCCTAACCCGTACGCTAACACTAACCCGCGCCCTCACACGCACACTCCCCCTAAAGCGTTGCCGTACCCTCACCTGGACCCTAAACCGTCCCCGTCCCCTAACCCTAACCCTAGCCCGAACCCTAACCCTAACCCTTCCCCGAAGCCTGACCCTCACCCGTCCCCTAATCCTAACCCGTACGCTAACACTAACCCACGCCCTCACACGCACGCTCCCCCTAAAGCGTTGCCGTACCCTCACCTGGACCCTAAACCGTCCCCGTCCCCTAACCCTAACCCTAGCCCGAACCCTAACCCTAACCCTTCCCCGAAGCCTGACCCTCACCCGTCCCCTAATCCTAACCAGTACGCTAACACTAACCCACGCCCTCACACGCACGCTCCGCCTAAAGCGTTGCCGTACCCTCACCTGGACCCTAAACCGTCCCCGTCCCCTAACCCTAACCCTAGCCCGAACCCTAACACTAACCCTTCCCCAAAGTCTGACCCTCACCCGTCCCCTAATCCTAACCCGTACGCTAACACTAACCCACGCTCTCACACGCACGCTCCCCCTAAAGCGTTGCCGTACCCTCACCTGGACCCTAAACCGTCCCCGTCCCCTAACCCTAACCCTAGCTCGAACCCTAACCCTAACCCTTCCCCGAAGCCTGACCATCACCCGTCCCCTAATCCTAACCCGTACGCTAACACTAACCCGCGCCCTCACACGCACGCTCCCCCTAAAGCGTTGCCGTACCCTCACCTGGACCCTAAACCGTCCCCGTCCCCTAACCCTAACCCTAGCCCGAACCCTAACCCTAACCCTTCCCCGAAGCCTGACCCTCACCCGTCCCCTAATCCTAACCAGTACGCTAACACTAACCCGTGCCCTCACACGCACGCTCCCCCTAAAGCGTTGCCGTACCCTCACCTGGACCCTAAACCCTCCCCGTCCCCTAACCCTAACCCTAGCCCGAACCCTAACCCTAACCCTTCCCCGAAGCCTGACCCTCACCCGTCCCCTAATCCTAACCCGTACGCTAACACTAACCCGCGCCCTCACACGCACGCTCCCCCTAAAGCGTTGCCGTACCCTCACCTGGACCCTAAACCGTCCCCGTCCCCTAACCCTAACCCTAGCCCGAACCCTAACCCTAACCCTTCCCCGAAGCCTGACCCTCACCCGTCCCCTAATCCTAACCCGTACGCTAACACTAACCCGCGCCCTCACACGCACGCTCCCCCTAAAGCGTTGCCGTACCCTCACCTGGACCCTAAACCGTCCCCATCCCCTAACCCTAACCCTAGCCCGAACCCTAACCCTAACCCTTCCCCGAAGCCTGACCCTCACCCGTCCCCTAATCCTAACCCGTACGCTAACACTAATCCGCGCCCTCACACGCACGCTCCCCCTAAAGCGTTGCCGTACCCTCACCTGGACCCTAAACCTTCCCCGTCCCCTAACCCTAACCCTAACCCTAGCCCGAACCCTAACCCTAACCCTTCCCAGAAGCCTGACCCTCACCCGTCCCCTAATCCTAACCCGTACGCTAACACTAACCCGCGCCCTCACACGCACGCTCCCCCTAAAGCGTTGCCGTACCCTCACCTGGACCCTAAACCTTCCCCGTCCCCTAACCCTAACCCTAACCCTAGCCCGAACCCTAACCCTAACCCTTCCCCGAAGCCTGACCCTCACCCGTCCCCTAATCCTAACCCGTACGCTAACACTAACCCGCGCCCTCACACGCACGCTCCCCCTAAAGCGTTGCCGTACCCTCACCTGGACCCTAAACCTTCCCCGTCCCCTAACCCTAACCCTAACCCTAGCCCGAACCCTAACCCTAACCCTTCCCGAAGCCTGACCCTCACCCGTCCCCTAATCCTAACCCGTACGCTAACACTAACCCGGGCCCTCACACGCACGCTCCCCCTAAAGCGTTGCCGTACCCTCACCTGGACCCTAAACCGTCCCCATCCCCTAACCCTAACCCTAGCCCGAACCCTAACCCTAACCCTTCCCCGAAGCCTGACCCTCACCCGTCCCCTAATCCTAACCCGTACGCTAACACTAACCCGCGCCCTCACACGCACGCTCCCCCTAAAGCGTTGCCGTACCCTCACCTGGACCCTAAACCTTCCCCGTCCCCTAACCCTAACCCTAGCCCGAACCCTAACCCTAACCCTTCCCCGAAGCCTGACCCTCACCCGTCCCCTAATCCTAACCCGTACGCTAACACTAACCCGCGCCCTCACACGCACGCTCCCGCTAAAGCGTTGCCGTACCCTCACCTGGATCCTATCCCGTCCCCGTCCCCTAACCCTAACCCTAGCCCGAACCCTAACACTAACACTTCCCCGAAGCCTGACCCTCACCCGTCCCCTAATCCTAACCCGTACGCTAACACTAACCCGCGCCCTCACACGCACGCTCCCCCTAAAGCGTTGCCGTACCCTCACCTGGACCCTAAACCGTCCCCGTCCCCTAACCCTAACCCTAGCCCGAACCCTAACCCTAACCCTTCCCCGAAGCCTGACCCTCACCCGTCCCCTAATCCTAACCCGTACGCTAACACTAACCCGCGCCCTCACACGCACGCTCCCCCTAAAGCGTTGCCGTACCCTCACCTGGACCCTAAACCGTCCCCGTCCCCTAACCCTAACCCTAGCCCGAACCCTAACCCTAACCCTTCCCCGAAGCCTGACCCTCACCCGTCCCATAATCCTAACCCGTACGCTAACACTAACCCGCGCCCTCACACGCACGCTCCCCCTAAAGCGTTGCCGTACGCTCACCTGGACCCTAAACCGTCCCCGTCCCCTAACCCTAACCATAGCCCGAACCCTAACCCTAACCCTTCCCCGAAGCCTGACCCTCACCCGTCCCCTAATCCTAACCCGTACGCTAACACTAACCCGCGCCCTCACACGCACGCTCCCCCTAAAGCGTTGCCGTACCCTCACCTGGACCCTAAACCGTCCCCGTCCCCTAACCCTAACCCTAGCCCGAACCCTAACCCTAACCCTTCCCCGAAGCCTGACCCTCACCCGTCCCCTAATCCTAACCCGTACGCTAACACTAACCCGCGCCCTCACACGCACGCTCCCCCTAAAGCGTTGCCGTACCCTCACCTGGACCCTAAACCGTCCCCGTCCCCTAACCCTAACCCTAGCCCGAACCCTAACCCTAACCCTTCCCCGAAGCCTGACCCTCACCCGTCCCCTAATCCTAACCCGTACGCTAACACTAACCCACGCCCTCACACGCACGTTCGCCGTAAAGCGTTGCCGTACCCTCACATGGACCCTAAACCGTCCCCGTCCCCTAACCCTAACCCTAGCCCGAACCCTAATCCTAACCCTTCCCCGAAGCCTGACCCTCACCCGTCCCCTAATCCTAACCCGTACGCTAACACTAACCCACGCCCTCACACGCACGCTCCCCCTAAAGCGTTGCCGTACCCTCACCTGGACCCTAAACCGTCCCCGTCCCCTAACCCTAACCCTAGCCTGAACCCTAACCCTAACCCTTCCCCGAAGCCTGACCCTCACCCGTCCCCTAATCCTAACCCGTACGCTAACACTAACCCACGCCCTCACACGCACGCTCCCCCTAAAGCGTTGCCATACCCTCACCTGGACCCTAAACCGTCCCCGTCCCCTAACCCTAACCCTAGCCCGAACCCTAATCCTAACCCTTCCCCGAAGCCTGACCCTCACCCGTCCCCTAATCCTAACCCGTACGCTAACACTAACCCGCGCCCTCACACACACGCTCCCCCTAAAGCGTTGCCGTACCCTCACCTGGACCCTAAACCGTCCCCGTCCCCTAACCCTAACCCTAGCCCGAACCCTAACCCTAACCCTTCCCCGAAGCCTGACCCTCACCCGTCCCCTAATCCTAACCCGTACGCTAACACTAACCCACGCCCTCACACGCACGCGCCCCCTAAAGCATTGCCGTACCCTCACCTGGACCCTAAACCGTCCCCGTCCCCTAACCCTAACCCTAGCCCGAACCCTAACCCTAACCCTTCCCCGAAGCCTGACCCTCACCCGTCCCCTAATCCTAACCCGTACGCTAACACTAACCCGCGCCCTCACACGCACGCTCCCCCTAAAGCGTTGCCGTACCCTCACCTGGACCCTAAACCGTCCCCGTCCCCTAACCCTAACCCTAGCCCGAACACTAACCCTAACCCTTCCCCGAAGCCTGACCCTCACCCGTCCCCTAATCCTAACCCGTACGCTAACACTAACCCGCGCCCTCACACGCACGCTCCCCCTAAAGCGTTGCCGTACCCTCACCTGGACCCTAAACCGTCCCCGTCCCCTAAACCTAACCCTAGCCCGAACCCTAACCCTAACCCTTCCCCGAAGCCTGACCCTCACCCGTCCCCTAATCCTAACCCGTACGCTAACACTAACCCGCGCCCTCACACGCACGCTCCCCCTAAAGCGTTGCCGTACCCTCACCTGGACCCTAAACCGTCCCCATCCCCTAACCCTAACCCTAGCCCGAACCCTAACCCTAACCCTTCCCCGAAGCCTGACCCTCACCCGTCCCCTAATCCTAACCCGTACGCTAACACTAACCCGCGCCCTCACACGCACGCTCCCCCTAAAGCGTTGCCGTACCCTCACCTGGACCCTAAACCTTCCCCGTCCCCTAACCCTAACCCTAGCCCGAACCCTAACCCTAACCCTTCCCCGAAGCCTGACCCTCACCCGTCCCCTAATCCTAACCCGTACGCTAACACTAACCCGCGCCCTCACACGCACGCTCCCGCTAAAGCGTTGCCGTACCCTCACCTGGATCCTATCCCGTCCCCGTCCCCTAACCCTAACCCTAGCCCGAACCCTAACACTAACACTTCCCCGAAGCCTGACCCTCACCCGTCCCCTAATCCTAACCCGTACGCTAACACTAACCCGCGCCCTCACACGCACGCTCCCCCTAAAGCGTTGCCGTACCCTCACCTGGACCCTAAACAGTCCCCGTCCCCTAACCCTAACCCTAGCCCGAACCCTAACCCTAAACCTTCCCCGAAGCCTGACCCTCACCCGTCCCCTAATCCTAACCCGTACGCTAACACTAACCCGCGCCCTCACACGCACGCTCCCCCTAAAGCGTTGCCGTACCCTCACCTGGACCCTAAACCGTCCCCGTCCCCTAACCCTAACCCTAGGCCGAACCCTAACCCTAACCCTTCCCCGAAGCCTGACCCTCACCCGTCCCATAATCCTAACCCGTACGCTAACACTAACCCGCGCCCTCACACGCACGCTCCCCCTAAAGCGTTGCCGTACGCTCACCTGGACCCTAAACCGTCCCCGTCCCCTAACCCTAACCCTAGCCCGAACCCTAACCCTAACCCTTCCCCGAAGCCTGACCCTCACCCGTCCCCTAATCCTAACCCGTACGCTAACACTAACCCGCGCCCTCACACGCACGCTCCCCCTAAAGCGTTGCCGTACCCTCACCTGGACCCTAAACCGTCCCCGTCCCCTAACCCTAACCCTAGCCCGAACCCTAACCCTAACCCTTCCCCGAAGCCTGACCCTCACCCGTCCCCTAATCCTAACCCGTACGCTAACACTAACCCGCGCCCTCACACGCACGCTCCCCCTAAAGCGTTGCCGTACCCTCACCTGGACCCTAAACCGTCCCCGTCCCCTAACCCTAACCCTAGCCCGAACCCTAACCCTAACCCTTCCCCGAAGCCTGACCCTCACCCGTCCCCTAATCCTAACCCGTACGCTAACACTAACCCACGCCCTCACACGCACGTTCGCCGTAAAGCGTTGCCGTACCCTCACATGGACCCTAAACCGTCCCCGTCCCCTAACCCTAACCCTAGCCCGAACCCTAATCCTAACCCTTCCCCGAAGCCTGACCCTCACCCGTCCCCTAATCCTAACCCGTACGCTAACACTAACCCACGCCCTCACACGCACGCTCCCCCTAAAGCGTTGCCGTACCCTCACCTGGACCCTAAACCGTCCCCGTCCCCTAACTCTAACCCTAGCCTGAACCCTAACCCTAACCCTTCCCCGAAGCCTGACCCTCACCCGTCCCCTAATCCTAACCCGTACGCTAACACTAACCCACGCCCTCACACGCACGCTCCCCCTAAAGCGTTGCCATACCCTCACCTGGACCCTAAACCGTCCCCGTCCCCTAACCCTAACCCTAGCCCGAACCCTAATCCTAACCCTTCCCCGAAGCCTGACCCTCACCCGTCCCCTAATCCTAACCCGTACGCTAACACTAACCCGCGCCCTCACACACACGCTCCCCCTAAAGCGTTGCCGTACCCTCACCTGGACCCTAAACCGTCCCCGTCCCCTAACCCTAACCCTAGCCCGAACCCTAACCCTAACCCTTCCCCGAAGCCTGACCCTCACCCGTCCCCTAATCCTAACCCGTACGCTAACACTAACCCACGCCCTCACACGCACGCGCCCCCTAAAGCATTGCCGTACCCTCACCTGGACCCTAAACCGTCCCCGTCCCCTAACCCTAACCCTAGCCCGAACCCTAACCCTAACCCTTCCCCGAAGCCTGACCCTCACCCGTCCCCTAATCCTAACCCGTACGCTAACACTAACCCGCGCCCTCACACGCACGCTCCCCCTAAAGCGTTGCCGTACCCTCACCTGGACCCTAAACCGTCCCCGTCCCCTAACCCTAACCCTAGCCCGAACACTAACCCTAACCCTTCCCCGAAGCCTGACCCTCACCCGTCCCCTAATCCTAACCCGTACGCTAACACTAACCCGCGCCCTCACACGCACGCTCCCCCTAAAGCGTTGCCGTACCCTCACCTGGACCCTAAACCGTCCCCGTCCCCTAAACCTAACCCTAGCCCGAACCCTAACCCTAACCCTTCCCCGAAGCCTGACCCTCACCCGTCCCCTAATCCTAACCCGTACGCTAACACTAACCCGCGCCCTCACACGCACGCTCCCCCTAAAGCGTTGCCGTACCCTCACCTGGACCCTAAACCGTCCCCGTCCCCTAACCCTAACCCTAGCCCGAACCCTAACCCTAACCCTTCCCCGAAGCCTGACCCTCACCCGTCCCCTAATCCTAACCCGTACGCTAACACTAACCCGCGCCCTCACACGCACGCTCCCCCTAAAGCGTTGCCGTACCCTCACCTGGACCCTAAACCGTCCCCGTCCCCTAACCCTAACCCTAGCCCGAACCCTATCCCTAACACTTCCCCGAAGCCTGACCCTCACCCGTCCCCTAATCCTAACCCGTACGCTAACACTAACCCGCGCCCTCACACGCACGCTCCCCCTAAAGCGTTGCCGTACCCTCACCTGGACCCTAAACCGTCCCCGTCCCCTAACCCTAACCCTAGCCCGAACCCTAACCCTAACACTTCCCCGAAGCAATACCCTCACCCGTCCCCTAATCCTAACCCGTACGCTAACACTAACCCGCGCCCTCACACGCACGCTCCCCCTAAAGCGTTGCCGTACCCTCACCTGGACCCTAAACCGTCCCCGTCCTCTAACCCTAACCCTAGCCCGAACCCTAACCCTAACCCTTACCCGAAGCCTGACCCTCACCTGGGCCCTAATCCTAACCCGTACGCTAACACTAACCCGCGCCCTCACACGCACGCTCCCCCTAAAGCGTTGCCGTACACTCACCTGGACCCTAAACCGTCCCCGTCCCCTAACCCTAACCCTAAACCTAGCCCGAACACTAACCCTAACCCTTCCCCGAGCCTGAGCCTCACCCGTCCCCTAATCCTAACCCGTACGCTAACACTAACCCACGCCCTCACACGCACGGTCCCCCTAAAGCGTTGCCGTACCCTCACCTGGATCCTATCCCGTCCCCGTCCCCTAACCCTTACCCTAGCCCGAACCCTAACACTAACACTTCCCCGAAGCCTGACTCTCACCCGTGCCCTAATCCTAACCCGTACGCTAACACTAACCCGCGCCCTCACACGCACGCTCCCCCTAAAGCGTTGCCGTACCCTCACCTGGACCCTAAACCGTCCCCGTCCCCTAACCCTAACCCTAGCCCGAACCCTAACCCTAACCCTTCCCCGAAGCCTGACCCTCACCCGTCCCCTAATCCTAACCCGTACGCTAACACTAACCCGCGCCCTCACACGCACGCTTCCCCTAAATCGTTGCCGTACCCTCACCTGGACCCTAAACCTTCCCCGTCCCCTAACCCTAACCCTAGCCCGAACCCTAACCCTAACCCTTCCCCGAAGCCTGACCCTCACCCGTCCCCTAATCCTAACCCGTACGCTAACACTAACCCGCGCCCTCACACGCACGCTCCCCCTAAAGCATTGCCGTACCCTCACCTGGACCCTAAACCGTCCCCGTCCCCTAACCCTAACCCTAGCCCGAACCCTAACCCTAACCCTTCCCCGAAGCCTGACCCTCACCCGTCCCCTAATCCTAACCCGTACGCTAACACTAACCCGCGCCCTCACACGCACGCTCCCCCTAAAGCACTGCCGTACCCTCACCTGGACCCTAAACCGTCCCCGTCCCCTAACCCTAACCCTAGCCCGAACCCTAACCCTAACCCTTCCCCGAAGCCTGACCCTCACCCGTCCCCTAATCCTAACCCGTACGCTAACACTAACCCACGCCCTCACACGCACGCTCCCCCTAAAGCATTGCCGTACCCTCACCTGGACCCTAAACCGTCCCCGTCCCCTAACCCTAACCCTAGCCCGAACCCTAACCCTAACCCTTCCCCGAAGCCTGACCCTCACCCGTCCCCTAATCCTAACCCGTACGCTAACACTAACCCGCGCCCTCACACGCACGCTCCCCCTAAAGCGTTGCCGTACCCTCACCTGGACCCTAAACCGTCCCCGTCCCCTAACCCTAAACCTAGCCCGAACCCTAACCCTAACCCTTCCCCGAAGCCTGACCCTCACCCGTCCCCTAATCCTAACCCGTACGCTAACACTAACCCGCGCGCTCACACGCACGCTCCCCCTAAAGCGTTGCCGTACCCTCACCTGGACCCTAAACCGTCCCCGTCCCCTAACCCTAACCCTAGCCCGAACCCTAACCCTAACCCTTCCCCGAAGCCTGACCCTCACCCGTCCCCCAATCCTAACCCGTACGCTAACACTAACCCACGCCCTCACACGCACGCTCCCCCTAAAGCGTTGCCGTTCCCTCACCTGGACCCTAAACCGTCCCCGTCCCCTAAACCTAACCCTAGCCCGAACCCTAACCCTAACCCTTCCCCGAAGCCTGACCCTCACCCGTCCCCTAATCCTAACCCGTACGCTAACACTAACCCGCGCCCTCACACGCACGCTCCCCCTAAAGCGTTGCCGTACCCTCACCTGGACCCTAAACCGTCCCCGTCCCCTAGCCCTAACCCTAGCCCGAACCCTAACCCTAACCCTTCCCCGAAGCCTGACCCTCACCCGTCCCCTAATCCTAACCCGTACGCTAACACTAACCCGCGCCCTCACACGCACGCTCCCCCTAAAGCGTTGCCGTACCCTCACCTGGACCCTAAACCGTCCCCGTCCCCTAACCCTAACCCTAGCCCGAACCCTAACCCTAACCCTTCCCCGAAGCCTGACCCTCACCCGTCCCCTAATCCTAACCCGTACGCTAACACTAACCCGCGCCCTCACACGCACGCTCCCCCTAAAGCGTTGCCGTACCCTCACCTGGACCCTAAACCGTCCCCGTCCCCTAACCCTAACCCTAGCCCGAACCCTAACCCTAACCCTTCCCCGAAGCCTGACCCTCACCCGTCCCCTAATCCTAACCCGTACGCTAACACTAACCCGCGCCCTCACATGAACGCTCCCCCTAAAGCGTTGCCGTACCCTCACCTGGACCCTAAACCGTCCCCGTCCCCTAACCCTAACCCTAGCCCGAACCCTAACCCTAACCCTTCCCCGAAGCCTGACCCTCACCCGTCCCCTAATCCTAACCCGTACGCTAACACTAACCCGCGCCCTCACACGCACGCTCCCCCTAAAGCATTGCCGTACCCTCACCTGGACCCTAAACCGTCCCCGTCCCCTAACCCTAACCCTAGCCCGAACCCTAACCCTAACCCTTCCCCGAAGCCTGACACTCACCCGTCCCCTAATCCTAACCCGTACGCTAACACTAACCCGCGCCCTCACACGCACGCTCCCCCTAAAGCATTGCCGTACCCTCACCTGGACCCTAAACCGTCCCCGTCCCCTAACCCTAACCCTAGCCCGAACCCTAACCCTAACCCTTCCCCGAAGCCTGACCCTCACCCGTCCCCTAATCCTAACCCGTACGCTAACACTAACCCGCGCCGTCACACGCACGCTCCCCCTAAAGCGTTGCCGTACCCTCACCTGGACCCTAAACCGTCCCCGTCCCCTAACCCTAACCCTAGCCCGAACCCTAACCCTAACCCTTCCCCGAAGCCTGACCCTCACCCGTCCCCTAATCCTAACCCGTACGCTAACACTAACCCGCGCCCTCACACGCACGCTCCCCCAAAGCGTTGCCGTACCCTCACCTGGACCCTAAACCGTCCCCGTCCCCTAACCCTAACCGTAGCCCGAACCCTAACCCTAACCCTTCCCCGAAGCCTGACCCTCACCCGTCCCCTAATCCTAACCCGTACGCTAACACTAACCCGCGCCCTCACACGCACGCTCCGCCTAAAGCGTTGCCGTACCCTCACCTGGACCCTAAACCGTCCCCGTCCCCTAACCCTAACCGTAGCCCGAACCCTAACCCTAACCCTTCCCCGAAGCCTGACCCTCACCCGTCCCCTAATCCTAACCCGTACGCTAACACTAACCCGCGCCCTCACACGCACGCTCCGCCTAAAGCGTTGCCGTACCCTCACCTGGACCCTAAACCGTCCCCGTCCCCTAACCCTAACCCTAGCCCGAACCCTAACCCTAACACTTCCCCGAAGCCTGACCCTCACCCGTCCCCTAATCCTAACCCGTACGCTAACACTAATCCGCGCCCTCACACGCACGCTCCCCCTAAAGCGTTGCCGTTCCCTCACCTGGACCCTAAACCGTCCCCGTCCCCTAACCCTAACCCTAGCCCGAACCCTAACCCTAACCCTTCCCCGAAGCCTGACCCTCACCCGTCCCCTAATCCTAACCCGTACGCTAACACTAACCCGCGCCCTCACACGCACGCTCCCCCTAAAGCGTTGCCGTACCCTCACCTGGACCCTAAACCGTCCCCGTCCCCTAGCCCTAACCCTAGCCCGAACCCTAACCCTAACCCTTCCCCGAAGCCTGACCCTCACCCGTCCCCTAATCCTAACCCGTACGCTAACACTAACCCGCGCCCTCACACTCACGCTCTCCCTAAAGCGTTGCCGTACACTCACCTGGACCCTAAACCGTCCCCGTCACCTAACCCTAACCCTAGCCCGAACCATAACCCTAACCCTTCCCCGAAGCCTGACCCTCACCCGTCCCATAATCCTAACCCGTACGCTAACACTAACCCGCGCCCTCACACGCACGCTCCCCCTAAAGCGTTGCCGTACCCTCACCTGGACCCTAAACCGTCCCCGTCCCCTAACCCTAACCCTAGCCCGAACCCTAACCCTAAACCTTCCCCGAAGCCTGACCCTCACCCGTCCCCTAATCCTAACCCGTACGCTAACACTAAACCGCGCCCTCACATGCACGCTCCCCCTAAAGCGTTGCCGTACCCTCACCTGGACCCTAAACCGTCCCCGTCCCCTAGCCCTAACCCTAGCCCGAACCCTAACCCTAACCCTTCCCCGAAGCCTGACCCTCACCCGTCCCCTAATCCTAACCCGTACGCTAACACTAACCCACGCCCTCACACGCACGCTCCCCCTAAAGCGTTGCCGTACCCTCACCTTGACCCTAAACCGTCCCCGTCCCCTAGCCCTAACCCTAGCCCGAACCCTAACCCTAACCCTTCCCCGAAGCCTGACCCTCACCCGTCCCCTAATCCTAACCCGTACGCTAACACTAACCCGCGCCCTCACACGCACGCTCCCCCTAAAGCATTGCCGTACCCTCACCTGGACCCTAAACCGTCCCCGTCCCCTAACCCTAGCCCGAACCCTAACCCTAACCCTTCCCCGAAGCCTGACCCTCACCCGTCCCCTAAACCTAACCCGTACGTTAACACTAACCCGCGCCCTCACACGCACGCTCCCCCTAAAGCGTTGCCGTACCCTCACCTGGACCCTAAACCGTCCCCGTCCCCTAACCCTAACCCTAGCCCGAACCCTAACCCTAACCCTTCCCCGAAGCCTGACCCTCACCCGTCCCATAATCCTAACCCGTACGCTAACACTAACCCGCGCATTCACACTCACGCTCTCCCTAAAGCGTTGCCGTACCCTCACCTGGACCTTAAACCGTCCCCGTCCCCTAACCCTAACCCTAGCCCGAACCATAACACTAACCCTTCCCCGAAGCCTGACCCTCACCCGTCCCCTAATCCTAACCCGTACGCTAACACTAACCCACGCCCTCACACGCACGCTCCCCCTAAAGCGTTGCCGTACCCTCACCTGGACCCTAAACCGTCCCCGTCCCCTAGCCCTAACCCTATCCCGAACCCTAACCCTAACCCTTCCCCGAAGCCTGACCCTCACCCGTCCCCTAATCCTAACCCGTACGCTAACACTAACCCGCGCCCTCACACTCACGCTCTCCCTAAAGCGTTGCCGTACCCTCACCTGGACCCTAAACCGTCCCCGTCCCCTAACCCTAACCCTAGCCCGAACCATAACACTAACCCTTCCCCGAAGCCTGACCCTCACCCGTCCCCTAATCCTAACCCGTACGCTAACACTAACCCGCGCCCTCACACGCACGCTCCCCCTAAAGCATTGCTGTACCCTCACCTGGACCCTAAACCGTCCCCGTCCCCTAACCCTAACCCTAGCCCGAACCCTAACCCTATCCCTTCCCCGAAGCCTGACCCTCACCCGTCCCCTAATCCTAACCCGTACGCTAACACTAACCCGCGCCCTCACACGCACGCTCCCCCTAAAGCGTTGCCGTTCCCTCACCTGGACCCTAAACAGTCCCCGTCCCCTAACCCTAACCCTAGGCCGAACCCTAACCCTAACCCTTCCCCGAAGCCTGACCCTCACCCGTCCCCTAATCCTAACCCGTACGCTAACACTAACCCGCGCCCTCACACGCACGCTCCCCCTAAAGCGTTGCCGTACCCTCACCTGGACCCTAAACCGTCCCCGTCCCCTAGCCCTAACCCTAGCCCGACCCCTAACCCTAACCCTTCCCCGAAGCCTGACGCTCACCCGTCCCCTAATCCTAACCCGTACGCTAACACTAACCCGCGCCCTCACACGCACGCTCCCCCTAAAGCATTGCCATACCCACACCTGGACCCTAAACCGTCCCCGTCCCCTAACCCTAACCCTAGCCCGAACCCTAACCCTAATCCTTCCCCGAAGCCTGACCCTCACCCGTCCCCTAATCCTAACCCGTACGCTAACACTAACCCGCGCCCTCACACGCACGCTCCCCCTAAAGCGTTGCCGTACCCTCACCTGGACCCTAAACCGTCCCCGTCCCCTAACCCTAACCCTAGCCCGAACCCTAACCCTAACCCTTCCCCGAAGCCTGACCCTCACCCATCCCCTAATCCTAACCCGTACGCTAACACTAACCCGCGCCCTCACACGCACGCTCCCCCTAAAGCGTTGCCGTACCCTCACCTGGACCCTAAACCGTCCCCGTCCCCTAACCCTAACCCTAGCCCGAACCCTAACCCTAACCCTTCCCCGAAGCCTGACCCTCACCCGTCCCCTAATCCTAACCCGTACGCTAACACTAACCCGCGCCCTAACACGCACGCTCTCCCTAAAGCGTTGCCATACCCTCACCTGGACCCTAACCCGTTCCCGTCCCCTAACCCTAACCCTAGCCCGAACCCTAACCCTAACACTTCCCCGAAGCCTGACCCTCACCCGTCCCCTAATCCTAACCCGTACGCTAACACTAACCCGCGCCCTCACACGCACGCTCCCCCTAAAGCGTTGCCGTACCCTCACCTGGACCCTAAACCGTCCCCGTCCCCTAACCCTAACCCTAACCCGAACCCTAACGCTAACCCTTCCCCGAAGCCTGACCCTCACCCGTCCCCTAATCCTAACCCGTACGCTAACACTAACCCGCGCCCTCACACGCACGCTCCCCCTAAAGCGTTGCCGTACCCTCACCTGGACCCTAAACCGTCCCCGTCCCCTAACCCTAACCCTAACCCGAACCCTAACGCTAACCCTTCCCCGAAGCCTGACCCTCACCCGTCCCCTAATCCTAACCCGTACGCTAACACTAACCCACGCCCTCACACGCAGGCTCCCCCTAAAGCATTGCCGTACCCTCACCTGGACCCTAAACCGTCCCCTTCCCCTAACCCTAACCCTAGCCCGAACCCTAACCCTAACCCTTCCCCGAAGCCTGACCCTCACCCGTCCCCTAATCCTAACCCGTACGCTAACACTAACCCGCGCCCTCACACGCACGCTCCCCCTAAAGCGTTGCCGTACCCTCACCTGGACCCTAAACCGTCCCCGTCCCCTAACCCTAACCCTAGCCCGAACCCTAACCCTAACCCTTCCCCGAAGCCTGACCCTCACCCATCCCCTAATCCTAACACGTACGCTAACACTAACCCACGCCCTCACACGCACGCTCCCCCTAAAGCGTTGCCGTACCCTCACCTGGACCCTAAACCGTCCCCGTCCCCTAACCCTAACCCTAGCCCGAACCCTAACCCTAACCCTTCCCCGAAGCCTGACCCTCACCCGTCCCCTAATCCTAACCCGTACGCTAACACTAACAAACGCCCTAACACACACGGTCCCCCTAAAGCGTTGCCATACCCTCACCTGGACCCTAATCCGTCCCCGTCCCCTAACCCTAACCCTAGCCCGAACCCTAACCCTAACACTTCCCCGAAGCCTGACCCTCACCCGTCCCCTAATCCTAACCCGTACGCTAACACTAACCCGCGCCCTCACATGCACGCTCCCCCTAAAGCGTTGCCGTACCCTCACCTGGACCCTAAGCCGTCCCCGTCCCCTAACTCTAACCCTAGACCGAATCCAAACCCTAACCCTTCCCCGAAGCCTGACCCTCACCCGTCCCCTAATCCTAACCCATACGCTAACACTAACCCACGCCCTCACACGCACGCTCCCCCTAAAGCGTTGCCGTACCCTCACCTGGACCCTAAACCGTCCCCGTCCCCTAACCCTAACCCTAGCCCGAACCCTAACCCTAACCCTTCCCCGAAGCCTGACCCTCACCCGTCCCCTAATCCTAACCCGTACGCTAACACTAACCCGCGCCCTCATCCGCACGCTCCCCCTAAAGCATTGCCGTACCCTCACCTGGACCCTAAACCGTCCCCGTCCCCTAGCCCTAACCCTAGCCCGAACCCTAACCCTAACCCTTCCCCGAAGCCTGACCCTCACCCGTCCCCTAATCTTAACCCGTACGCTAACACTAACCCACGCCCTCACACGCACGCTCCCCCTAAAGCGTTGCCGTACCCTCACCTGGACCCTAACCCGTCCCCGTCCCCTAAACCTAACCCTAGCCCGAACCCTAACCCTAACCCTTCCCCGAAGCCTGACCCTCACCCGTCCCCTAATCCTAACCCGAACGCTAACACTAACCCGCGTCCTCACACGCACGCTCCCCCTAAAGCGTTGCCGTACCCTCACCTGGACCCTAAACCGTCCCCATCCCCTAACCCTAACCCTAGCCCGAACCCTAACCCTAACCCTTCCCCGAAGCGTGACCCTCACCCGTCCCCTAATCCTAACCCGTACGCTAACACTACCCCGCGCCCTCACACGCACGCTCCCCCTAAAGCGTTGCCATACCCTCACCTGGACCCTAAACCGTCCCCGTCCCCTAACCCTAACCCTAGACCGAAACCTAACCCTTGCCCGAAGCCTGACCCTCACCCGTCCCCTAATCCTAACCCATACGCTAACACTAACCCACGCCCTCACACGCACGCTCCCCCTAAAGAGTTGCCGTACCCTCACCTGGACCCTAAACCGTCCCCGTCCCCTAACCCTAACCCTAGCCCGAACCCTAACCCTAACCCTTCCCCGAAGCCTGACCCTCACCCGTCCCCTAATCCTAACCCGTACGCTAACACTAACCCGCGCCCTCACACGCACGCTCCCCCTAAAGCGTTGCCGTACCTTAACCTGTACCCTAAACCGTCCCCATCCCCTAACCCTAACCCTAGCCCGAACCCTAACCCTAACATTTCTCCGAAGCCTGACCCTCACCCGTCCCCTAATCCTAACCCGTACGCTAACACTAACCCACGCCCTCACACGCACGCTCCCCCTAAAGCGTTGCTGTACCCTCACCTGGACCCTAACCCGTCCCCGTCCCCTAACCCTAACCCTAGCCCGAACCCTAACCCTAACCCTTCCCCGAAGCCTGACCCTCACCCGTCCCCTAATCCTAACCCGTACGCTAACACTAACCCGCGCCCTCACACGCACGCTCCCCCTGAAGCGTTGCCGTACCCTCACCAGGACCCTAACCCGTCCCCGTCCCCTAACCCTAACCCTAGCCCGAACCCTAACCCTAACACTTCCCCGAAGCCTGACCCTCACCCGTCCCCTAATCCTAACCCGTACGCAAACACTAACCCGCGCCCTCACACGCACGCTCCCCCTAAAGCGTTGCCGTACCCTCACCTGGACCCTAAACCGTCCCCATCCCCTAACCCTAACCCTAGCCCGAACCCTAACCCTAACCCTTCCCCGAAGCGTGACCCTCACCCGTCCCCTAATCCTAACCCGTACGCTAACACTACCCCGCGCCCTCACACGCACGCTCCCCCTAAAGCGTTGCCATACCCTCACCTGAACCCTAAACCGTCCCCGTCCCCTAACCCTAACCCTAGCCCGAACCCTAACCCTAACCCTTCCCCGAAGCCTGACCCTCACCCGTCCCCTAATCCTAACCCGTACGCTAACACTAACCCGCGCCCTCACACGCACACTCCCCCTAAAGCGTTGCCGTACCCTCACCTGGACCCTAAACCGTCCCCGTCCCCTAACCCTAACCCTAGCCCGAACGCTAACCCTAACCCTTCCCCGAAGCCTGATCCTCACCCGTCCCCTAATCCTAACCCGTACGCTAACACTAACCCGCGCCCTCACACGCACGCTCCCCCTAAAGCGTTGCCGTACCCTCACCTGGACCCTAAACCGTCCCCGTCCCCTAAACCTAACCCTAGCCCGAACCCTAACCCTAACCCTAACCCGCGCCCTCACACGCACGGTCCCCCTAAAGCGTTGCCGTACCCTCACCTAGACCCTAAACCGTCCCCGTCCCCTAACCGTAACCCTAGCCCCAACCCTAACCCTAACCCTTCCCCGAAGCCTGACCCTCACCCGTCCCCTAATCCTAACCCGTACGCTAACACTAACCCGCGCCCTCACACGCACGCTCCCCCTAAAGCGTTGCCGTACCCTCACCTGGACCCTAAACCGTCCCCGTCCCCTAACCCTAACCCTAGCCCGAACCCTAACCCTAACCCTTCCCCGAAGCCTGACCCTCACCCGTCCCCTAATCCTAACCCGTACGCTAACCCTAACGCGCGCCCTCACACGCACGCTCCCCCTAAAGCGTTCCGTACCCTCACCTGGACCCTAAACCGTCCCCGTCCCCTAACCGTAACCCTAGCCCGAACCCTAACCCTAATCCTTCCCCGAAGCCTGACCCTCACCCGTCCCCTAATCCTAACCCGTACGCTAAAACTAACCCGCGCCCTCACACGCACGCTCCCCCTAAAGCGTTGCCGTACCCTCACCTGGACCCTAAACCGTCCCCGTCCCCTAACCCTAACCCTAGCCCGAACCCTAACCCTAACCCTTCCCCGAAGCCTGACCCTCACCCGTCCCCTAATCCTAACCCGTACGCTAACACTAACCCACGCCCTCACACGCACGCTCCCCCTAAAGCGTTGCCGTACCCTCACCTGGACCCTAAACCGTCCCCGTCCCCTAACCCTAACCCTAGCCCGAACCCTAACCCTAATCCTTCCCCGAAGCCTGACCCTCACCCGTCCCCTAATACTAACCCGTACGCTAACCCTAACGCGCCCCCTCACACGCACCCTCCCCCTAAAGCGTTGCTGTACCCTCACCTGGACCCTAAACCGTCCCCGTCCCCTAACCCTAACCCTAGCCCGAACCCTAACCCTAACACTTCCCCGAAGCCTGACCCTCACCCGTCCCCTAATCCTAACCCGTACGCTAACACTAACCCGCGCCCTCACATGGACGCTCCCCCTAAAGTATTGCCGTACCCTCACCTGGACCCTAAACCGTCCCCGTCCCCTAACGCTAACCCTAGACCGGACCCTAACCCTAAACCTTCCCCGAAGCCTGACCCTCACCCGTCCCCTAATCCTAACCCGTACGCTAACACTAAACCGCGCCCTCACACGCACGCTCCCCCTAAAGCGTTGCCGTACCCTCACCTGGACCCTAAACCGTCCCCGTCCCCTAACGCTAACCCTAGCCCGAACACTAACCCTAACCCTTCCCCGAAGCCTGACCCTCACCCGTCCCCTAATCCTAACCCGTACGCTAACACTAACCCGCGCCCTCACACGCACGCTCCCCCTAAAGCGTTGCTGTACCCTCACCTGGACCCTAAACCGTCCCCGTCCCGTAACCCTAACCCTAGCCCGAACCATAACCCTAACCCTTCCCCAAAGCCTGACCCTAACAAGTCCCCTATTCCTAACCCGCACTCTAACACTAACCCGCGCCCTCACACGCACGCTCCCACTAAAGCGTTGCCGTACCCTCACCTGGACCCTAAACCGTCCCCGTCCCCTAACCCTAACCCTAGACCGAACCCTAACCCTAACCCTTCCCCGAAGCCTGACCGTCACCCGTCCCCTAATCCTAACCCGTACGCTAACACTAACCCACGCTCTCCTACGCACGCTCCCCCTAAAGCGTTGCCGTAACCTCACCTGGACCCTAAACCGTCCCCGTCCCCTAACCCTAACCCTAGCCCGAACCCTAACCCTAACCCTTCCCCGAAGCCTGACCCTCACCCGTCCCCTAATCCTAACCCGTACGCTAACACTAACCCGCGCCCTCACACGCACGCTCCCCCTAAAGCGTTGCCGTACCCTCACCTGGACCCTAAACCGTTCCGGTCCCCTAACCCTAATCCTAGCCCGAACCCTAACCCTAACCCTTCCCAGAAGCCTGACCCTCACCCGTCCCCTAATCCTAACCCGTACGCTAACACTAACCCGCACGCTCACTCGCACGCTCCCCCTAAAGCGTTGCCGTACCCTCACCTGGACCCTAAACCGTCCCCGTCCCCTAACCCTAACCCTAGCCCGAACCCTAACCCTAACCCTTCCCCGAAGCCTGACCCTCACCCGTCCCCTAATCCTAACCCGTACGCTAACACTAGCCCGCGCCCTCACACGCACGCTCCCCCTAAACCGTTGCCGTACCCTCACCTGGACCCTAAACCTTCCCCATCCCCTAACCCTAACCCTAGCCCGAACCCTAACCCTAACCCTTCCCCGAAGCCTGGGCCTCACCCGTCCCCTAATCCTAACCCGTACGCTAACACTAACCCGCGCCCTCACACGCACACTCCCCCTAAAGCGTTGCCGTACCCTCACCTGGACCCTAAACCGTCCCCGTCCCCTAACCCTAACCCTAGCCCGAACCCTAACCCTAACCCTTCCCCGAAGCCTGACCCTCACCCGTCCCCTAATCCTAACCCGCACGCTAACACTAACGCGCGCCCTCACACGCACGCTCCCCCTAAAGCGTTGCCGTACCCTCACCTGGACCCTAAACCGTCCCCGTCCCCTAACCCTAACCCTAGCCCGAACCCTAACCCTAACCCTTCCCCGAAGCCTGACCCTCACCCGTCCCCTAATCCTAACCCGTACGCTAACACTAACCCGCGCCCTCACCCGCACGCTCCCCCTAAAGCGTTGCCGTACACTCACCTGGACCCTAAACCGTCCCCGTCCCCTAACCCTAACCCTAGCCCGAACCCTAACCCTAACCCTTCCCCGAAGCCTGACCCTCACCCGTCCCCTAATCCTAACCCGCACGCTAACACTAACCCGCGCCCTCACACGCACGCTCCCCCTAAAGCGTTGCCGTACCCTCACCTGGACCCTAAACCGTCCCCGTCCCCTAACCCTAAGCCTAGCCCGAACCCTAACCCTAACCCTTCCCCGAAGCCTGACGCTCACCCATCCCCTAATACTAACCCGTACGCTAACACTAACCCACGCCCTCACACGCACGCTCCCCCTAAAGCGTTGCCGTACACTCACCTGGACCCTAAACCGTCCCCGTCCCCTAACCCTAACCCTAGCCCGAACCCAAACCCTAATCCTTCCCCGAAGCCTGACCCTCACCCGTCCCCTAATCCTAACCCGTACGCTAACACTAACCGGCGCCCTCACACGCACGCTCTCCCTACAGCGTTGCCGTACCCTCACCTGGACCCTAAACCGTCCCCGTCCCCTAACCCTAACCCTAGCCCGAACCCTAACCCTAACCCTTCCCCGAAGCCTGACCCTCACCCGTCCCCTAATCCTAACCCGTACGCTAACACTAACCTGCGCCCTCACACGCACGCTCCCCCTAAAGCGTTGCCATACCCTCACCTGGACCCTAAACCGTCCCCGTCCCCAAACCCTAACCCTAGCCCGATCCCTAAGCCTAACCCTTCCCCGAAGCCTGACCCTCACCCGTCCCCTAATCCTAACCCGTACGCTAACACTAACCCGCGCCCTCACACGCACGCTCCCCCTAAAGCGTTGCCGTACCCTCACCTGGACCCTAAACCGTCCCCGTCCCCTAACCGTAACCCTAGCCCGAACCCTAACCCTAAACCTTCCCCGAAGCCTGACCCTCACCCGTCCCCTAATCCTAACCCGTACGCTAACACTAACCCGCGCCCTCACACGCACGCTCCCCCTAAAGCGTTTCCGTACCCTCACCTGGACCCTAAACCGTCCCCGTCCCCTAACCCTAACCCTAGCCCGAACCCTAACCCTAACACTTCCCCGAAGCCTGACCCTCACCCGTCCCCTAATCCTAACCCGTACGCTAACACTAACCCGCGCCCTCACATGGACGCTCCCCCTAAAGTATTGCCGTACCCTCACCTGGACCCTAAACCGTCCCCGTCCCCTAACGCTAACCCTAGACCGGACCCTAACCCTAAACCTTCCCCGAAGCCTGACCCTCACCCGTCCCCTAATCCTAACCCGTACGCTAACACTAAACCGCGCCCTCACACGCACGCTCCCCCTAAAGCGTTGCCGTACCCTCACCTGGACCCTAAACCGTCCCCGTCCCCTAACGCTAACCCTAGCCCGAACACTAACCCTAACCCTTCCCCGAAGCCTGACCCTCACCCGTCCCCTAATCCTAACCCGTACGCTAACACTAACCCGCGCCCTCACACGCACGCTCCCCCTAAAGCGTTGCTGTACCCTCACCTGGACCCTAAACCGTCCCCGTCCCGTAACCCTAACCCTAGCCCGAACCCTAACCCTAACCCTTCCCCAAAGCCTGACCCTAACAAGTCCCCTATTCCTAACCCGCACTCTAACACTAACCCGCGCCCTCACACGCACGCTCCCACTAAAGCGTTGCCGTACCCTCACCTGGACCCTAAACCGTCCCCGTCCCCTAACCCTAACCCTAGACCGAACCCTAACCCTAACCCTTCCCCGAAGCCTGACCGTCACCCGTCCCCTAATCCTAACCCGTACGCTAACACTAACCCACGCTCTCATACGCACGCTCCCCCTAAAGCGTTGCCGTAACCTCACCTGGACCCTAAACCGTCCCCGTCCCCTAACCCTAACCCTAGCCCGAACCCTAACCCTAACCCTTCCCCGAAGCCTGACCCTCACCCGTCCCCTAATCCTAACCCGTACGCTAACACTAACCCGCGCCCTCACACGCACGCTCCCCCTAAAGCGTTGCCGTACCCTCACCTGGACCCTAAACCGTTCCGGTCCCCTAACCCTAATCCTAGCCCGAACCCTAACCCTAACCCTTCCCAGAAGCCTGACCCTCACCCGTCCCCTAATCCTAACCCGTACGCTAACACTAACCCGCACGCTCACTCGCACGCTCCCCCTAAAGCGTTGCCGTACCCTCACCTGGACCCTAAACCGTCCCCGTCCCCTAACCCTAACCCTAGCCCGAACCCTAACCCTAACCCTTCCCCGAAGCCTGACCCTCACCCGTCCCCTAATCCTAACCCGTACGCTAACACTAGCCCGCGCCCTCACACGCACGCTCCCCCTAAACCGTTGCCGTACCCTCACCTGGACCCTAAACCTTCCCCATCCCCTAACCCTAACCCTAGCCCGAACCCTAACCCTAACCCTTCCCCGAAGCCTGGGCCTCACCCGTCCCCTAATCCTAACCCGTACGCTAACACTAACCCGCGCCCTCACACGCACGCTCCCCCTAAAGCGTTGCCGTACCCTCACCTGGACCCTAAACCGTCCCCGTCCCCTAACCCTAACCCTAGCCCGAACCCTAACCCTAACCCTTCCCCGAAGCCTGACCCTCACCCGTCCCCTAATCCTAACCCGCACGCTAACACTAACGCGCGCCCTCACACGCACGCTCCCCCTAAAGCGTTGCCGTACCCTCACCTGGACCCTAAACCGTCCCCGTCCCCTAACCCTAACCCTAGCCCGAACCCTAACCCTAACCCTTCCCCGAAGCCTGACCCTCACCCGTCCCCTAATACTAACCCGTACGCTAACACTAACCCGCGCCCTCACCCGCACGCTCCCCCTAAAGCGTTGCCGTACACTCACCTGGACCCTAAACCGTCCCCGTCCCCTAACCCTAACCCTAGCCCGAACCCTAACCCTAACCCTTCCCCGAAGCCTGACCCTCACCCGTCCCCTAATCCTAACCCGCACGCTAACACTAACCCGCGCCCTCACACGCACGCTCCCCCTAAAGCGTTGCCGTACCCTCACCTGGACCCTAAACCGTCCCCGTCCCCTAACCCTAAGCCTAGCCCGAACCCTAACCCTAACCCTTCCCCGAAGCCTGACGCTCACACATCCCCTAATACTAACCCGTACGCTAACACTAACCCACGCCCTCACACGCACGCTCCCCCTAAAGCGTTGCCGTACCCTCACCTGGACCCTAAACCGTCCCCGTCCCCTAACCCTAACCCTAGCCCGAACCCAAACCCTAATCCTTCCCCGAAGCCTGACCCTCACCCGTCCCCTAATCCTAACCCGTACGCTAACACTAACCGGCGCCCTCACACGCACGCTCTCCCTACAGCGTTGCCGTACCCTCACCTGGACCCTAAACCGTCCCCGTCCCCTAACCCTAACCCTAGCCCGAACCCTAACCCTAACCCTTCCCCGAAGCCTGACCCTCACCCGTCCCCTAATCCTAACCCGTACGCTAACACTAACCTGCGCCCTCACACGCACGCTCCCCCTAAAGCGTTGCCATACCCTCACCTGGACCCTAAACCGTCCCCGTCCCCAAACCCTAACCCTAGCCCGATACCTAACCCTAACCCTTCCCCGAAGCCTGACCCTCACCCGTCCCCTAATCCTAACCCGTACGCTAACACTAACCCGCGCCCTCACACGCATGCTCCCCCTAAAGCGTTGCCGTACCCTCACCTGGACCCTAAACCGTCCCCGTCCCCTAACCCTAACCCTAGCCCGAACCCTAACCCTAAACCTTCCCCGAAGCCTGACCCTCACCCGTCCCCTAATCCTAACCCGTACGCTAACACTAACCCGCGCCCTCACATGCACGCTCCCCCTAAAGCGTTTCCGTACCCTCACCTGGACCCTAAACCGTCCCCGTCCCCTAACCCTAACCCTAGCCCGAACCCTAACCCTAACACTTCCCCGAAGCCTGACCCTCACCCGTCCCCTAATCCTAACCCGTACGCTAACACTAACCCGCGCCCTCACACGCACGCTCCCCCTAAAGCGTTGCCGTACCCTCACCTGGACCCTAAACCGTCCCCTAACCCTAACCCTAACCCTAGCCGAACCCTAACCCAACCCTTCCCCGAAGCCTGACCCTCACCCGTCCCCTAATCCTAACCCGTACGCTAACACTAACCCGCGCCCTAACACGCACGCTCCCCCTAAAGCGTTGCCGTATCCTCACCTGGACCCTAAACCGTCCCCGTCCCCTAACCCTAACCCTAGCCCGAACCCTAACCCTAACCCTTCCCCGAAGCCTGACCCTCACCCGTCCCCTAATCCTAACCCGTACGCTAACACTAACCCGCGCCCTCACACGCACGCTCCCCCTAAAGCTTTGCCGTACCCTCACCTGGACCCTAAACCGTCCCCGTCCCCTAACCCTAACCCTAGCCCGAACCCTAACCCTAACCCTTCCCCGAAGCCTGACCCTCTCCCGTCCCCTAATCCTAACCCGTACGCTAACACTAACGCGCGCCCTCACACGCACGCTCCCCCTAAAGCGTTGCCGTACCCTCACCTGGACCCTAAACCGTCCCCGTCCCCTAACCCTAACCCTAGCCCGATCCCTAACCCTAACCCTTCCCCGAAGTCTGACCCTCACCCGTACCCTAATCCTAACCCGTACGCTAACACTAACCCACGCCCTCACACGCACGCTCCCCCTAAAGCGTTTCCGTACCCTCACCTGGACCCTAAACCGTCCCGGTCGCCTAACCCTAACCCTTGCCCGAACCCTAACCCTAACACTTCCCCGAAGCCTGACCCTCACCCGTCCCCTAATCCTAACCCGTACGCTAACACTAACCCGCGCCCTCACACGCACGCTCCCCCTAAAGCGTTGCCGTACCCTCACCTGGACCCTAAACCGTCCCCGTCCCCTAACCCTAACCCTAGCCCGATCCCTAACCCTAACCCTTCCCCGAAGCCTGACCCTCACCCGTCCCCTAATCCTAACCCGTACGCTAACACTAACCCACGCCCTCACACGCACGCTCCCCCTAAAGCGTTGCCGTACCCTCACCTGGACCCTAAACCGTCCCCGTCCCCTAACCCTAACCCTAGCCCGAACCCTAACCCTAACCCTTCCCCGAAGCCTGACCCTCACCCGTCCCCTAATCCTAAGCCGTACGCTAACACTAACCCGCGCCCTCACACGCACGCTCCCCCTAAAGCGTTGCCGTACCCTCACCTGGACCCTAAACCGTCCCCGTCCCCTAACCCTAACCCTAGCCCGATCCCTAACCCTAACCCTTCCCCGAAGCCTGACCCTCACCCGTCCCCTAATCCTAACCCGTACGCTAACACTAACCCGCGCCCTCACACGCACGCTCCCCCTAAAGCATTGCCGTACCCTCACCGGAACCCTAAACCGTCCCCGTGCCCTAAACCTAACCCTAGCCTGAACCCTAACCCTAACACTTCCCCGAAGCCTGACGCTCACCCGTCCCCTAATCCTAACCCGTACGCTAACACTAACCCACGCCCTCACACGCACGCTCCCCCTAAAGCGTTGCCGTACCCTCACCTGGACCCTAAACCGTCCCCGTCCCCTAACCCTAACCCTAGCCCTAACCCTAACCCTAATCCTTCCCCTAAGCCTGACCCTCACCCGTCCCCTAATCCTAACCCGTACGCTAACAATAACCCGCGCCCTCACACGCATGCTCACCCTAAAGCGTTGCCGTACCCTCACCTGGACCCTAAACCGTCCGCGTCCCCTAACCCTAACCCTAGCCCGAACCCTAACCCTAACCCTTCCCCGAAGCCTGACACTCACCCGTCCCCTAATCCTAACCCGTACGCTAACACTAACCCGCGCCCTCACACGCACGGTCCCCCTAAAGCGTTGCCGTACCCTCACCTAGACCCTAAACCGTCCCCGTCCCCTAACCCTAACCCTAGCCCCAACCCTAATCCTAACCCTTCCCCGAAGCCTGACCCTCACCCGTCCCCTAATCCTAACCCGCACGCTAACACTAACCCGCGCCCTCACACACACGCTCCACCTAAAGCGTTGCCATACCCTCACCTGGACCCTAAACCGTCCCCGTCCCCTAACCCTAAACCTAGCCCCAACCCTAACCCTAACCCTTCCCCGAAGCCTGACCCTCACCCGTCCCCTAATCCTAACCCGTACGCTAACACTAACCCACGCCCTCACACGCACGCTCCCCCTAAAGCGTTGCCGTACCCTCACCTGGACCCTAAACCGTCCCCGTCCCCTAACCCTAACCCTAGCCCGAACCCTAACCCTAACCCTTCCCCGAAGCCTGACCCTCACCCGTCCCCTAATCCTAACCCGTACGCTAACACTAACCCACGCCCTCACACGCACGCTCCCCCTAAAGCGTTGCCATACCCTCACCTGGACCCTAAACCGTCCCCGTCCCCTAACCCTAACCCTAGCCCGAACCCTAACCCTAACCCTTCCCCGAAGCCTGACCCTCACCCGTCCCCTAATCCTAACCCGTACGCTAACAGTAACCCGCGCCCTCACACGCACGCTCCCCCTAAAGCGTTGCCGTACCCTCACCTGGACCCTAAACCGTCCCCGTCCCCTAACCCTAACCCTAGCCCGAACCCTAAACCTAACCCTTCCCCGAAGCCTGACCCTCACCCGTCCCCTAATCCTAACCCGTACTCTAACACTAACCTACGCCCTCACACGCACGCTCCCCCTAAAGCGTTGCCGTTCCCTCACCTGGACCCTAAACCGTCCCCGTCCCCTAACCCTAACCCTAGCCCGAACCCTAACCCTAACCCTTCCCCGAAGCCTGACCCTCACCCGTCCCCTAATCCTAACCCGTACGCTAACACTAACCTGCGCCCTCACACGCACCCTCCCCCTAAAGCGTTGCCGTACCCTCACCTGGACCCTAAACCGTCCCCGTCCCCTAACTCTAACCCTAGCCCGAACCCTAACCCTTCCCCGAAGCCTGAACCTCACCCGTCCCCTAATCCTAACCCGTACGCTAACACTAACCCACGCCCTCACACGCACGCTCCCCCTAAAGCGTTGCCGTACCCTCACCTGGACCCTAAACCGTCCCCGTCCCCTAACCCTAACCCTAGCCCGAACCCTAACCCTAATCCTTCCCCGAAGCCTGACCCTCACCCGTCCCCTAATCCTAACCCGTACGCTAAATCTATCCCGCGCCCTCACAAGCACGCTCACCCTAAAGCGTTGCCGTACCCTCACCTGGACCCTAAACCGTCCCCGTCCCCTAACCCTAACCCTAGCCCGAACCCTAAACCTAACCCTTCCCCGAAGCCTGACACTCACCCGTCCCCTGATCCTAACCCGTTCGCTAACACTAACCCACGCCCTCACACGCACGCTCCCCCTAAAGCGTTGCCGTACCCTCACCTGGACCCTAAACCGTCCCAATCCCCTAACCCTAATCCTAGCCCGAACCCTAACCCTAACCCTTCCCCAAAGCCTGACCCTCACCCGTCCCCTAATCCTAACCCGTACACTAACACTAACCCGCGCCCTCACACGCACGCTCCCCCAAAAGCGTTGCCGTACCCTCACCTGGACCCTAAACCGTCCCCGTCCCCTAACCCTAACCCTAGCCCGAACCCTAACCCTAACCCTTCCCCGAAGGCTGACCCTCACCCGTCCCCTAATCCTAACCCGTACGCTAACACTAACCCGCGCCCTCACACGCACGCTCCACCTAAACCGTTGCCGTACCCTCACCTGGACCCTAAACCATCCCCGTCCCCTAACCCTAACCCTAGCCCGAACCCTAACCCTAACCCTTCCCCGAAGCCTGACCCTCACCCGTCCCCTAATCCTAACCCGTACGCTAACACTAACCCGCGCCCTCACACGCACGCTCCCCCTAAAGCGTTGCCGTACCCTCACCTGGACCCTAAACCGTCCCCGTCCTCTAACCCTAACCCTAGCCCGAACCCTAACCCTAACTCTTCCCCGAAGGCTGACCCTCACCCGTCCCCTAATCCTAACCCGTACGCTAACACTAACCCGCGCCCTCACACGCACGCTCCCCCTAAAGCGTTTCCGTACCCTCACCTGGACCCTAAACCTTCCCGGTCGCCTAACCCTAACCCTTGCCCGAACCCTAACCCTAACACTTCCCCGAAGCCTGACCCTCACCCGTCCCCTAATCCTAACCCGTACGCTAACACTAACCCGCGCCCTCACACGCACGCTCCCCCTAAAGCGTTGCCGTACCCTCACCTGGACCCTAAACCGTCCCCGTCCCCTAACCCTAACCCTAGCCCGATCCCTAACCCTAACCCTTCCCCGAAGCCTGACCCTCACCCGTCCCCTAATCCTAACCCGTACGCTAACACTAACCCACGCCCTCACACGCACGCTCCCCCTAAAGCGTTGCCGTACCCTCACCTGGACCCTAAACCGTCCCCGTCCCCTAACCCTAACCCTAGCCCGAACCCTAACCCTAACCCTTCCCCGGAGCCTGACCCTCACCCGTCCCCTAATCCTAAGCCGTACGCTAACACTAACCCGCGCCCTCACACGCACGCTCCCCCTAAAGCGTTGCCGTACCCTCACCTGGACCCTAAACCGTCCCCGTCCCCTAACCCTAACCCTAGCCCGATCCCTAACCCTAACCCTTCCCCGAACCCTGACCCTCACCCGTCCCCTAATCCTAACCCGTACGCTAACACTAACCCGCGCCCTCACACGCACGCTCCCCCTAAAGCATTGCCGTACCCTCACCGGAACCCTAAACCGTCCCCGTGCCCTAAACCTAACCCTAGCCTGAACCCTAACCCTAACACTTCCCCGAAGCCTGACGCTCACCCGTCCCCTAATCCTAACCCGTACGCTAACACTAACCCACGCCCTCACACGCACGCTCCCCCTAAAGCGTTGCCGTACCCTCACCTGGACCCTAAACCGTCCCCGTCCCCTAACCCTAACCCTAGCCCGAACCCTAACCCTAATCCTTCCCCTAAGCCTGACCCTCACCCGTCCCCTAATCCTAACCCGTACGCTAACACTAACCCGCGCCCTCACACGCATGCTCACCCTAAAGCGTTGCCGTACCCTCACCTGGACCCTAAACCGTCCGCGTCCCCTAACCCTAACCCTAGCCCGAACCCTAACCCTAACCCTTCCCCGAAGCCTGACACTCACCCGTCCCCTAATCCTAACCCGTACGCTAACACTAACCCGCGCCCTCACACGCACGGTCCCCCTAAAGCGTTGCCGTACCCTCACCTAGACCCTAAACCGTCCCCGTCCCCTAACCCTAACCCTAGCCCCAACCCTAATCCTAACCCTTCCCCGAAGCCTGACCCTCACCCGTCCCCTAATCCTAACCCGCACGCTAACACTAACCCACGCCCTCACACACACGCTCCACCTAAAGCGTTGCCATACCCTCACCTGGACCCTAAACCGTCCCCGTCCCCTAACCCTAACCCTAGCCCCAACCCTAACCCTAACCCTTCCCCGAAGCCTGACCCTCACCCGTCCCCTAATCCTAACCCGTACGCTAACACTAACCCACGCCCTCACACGCACGCTCCCCCTAAAGCGTTGCCGTACCCTCACCTGGACCCTAAACCGTCCCCGTCCCCTAACCCTAACCCTAGCCCGAACCCTAACCCTAACCCTTCCCCGAAGCCTGACCCTCACCCGTCCCCTAATCCTAACCCGTACGCTAACACTAACCCACGCCCTCACACGCACGCTCCCCCTAAAGCGTTGCCATACCCTCACCTGGACCCTAAACCGTCCCCGTCCCCTAACCCTAACCCTAGCCCGAACCCTAACCCTAACCCTTCCCCGAAGCCTGACCCTCACCCGTCCCCTAATCCTAACCCGTACGCTAACAGTAACCCGCGCCCTCACACGCACGCTCCCCCTAAAGCGTTGCCGTACCCTCACCTGGACCCTAAACCGTCCCCGTCCCCTAACCCTAACCCTAGCCCGAACCCTAAACCTAACCCTTCCCCGAAGCCTGACCCTCACCCGTCCCCTAATCCTAACCCGTACTCTAACACTAACCTACGCCCTCACACGCACGCTCCCCCTAAAGCGTTGCCGTTCCCTCACCTGGACCCTAAACCGTCCCCGTCCCCTAACCCTAACCCTAGCCCGAACCCTAACCCTAACCCTTCCCCGAAGCCTGACCCTCACCCGTCCCCTAATCCTAACCCGTACGCTAACACTAACCTGCGCCCTCACACGCACCCTCCCCCTAAAGCGTTGCCGTACCCTCACCTGGACCCTAAACCGTCCCCGTCCCCTAACTCTAACCCTAGCCCGAACCCTAACCCTTCCCCGAAGCCTGAACCTCACCCGTCCCCTAATCCTAACCCGTACGCTAACACTAACCCACGCCCTCACACGCACGCTCCCCCTAAAGCGTTGCCGTACCCTCACCTGGACCCTAAACCGTCCCCGTCCCCTAACCCTAACCCTAGCCCGAACCCTAACCCTAATCCTTCCCCGAAGCCTGACCCTCACCCGTCCCCTAATCCTAACCCGTACGCTAAATCTATCCCGCGCCCTCACAAGCACGCTCACCCTAAAGCGTTGCCGTACCCTCACCTGGACCCTAAACCGTCCCCGTCCCCTAACCCTAACCCTAGCCCGAACCCTAAACCTAACCCTTCCCCGAAGCCTGACACTCACCCGTCCCCTGATCCTAACCCGTTCGCTAACACTAACCCACGCCCTCACACGCACGCTCCCCCTAAAGCGTTGCCGTACCCTCACCTGGACCCTAAACCGTCCCAATCCCCTAACCCTAATCCTAGCCCGAACCCTAACCCTAACCCTTCCCCAAAGCCTGACCCTCACCCGTCCCCTAATCCTAACCCGTACACTAACACTAACCCGCGCCCTCACACGCACGCTCCCCCAAAAGCGTTGCCGTACCCTCACCTGGACCCTAAACCGTCCCCGTCCCCTAACCCTAACCCTAGCCCGAACCCTAACCCTAACCCTTCCCCGAAGGCTGACCCTCACCCGTCCCCTAATCCTAACCCGTACGCTAACACTAACCCGCGCCCTCACACGCACGCTCCACCTAAACCGTTGCCGTACCCTCACCTGGACCCTAAACCATCCCCGTCCCCTAACCCTAACCCTAGCCCGAACCCTAACCCTAACCCTTCCCCGAAGCCTGACCCTCACCCGTCCCCTAATCCTAACCCGTACGCTAACACTAACCCGCGCCCTCACACGCACGCTCCCCCTAAAGCGTTGCCGTACCCTCACCTGGACCCTAAACCGTCCCCGTCCTCTAACCCTAACCCTAGCCCGAACCCTAACCCTAACTCTTCCCCGAAGGCTGACCCTCACCCGTCCCCTAATCCTAACCCGTACGCTAACACTAACCCGCGCCCTCACACGCACGCTCCCCCTTAAGCATTGCCGTACCCTCACCTGGACCCTAAACCGTCCCCGTCCCCTAACCCTAACCCTAGACCGAACCCTAACCCTAACCCTTCCCCGAAGCCTGACCCTCACCCGTCCCCAAATCCTAACCCGTACGCTAACACTAACCCGCGCCCTCACACCCACGCTCCCCCTAAAGCGTTGCCGTACCCTCACCTGGACCCTAAACCGTCCCCGTCCCCTAACCCTAACCCTAGCCCGAACCCTAACCCTAACCCTTCCCCGAAGCCTGACCCTCACCCGTCCCCTAATCCTAACCCGTACGCTAACACTAACCCGCCCCCTCACACGCACGCTCCCCCTAAAGCGTTGCCGTACCCTCACCTGGACCCTAAACCGTCACCGTCCCCTAAACCTAGCCCGAACCCTAACCCTAACCCTTCCCCGAAGCCTGACCCTCACCCGTCCCCTAATCCTAACCCGTACGCTAACACTAACCCACGCCCTCACACGCACGCTCCCCCTAAAGCGTTGCCGTAACCTCACCTGGACCCTAAACCGTCCCAGTCCCCTAACCCTAACCCTAGCCCGAACCCTAACCCTAACCCTTCCCCGAAGCCTGACCATCACCCGTCCCCTAATCCTAAGCCTTACGCTAACACTAACCCGCGCCCTCACACGCACGCTCCCCCTAAAGCGTTGCCGTACCCTCACCTGGACCCTAAACCGTCCCCGTCCCCTAACCCTAACCCTAGCCCGAACCCTAACCCTAACCCTTCCCCGAAGCCTGACCCTCACCCGTCCCCTAATCCTAACCCGTACGCTAACACTAACCCGCGCCCTCACACGCACGCTCCCCCTAAACCGTTGCCGTACCCTCACCTGGACCCTAAACCGTCCCCGTCCCCTAACCCTAACCCTAGGCCGAACCCTAACACTAAACCTTCCCCGAAGCCTGACCCTCACCCGTCCCCTAATCCTAACCCGTACGCTAACACTAACCCGCGCCCTCACATGCACGCTCCCCCTATAGCGTTGCCGTACCCTCACCTGGACCCTAAACCGTCCCCGTCCCCTAACCCTAACCCTAGCCCGAACCCTAACCCTAACCCTTCCCCGAAGCCTGACCCTCACCCGTCCCCTAATCCTAACCCGTACGCTAACACTAACCCGCGCCCTCACACGCACGCTCCCCCTAAAGCGTTGCCGTACCCTCACCTGGACCCTAAACCGTCCCCGTCCCCTAACCCTAACCCTAGCCCGAACCCTAACCCTAACCCTTCCCCGAAGCCTGACCCTCACACGTCCCCTAATCCTAACCCGTACGCTAACACTAACCCACGCCCTCACACGCACGCTCCCCCTAAAGCGTTGCCGTACCCTCACCTGGACCCTAAACCGACCCCGTCCCCTAACCCTAACCCTAGCCCGAACCCTAACCCTAACCCTTCCCCGAAGCCTGACCCTCACCCGTCCCCTAATCCTAACCCGTACGCTAACACTAACCCGCCCACTCACACGCACGCTCCCCCTAAAGCGTTGCCGTACCCTCACCTGGACCCTAAACCGTCACCGTCCCCTAACCCTAGCCCGAACCCTAACCCTAACCCTTCCCCGAAACCTGACCCTCACCCGTCCCCTAATCCTAACCCGTACGCTAACACTAACCCACGCCCTCACACGCACGCTCCCCCTAAAGCGTTGCCGTACCCTCACCTGGACCCTAAACCGTCCCCGTCCCCTAACCCTAACCCTAGCCCGAACCCTAACCCTAACCCTTCCCCGAAGCCTGACCTTCACCCGTCCCCTAATCCTAAGCCGTACGCTAACACTAACCCGCGCCCTCACACGCACGCTCCCCCTAAAGCGTTGCCGTACCCTCACCTGGAACCTAAACCGTCCCCGTCCCCTAACCCTAACCCTAGCCCGAACCCTAACCCTAACCCTTCCCCGAAGCCTGACCCTCACCCGTCCCCTAATCCTAACCCGTACGCTAACACTAACCCGCGCCCTCACAGGCACGCTCCCCCTAAACCGTTGCCGTACCCTCACCTGGACCCTAAACCGTCCCCGTCCCCTAACCCTAACCCTAGCCCGAACCCTAACCCTAAACCTTCCCCGAAGCCTGACCCTCACCCGTCCCCTAATCCTAACCCGTACGCTAACACTAACCCGCGCCCTCACATGCACGCTCCCCCTATAGCGTTGCCGTACGCTCACCTGGACCCTAAACCGTCCCCGTCCCCTAACCCTAACCCTAGCCCGAACCCTAACCCTAACCCTTCCCCGAAGCCTGACCCTCACCCGTCCCCTAATCCTAACCAGTACGCTAACACTAACCCGCGCCCTCACACGCTCGCTACCCCTAAAGCGTTGCCGTACCCTCACCTGGACCCTAAACCGTCCCCGTCCCCTAACCCTAACCCTAGCCCGAACCCTAACCCTAACCCTTCCCCGAAGCCTGACCCTCACCCGTCCCTAATCCTAACCCGTACGCTAACACTAACCCGCGCCCTCACACGCACGCTCCCCCTAAAGCGTTGCCGTACCCTCAGCTGGACCCTAAACCGACCCCGTCCCCTAACCCTAACCCTAGCCCGAACCCTAACCCTAACCCTTCCCCGAAGCCTGACCCTCACCCGTCCCCTAATCCTAACCCGTACGCTAACACTAAACCACGCCCTCACACGCACGCTCGCCCTAAAGCGTTGCCGTACCCTCACCTGGACCCTAAACCGACCCCGTCCCCTAACCCTAACCCTAGCCCAAACCCTAACCCTAACCCTTCCCTGAAGCCTGACCCTCACCCGTCCCCTAATCCTAACCCGTACGCTAACACTAACCCACGCCCTCACACGCACGCTCCCCCTAAAGCGTTGCCGTACCCTCACCTGGACCCTAAACCGTCCCCGTCCCCTAACCCTAACCCTAGCCCGAACCCTAACCCTAACCCTTCCCCGAAGCCTGACCCTCACACGTCCCCTAATCCTAACCAGTACGCTAACACTAACCCGCGCCCTCACACGCACGCTCCCCCTATAGCGTTGCCGTACCCTCACCTGGACCCTAAACCCTCCCCATCCCCTAACCCTAACCCTAGCCCGAACCCTAACCCTAACCCTTCGCCGAAGCCTGACACTCACCCGTCCCCTAATCCTAACCCGTACGCTAACACTAACCCGCGCCCTCACACGCACGCTCACCCTAAAGCGTTGCCGTACCCTCACCTGGACCCTAAACCGTCCCCGTCACCTAACCCTAACCCTAGCCCGAACCCTAACCCTAACCCTTCCCCGAAGCCTGACACTCACCCGTCCCCTAATCCTAACCCGTACGCTAACACTAACCCGCGCCCTCACACGCACGCTCCCCCTAAAGCATTGCCGTACCCTCACCTGGTCCCTAAACCGTCCCCGTCCCCTAACCCTAACCCTAGCCCGAACCCTAACCCTAACCCTTCCCCGAAGCCTGACCCTCACCCGTCCCCAAATCCTAACCCGTACGCTAACACTAACACCCGCCCTCACACGCATGCTCCCCCTAAAGCGTTGCCGTACCCTCACCTGGACCCTAAACCGTCCCCGTCCCCTAACCCTAACCCTAGCCCGAACCCTAACCCTAACCCTTCCCCAAAGCCTGACCCTCACCCGTCCCCTAATCCTAAACCGTACGCTAACACTAACCCGCGCCCTCACACGCACGCTCACCCTAAAGCGTTGCCGTACCCTCACCTGGACCCTAAACCGTCCCCGTCCCCTAACCCTAACCCTAGCCCGAACCCTAACCCTAACCCTTCCCCGAAGCCTGAGCCTCACCCGTCCCCTAATCCTAACCCGTACGCTAACACTAACCCGCGCCCTCACACGCACGCTCCCCCTACAGCGTTGCCGTACCCTCACCTGGACCCTAAACCGTCCCCGTCCCCTAACCCTAACCCTAGCCCGAACCCTAACCCTAACCCTTCCCCGAAGCCTGACCCTCACCCGTTCCCTAATCCTAACCCGTACGCTAACACTAACCCGCGCCCTCACACGCACACTCCCCCTAAAGCGTTGCCGTACCCTCACCTGGACCCTAAACCGTCCCCGTCACCTAACCCTAACCCTAGCCCGAACCCTAACCCTAAACCTTCCCCGAAGCCTGACCCTCACCCGTCCCCTAATCCTAACCCGTACGCTAACACTAACCCGCGCCCTCACACGCACGCTCCCCCTAAAGCGTTGCCGTACCCTCACCTGGACCCTAAACCGTCCCCGTCCCCTAACCCAAACCCTAGCCCGAACCCTAACCCTAACCCTTCCCCGAAGCCTGACCCTCACCCGTCCCCTAATCCTAACCCGTACGCTAACACTAACCCGCACCCTCACACGCACGCTCCCCCTAAAGCGTTGCCGTACCCTCACCTGGACCCTAAACCGTCCCCGTCCCCTAACCCTAACCCTAGCCCGAACCCTAACCCTTCCCCAAAGCCTGACCCTCACCCGTCCCCTAATCCTACCCCGTACGCTAAAACTAACCCGCGCCCTCACACGCACACTCCCCCTAAAGCGTTGCCGTACCCTCACCTGGACCCTAAACCGTCCCCATCCCCTAACCCTAACCCTAGCCCGAACCCTAACCCTAACCCTTCCCCGAAGCCTGACCCTCACCCGTCCCCTAATCCTAACCCGTACGCTAACACTAACCCGCGCCCTCACACGCACGCTCCCCCTAAAGCGTTGCCGTACCCTCACCTGGACCCTAAACCGTCCCCGTCCCCTAACCCTAACCCTAGCCCGAACCCTAACCCTAACCCTTCCCCGAAGCCTGACCCTCACCCGTCCCCTAATCCTAACCCGTACGCTAACACTAACCCGCGCCCTCACACGCACGCTCCCCCTAAACCGTTGCCATACCCTCACCTGGACCCTAAACCGTCCCCGTCCCCTAACCCTAACCCTAGCCCGAACCCTAACCCTAACCCTTCCCCGAAGCCTGACCCGCACCCGTCCCCTAATCCTAACCCGTACGCTAACACTAACCCGCGCCCTCACACGCACGCTCCCCCTAAAGCGTTGCTGTACCCTCACCTGGACCCTAAACCGTCCCCGTCCCCTAACCCTAACCCTAGCCCGAACCCTAACCCTAACCCTTCCCCGAAGCCTGACCCTCACCCGTCCCCTAATCCTAACCCGTACGCTAACACTAACCCCCGCCCTCACACGCACGCTCCCCCTAAAGCGTTGCCGTACCCTCACCTGGACCCTAAACCGTCCCCGTCCCCTAACCCTAACCCTAGCCCGAACCCTAACCCTAACCCTTCCCCAAAGCCTGACCCTCACCCGTCCCCTAATCCTAACCCGTATGCTAACACTAACCCGTGCCCTCACACGCACACTCCCCCTAAAGCGTTGTCGTACCCTCACCTGGACCCTAAACCGTCCCCGTCCCCTAACCCTAACCCTAGCCCGAACCCTAACCCTAACCCTTCCCCGAAGCCTGAGCCTCACCCGTCCCCTAATCCTAACCCGTACGCTAACACTAACCCGCGCCCTCACACGCACGCTCCCCCTAAAGCGTTGCCGTACCATCACCTGGACCCTAAACCGTCCCCGTCCCCTAACCCTAACCCTAGCCCGAACCCTAACCCTAACCCTTCCCCGAAGCCTGACCCTCACCTGTGCCCTAATCCTAACCTGTACGCTAACACTAACCCGCGCCCTCACACGCACGCTCCCCCTAAAGCGTTGCCGTACCCTCACCTGTACCCTAAACCGTCCCCGTCCCCTAACCCTATCCCTAGCCCGAACCCTAACCCTAACCCTTCCCTGAAGCCTGAGCCTCACCCGTCCCCTAATCCTAACCCGTACGCTAATACTAACCCGCGCCCTCACACGCACGCTCCCCGTAAAGCGTTGCCGTACCCTCACCTGGACCCTAAACCGTCCCCTAACCCTAACCCTAGCCCGAACCCTAACCCTAACCCTTCCCCGAAGCCTGACCCTCACCCGTCCCCTAATCCTAACCCGTACGCTAACACTAACCCACGCCCTCACACGCACGCTCCCCCTAAAGCGTTGCCGTACCCTCACCTGGACCCTAAACCTTCCCCGTCCCCTAACCCTAACCCTAGCCCGAACCCTAACCCTAACCCTTCCCCGAAGCCTGACCCTCACCCGTCCCCTAATCCTAACCCGTACGCTAACACTAACCCGCGCCCTCACACGCACGCTCCCCCTAAAGCGTTGCCGTACCCTCACCTGGACCCTAAACCTTCCCCGTCCCCTAACCCTAACCCTAGCCCGAACCCTAACCCTAACCCTTCCCCGAAGCCTGACCCTCACCCGTCCCCTAATCCTAACCCGTACGCTAACACTAACCCGCGCCCTCACACGCACGCTCCCCCTAAAGCGTTGCCGTACCCTCACCTGGACGCTAAACCGTCCCCGTCCCCTAACCCTAACCCTAGCCCGAACCCTAACCCTAACCCTTCCCCGAAGCCTGACCCTCACCCGTCCCCTAATCCTAACCCGTACGCTAACACTAACCCGCGCCCTCACACGCACGCTTCCCCTAAAGGGTTGCCGTACCCTCACCTGGACCCTAAACCGTCCCCGTCCCCTAACCCTAACCCTAGCCCGAACCCTAACCCTAACCCTTCCCCGAAGCCTGACCCTCACCCGTCCCCTAATCCTAACCCGTACGCTAACACTAACCCGCGCCCTCACACGCACGCTCCCGCTGAAGCGTTGCCGTACCCTCACCTGAACCCTAAACCGTCCCCGTCCCCTAACCCTAACCCTAGCCCGAACCCTAACCCTAACCCTTCCCCGAAGCCTGACCCTCACCCGTCCCCTAATCCTAACCCGTACGCTAACACTAACCCACGCCCTCACACGAACGCTCCCCCTAAAGCGTTGCCGTACCCTCACCTGGACCCTAAACCGTCCCCGTCCCCTAACCCTAACCCTAGCCCGAACCCTAACCCTAACCCTTCCCCGAAGCCTGACCCTCACCCGTCCCCTAATCCTAACCCGTACGCTAACACTAACCCACGCCCTCACACGCACGCTCCCCCTAAAGCGTTGCCGTACCCTCACCTGGACCCTAAACCGTCCCCGTCCCCTAACCCTAACCCTAGCCCGAACCCTAACCCTAACCCTTCCCCGAAGCCTGACCCTCACCCGTCCCCTAATCCTAACCCGTACGCTAACACTAACCCGCGCCCTCACACCCACGCTCCCCCTAAAGCGTTGCCGTACCCTCACCTGAACCCTAAACCTTCCCCGTCCCCTAACCCTAACCCTAGCCCGAACCCTAACCCTAACCCTTCCCCGAAGCCTGACCCTCACCCGTCCCCTAATCCTAACCCGTACGCTAACAATAACCCGCGCCCTCACACGCACGCTCCCCCTAAAGCGTTGCCGTACCCTCACCTGGACCCTAAACCGTCCCCGTCCCCTAACCCTAACCCTAGCCCAAACCCTAACCCTAACCCTTCCCCGAAGCCTGACCCTCACCCGTCCCCTAATCCTAACCCGTACGCTAACACTAACCCGCGCCCTCACACGCACGCTCCCCCTAAAGCGTTGCCGTACCCTCACCTGGACCCTAAACCTTCCCCGTCCCCTAACCCTAACCCTAGCCCGAACCCTAACCCTTCCCCGAAGCCTGACCCTCACCCGTCCCCTAATCCTAACCCGTACGCTAACACTAACCCGCGCCCTCACACGCACGCTCCCCCTAAAGCGTTGCCGTACCCTCACCTGGACCCTAAACCGTCCCCGTCCCCTAACCCTAACCCTAGCCCGAACCCTAACCCTAACCCTTCCCCGAAGCCTGACCCTCACCCGTCCCCTAATCCTAACCCGTACGCTAACACTAACCCGCGCCCTCACACGCACGCTTCCCCTAAAGTGTTGCCGTACCCTCACCTGGACCCTAAACCGTCCCCGTCCCCTAACCCTAACCCTAGCCCGAACCCTAACCCTAACCCTTCCCCGAAGCCTGACCCTCACCCGTCCCCTAATCCTAACCCGTACGCTAACACTAACCCGCGCCCTCACACGCACGCTCCCGCTGAAGCGTTGCCGTACCCTCACCTGGACCCTAAACCGTCCCCGTCCCCTAACCCTAACCCTAGCCCGAACCCTAACCCTAACCCTTCCCCGAAGCCTGACCCTCACCCGTCCCTTAATCCTAACCCGTACGCTAACACTAACCCGCGCCCTCACACGCACGCTCCCCCTAAAGCGTTGCCGTACCCTCACCTGGACCCTAAACCGTCCCCGTCCCCTAACCCTAACCCTAGCCCGAACCCTAACACTAACCCTTCCCCGAAGCCTGACCCTCACCCGTCCCCTAATCCTAACCCGTACGCTAACACTAACCCAGGCCCTCACACGCACGCTCCCCCTAAAACGTTGCCGTACCCTCACCTGGACCCTAAACCGTCCCCGTGCCCTAACCCTAACCCTAGCCCGAACCCTAACCCTAACCCTTCCCCGAAGCCTGACCCTCACCCGTCCCCTAATCCTAACCCGTACGCTAACACTAACCAACGCCCTCACACGCACGCTCCCGCTGAAGCGTTGCCGTACCCTCACCTGGACCCTAAACCGTCCCCGTCCCCTAACCCTAACCCTAGCCCGAACCCTAACCCTAACCCTTCCCCGAAGCCTGACCCTCACCCGTCCCCTAATCCTAACCCGTACGCTAACACTAACCCGCGCCCTCACACGCACGCTCGCCCTAAAGCGTTGCCGTACCCTCACCTGGACCCTAAACCGTCCCCGTCCCCTAACCCTAACCCTAGCCCGAACCCTAACCCTAACCCTTCCCCGAAGCCTGACCCTCACCCGTCCCCTAATCCTAACCCGTACGCTAACACTAACCCGCGCCCTCACACGCACGCTCCCCCTAAAGCGTTGCCGTACCCTCACCTGGACCCTAAACCGTCCCCGTCCCCTAACCCTAACCCTAGCCCGAACCCTAACCCTAACCCTTCCCCGAAGCCTGACCCTCACCCGTCCCCTAATCCTAACCCGTACGCTAACACTAACCCGCGCCCTCACACGCACGCTCCCCCTAAAGTGTTGCCGTACCCTCACCTGGACCCTAAACCGTCCCCGTCCCCTAACCCTAACCCTTGCCCGAACCCTAACCCTAACCCTTCCCCGAAGCCTGACCCTCACCCGTCCCCTAATCCTAACCCGTACGCTAACACTAACCCGCGCCCTCACACGCACGCTCCCCCTAAAGAGTTGCCGTACCCTCACCTGGACCCTAAACCGTCCCCGTCCCCTAACCCTAACCCTAGCCCGAACCCTAACCCTAACCCTTCCCCGAAGCCTGACCCTCACCCGTCCCCTAATCCTAACCCGTACGCTAACACTAACCCGCGCCCTCACACGCACGCTCCCCCTAAAGCGTTGCCGTACCCTCACCTGGACCCTAAACCGTCCCCGTCCCCTAACCCTTACCCTAGCCCGAACCCTAACCCTAACCCTTCCCCGAAGCCTGACCCTCACCCGTCCCCTAATCCTAACCCGTACGCTAACACTAACCCGCGCCCTCACACGCACGCTCCCCCTAAAGCGTTGCTGTACCCTCACCTGGACCCTAAACCGTCCCCGTCCCGTAACCCTAACCCTAGCCCGAACCCTAACCCTAACCCTTCCCCGAAGCCTGACCCTAACACGTCCCCTAATCCTAACCCGCACTCTAACACTAACCCACGCCCTCACATGCATGCTCCCACTAAAGCGTTGCCGTACCCTCACCTGGACCCTAAACCGTCCCCGTCCCCTAACCCTAACCCTAGCCCGAACCCTAACCCTAACCCTTCCCCGAAGCCTGACCCTCACCCGTCCCCTAATCCTAACCCGTACGCTAACACTAACCCGCGCCCTCACATGCACGCTCCCCCTAAAGCGCTGCCGTAACCTCAGCTGGACCCTAAACCGTCCCCGTCACCTAACCCTAACCCTAGCCCGAACCCTAACCCTAACCCTTCCCCGAAGCCTGACCCTCACCCGTCCCCTAATCCTAACCCGTACGCTAACACTAACCCGCGCCCTCACACGCACGCTCCCCCCAAACCGTTGCCGTACCCTCACCTGGACCCTAAACCATCCCTGTCCACTAACCCTAACCCTAGCCCGAACCCTAACCCTAACCCTTCCCCGAAGCCTGACCCTCACCCGTCCCCTAATCCTAACCCGTACGCTAACACTAAACCCCGCCCTCACACGCACGCTCCCCCGAAAGCGTTGCTGTACCCTCACCTGGACCCTAAACCGTCCCCGTCCCCTAACCCTAACCCTAGCCCGAACCCTAACCCTAACCCTTCCCCGAAGCCTGACCCTCATCCGTCCCCTAATCCTAACCCGTACGCTAACACTAACCGGCGCCCTCACACCCACGCTCCCCCTAAAGCGTTGCCATACCCTCAACTGCACCCTAAACCGTCCCCGTCCCCTAACCCTAACCCTAGCCCGAACCCTAACCCTAACCCTTCCCCGAAGCCTGACCCTCATCCGTCCCCTAATCCTAACCCGTACGCTAACACTAACCCGCGCCCTCACACGCACGCTCCCCCTAAAGCGTTGCCGTACCCTCACCTGGACCCTAAACCGTCCCCGTCCCCTAACCCTAACCCTAGCCCGAACCCTAACCCTAACCCTTCCCCGAAGCCTGACCCTCACCCATCCCGTAATCCTAACCCGTACGCTAACACTAACCCACGCCCTCACACGCACGCTCCCCCTAAATCGTTGCCGTACCCTCACCTGGACCCTAAACCGTCCCCGTCCCCTAACCCTAACCCTAGCCCGAACCCTAACCCTAACCCTTCCCCGAAGCCTGACCCTCACCCGTCCCCTAATCCTAACCCGTACGCTAACACTAACCGGCGCCCTCACACCCACGCTCCCCCTAAAGCGTTGCCATACCCTCAACTGGACCCTAAACCGTCCCCGTCCCCTAACCCTAACCCTAGCCCGAACCCTAACCCTAACCCTTCCCCGAAGCCTGACCCTCACCCGTCCCCTAATCCTAACCCGTACGCTAACACTAACCCGCGCCCTCACATGCACGCTCCCCCTAAAGCGTTGCCGTACCCTCACCTGGACCCTAAACCGTCCCCGTCCACTAACCCTAACCCTAGCCCGAACCCTAACCCTAACCCTTCCCCGAAGCCTGACCCTCACCCGTCCCCTAATCCTAACCCGTACGCTAACACTAACGCGCGCCCTCACACGCACGCTCCCCCTAAAGCGTTGCCGTACCCTCACCTGAACCCTAAACCGTCCCCGTCCCCTAACCCTAACCCTAGCCCGAACCCTAACCCTAACCCTTCCCCGAAGCCTGACGCTCACCCGTCCCCTAATCCTAACCCGTACGCTAACACTAACTCACGCCCTCACACGCACGCTCCCCCTAAAGCGTTGCCGTACCCTCACCTGGACCCTAAACCGTCCCCGTTCTCTAACCCTAACCCTAGCCCGAACACTAACCCTAACGCTTCCCCGAAGCCTGACCCTCACCCGTCCCCTAATCCTAACCCGTACGCTAACACTAACCCACGCCCTCACACGCACGCTCCCCCTAAAGCGTTGCCGTACCCTCACCTGGACCCTAAACCGTCCCCGTCCCCTAACCCTAACCCTAGCCCGAACCCTAACCCTAACCCTTCCCCGAAGCCTGACCCTCACCCGTCCCCTAATCCTAACCCGTACGCTAACACTAACCCGCGCCCTCACACACACGCTCCCCCTAAAGCGTTGCCGTACCCTCACCTGGACCCTAAACCTTCCCCGTCGCCTAACCCTAACCCTTGCCCGAACCCTAACCCTAACACTTCCCCGAAGCCTGACCCTCACCCGTCCCCTAATCCTAACCCGTACGCTAACACTAACCCGCGCCCTCACACGCACGCTCCCCCTAAAGCGTTGCCGTACCCTCACCTGGACCCTAAACCGTCCCCGTCCCCTAACCCTAACCCTAGCCCGATCCCTAACCCTAACCCTTCCCCGAAGCCTGACCCTCACCCGTCCCCTAATCCTAACCCGTACGCTAACACTAACCCACGCCCTCACACGCACGCTCCCCCTAAAGCGTTGCCGTACCCTCACCTGGACCCTAAACCGTCCCCGTCCCCTAACCCTAACCCTAGCCCGAACCCTAACCCTAACCCTTCCCCGAAGCCTGACCCTCACCCGTCCCCTAATCCTAAGCCGTACGCTAACACTAACCCGCGCCCTCACACGCACGCTCCCCCTAAAGCGTTGCCGTACCCTCACCTGGACCCTAAACCGTCCCCGTCCCCTAACCCTAACCCTAGCCCGAACCCTAACCCTAACCCTTCCCCGAAGCCTGACCCTCACCCGTCCCCTAATCCTAACCCGTACGCTAACACTAACCCGCGCCCTCACACGCACGCTCGCCCTAAAGCGTTGCCGTACCCTCACCTGGACCCTAAACCGTCCCCGTCCCCTAACCCTAACCCTAGCCCGAACCCTAACCCTAACCCTTCCCCGAAGCCTACCCTCACCCGTCCCATAGTCCTAACCCGTACGCTAACACTAACCCGCGCCCTCAAACGCACGCTCCCCCTAAAGCGTTGCCGTACCCTCACCTGGACCCTAAACCGTCCCCGTCCCCTAACCCTAACCCTAGCCCGAACCCTAACCCTAACCCTTACCCGAAGCCTGACCCTCACCCGTCCCCTAATCCTAACCCGTACGCTAACACTAACCCGCACCCTCACACGCCCGCTCCCCCTAAAGCGTTGCCGTACCCTCACCTGGACCCTAAACCGTCCCCATCCCCTAACCCTAACCCTAGCCCGAACCCTAACCCTAACCCTTCCCCGAAGCCTGACCCTCACCCGTCCCCTAATCCTAACCCGTACGCTAACACTAACGCGCGCCCTCACACGCACGCTCCTCATAAAGCGTTGCCGTACCCTCACCTGGACCCTAAACCGTCCCCGTCCTCTAACCCTATCCCTAGCCCGAACCCTAACCCTAACACTTCCCCGAAGCCTGACGCTCACCCGTCCCCTAATCCTAACCCGTACGCTAACACTAACCCACTCCCTCACACGCACGCTCCCCCTAAAGCGTTGCCGTACCCTCACCTGGACCCTAAACCGTCCCCGTCCCCTAACCCTAACCCTAGCCCGAACCCTAACCCTAATCCTTTCCCTAAGCCTGACCCTCACCCGTCCCCTAATCCTAACCCGTACGCTAACACTAACCCGCACCCTCACACGCACGCTCACCCTAAAGCGTTGCCGTACCCTCACCTGGACCCTAAACCGTCCGCGTCCCCTAACCCTAACCCTAGCCCGAACCCTAACCCTAACCCTTCCCCGAGGCCTGACACTCAGCCGTCCCCTAATCCTAACCCGTACGCTAACACTAACCCGCGCCCTCACACGCACGGTCCCCCTAAAGCGTTGCCGTACCCTCACCTAGACCCTAAACCCTCCCCGTCCCCTAACCCTAACCCTAGCCCCAACCCTAACCCTAACCCTTCCCCGTAGCCTGACCCTCACCCGTCCCCTAATCCTAACCCGTACGCTAACACTAACCCGCGCCCTCACACGCACGCTCCCCCTAAAGCGTTGCCGTACCCTTACCTGGACCCTAAACCGTCCCCGTCCCCTAACCCTAACCCTAGCCCGATCCCTAACCCTAACCCTTCCCCGAAGCCTGACCCTCACCAGTCCCATAATCCTAACCCGTACGCTAACACTAACCCACGCCCTCACACGCACGCTCCCCCTAAAGCGTTGCCGTACCCTCACCTGGACCCTAAACCGTCCCCGTCCCCTAACCCTAACCCTAGCCCGAACCCTAACCCTAACCCTTCCCCGAAGCCTGACCCTCACCCGTCCCCTAATCCTAACCCGTACGCTAACACTAACCCGCGCCCTCACACGCACGCTCCCCCTAAAGCGTTGCCGTACCCTCACCTGGACCCTAAACCGTCCCCGTCCCCTAACCCTAACCCTAGCCCGAACCCTAACCCTAACCCTTCCCCGAAGCCTGACCCTCACCCGTCCCCTAATCCTAAACCGTACGCTAACACTAACCCGCGCCCTCACACCCACGCTCCCCCTAAAGCGTTGCCGTACCCTCACCTGGACCCTAAACCGTCCCCGTCCCCTAACCCTAACCCTAGCCCGATCCCTAACCCTAACCCTTCCCCGAAGCCTGACGCTCACCCGTCCCCTAATCCTAACCCGTACGCTAACACTAACCCACGCCCTCACACGCACGCTCCCCCTAAAGCGTTGCCGTACCCTCACCTGGACCCTAAACCGTCCCCGTCCCCTAACCCTAACCCTAGCCCGAACCCTAACCCTAATCCTTCCCCGAAGCCTGACACTCACCCGTCCCCTAATCCTAACCCGTACGCTAACACTAACCCGCGCCCTCACACGCACGCTCCCCCTAAACCGTTGACGTACCCTCACCTGGACCCTAAACCGTCCCCGTCCCCTAACCCTAACCCTACCCCGAACCCTAACCCTAACCCTTCCCCGAAGCCTGACCCTCACCCGTCCCCTAATCCTAACCCGTACGCTAACACTAACCCACGCCCTCACACGCACGCTCCCCCTAAAGCGTTGCCGTACCCTCACCTGGACCCTAAACCGTCCCCGTCCCCTAACCCTAACCCTAGCCCGAACCCTAACCCTAACCCTTCCCCGAAGCCTGACCCTCACCCGTCCCCTAATCCTAACCCGTACGCTAACACTAACCCACGCCCTCACACGCACGCTCGCCCTAAAGCGTTGCCGTACCCTCACCTGGACCCTAAACCGTCCCCGTCCCCTAACCCTAACCCTAGCCCGAACCCTAACCCTAACCCTTCCCCGAAGCCTGACCCTCACCCGTCCCCTAATCCTAACCCGTACGCTAACACTAACCCGCGCCCTCACACGCACGCTCCCCCTAAAGCGTTGCCGTACCCTCACCTGGACCCTAAACCGTCCCCGTCCCCTAACTCTAACCCTAGCCCGAACCCTAACCCTAACACTTCCCCGAAGCCTGACCCTCACCCGTCCCCTAATCCTAACCCGTACGCTAACAGTAACCCGCGCCCTCACACGCACGCTCCCCCTAAGGCGTTGCCGTACCCTCACCTGGACCCTAAACCGTCCCCGTCCCCTAACCCTAACCCTAGCCCGAACCCTAACCCTAACCCTTCCCCGAAGCCTGACCCTCACCCGTCCCCTAATCCTAACCCGTACGCTAACACTAACGCGTGCCCTCACACGCACGCTCCCCCTAAAGCGTTGCCGTACCCTCACCTGAACCCTAAACCGTCCCCGTCCCCTAACCCTAACCCTAGCCCGAACCCTAACCCTAACCCTTCCCCGAAGCCTGACGCTCACCCGTCCCCTAATCCTAACCCGTACGCTAACACTAACCCACGCCCTCACACGCACGCTCCCCCTAAAGCGTTGCCGTACCCTCACCTGGACCCTAAACCGTCCCCGTCCTCTAACCCTAACCCTAGCCCGAACCCTAACCCTAACCCTTCCCCGAAGCCTGACCCTCACCCGTCCCCTAATCCTAACCCGTACGCTAACACTAACCCACGCCCTCACACGCACGCTCCCCCTAAAGCGTTGCCGTACCCTCACCTGGACCCTAAACCGTCCCCGTCCCCTAACCCTAACCCTAGCCCGAACCCTAACCCTAACCCTTCCCCGAAGCCTGACCCTCGCCCGTCCCCTAATCCTAACCCGTACGCTAACACTAACCCGCGCCCTCACACACACGCTCCCCCTAAAGCGTTTCCGTACCCTCACCTGGACCCTAAACCTTCCCCGTCGCCTAACCCTAACCCTTGCCCGAACCCTAACCCTAACACTTCCCCGAAGCCTGACCCTCACCCGTCCCCTAATCCTAACCCGTACGCTAACACTAACCCGCGCCCTCACACGCACGCTCCCCCTAAAGCGTTGCTGTACCCTCACCTGGACCCTAAACCGTCCCCGTCCCCTAACCCTAACCCTAGCCCGATCCCTAACCCTAACCCTTCCCCGAAGCCTGACCCTCACCCGTCCCCTAATCCTAACCCGTACGCTAACACTAACCCACGCCCTCACACGCACGCTCCCCCTAAAGCGTTGCCGTACCCTCACCTGGACCCTAAACCGTCCCCGTCCCCTAAACCTAACCCTAGCCCGAACCCTAACCCTAACCCTTCCCCGAAGCCTGACCCTCACCCGTCCCCTAATCCTAAACCGTACGCTAACACTAACCCGCGCCCTCACACGCACGCTCCCCCTAAAGCGTTGCCGTACCCTCACCTGGACCCTAAACCGTCCCCGTCCCCTAACCCTAACCCTAGCCCGATCCCTAACCCTAGCCCTTCCCCGAAGCCTGACCCTCACCCGTCCCCTAATCCTAACCCGTACGCTAACACTAACCCGCGCCCTCACACGCACGCTCCCCCTAAAGCATTGCCGTACCCTCACCGGAACCCTAAACCGTCCCCGTGCCCTAAACCTAACCCTAGCCCGAACCCTAACCCTAACCCTTCCCCGAAGCCTGACGCTCACCCGTCCCCTAATCCTAACCCGTACGCTAACACTAACCCACGCCCTCACACGCACGCTCCCCCTAAAGCGTTGCCGTACCCTCACCTGGACCCTAAACCGTCCCCGTCCCCTAACCCTAACCCTAGCCCGAACCCTAACCCTAATCCTTCCCCTAAGCCTGACCCTCACCCGTCCCCTAATCCTAACCCGTACGCTAACACTAACCCGCGCCCTCACACGCATGCTCACCCTAAAGCGTTGCCGTACCCTCACCTGGACCCTAAACCGTCCGCGTCCCCTAACCCTAACCCTAGCCCGAACCCTAACCCTAACCCTTCCCCGAAGCCTGACCCTCACCCGTCCCCTAATCCTAACCCGTACGCTAACACTAACCCACGCCCTCACACGCACGCTCCCCCTAAAGCGTTGCCGTAGCCTCACCTGGACCCTAAACCGTCCCCGTCCCCTAACCCTAACCCTAGCCCGAACCCTAACCCTAACCCTTCCCCGAAGTCTGACCCTCACCCGTCCCCTAATCCTAACCCGTACGCTAACACTAACCCGCGCCCTCACACGCACGCTCCCCCTAAAGCGTTGCCGTACCCTCACCTGGACCCTAAACCGTCCCCGTCCCCTAACCCTAACCCTAGCCCGAACCCTAACCCTAACCCTTCCCCGAAGTCTGACCCTCACCCGTCCCCTAATCCTAACCCGTACGCTAACACTAACCCGCGCCCTCACACTCACGCTCCCCCTAAAGCGTTGCCGTACCCTCACCTGGACCCTAAACCGTCCCCGTCCCCTAACCCTAACCCTAGCCCGAACCCTAACCCTAACCCTTCCCCGAAGCCTGACCCTCACCCGTCCCCTAATCCTAACCCGTACGCTAACACTAACCCGCGCCCTCACACCCACGCTCCCCCTAAAGCGTTGCCGTACCCTCACCTGGACCCTAAACCGTCCCCGTCCCCTAACCCTAACCCTAGCCCGATCCCTAAACCTAACCCTTCCCCGAAGCCTGACGCTCACCCGTCCCATAATCCTATCCCGTACGCTAACACTAACCCGCGCCCTCACACGCATGCTCCCCCTAAAGCGTTGCCGTACCCTCACCTGGACCCTAAACCGTCCCCGTCCCCTAACCCTAACCCTAGCCCGATCCCTAACCCTAACCCTTCCCCGAAGCCTGACCCTCACCCGTCCCCTAATCCTAACCCGTACGCTAACACTAACCCACGCCCTCACACGCACGCTCCCCCTAAAGCGTTGCCGTACCCTCACCTGGACCCTAAACCTTCCCCGTCCCCTAACCCTAACCCTTGCCCGAACCCTAACCCTAACACTTCCCCGAAGCCTGACGCTCACCCGTCCCCTAATCCTAACCCGTACGCTAACACTAACCCGCGCCCTCACACGCACGCTCCCCCTAAAGCGTTGCCGTACCCTCACCTGGACCCTAAACCGTCCCCGTCCCCTAACCCTAACCCTAGCCCGATCCCTAACCCTAACCCTTCCCCGAAGCCTGACCCTCACCCGTCCCCTAATCCTAACCCGTACGCTAACACTAACCCACGCCCTCACACGCACGCTCCACCTAAAGCGTTGCCGTACCCTCACCTGGACCCTAAACCATCCCCGTCCCCTAACCCTAACCCTAGCCCGAACCCTAACCCTAACTCTTCCCCGAAGCCTGACCCTCACCCGTCCCCTAATCCTAAGCCGTAGGCTAACACTAACCCGCGCCCTCACACGCACGCTCCCCCTAAAGCGTTGCCGTACCCTCACCTGGACCCTAAACCGTCCCCGTCCCCTAACCCTAACCCTAGCCCGAACCCTAACCCTAACCCTTCCCCGAATCTGACCCTCACCCGTCCCCTAATCCTAACCCGTACGCTAACACTAACCCGCGCCCTCACACGCACGCTCCCCCTAAAGCGTTGCCGTACCCTCACCTGGACCCTAAACCGTCCCCGTCCCCTAACCCTAACCCTAGCCCGAACCCTAACCCTAACCCTTCCCCGAAGCCTGACCCTCACCCGTCCCCTAATCCTAACCCGTACGCTAACACTAACCCACGCCCTCACATGCACGCTCCCCCTAAAGCCTTGCCGTACCCTCACCTGGACCCTGAACCGTCCCCGTCCCCTAACCCTAACCCTAGCCCGATCCCTAACCCTAACCCTTCCCCGAAGCCTGACGCTCACCCGTCCCCTAATCCTAACCCGTACGCTAACACTAACCCACGCCCTCACACGCACGCTCCCCCTAAAGCGTTGCCGTACCCTCACCTGGACCCTAAACCGTCCCCGTCCCCTAACCCTAACCCTAGCCCAAACCCTAACCTTAATCCTTCCCCGAAGCCTGACCCTCACCCGTCCCCTAATCCTAACCCGTACGCTAACACTAACCCGCGCCCTCACACGCACGCTCCCCCTAAACCGTTGCCGTATCCTCACCTGGACCCTAAACCGTCCCCGTCCCCTAACCCTAACCCTAGCCCGAACCCTAACCCTAACACTTCCCCGAAGCCTGAACCTCACCCGTCCCCTAATCCTAACCCGTACGCTAACACTAACCCACGCCCTCGCACGCACGCTCGCCCTAAAGCGTTGCCGTACCCTCACCTGGACCGTAAACCGTCCCCGTCCCCTAACCCTAACCCTAGCCCGAACCCTAACCCTAACCCTTCCCCGAAGCCTGACCCTCACCCGTCCCCTAATCCTAACCCGTACGCTAACACTAACCCACGCCCTCACACGCACGCTCCCCCTAAAGCGTTGCCGTACCCTCACCTGGACCCTAAACCGTCCCCGTCCCCTAATCCTAACCCTAGCCCGAACCCTAACCCTAACCCTTCCCCGAAGCCTGACGCTCACCCGTCCCCTAATCCTAACCCGTACGCTAACACTAACCCGCGCCCTCACACGCATGCTCCCCCTAAAGCGTTGCCGTACCCTCACCTGGACCCTAAACCGTCCCCGTCCCCTAACCCTAACCCTAGCCCGATCCCTAACCCTAACCCTTCCCCGAAGCCTGACCCTCACCCGTCCCCTAATCCTAACCCGTACGCTAACACTAACCCACGCCCTCACACGCACGCTCCCCCTAAAGCGTTGCCGTACCCTCACCTGGACCCTAAACCAACCCCGTCCCCTAACCCTAACCCTAGCCCGAACCCTAACCCTAACCCTTCCCCGAAGCCTGACCCTCACCCTCCCCTAATCCTAAGCCGTACGCTAACACTAACCCGCGCCCTCACACGCACGCTCCCCCTAAAGCGTTGCCGTACCCTCACCTGGACCCTAAACCGTCCCCGTCCCCTAACCCTAACCCTAGCCCGAACCCTAACCCTAACCCTTCCCCGAATCTGACCCTCACCCGTCCCCTAATCCTAACCCGTACGCTAACACTAACCCGCGCCCTCACACGCACGCTCCCCCTGAAGCGTTGCCGTACCCTCACCTGGACCCTAAACCGTCCCCGTCCCCTAACCCTAACCCTAGCCCGAACCCTAACCCTAACCCTTCCCCGAAGCCTGACCCTCACCCGTCCCCTAATCCTAACCCGTACGCTAACACTAACCCGCGCCCTCACACGCACACTCCCCCTAAAGCGTTGCCGTACCCTCACCTGGACCCTAAACCGTCCCCGTCCCCTAACCCTAACCCTAGCCCGATCCCTAACCCTAACCCTTCCCCGAAGCCTGACCCTCACCCGTCCCCTAATCCTAACCCGTACGCTAACACTAACCCACGCCCTCACACGCACGCTCCCCCTAAAGCGTTGCCGTACCCTCACCTGGACCCTAAACCGTCCCCGTCCCCTAACCCTAACCCTATCCCGAACCCTAACCCTAACCCTTCCCCGAAGCCTGACCCTCACCCGTCCCCTAATCCTAAGCCGTACGCTAACACTAACCCGCGTCCTCACACGCACGCTCCCCCTAAAGCGTTGCCGTACCCTCACCTGGACCCTAAACCGTCCCCGTCCCCTAACCCTAACCCAGGCCCGAACCCTAACCCTAACCCTTTCCCGAAGCCTGACCCTCACCCGTCCCCTAATCCTAACCCGTACGCTAACACTAACCCGCGCCCTCACACGCACGCTCCCCCTAAAGCGTTGCCGTACCCTCACCTGGACCCTAAACCGTCCCCGTCCCCTAACCCTAACCCTAGCCCGAACCCTAACCCTAACCCTTCCCCGAAGCCTGACCCTCACCCGTCCCCTAATCCTAACCCGTACGCTAACACTAACCCGCGCCCTCACACGCACGCTCCCCCTAAAGCGTTGCCTTACCCTCACCTGGACCCTAAACCGTCCCCGTCCCCTAACCCTAACCCTAGCCCGATCCCTAACCCTAACCCTTCCCCGAAGCCTGACGCTCACCCGTCCCCTAATCCTAACCCGTACGCTAACACTAACCCACGCCCTCACACGCACGCTCCCCCTAAGGCGTTGCCGTACCCTCACCTGGACCCTAAGCCGTCCCCGTCCCCTAACCCTAACCCTAGCCCGAAACCTAACCCTAACCCTTCCCCGAAGCCTGACCCTCACCCGTCCCCTAATCCTAACCCGTACGCTAACACTAACCCACGCCCTCACACGCCCGCTCCCCCTAAAGCGTTGCCGTACCCTCACCTGGACCCTAAACCTTCCCCGTCCCCTAACCCTAAACCTTGCCCGAACCCTAACCCTAACCCTTCCCCGAAGCCTGACGCTCACCCGTCCCCTAATCCTAACCCGTACGCTAACACTAACCCGCGCCCTCACACGCACGCTCCCCCTAAAGCGTTGCCGTACCCTCACCTGGACCCTAAACCGTCCCCGTCCCCTAACCCTAACCCTAGCCCGATCCCTAACCCTAACCCTTCCCCGAAGCCTGACCCTCACCCGTCCCCTAATCCTAACCCGTACGCTAACACTAACCCACGCCCTCACACGCACGCTCCCCCTAAAGCGTTGCCGTACCCTCACCTGGACCCTAAACCATCCCCGTCCCCTAACCCTAACCCTAGCCCGAACCCTAAACCTAACCCTTCCCCGAAGCCTGACCCTCACCCGTCCCCTAATCCTAAGCCGTACGCTAACACTAACCCGCGCCCTCACACGCACGCTCCCCCTAAAGCGTTGCCGTACCCTCACCTGGACCCTAAACCGTCCCCGTCCCCTAACCCTAACCCTAGCCCGAACCCTAACCCTAACCCTTCCCCGAATCTGACCCTCACCCGTCCCCTAATCCTAACCCGTACGCTAACACTAACCCGCGCCCTCACACGCACGCTCCCCCTAAACCGTTGCCGTACCGTCACCTGGACCCTAAACCGTCCCCGTCCCCTAACCCTAACCCTAGCCCGAACTTTAACCCTAACCCTTCCCCGAAGCCTGACCCTCACCCGTCCCCTAATCCTAACCCGTACGCTAACACTAACCCGCGCCCTCACACACACGCTCCCCCTAAAGCGTTGCCGTACCCTCACCTGGACCCTAAACCGTCCCCGTCCCCTAACCCTAACCCTAGCCCGAACCCTAACCCTAACCCTTCCCCGAAGCCTGACCCTCACCCGTCCCCTAATCCTAACCCGTACGCTAACACTAACCCACGCCGTCACATGCACGCTCACCCTAAAGCGTTGCCGTACCCTCACCTGGACCCTAAACCGTCCCCGTCCCCTAACCCTAACCCTAGCCCGAACCCTAACCCTAACACTTCCCCGAAGCCTGACCCTCACCCGTCCCCTAATCCTAACCCGTACGCTAACACTAACCCACGCCCTCACACGCACGCCCCCCCTAAAGCGTTGCCGTACCCTCACCTGGACCCTAAACCGTCCCCGTCCCCTAACCCTAACCCTAGCCCGATCCCTAACCCTAACCCTTCCCCGAAGCCTGACGCTCACCCGTCCCCTAATCCTAACCCGTACGCTAACACTAACCCACGCCCTCACACGCACGCTCCCCCTAAGGCGTTGCCGTACCCTCACCTGGACCCTAAACCGTCCCCGTCCCCTAACCCTAACCCTAGCCCGATCCCTAACCCTAACCCTTCCCAGAAGCCTGACGCTCACCCGTCCCCTAATCCTAACCCGTACGCTAACACTAACCCACGCCCTCACACGCACGCTCCCCCTAAGGCGTTGCCGTACCCTCACCTGGACCCTAAACCGTCCCCGTCCCCTAACCCTAACCCTAGCCCGAACCCTAACCCTAATCCTTCCCCGAAGCCTGACCCTAACCCGTCCCCTAATCCTAACCCGTACGCTAACACTAACCCGCGCCCTCACATGCACGCTCCCCCTAAACCGTTGCCGTACCCTCACCTGGACCCTAAACCGTCCCCGTCCCCTAACCCTAACCCTAGCCCGAACCCTAACCCTAACCCTTCCCCGAAGCCTGACCCTCACCCGTCCCCTAATCCTAACCCGTACGCTAACACTAACCCACGCCCTCACACGCACGCTCGCCCTAAAGCGTTGCCGTACCCTCACCTGGACCCTAAGCCGTCCCCGTCCCCTAACCCTAACCCTAGCCCGAACCCTAACCCTAACCCTTCCCCGAAGCCTGACCCACACCCGTCCCCTAATCCTAACCCGTACGCTAACACTAACCCGCGCCCTCACACGCACGCTCCCCCTAAAGCTTTGCCGTACCCTCACCTGGACCCTAAACCTTCCCCGTCCCCTAACCCTAACCCTTGCCCGAACCCTAAACCTAACCCTTCCCCGAAGCCTGACGCTCACCCGTCCCCTAATCCTAACCCGTACGCTAACACTAACCCGCGCCCTCACACGCACGCTCCCCCTAAAGCGTTGCCGTACCCTCACCTGGACCCTAAACCGTCCCCGTCCCCTAACCCTAACCCTAGCCCGATCCCTAACCCTAACCCTTCCCCGAAGCCTGACCCTCACCCGTCCCCTAATCCTAACCCGTACGCTAACACTAACCCACGCCCTCACACGCACGCTCCCCCTAAAGCGTTGCCGTACCCTCACCTGGACCCTAAACCATCCCCGTCCCCTAACCCTAACCCTAGCCCGAACCCTAACCCTAACCCTTCCCCGAAGCCTGACCCTCACCCGTCCCCTAATCCTAAGCCGTACGCTAACACTAACCCGCGCCCTCACACGCACGCTCCCCCTAAAGCGTTGCCGTACCCTCACCTGGACCCTAAACCGTCCCCGTCCCCTAACCCTAACCCTAGCCCGAACCCTAACCCTAACCCTTCCCCAAATCTGACCCTCACCCGTCCCCTAATCCTAACCCGTACGCTAACACTAACCCGCGCCCTCACACGCACGCTCCCCCTAAACCGTTGCCGTACCCTCACCTGGACCCTAAACCGTCCCCGTCCCCTAAACCTAACCCTAGCCCGAACTTTAACCCTAACACTTCCCCGAAGCCTGACCCTCACCCGTCCCCTAATCCTAACCTGTACGCTAACACTAACCCGCGCCCTCACACACACGCTCCCCCTAAAGCGTTGCCGTACCCTCACCTGGACCCTAAACCGTCCCCGTCCCCTAACCCTAACCCTAGCCCGAACCCTAACCCTAACCCTTCCCCGAAGCCTGACCCTCACCCGTCCCCTAATCCTAACCCATACGCTAACACTAACCCACGCCGTCACATGCACGCTCACCCTAAAGCGTTGCCGTACCCTCACCTGGACCCTAAACCGTCCCCGTCCCCTAACCCTAACCCTAGCCCGAACCCTAACCCTAACACTTCCCCGAAGCCTGACCCTCACCCGTCCCCTAATCCTAACCCGTACGCTAACACTAACCCACGCCCTCACACGCACGCCCCCCCTAAAGCGTTGCCGTACCCTCACCTGGACCCTGAACCGTCCCCGTCCCCTAACCCTAACCCTAGCCCGAACCCTAACCCTAACCCTTCCCCGAAGCCTGACCCTCACCCGTCCCCTAATCCTAACCCGTACGCTAACACTAACCCGCGCCCTCACACGCACGCTCCCCCTAAAGCGTTGCCGTACCCTCACCTGGACCCTAAACCTTCCCCGTCCCCTAACCCTAACCCTAGCCCGAACCCTAACCCTAACCCTTCCCCGAAGCCTGACCCTCACCCGTCCCCTAATCCTAACCCGTACGCTAACACTAACCCGCGCCCTCACACGCACGCTCCCCCTAAAGCGTTGCCGTACCCTCACCTGGACCCTAAACCGTCCCCGTCCCCTAACCCTAACCCTAGCCCGATCCCTAACCCTAACCCTTCCCCGAAGCCTGACCCTCACCCGTCCCCTAATCCTAACCCGTACGCTAACACTAACCCACGCCCTCACACGCACGCTCCCCCTAAAGCGTTGCCGTACCCTCACCTGTACCCTAAACCGTCCCCGTCCCCTAACCCTAACCCTAGCCCGAGCCCTAACCCTAACCCTTCCCCGAAGCCTGACCCTCACCCGTCCCCTAATCCTAAGCCGTACGCTAACACTAACCCGCGCCCTCACACGCACGCTCCCCCTAAAGCGTTGCCGTACCCTCACCTGGACCCTAAACCGTCCCCGTCCCCTAACCCTAACCCTAGCCCGAACCCTAACCCTAACCCTTCCCCGAAGTCTGACCCTCACCCGTACCCTAATCCTAACCCGTACGCTAACACTAACCCGCGCCCTCACACGCACGCTCCCCCTAAAGCGTTGCCGTACCCTCACCTGGACCCTAAACCGTCCCCGTCCCCTAACCCTAACCCTAGCCCGAACCCTAACCCTAACCCTTCCCCGAAGCCTGACCCTCAACCGTCCCCTAATCCTAACCCGTACGCTAACACTAACCCGCGCCCTCACACCCACGCTCCCCCTAAAGCGTTGCAGTACCCTCACCTGGACCCTAAACCGTCCCCGTCCCCTAACCCTAACCCTAGCCCGAACCCTAACCCTAACCCTTCCCCGAAGCCTGACCCTCACCCGTCCCCTAATCCTAACCCGTACGCTAACACTAACCCGCGCCCTCACACGCACGCTCCCCCTAAAGCGTTGCCGTACCCTCACCTGGACCCTAAACCGTCCCCGTCCCCTAACCCTAACCCTAGCCCGAACCCTAACCCTAACCCTTCCGCGAAGCCTGACCCTCACCCGTCCCCTAATCCTAACCCGTACGCTAACACTAACCCGCGCCCTCACACGCACGCTCCCCCTAAAGCGTTGCCGTACCCTCACCTGGACCCTAAACCGTCCCCGTCCCCTAACCCTAACCCAAGCCCGAACCCTAACCCTAACCCTTCCCCGAAGCCTGACCCTCACCCGTCCCCTAATCCTAACCCGTACGCTAACACTAACCCGCGCCCTCACACGCACGCTCCCCCTAAAGCGTTGCCGTACCCTCACCTGGACCCTAAACCGTCCCCGTCCCCTAACCCTAACCCTAGCCCGAACCCTAACCCTAACCCTTCCCCGAAGCCTGACCCTCACCCGTCCCCTAATCCTAACCCGTACGCTAACACTAACCCGCGCCCTCACACGCACGCTCCCCCTAAAGCGTTGCCGTACCCTCACCTGGACCCTAAACCGTCCCCGTCCCCTAACCCTAACCCTAGCCCGAACCCTAACCCTAACCCTTCCGCGAAGCCTGACCCTCACCCGTCCCCTAATCCTAACCCGTACGCTAACACTAACCCGCGCCCTCACACGCACGCTCCCCCTAAAGCGTTGCCGTACCCTCACCTGGACCCTAAACCGTCCCCGTCCCCTAACCCTAACCCAAGCCCGAACCCTAACCCTAACCCTTCCCCGAAGCCTGACCCTCACCCGTCCCCTAATCCTAACCCGTACGCTAACACTAACCCGCGCCCTCACACGCACGCTCCCCCTAAAGCGTTGCCGTACCCTCACCTGGACCCTAAACCGTCCCCGTCCCCTAACCCTAACCCTAGCCCGAACCCTAACCCTAACCCTTCCCCGAAGCCTGACGCTCACCTATCCCCTAATCCTAACCCGTACGCTAACACTAACCCACACCCTCACACGCACGCTCCCCCTAAAGCGTTGCCGTACCCTCACCTGGACCCTAAACCGTCCCCGTCCCCTAACCCTAACCCTAGCCCGAACCCTAACCCTAACCCTTCCCCGAAGCCTGACCCTCACCCGTCCCCTAATCCTAACCCGCACGCTAACACTAACCCGCGCCCTCACACGCACGCTCCCCCTAAAGCGTTGCCGTACCCTCACCTGGACCCTAAACCGTCCCCGTCCCCTAACCCTAACCCTAGCCCGAACCCTAACCCTAACCCTTCCCCGAAGCCTGACACTCACCCGTCCCCTAATCCTAACCCGTACGCTAACACTAACCCGCGCCCTCACACGCACGGTCCCCCTAAAGCGTTGCCGTACCCTCACCTAGACCCTAAACCGTCCCCGTCCCCTAACCCTAACCCTAGCCCCAACCCTAACCCTAACCCTTCCCCGAAGCCTGACCCTCACCTGTCCCCTAATCCTAACCCGTACGCTAACACTAACCTGCGCCCTCACACGCACGCTCCCCCTAAAGCGTTGCCGTACCCTCACCTAGACCCTAAACCGTCCCCGTCCCCTAACCCTAACCCTAGCCCCAACCCTAACCCTAACCCTTCCCCGAAGCCTGACCCTCACCTGTCCCCTAATCCTAACCCGTACGCTAACACTAACCTGCGCCCTCACACGCACGCTCCCCCTAAAGCGTTGCCGTACCCTCACCTGGACCCTAAACCGTCCCCGTCCCCTAACTCTAACCCTAGCCCGAACCCTAACCCTAACCCTTCCCCGAAGCCTGACCCTCACCCGTCCCCTAATCCTAACCCGTACGCTAACACTAACCCGCGCCCTCACACGCACGCTCCCCCTAAAGCGTTGCCGTACCCTCACCTGGACCCTAAACCTTCCCCATCCCCTAACCCTAACCCTAGCCCGAACCCTAACCCTAACCCTTCCGCGAAGCCTGACCCTCACCCGTCCCCTAATCCTAACCCGTACGCTAACACTAACCCGCGCCCTCACACGCACGCTCCCCCTAAAGCGTTGCCGTACCCTCACCTGGACCCTAAACCGTCCCCGTCCCCTAACCCTAACCCTAGCCCGAACCCTAACCCTAACCCTTCCCCGAAGCCTGACGCTCACCCGTCCCCTAATCCTAACCCGTACGCTAACACTAATGCGCGCCCTCAAACGCACGCTCCTCCTAAAGCGTTGCCGTACCCTCACCTGGACCCTAAACCGTCCCCGTGCCCTAACCCTAACCCTAGCCCGAACCCTAAACCTAACCCTTCCCCGAAGCCTGACCCTCAAACGTCCCCTAATCCTAACCCGTACGCTAACACTAACCCGCGCCCTCACACGCACGCTCCCCCTAAAGCGTTGCCGTACCCTCACCTGGACCCTAAACCGTCCCCGTCCCCTAACCCTAACCCTAGCCCGAACCCTAACCCTAACCCTTCCCCGAAGCCTGACCCTCACCCGTCCCCTAATCCTAACCCACACGCTAACACTAACCCGCGCCCTCACACGCACGCTTCCCCTAAAGCGTTGCCGTACCCTCACCTGGACCCTAAACCGTCCCCGTCCCCTAACCCTAACCCTAGCCCGAACCCTAACCCTAATCCTTCCCCGAAGCCTGACCCTCACCCGTCCCCTAATCCTAACCCGCACGCTAACCCTAACGCGCGCCCTCACACGCACGCTCCCCTAAAGCGTTGCCGTACCCTCACCTGGACCCTAAACCGTCCCCGTCCCCTAACCCTAACCCTAGCCCGAAACCTAACCCTAATCCTTCCCCGAAGCCTGACCCTCACCCGTCCCCTATTCCTAACCCGTACGCTAACACTAACCCGCGCCCTCACATGCACGCTCACCCTACAGCGTTGCCATACCCTCACCTGGACCCTAAACCGTCCCCGTCCCCTAACCCTAACCCTAGCCCGAACCCTAACCCTAACCCTTCCCCGAAGCCTGACCCTCACCCGTCCCCTAATCCTAACCCGTACGCTAACACTAACCTGCGCCCTCACACGCACGCTCTCCCTAAAGCGTTGCCATACCCTCACCTGGACCCTAAACCGTCCCCGTCCCCTAACCCTAACCCTAGCCCGAACCCTAACCCTAACCCTTCCCCGAAGCCTGACCCTCACCCGTCCCCTAATCCTAACCCGTACGCTAACACTAACCCACGCCCTCACACGCACGCTCCCCCCAAAGCGTTGCCGTACCCTCACCTGGACCCTAAACCGTCCCCATCCCCTAACCCTAACCCTAGCCCGAACCCTAACCCTAAACCTAACCCTTCCCCGAAGCCTGACCCTCACCCGTCCCCTAATCCTAACCCGTACGCTAACACTAACCCGCGCCCTCACACGCACGCTCCCCCTAAAGCGTTGCCGTACCCTCACCTGGACCCTAAACCGTCCCCGTCCCCTAACCCTAACCCTAGCCCGAACCCTAACCCTAACCCTTCCCCGAAGCCTGACCCTCAACCGTCCCCTAATCCTAACCCGTACGCTAACACTAACCCGCGCTCTCACACGCACGCTCCCCCTAAAGCGTTGCCGTACCCTCACCTGGACCCTAAACCGTCCCCTAAACCTAACCCTAACCCTAGCCCGAACCCTAACCCTAACCCTTCCCCGAAGCCTGACCCTCACCCGTCCCCTAATCCTAACGCGTACGCTAACACTAACCCGCGCCCTCACACGCACGCTCCCCCTAAAGCGTTGCCGTACCCTCACCTGGACCCTAAACCGTCCCCGTCCCCTAACGCTAACCCTAGCCCGAACCCTAACCCTAACCCTTCCGCGAAGCCTGACCCTCACCCGTCCCCTAATCCTAACCCGTACGCTAACACTAACCCGCGCCCTCACACGCACGCTCCCCCTAAAGCGTTGCCGTACCCTCACCTGGACCCTAAACCGTCCCCGTCCCCTAACCCTAACCCAAGCCCGAACCGTAACCCTAACCCTTCCCCGAAGCCTGACCCTCACCCGTCCCCTAATCCTAACCCGTACGCTAACACTAACCCGCGCCCTCACACGCACGCTCCCCCTAAAGCGTTGCCGTACCCTCACCTGGACCCTAAACCGTCCCCGTCCCCTAACCCTAACCCTAGCCCGAACCCTAACCCTAACCCTTCCCCGAAGCCTGACGCTCACCTATCCCCTAATCCTAACCCGTACGCTAACACTAACCCACACCCTCACACGCACGCTCCCCCTAAAGCGTTGCCGTACCCTCACCTGGACCCTAAACCGTCCCCGTCCCCTAACCCTAACCCTAGCCCGAACCCTAACCCTAACCCTTCCCCGAAGCCTGACCCTCACCCGTCCCCTAATCCTAACCCGCACGCTAACACTAACCCGCGCCCTCACACGCACGCTCCTCCTAAAGCGTTGCCGTACCCTCACCTGGACCCTAAACCGTCCCCGTCCCCTAACCCTAACCCTAGCCCGAACCCTAACCCTAATCCTTCCCCGAAGCCTGACCCTCACCCGTCCCCTATTCCTAACCCGTACGCTAACACTAACCCGCGCCCTCACACGCACGCTCACCCTACAGCGTTGCCATACCCTCACCTGGACCCTAAACCGTCCCCGTCCCCTAACCCTAACCCTAGCCCGAACCCTAACCCTAACCCTTCCCCGAAGCCTGACACTCACCCGTCCCCTAATCCTAACCCGTACGCTAACACTAACCCGCGCCCTCACACGCACGGTCCCCCTAAAGCGTTGCCGTACCCTCACCTAGACCCTAAACCGTCCCCGTCCCCTAACCCTAACCCTAGCCCCAACCCTAACCCTAACCCTTCCCCGACGCCTGACCCTCACCTGTCCCCTAATCCTAACCCGTACGCTAACACTAACCTGCGCCCTCACACGCACGCTCCCCCTAAAGCGTTGCCGTACCCTCACCTAGACCCTAAACCGTCCCCGTCCCCTAACCCTAACCCTAGCCCCAACCCTAACCCTAACCCTTCCCCGAAGCCTGACCCTCACCCGTCCCCTAATCCTAACCCGTACGCTAACACTAACCCACGCCCTCACACGCACGCTCCCCCCAAAGCGTTGCCGTACCCTCACCTGGACCCTAAACCGTCCCCATCCCCTAACCCTAACCCTAGCCCGAACCCTAACCCTAAACCTAACCCTTCCCCGAAGCCTGACCCTCACCCGTCCCCTAATCCTAACCCGTACGCTAACACTAACCCGCGCCCTCACACGCACGCTCCCCCTAAAGCGTTGCCGTACCCTCACCTGGACCCTAAACCGTCCCCGTCCCCTAACCCTAACCCTAGCCCCAACCCTAACCCTAACCCTTCCCCGAAGCCTGACCCTCACCTGTCCCCTAATCCTAACCCGTACGCTAACACTAACCTGCGCCCTCACACGCACGCTCCCCCTAAAGCGTTGCCGTACCCTCACCTAGACCCTAAACCGTCCCCGTCCCCTAACCCTAACCCTAGCCCCAACCCTAACCCTAACCCTTCCCCGAAGCCTGACCCTCACCTGTCCCCTAATCCTAACCCGTACGCTAACACTAACCTGCGCCCTCACACGCACGCTCCCCCTAAAGCGTTGACGTACCCTCACCTGGACCCTAAACCGTCCCCGTCCCCTAACCCTAACCCTAGCCCGAACCCTAACCCTAACCCTTCCCCGAAGCCTGACCCTCACCCGTCCCCTAATCCTAACCCGTACGCTAACACTAACCCGCGCCCTCACACGCACGCTCCCCCTAAAGCGTTGCCGTACCCTCACCTGGACCCTAAACCGTCCCCGTCCCCTAACCCTAACCCTAGCCCGAACCCTAACCCTAACCCTTCCCCGAAGCCTGACCCTCACCCGTCCCCTAATCCTAACCCGCACGCTAACACTAACCCGCGCCCTCACACGCACGCTCCCCCTAAAGCGTTGCCGTACCCTCACCTGGACCCTAAACCGTCCCCGTCCCCTAACCCTAACCCTAGCCCGAACCGTAACCCTAACCCTTCCCCGAAGCCTGACACTCACCCGTCCCCTAATCCTAACCCGTACGCTAACACTAACCCGCGCCCTCACACGCACGGTCCCCCTAAAGCGTTGCCGTACCCTCACCTAGACCCTAAACCGTCCCCGTCCCCTAACCCTAACCCTAGCCCCAACCCTAACCCTAACCCTTCCCCGAAGCCTGACCCTCACCTGTCCCCTAATCCTAACCCGTACGCTAACACTAACCTGCGCCCTCACACGCACGCTCCCCCTAAAGCGTTGCCGTACCCTCACCTAGACCCTAAACCGTCCCCGTCCCCTAACCCTAACCCTAGCCCCAACCCTAACCCTAACCCTTCCCCGAAGCCTGACCCTCACCTGTCCCCTAATCCTAACCCGTACGCTAACACTAACCTGCGCCCTCACACGCACGCTCCCCCTAAAGCGTTGCCGTACCCTCACCTGGACCCTAAACCGTCCCCGTCCCCTAACTCTAACCCTAGCCCGAACCCTAACCCTAACCCTTCCCCGAAGCCTGACCCTCACCCGTCCCCTAATCCTAACCCGTACGCTAACACTAACCCGCGCCCTCACACGCACGCTCCCCCTAAAGCGTTGCCGTACCCTCACCTGGACCCTAAACCGTCCCCATCCCCTAACCCTAACCTTAGCCCGAACCCTAACCCTAACCCTTCCGCGAAGCCTGACCCTCACCCGTCCCCTAATCCTAACCCGTACGCTAACACTAACCCGCGCCCTCACACGCACGCTCCCCCTAAAGCGTTGCCGTACCCTCACCTGGACCCTAAACCGTCCCCGTCCCCTAACCCTAACCCTAGCCCGAACCCTAACCCTAACCCTTCCCCGAAGCCTGACGCTCACCCGTCCCCTAATCCTAACCCGTACGCTAACAGTAACCCGCGCCCTCACACGCACGCTCCTCCTAAAGCGTTGCCGTACCCTCACCTGGACCCTAAACCGTCCCCGTGCCCTAACCCTAACCCTAGCCCGAACCCTAAACCTAACCCTTCCCCGAAGCCTGACCCTCAAACGTCCCCTAATCCTAACCCGTACGCTAACACTAACCCGCGCCCTCACACGCACGCTCCCCCTAAAGCGTTGCCGTACCCTCACCTGGACCCTAAACCGTCCCCGTCCCCTAACCCTAACCCTAGCCCGAACCCTAACCCTAACCCTTCCCCGAAGCCTGACCCTCACCCGTCCCCTAATCCTAACCCGCACGCTAACACTAACCCGCGCCCTCACACGCACGCTTCCCCTAAAGCGTTGCCGTACCCTCACCTGGACCCTAAACCGTCCCCGTCCCCTAACCCTAACCCTAGCCCGAACCCTAACCCTAATCCTTCCCCGAAGCCTGACCCTCACCCGTCCCCTAATCCTAACCCGCACGCTAACCCTAACGCGCGCCCTCACACGCACGCTCCCCTAAAGCGTTGCCGTACCCTCACCTGGACCCTAAACCGTCCCCGTCCCCTAACCCTAACCCTAGCCCGAAACCTAACCCTAATCCTTCCCCGAAGCCTGACCCTCACCCGTCCCCTATTCCTAACCCGTACGCTAACACTAACCCGCGCCCTCACATGCACGCTCACCCTACAGCGTTGCCATACCCTCACCTGGACCCTAAACCGTCCCCGTCCCCTAACCCTAACCCTAGCCCGAACCCTAACCCTAACCCTTCCCCGAAGCCTGACCCTCACCCGTCCCCTAATCCTAACCCGTACGCTAACACTAACCTGCGCCCTCACACGCACGCTCTCCCTAAAGCGTTGCCATACCCTCACCTGGACCCTAAACCGTCCCCGTCCCCTAACCCTAACCCTAGCCCGAACCCTAACCCTAACCCTTCCCCGAAGCCTGACCCTCACCCGTCCCCTAATCCTAACCCGTACGCTAACACTAACCCACGCCCTCACACGCACGCTCCCCCCAAAGCGTTGCCGTACCCTCACCTGGACCCTAAACCGTCCCCATCCCCTAACCCTAACCCTAGCCCGAACCCTAACCCTAAACCTAACCCTTCCCCGAAGCCTGACCCTCACCCGTCCCCTAATCCTAACCCGTACGCTAACACTAACCCGCGCCCTCACACGCACGCTCCCCCTAAAGCGTTGCCGTACCCTCACCTGGACCCTAAACCGTCCCCGTCCCCTAACCCTAACCCTAGCCCGAACCCTAACCCTAACCCTTCCCCGAAGCCTGACCCTCAACCGTCCCCTAATCCTAACCCGTACGCTAACACTAACCCGCGCTCTCACACGCACGCTCCCCCTAAAGCGTTGCCGTACCCTCACCTGGACCCTAAACCGTCCCCTAAACCTAACCCTAACCCTAGCCCGAACCCTAACCCTAACCCTTCCCCGAAGCCTGACCCTCACCCGTCCCCTAATCCTAACCCGTACGCTAACACTAACCCGCGCCCTCACACGCACGCTCCCCCTAAAGCGTTGCCGTACCCTCACCTGGACCCTAAACCGTCCCCGTCCCCTAACCCTAACCCTAGCCCGAACCCTAACCCTAACCCTTCCGCGAAGCCTGACCCTCACCCGTCCCCTAATCCTAACCCGTACGCTAACACTAACCCGCGCCCTCACACGCACGCTCCCCCTAAAGCGTTGCCGTACCCTCACCTGGACCCTAAACCGTCCCCGTCCCCTAACCCTAACCCAAGCCCGAACCCTAACCCTAACCCTTCCCCGAAGCCTGACCCTCACCCGTCCCCTAATCCTAACCCGTACGCTAACACTAACCCGCGCCCTCACACGCACGCTCCCCCTAAAGCGTTGCCGTACCCTCACCTGGACCCTAAACCGTCCCCGTCCCCTAACCCTAACCCTAGCCCGAACCCTAACCCTAACCCTTCCCCGAAGCCTGACGCTCACCTATCCCCTAATCCTAACCCGTACGCTAACACTAACCCACACCCTCACACGCACGCTCCCCCTAAAGCGTTGCCGTACCCTCACCTGGACCCTAAACCGTCCCCGTCCCCTAACCCTAACCCTAGCCCGAACCCTAACCCTAAACCTTCCCCGAAGCCTGACCCTCACCCGTCCCCTAATCCTAACCCGCACGCTAACACTAACCCGCGCCCTCACACGCACGCTCCCCCTAAAGCGTTGCCGTACCCTCACCTGGACCCTAAACCGTCCCCGTCCCCTAACCCTAACCCTAGCCCGAACCCTAACCCTAATCCTTCCCCGAAGCCTGACCCTCACCCGTCCCCTATTCCTAACCCGTACGCTAACACTAACCCGCGCCCTCACACGCACGCTCACCCTACAGCGTTGCCATACCCTCACCTGGACCCTAAACCGTCCCCGTCCCCTAACCCTAAGCCTAGCCCGAACCCTAACCCTAACCCTTCCCCGAAGCCTGACCCTCACCCGTCCCCTAATCCTAACCCGTACGCTAACACTAACCTGCGCCCTCACACGCACGCTCCCCCTAAAGCGTTGCCATACCCTCACCTGGACCCTAAACCGTCCCCGTCCCCTAACCCTAACCCTAGCCCGAACCCTAACCCTAACCCTTCCCCGAAGCCTGACCCTCACCCGTCCCGTAATCCTAACCCGTACGCTAACACTAATGCGCGCCCTCACACGCACGCTCCCCCTAAAGCGTTGCCGTACCCTCACCTGGACCCTAAACCGTCCCCGTCCCCTAACCCTAACCCTAGCCCGAACCCTAACCCTAACCCTTTCCCGAAGCCTGACACTCACCCGTCCCCTAATCCTAACCCGTACGCTAAAACTAACCCGCGCCCTCACACGCACGGTCCCCCTAAAGCGTTGCCGTACCCTCACCTAGACCCTAAACCGTCCCCGTCCCCTAACCCTAACCCTAGCCCCAACCCTAACCCTAACCCTTCCCCGAAGCCTGACCCTCACCTGTCCCCTAATCCTAACCCGTACGCTAACACTAACCTGCGCCCTCACACGCACGCTCCCCCTAAAGCGTTGCCGTACCCTCACCTAGACCCTAAACCGTCCCCGTCCCCTAACCCTAACCCTAGCCCCAACCCTAACCCTAACCCTTCCCCGAAGCCTGACCCTCAAACGATCCCTAATCCTAACCCGTACGCTAACACTAACCCGCGCCCTCACACGCACGCTCCCCCTAAAGCGTTGCCGTACCCTCACCTGGACCCTAAACCGTCCCCGTCCCCTAACCCTAACCCTAGCCCGAACCCTAACCCTAACCCTTCCCCGAAGCCTGACCCTCACCCGTCCCCTAATCCTAACCCGCACGCTAACACTAACCCGCGCCCTCACACGCACGCTTCCCCTAAAGCGTTGCCGTACCCTCACCTGGACCCTAAACCGTCCCCGTCCCCTAACCCTAACCCTAGCCCGAACCCTAACCCTAACCCTTCCCCGAAGCCTGACCCTCACCCGTCCCCTAATCCTAACCCGCACGCTAACCCTAACGCGCGCCCTCACACGCACGCTCCCCTAAAGCGTTGCCGTACCCTCACCTGGACCCTAAACCGTCCCCGTCCCCTAACCCTAACCCTAGCCCGAAACCTAACCCTAATCCTTCCCCGAAGCCTGACCCTCACCCGTCCCCTATTCCTAACCCGTACGCTAACACTAACCCGCGCCCTCACATGCACGCTCACCCTACAGCGTTGCCATACCCTCACCTGGACCCTAAACCGTCCCCGTCCCCTAACCCTAACCCTAGCCCGAACCCTAACCCTAACCCTTCCCCGAAGCCTGACCCTCACCCGTCCCCTAATCCTAACCCGTACGCTAACACTAACCTGCGCCCTCACACGCACGCTCTCCCTAAAGCGTTGCCATACCCTCACCTGGACCCTAAACCGTCCCCGTCCCCTAACCCTAACCCTAGCCCGAACCCTAACCCTAACCCTTCCCCGAAGCCTGACCCTCACCCGTCCCCTAATCCTAACCCGTACGCTAACACTAACCCACGCCCTCACACGCACGCTCCCCCCAAAGCGTTGCCGTACCCTCACCTGGACCCTAAACCGTCCCCATCCCCTAACCCTAACCCTAGCCCGAACCCTAACCCTAAACCTAACCCTTCCCCGAAGCCTGACCCTCACCCGTCCCCTAATCCTAACCCGTACGCTAACACTAACCCGCGCCCTCACACGCACGCTCCCCCTAAAGCGTTGCCGTACCCTCACCTGGACCCTAAACCGTCCCCGTCCCCTAACCCTAACCCTAGCCCGAACCCTAACCCTAACCCTTCCCCGAAGCCTGACCCTCAACCGTCCCCTAATCCTAACCCGTACGCTAACACTAACCCGCGCCCTCACACGCACGCTCCCCCTAAAGCGTTGCCGTACCCTCACCTGGACCCTAAACCGTCCCCTAAACCTAACCCTAACCCTAGCCCGAACCCTAACCCTAACCCTTCCCCGAAGCCTGACCCTCACCCGTCCCCTAATCCTAACCCGTACGCTAACACTAACCCGCGCCCTCACACGCACGCTCCCCCTAAAGCGTTGCCGTACACTCACCTGGACCCTAAACCGTCCCCGTCCCCTAACCCTAACCCTAGCCCGAACCCTAACCCTAACCCTTCCCCGAAGCCTGACCCTCAACCGTCCCCTAATCCTAACCCGTACGCTAACACTAACCCGCGCCCTCACACGCACGCTCCCCCTAAAGCGTTGCCGTACCCTCACCTGGACCCTAAACCGTCCCCGTCCCCTAACCCTAACCTTAGCCCGAACCCTAACCCTAACCCTTCCCCGAAGCCTGACCCTCACCCGTCCCCTAATCCTAACCCGTACGCTAACACTAACCCACGCCCTCACACGCATGCTCCCCCTAAAGCGTTGCCGAACCCTCACCTGGACCCTAAACCGTCCCTGTCCCCTAACCCTAACCCTAGCCCGAACCCTAACCCTAACCATTCCCCGAAGCCTGACCCTCAACCGTCCCCGAATCCTAACCCGTACGCTAACCCTAACGCGCGCCCTCAAACGCACGCTCACCCTAAAGCGTTGCCGTACCCTCACCTGGACCCTAAACCGTCCCCGTCCCCTAACCCTAACCCTAGCCCGAACCCTAACCCTAACCCTTCCCCGAAGCCTGACCCTCACCCGTCCCCTAATCCTAACCCGTACGCTAACACTAACCCGCGCCCTCACATGCACGCTCCCCCTAAAGCGTTGCCGTACCCTCACCTAGACCCTAAACCGTCCCCGTCCCCTAACCCTAACCCTAGCCCGAACCCTAACCCTAACACTTCCCCGAAGCCTGACCCTCACCCGTCCCCTAATCCTAACCCGTACGCTAACACTAACCTGCGCCCTCACACGAACGCTCCCCCTAAAGCGTTGCCGTAACCTCACCTGGACCCTAAACCGTCCCCGTCCCCTAACCCTAACCCTAGCCCGAACCCTAACCCTAACCCTTCCCCGAAGCCTGACCCTCACGCGTCCCGTAATCCTAACCCGTACGCTAACACTAACGCGCGCCCTCACACGCACGCTCCCCCTAAAGCGTTGCCGTACCCTCAACTGAACCCTAAACCGTCCCCGTCCCCTAACCCTAACCCTAGCCCGAACCCTAACCCTAACCCTTCCCCGAAGCCTGACGCTCACCCGTCCCCTAATCCTAACCCGTACGCTAACACTAACCCACGCCCTCACACGCACGCTCCCCCTAAAGCGTTGCCGTACCCTCACCTGGACCCTAAACCGTCCCCGTCCCCTAACCCTAACCCTAGCCCGAACCGTAAACCTAATCCTTCCCCTAAGCCTGACCCTCACCCGTCCCCTAATCCTAACCCGTACGCTAACACTAACCCGCGCCCTCACACGCACGCTCCCCCTAAAGCGTTGCCGTACCCTCACCTGGACCCTAAACCGTCCCCGTCTCCTAACCCTAACCCTAGCCCGAACCCTAACCCTAACCCTTCCCCGAAGCCTGACACTCACCCGTCCCCTAATCCTAACCCGTACGCTAACACTAACCCGCGCCCTCACACGCACGGTCCCCCTAAAGCGTTGCCGTACCCTCACCTAGACCCTAAACCGTCCCCGTCCCCTAACCCTAACCCTAGCCCCAACCCTAACCCTAACCCTTCCCCGAAGCCTGACCCTCACCTGTCCCCTAATCCTAACCCGTACGCTAACTCTAACCTGCGCCCTCACACGCACGCTCCCCCTAAAGCGTTGCCGTACCCTCACCTGGACCCTAAACCGTCCCCGTCCCCTAACCCTAACCCTAGCCCGAACCCTAACCCTAAACCTTCCCCGAGGCCTGACCCTCACCCGTCCCCTAATCCTAACCCGCACGCTAACACTAACCTGCGCCCTCACACGCACGCTCCCCCTAAAGCGTTGCCGTACCCTCACCTGGACCCTAAACCGTCCCCGTCCCCTAACCCTAACCTTAGCCCGAACCCTAACCCTAACCCTTCCCCGAAGCCTGACCCTCACCCGTCCCCTAATCCTAACCCGTACGCTAACACTAACGCGCGCCCTCACACGCACGCTCCCCCTAAAGCGTTGCCGTACCCTCACCTGGTCCCTAAACCGTCCCCATCCCCTAACCCTAACCCTAGCCCGAACCCTAACCCTAACCCTTCCCCGAAGCCTGACCCTCACCCGTCCCCTAATCCTAACCCGTACGCTAACACTAACCCGCGCCCTCACACGCACGCTCCCCCTAAAGCGTTGCCGTACCCTCACCTGGACCCTAAACCGTCCCCGTCCCCTAACACTAACCCTAGCCCGAACCCTAACCCTAACCCTTGCCCGAAGCCTGACCCTCACCCGTCCCCTAATCCTAACCCGTACGCTGACACTAACCCGCGCCCTCACACGCACGCTCCCCCTAAAGCGTTGCCGTACCCTCACCTGGACCCTAAACCGTCCCCGTCCCCTAACCCTAACCCTAGCCCGAACCCTAACCCTAACCCTTCCCCGAAGCCTGACCCTCACCCGTCCCCTAATCCTAACCCGTACGCTAACACTAACCCGCGCACTCACATGCACGCTCCCCCTAAAGCGTTGCCGTACCCTCACCTAGACCCTAAACCGTCCCCGTCCCCTAACCCTAACCCTAGCCCGAACCCTAACCCTAACACTTCCCCGAAGCCTGACCCTCACCCGTCCCCTAATCCTAACCCGTACGCTAACACTAACCTGCGCCCTCACACGAACGCTCCCCCTAAAGCGTTGCCGTAACCTCACCTGGACCCTAAACCGTCCCCGTCCCCTAACCCTAACCCTAGCCCGAACCCTAACCCTAACCCTTCCCCGAAGCCTGACCCTCACGCGTCCCGTAATCCTAACCCGTACGCTAACACTAACGCGCGCCCTCACACGCACGCTCCCCCTAAAGCGTTGCCGTACCCTCAACTGAACCCTAAACCGTCCCCGTCCCCTAACCCTAACCCTAGCCCGAACCCTAACCCTAACCCTTCCCCGAAGCCTGACGCTCACCCGTCCCCTAATCCTAACCCGTACGCTAACACTAACCCACGCCCTCACACGCACGCTCCCCCTAAAGCGTTGCCGTACCCTCACCTGGACCCTAAACCGTCCCCGTCCCCTAACCCTAACCCTAGCCCGAACCGTAAACCTAATCCTTCCCCGAAGCCTGACCCTCACCCGTCCCCTAATCCTAACCCGTACGCTAACACTAACCCGCGCCCTCACACGCACGCTCCCCCTAAAGCGTTGCCGTACCCTCACCTGGATCCTAAACCGTCCCCGTCTCCTAACCCTAACCCTAGCCCGAACCCTAACCCTAACCCTTCCCCGAAGCCTGACACTCACCCGTCCCCTAATCCTAACCCGTACGCTAACACTAACCCGCGCCCTCACACGCACGGTCCCCCTAAAGCGTTGCCGTACCCTCACCTAGACCCTAAACCGTCCCCGTCCCCTAACCCTAACCCTAGCCCCAACCCTAACCCTAACCCTTCCCCGAAGCCTGACCCTCACCTGTCCCCTAATCCTAACCCGTACGCTAACTCTAACCTGCGCCCTCACACGCACGCTCCCCCTAAAGCGTTGCCGTACCCTCACCTGGACCCTAAACCGTCCCCGTCCCCTAACCCTAACCCTAGCCCGAACCCTAACCCTAAACCTTCCCCGAGGCCTGACCCTCACCCGTCCCCTAATCCTAACCCGCACGCTAACACTAACCTGCGCCCTCACACGCACGCTCCCCCTAAAGCGTTGCCGTACCCTCACCTGGACCCTAAACCGTCCCCGTCCCCTAACCCTAACCTTAGCCCGAACCCTAACCCTAACCCTTCCCCGAAGCCTGACCCTCACCCGTCCCCTAATCCTAACCCGTACGCTAACACTAACGCGCGCCCTCACACGCACGCTCCCCCTAAAGCGTTGCCGTACCCTCACCTGGTCCCTAAACCGTCCCCATCCCCTAACCCTAACCCTAGCCCGAACCCTAACCCTAACCCTTCCCCGAAGCCTGACCCTCACCCGTCCCCTAATCCTAACCCGTACGCTAACACTAACCCGCGCCCTCACACGCACGCTCCCCCTAAAGCGTTGCCGTACCCTCACCTGGACCCTAAACCGTCCCCGTCCCCTAACACTAACCCTAGCCCGAACCCTAACCCTAACCCTTCCCCGAAGCCTGACCCTCACCCGTCCCCTAATCCTAACCCGTACGCTGACACTAACCCGCGCCCTCACACGCACGCTCCCCCTAAAGCGTTGCCGTACCCTCACCTGGACCCTAAACCGTCCCCGTCCCCTAACCCTAACCCTAGCCCGAACCCTAACCCTAACCCTTCCCCGAAGCCTGACCCTCACCCGTCCCCTAATCCTAACCCGTACGCTAACACTAACCCGCGCACTCACACGCACGCTCCCCCTAAAGCGTTGCCGTACCCTCACCTGGACCCTAAACCGTCCCCGTCCCCTAACCCTAACCCTAGCCCGAACCCTAACCCTAACCCTTCCCCGAAGGCTGACCCTCACCCGTCCCCTAATCCTAACCCGTACGCTAACACTAACCCGCGCCCTCACACGCACGCTCCCCCAAAAGCGTTGCCGTACCCTCACCTGGACCTTAAACCGTCCCCGTCCCCTAACGCTAACCCTAGACCGAACCCTAACCGTAAACCTTCCCCGAAACCTGACCTTCACCCGTCCCCTAATCCTAACCCGTACGCTAACACTAACCCGCGCCCTCACACGCACGCTCCCCCTAAAGCGTTGCCGTACCCTCACCTGGACCCTAAACCGTCCCCGTCCCCTAACCCTAACCCTAGCCCGAACCCTAACCCTTCCCCGAAGCCTGACCCTCACCCGTCCCCTAATCCTAACCCGTACGCTAACACTAACCCGCGCCCTCACACGCACGCTCCCCCTAAAGCGTTGCCGTACCCTCACCTGGACCCTAAACCGTCCCCGTCCCCTAACCCTAACCCTAGCCCGAACCCTAACCCTAACCCTTCCCCGAAGCCTGACCCTCACCCGTCCCCTAATCCTAACCCGTACGCTAACACTAACCCGCGCCCTCACACGCACGCTCCCCCTAAAGCGTTGCCGTACCCTCACCTGGACCCTAAACCGTCCCCGTCCCCTAACCCTAACCCTAGCCCGAACCCTAACCCTAACCCTTCCCCGAAGCCTGACCCTCACCCGTCCCCTAATCCTAACCCGTACGCTAACAGTAACCCGCGCCCTCACACGCACGCTCCCCCTAAAGCGTTGCCATACCCTCACCTGGACCCTAAACCGTCCCCGTCCCCTAACCCTAACCCTAGCCCGAACCCTAACCCTAACCCTTCCCCGAAGCCTGACCCTCACCCGTCCCCTAATCCTAACCCGTACGCTAACACTAACCCGCGCCCTCACACGCACGCTCCCCCTAAAGCGTTGCCGTACCCTCACCTGGACCCTAAACCGTCCCCGTCCCCTAAACCTAACCCTAGCCCGATCCCTAACCCTAACTCTTCCCTGAAGCCTGACCCTCACCCGTCCCCTAATCCTAACCCGTACGCTAACACTAACCCGCGCCCTCACACGCACGCTCCCCCTAAAGCATTGCCGTACCCTCACCTGGACCCTAAACCGTCCCCGTCCCCAAACCCTAACCTTAGACCGAACCCTAACCCTAACCCTTCCCCGAAGCCTGACACTCACCCGTCCACTAATCCTAACCCGTACGCTAACACTAACCCGCGCCCTCACACCTACGCTCCCCCTAAAGCGTTGCCGTACCCTCACCTGGACCCTAAACCGTCCCCGTCCCCTAACCCTAACCCTAGCCCCAACCCTAACCCTAACCCTTCCCCGAAGCCTGACCCTCACCCGTCCCCTAATCCTAACCCGTACGCTAACACTAACCCGCGCACTCACACGCACGCTCCCCCTAAAGCGTTGCCGTACCCTCACCTGGACCCTAAACCGTCCCCGTCCCCTAACCCTAACCCTAGCCCGAACCCTAACCCTAACCCTTCCCCGAAGCCTGACCCTCACCCGTCCCCTAATCCTAACCCGTACGCTAACACTAACCCGCGCCCTCACACGCACGCTCCCCCGAAAGCGTTGCCGTACCCTCACCTGGACCTTAAACCGTCCCCGTCCCCTAACCCTAACCCTAGCCCGAACCCTAACCGTAAACCTTCCCCGAAACCTGACCTTCACCCGTCCCCTAATCCTAACCCGTACGCTAACACTAACCCGCGCCCTCACACGCACGCTCCCCCTAAAGCGTTGCCGTACCCTCACCTGGACCCTAAACCGTCCCCGTCCCCTAACCCTAACCCTAGCCCGAACCCTAAGCCTTCCCCGAAGCCTGACCCTCACCCGTCCCCTAATCCTAACCCGTACGCTAACACTAACCCGCGCCCTCACACGCACGCTCCCCCTAAAGCGTTGCCGTACCCTCACCTGGACCCTAAACCGTCCCCGTCCCCTAACCCTAACCCTAGCCCGAACCCTAACCCTAACACTTCCCCGAAGCCTGACCCTCACCCGTCCCCTAATCCTAACCCGTACGCTAACACTAACCCGCGCCCTCACACGCACGCTCCACCTAAAGCGTTGCCGTACCCTCACCTGGACCCTAAACCGTCCCCGTGCCCTAACCCTAACCCTAGCCCGAACCCTAACCCTAACCCTTCCCCGAAGCCTGACCCTCACCCGTCCCCTAATCCTAACCCGTACGCTAACAGTAACCCGCGCCCTCACACGCACGCTCCCCCTAAAGCGTTGCCATACCCTCACCTGGACCCTAAACCGTCCCCGTCCCCTAACCCTAACCCTAGCCCGAACCCTAACCCTAACCCTTCCCCGAAGCCTGATCCTCACCCGTCCCCTAATCCTAACCCGTACGCTAACACTAACCCGCGCCCTCACACGCACGCTCCCCCTAAAGCGTTGCCGTACACTCACCTGGACCCTAAACCGGCCCCGTCCCCTAACCCTAACCCTAGCCCGATCCCTAACCCTAACTCTTCCCTGAAGCCTGACCCTCACCCGTCCCCTAATCCTAACCCGTACGCTAACACTAACCCGCGCCCTCACACGCACGCTCCCCCTAAAGCATTGCCGTACCCTCACCTGGACCCTAAACCGTCCCCGTCCCCAAACCCTAACCTTAGACCGAACCCTAACCCTAACCCTTCCCCGAAGCCTGACCCTCACCCGTCCACTAATCCTAACCCGTACGCTAACACAAACCCGCGCCCTCACACCCACGCTCCCCCTAAAGCGTTGCCGTACCCTCACCTGGACCCTAAACCGTCCCCGTCCCCTAACCCTAACCCTAGCCCGAACCGTAACCCTAACCCTTCCCCGAAGCCTGACCCTCACCCGTCCCCTAATCCTAACCCGTACGCTAACACTAACCCGCGCCCTCACACGCACGCTCGCCCTAAAGCGTTGCCGTACCCTCACCTGGACCCTAAACCGTCCCCGTCCCCTAACCCTAACCCTAGACCGAACCCTAACCCTAACCCTTCCCCGAAGCCTGACCCTCACCCGTCCCCTAATCCTAACCCGTACGCTAACACTAACCCGCGCCCTCACACGCACGCTCCCCCTAAAGCGTTGCCATACCCTCACCTGGACCCTAAACCGTCCCCGTCCCCTAACCCTAACCCTAGCCCGAACCCTAACTCTAACCCTTCCCCGAAGCCTGACCCTCACCCGTCCCCTAATCCTAACCCGTACGCTAACACTAACCCGCGCCCTCACACGCACGCTCCCCCTAAAGCGTTGCCGTACCCTCACCTGGACCCTAAACCGTCCCCGTCCCCTAACCCTAACCCTAGCCCGATCCCTAACCCTAACTCTTCCCTGAAGCCTGACCCTCACCCGTCCCCTAATCCTAACCCGTACGCTAACACTAACCCCCGCCCTCACATGCACGCTCCCCCTAAAGCATTGCCGTACCGTCACCTGGACCCTAAACCATCCCCGTCCCCTAACCCTAACCCTAGACCGAACCCTAACCCTAACCCTTCCCCGAAGCCTGACCCTCACCCGTCCACTAATCCTAACCCGTACGCTAACACTAACCCGCGCCCTCACACCTACGCTCCCCCTAAAGCGTTGCCGTACCCTCACCTGGACCCTAAACCGTCCCCGTCCCCTAACCCTAACCCTAGCCCGAACCCTAACCCTAACCCTTCCCCGAAGCCTGACCCTCACCCGTCACCTAATCCTAACCCGTACGCTAACACTAACCCGCGCCCTCACACGCACGCTCCCCCTAAAGCGTTGCCGTACCCTCACCTGGACCCTAAACCGTCCCCGTCCCCTAACCCTAACCCTAGACCGAACCCTAACCCTAACCCTTCCCCGAAGCCTGAGCCTCACCCGTCCCATAATCCTAACCCGTACGCTAACACTAACCCGCGCCCTCACACCCACGCTCCCCCTAAAGCGTTGCCGTACCCTCACCTGGACCCTAAACCGTCCCCGTCCCCTAACCCTAACCCTAGCCCGAACCCTAACCCTAACCCTTCCCCGAAGCCTGACCCTCACCCGTCCCCTAATCCTAACCCGTACGCTAACACTAACCCGCGCCCTCACACGCGCGCTCGCCCTAAAGCGTTGCCGTACCCTCACCTGGACCCTAAACCGTCCCCGTCCCCTAACCCTAACCCTAGCCCGAACCCTAACCCTAACCCTTCCCCGAAGCATGACCCTCACCCGTCCCCTAATCCTAACCCGTACGCTAACACTAACCCGCGCCCTCACACGCACGCTCCCCCTAAAGCGTTGCCGTACCCTCACCTGGACCCTAAACCGTCCCCGTCCCCTAACCCTAACCCTAGCCCGAACCCTAACCCTAACCCTTCCCCGAAGCCTGACCCTCATCCGTCCCCTAATCCTAACCCGTACGCTAACACTAACCCGCGCCCTCACACGCACGCTCCCCCTAAAGCGTTGCCGTACCCTCACCTGGACCCTAAACCGTCCCCGTCCCCTAACCCTAACCCTAGCCCGAACCCTAACCCTAACCCTTCCCCGAAGCCTGACCCTCACCCGTCTCCTAATCCTAACCCGTACGCTAACACTAACCCGCGCCCTCACACGCACGCTCCCCCTAAACCGTTGCCGTACCCTCACCTGGACCCTAAACCGTCCCCGTCCCCTAACCCTAACCCTAGCCCGAACCCTAACCCTAATCCTTCCCCGAAGCCTGACCCTCACCCGTCCCCTAATCCTAACCCGTACGCTAACACTAACCCGTGCCCTCACACCCACGCTACCCCTAAAGCGTTGCCGTACACTCACCTGGACCCTAAACCGTCCCCGTCCCCTAACCCTAACCCTAGCCCGAACCCTAACCCTAACACTTCCCCGAAGCCTGACCCTCACCCGTCCCCTAATCCTAACCCGTACGCTAACACTAACCCGCCCCCTCACACGCACGCTCCCCCTAAAGCGTTGCCGTACCCTCACCTTGACCCTAAACCGTCACCGTCCCCTAACCCTAGCCCGAACCCTAACCCTAACCCTTCCCCGAAGCCTGACCCTCACCCGTCCCCTAATCCTAACCCGTACGCTAACACTAAACCACGCCCTCACACGCATGCTCCCCCTAAAGCGTTGCCGTACCCTCACCTGGACCCTAAACCGTCCCCGTCCCCTAACCCTAACCCTAGCCCGAACCCTAACCCTAACCCTTCCCCGAAGCCTGACCCTCACCCGTCCCCTAATCCTAACCCGTACGCTAACACTAACCCGCGCCCTCACACGCACGCTCCCCCTAAACCGTTGCCGTACCCTCACCTGGACCCTAAACCGTCCCCGTCCCCTAACACTAACCCTAGCCCGAACCCTAAGCCTAACCCTTCCCCGAAGCCTGACCCTCACCCGTCCCCTAATCCTAACCCGTACGCTAACACTAACCCGCGCCCTCACACGCATGCACCCCCTAAAGCGTTGCCGTACCCTCACCTGGACCCTAAACCGTCCCCGTCCCCTAACCCTAACCCTAGCCCGAACCCTAACCCTAACCCTTCCCCGAAGCCTGACCCTCACCCGTCCCCTAATCCTAACCCGTACGCTAACACTAACCCGCGCCCTCACACGCACGCTCCCCCTAAAGCGTTGCCGTACCCTCACCTGGACCCTAAACCGTCCCCGTCCCCTAACCCTAACCCTAACCCTTCCCCGAAGCCTGACCCTCACCCGTCCCCTAATCCTAACCCGTACGCTAACACTAACCCACGCCCTCACTCACACGCTCCCCCTAAAGCGTTGCCGTACCCTCACCTGGACCCTAAACCGTCCCCATCCCCTAACCCTAACCCTAGCCCGAACCCTAACCCTAACCCTTCCCCGAAGCCTGACCCTCACCCGTCCCCTAATCCTAACCAGTACGCTAACACTAACCCGCGCCCTCACACGCACGCTCCCCCTAAAGCGTTGCCGTACCCTCACCTGGACCCTAAACCGTCCCCGTCCCCTAACCCTAACCCTAGCCCGAACCCTAACCCTAACACTTCCCCGAAGCCTGACCCTCACCCGTCCCCTAATCCTAACCCGTACGCTAACACTAACCCGCGCCCTCACACGCACGCTCCCCCTAAAGCGTTGCCGTACCCTCACCTGGACCCTAAACCGTCCCCGTCCCCTAACCCTAACCCTAGCCCGAAACCTAACCATAACTCTTCCCCGAAGCCTGACCCTCACCCGTCCCCTAATCCTAACCCGTACGCTAACACTAACCCGCGCCCTCACACGCACGCTCCCCCTAAAGCATTGCCGTACCCTCACCTGGACCCTAAACCGTCCCCGTCCCCTAACCCTAATCCTAGCCCGAACCCTAACCCTAACCCATCCCCGAAGCCTGACCCTCACCCGTCCCCTAATCCTAGTCCGTACGCTAAGACTAACCCGCGCCCTCACACACACGCTCCCCCTAAAGCGTTGCCGTACCCTCACCTTGACCCTAAACCGTCACCGTCCCCTAACCCTAGCCTGAACCCTAACCCTAACACTTCCCCGAAGCCTGACCCTCACCCGTCCCCTAATCCTAACCCGTACGCTAACACTAACCCGCGCCCTCACACGCACGCTCCCCCTAAAGCGTTGCCGTACCCTCACCTGGACCCTAAACCGTCCCCGTCACCTAACCCTAACCCTAGCCCGAACCCTAACCCTAACCCTTCCCCGAAGCCTGACCCTCACCCGTCCCCTAATCCTAACCCGTACGCTAACACTAACCCGCGCCCTCACACGCACGCTCCCCCTAAAGCGTTGCCGTACCCTCACCTGGACCCTAAACCGTCCCCGTCCCCTAACCCTAACCCTATCCCGAACCCTAACCCTAACCCTTCCCCGAAGCCTGACCCTCACCCGTCCCCTAATCCTAACCCGTACGCTAACACTAACCCGCGCCCTCACACGCACGCTCCCTCTAAAGCGTTGCCGTACCCTCACCTGGACCCTAAACCGTCCCCGTCCCCTAACCCTAACCCTAGCCCGAACCCTAACCCTAACCCTTCCCCGAAGCCTTACCCTCACCCGTCCCCTAATCCTAACCCGTACGCTAACACTAACCCACGCCCTCACACACACGCTCCCCCTAAAGCGTTGCCGTACCCTCACCTGGACCCTAAATCGTCCCCATCCCCTAACCCTAACCCTAGCCCGAACCCTAACCCTAACCCTTCCCCGAAGCCTGACCCTCACCCGTCCCCTAATCCTAACCAGTACGCTAACACTAACCCGCGCCCTCACACGCACGCTCCCCCTAAAGCGTTGCCGTACCCTCACCTGGACCCTAAACCCTCCCCGTCCCCTAACCCTAACCCTAGCCCGAACCCTAACCCTAACACTTCCCCGAAGCCTGACCCTCACCCGTCCCCTAATCCTAACCCGTACGCTAACACTAACCCGCGCCCTCACACCTACGCTCCCCCTAAAGCGTTGCCGTACCCTCACCTGGACCCTAAACCGTCCCCGTCCCCTAACCCTAACCCTAGCCCGAACCCTAACCCTAACCCTTCCCCGAAGCCTGACCCTCACCCGTCACCTAATCCTAACCCGTACGCTAACACTAACCCGCGCCCTCACACGCACGCTCCCCCTAAAGCGTTGCCGTACCCTCACCTGGACCCTAAACCGTCCCCGTCCCCTAACCCTAACCCTAGACCGAACCCTAACCCTAACCCTTCCCCGAAGCCTGAGCCTCACCCGTCCCATAATCCTAACCCGTACGCTAACACTAACCCGCGCCCTCACACCCACGCTCCCCCTAAAGCGTTGCCGTACCCTCACCTGGACCCTAAACCGTCCCCGTCCCCTAACCCTAACCCTAGCCCGAACCCTAACCCTAACCCTTCCCCGAAGCCTGACCCTCACCCGTCCCCTAATCCTAACCCGTACGCTAACACTAACCCGCGCCCTCACACGCGCGCTCGCCCTAAAGCGTTGCCGTACCCTCACCTGGACCCTAAACCGTCCCCGTCCCCTAACCCTAACCCTAGACCGAACCCTAACCCTAACCCTTCCCCGAAGCATGACCCTCACCCGTCCCCTAATCCTAACCCGTACGCTAACACTAACCCGCGCCCTCACACGCACGCTCCCCCTAAAGCGTTGCCGTACCCTCACCTGGACCCTAAACCGTCCCCGTCCCCTAACCCTAACCCTAGCCCGAACCCTAACCCTAACCCTTCCCCGAAGCCTGACCCTCATCCGTCCCCTAATCCTAACCCGTACGCTAACACTAACCCGCGCCCTCACACGCACGCTCCCCCTAAAGCGTTGCCGTACCCTCACCTGGACCCTAAACCGTCCCCGTCCCCTAACCCTAACCCTAGCCCGAACCCTAACCCTAACCCTTCCCCGAAGCCTGACCCTCACCCGTCTCCTAATCCTAACCCGTACGCTAACACTAACCCGCGCCCTCACACGCACGCTCCCCCTAAACCGTTGCCGTACCCTCACCTGGACCCTAAACCGTCCCCGTCCCCTAACCCTAACCCTAGCCCGAACCCTAACCCTAATCCTTCCCCGAAGCCTGACCCTCACCCGTCCCCTAATCCTAACCCGTACGCTAACACTAACCCGTGCCCTCACACCCACGCTACCCCTAAAGCGTTGCCGTACACTCACCTGGACCCTAAACCGTCCCCGTCCCCTAACCCTAACCCTAGCCCGAACCCTAACCCTAACACTTCCCCGAAGCCTGACCCTCACCCGTCCCCTAATCCTAACCCGTACGCTAACACTAACCCGCCCCCTCACACGCACGCTCCCCCTAAAGCGTTGCCGTACCCTCACCTTGACCCTAAACCGTCACCGTCCCCTAACCCTAGCCCGAACCCTAACCCTAACCCTTCCCCGAAGCCTGACCCTCACCCGTCCCCTAATCCTAACCCGTACGCTAACACTAAACCACGCCCTCACACGCATGCTCCCCCTAAAGCGTTGCCGTACCCTCACCTGGACCCTAAACCGTCCCCGTCCCCTAACCCTAACCCTAGCCCAAACCCTAACCCTAACCCTTCCCCGAAGCCTGACCCTCACCCGTCCCCTAATCCTAACCCGTACGCTAACACTAACCCGCGCCCTCACACGCACGCTCCCCCTAAACCGTTGCCGTACCCTCACCTGGACCCTAAACCGTCCCCGTCCCCTAACACTAACCCTAGCCCGAACCCTAAGCCTAACCCTTCCCCGAAGCCTGACCCTCACCCGTCCCCTAATCCTAACCCGTACGCTAACACTAACCCGCGCCCTCACACGCATGCACCCCCTAAAGCGTTGCCGTACCCTCACCTGGACCCTAAACCGTCCCCGTCCCCTAACCCTAACCCTAGCCCGAACCCTAACCCTAACCCTTCCCCGAAGCCTGACCCTCACCCGTCCCCTAATCCTAACCCGTACGCTAACACTAACCCGCGCCCTCACACGCACGCTCCCCCTAAAGCGTTGCCGTACCCTCACCTGGACCCTAAACCGTCCCCGTCCCCTAACCCTAACCCTAACCCTTCCCCGAAGCCTGACCCTCACCCGTCCCCTAATCCTAACCCGTACGCTAACACTAACCCACGCCCTCACTCACACGCTCCCCCTAAAGCGTTGCCGTACCCTCACCTGGACCCTAAACCGTCCCCATCCCCTAACCCTAACCCTAGCCCGAACCCTAACCCTAACCCTTCCCCGAAGCCTGACCCTCACCCGTCCCCTAATCCTAACCAGTACGCTAACACTAACCCGCGCCCTCACACGCACGCTCCCCCTAAAGCGTTGCCGTACCCTCACCTGGACCCTAAACCGTCCCCGTCCCCTAACCCTAACCCTAGCCCGAACCCTAACCCTAACACTTCCCCGAAGCCTGACCCTCACCCGTCCCCTAATCCTAACCCGTACGCTAACACTAACCCGCGCCCTCACACGCACGCTCCCCCTAAAGCGTTGCCGTACCCTCACCTGGACCCTAAACCGTCCCCGTCCCCTAACCCTAACCCTAGCCCGAAACCTAACCATAACTCTTCCCCGAAGCCTGACCCTCACCCGTCCCCTAATCCTAACCCGTACGCTAACACTAACCCGCGCCCTCACACGCACGCTCCCCCTAAAGCATTGCCGTACCCTCACCTGGACCCTAAACCGTCCCCGTCCCCTAACCCTAATCCTAGCCCGAACCCTAACCCTAACCCATCCCCGAAGCCTGACCCTCACCCGTCCCCTAATCCTAGTCCGTACGCTAAGACTAACCCGCGCCCTCACACACACGCTCCCCCTAAAGCGTTGCCGTACCCTCACCTTGACCCTAAACCGTCACCGTCCCCTAACCCTAGCCTGAACCCTAACCCTAACACTTCCCCGAAGCCTGACCCTCACCCGTCCCCTAATCCTAACCCGTACGCTAACACTAACCCGCGCCCTCACACGCACGCTCCCCCTAAAGCGTTGCCGTACCCTCACCTGGACCCTAAACCGTCCCCGTCACCTAACCCTAACCCTAGCCCGAACCCTAACCCTAACCCTTCCCCGAAGCCTGACCCTCACCCGTCCCCTAATCCTAACCCGTACGCTAACACTAACCCGCGCCCTCACACGCACGCTCCCCCTAAAGCGTTGCCGTACCCTCACCTGGACCCTAAACCGTCCCCGTCCCCTAACCCTAACCCTATCCCGAACCCTAACCCTAACCCTTCCCCGAAGCCTGACCCTCACCCGTCCCCTAATCCTAACCCGTACGCTAACACTAACCCGCGCCCTCACACGCACGCTCCCTCTAAAGCGTTGCCGTACCCTCACCTGGACCCTAAACCGTCCCCGTCCCCTAACCCTAACCCTAGCCCGAACCCTAACCCTAACCCTTCCCCGAAGCCTTACCCTCACCCGTCCCCTAATCCTAACCCGTACGCTAACACTAACCCACGCCCTCACACACACGCTCCCCCTAAAGCGTTGCCGTACCCTCACCTGGACCCTAAATCGTCCCCATCCCCTAACCCTAACCCTAGCCCGAACCCTAACCCTAACCCTTCCCCGAAGCCTGACCCTCACCCGTCCCCTAATCCTAACCCGTACGCTAACACTAACCCGCGCCCTCACACCCACGCTCCCCCTAAAGCGTTGCCGTACCCTCACCTGGACCCTAAACCGTCCCCGTCCCCTAACCCTAACCCTAGCCCGAACCCTAACCCTAACCCTTCCCCGAAGCCTGACCCTCACCCGTCCCCTAATCCTAACCCGTACGCTAACACTAACCCGCCACCTCACACGCACGCTCCCCCTGAAGCGTTGCCGTACCCTCACCTTGACCCTAAACCGTCACCGTCCCCTAACCCTAGCCCGAACCCTAACCCTAACACTTCCCCGAAGCCTGACCCTCACCCGTCCCCTAATCCTAACCCGTACGCTAACACTAACCCGCGCCCTCACACGCACGCTCCCCCTAAAGCGTTGCCGTACCCTCACCTGGACCCTAAACCCTCCCCGTCCCCTAACACTAACCCTAGCCCGAACCCTAACCCTAACCCTTCCCCGAAGCCTGACCCTCACCCGTCCCCTAATCCTAACCCGTACGCTAACACTAACCCCCGCCCTCACACGCATGCTCCCCCTAAAGCGTTGCCGTACCCTCACCTGGACCCTAAACCGTCCCCGTCCCCTAACCCTAACCCTAGCCCGAACCCTAACCCTAACCCTTCCCCGAAGCCTGAGCCTCACCCGTCCCCTAATCCTAACCCGTACGCTAACACTAACCCGCGCCCTCACACGCACGCTCCCCCTAAATCGTTGCCGTACCCTCACCTGGACCCTAAACCGTCCCCGTCCCCTAACCCTAACCCTAGCCCGAACCCTAACCCTAACCCTTCCCCGAAGCCTGACCCTCACCCGTCCCCTAATCCTAACCCGTACGCTAACACTAACCCGCGCCCTCACACGCACGCTCCCCCTAAAGCGTTGCTGTACCCTCACCTGGACCCAAAACCGTCCCCGTCCCCTAACCCTAACCCTAGCCCGAACCCTAACCCTAACCCTTCCCCGAAGCCTGACCCTCACCCGTCCCCTAATCCTAACCCGTACGATAACACTAACCCGCGCCCTCACACGCACGCTCCCCCTAAAGCGTTGCCGTACCCTCACCTGGACCCTAAACCGTCCCCGTCACCTAACCCTAACCCTAGCCCGAACCCTAACCCTAACCCTTCCCCGAAGCCTGACCCTCACCCGTCCCCTAATCCTAACCCGTACGCTAACACTAACCCGCGCCCTCACACCCACGCTCCCCCTAAAGCGTTGCCGTACCCTCACCTGGACCCTAAACCGTCCCCGTCCCCTAACCCTAACCCTAGCCCGAACCCTAACCCTAACCCTTCCCCGAAGCCTGACCCTCACCCGTCCCCTAATCCTAACCCGTACGCTAACACTAACCCGCCCCCTCACACGCACGCTCCCCCTAAAGCGTTGCCGTACCCTCACCTTGACCCTAAACCGTCACCGTCCCCTAACCCTAGCCCGAACCCTAACCCTAACCCTTCCCCGAAGCCTGACCCTCACCCGTCCCCTAATCCTAACCCGTACGCTAACACTAACCCGCGCCCTCACACGCACGCTCCCCCTAAAGCGTTGCCGTACCCTCACCTGGACCCTAAACCGTCCCCGTCCCCTAACCCTAACCCTAGCCTGAACCCTAACCCTAACCCTTCCCCGAAGCCTGACCCTCACCCGTCCCCTAATCCTAACCCGTACGCTAACACTAACCCGCGCCCTCACACGCACGCTCCCCCTAAACCGTTGCCGTACCCTCACCTGGACCCTAAACCGTCCCCGTCCCCTAACACTAACCCTAGCCCGAACCCTAAGCCTAACCCTTCCCCGAAGCCTGACCCTCACCCGTCCCCTAATCCTAACCCGTACGCTAACACTAACCCGCGCCCTCACACGCATGCACCCCCTAAAGCGTTGCCGTACCCTCACCTGGACCCTAAACCGTCCCCGTCCCCTAACCCTAACCCTAGCCCGAACCCTAACCCTAACCCTTCCCCGAAGCCTGACCCTCACCCGTCCCCTAATCCTAACCCGTACGCTAACACTAACCCGCGCCCTCACACGCACGCTCCCCCTAAAGCGTTGCCGTACCCTCACCTGGACCCTAAACCGTCCCCGTCCCCTAACCCTAACCCTAACCCTTCCCCGAAGCCTGACCCTCACCCGTCCCCTAATCCTAACCCGTACGCTAACACTAACCCACGCCCTCACTCACACGCTCCCCCTAAAGCGTTGCCGTACCCTCACCTGGACCCTAAACCGTCCCCATCCCCTAACCCTAACCCTAGCCCGAACCCTAACCCTAACCCTTCTCCGAAGCCTGACCCTCACCCGTCCCCTAATCCTAACCAGTACGCTAACACTAACCCGCGCCCTCACACGCACGCTCCCCCTAAAGCGTTGCCGTACCCTCACCTGGACCCTAAACCGTCCCCGTCCCCTAACCCTAACCCTAGCCCGAACCCTAACCCTAACACTTCCCCGAAGCCTGACCCTCACCCGTCCCCTAATCCTAACCCGTACGCTAACACTAACCCGCGCCCTCACACGCACGCTCCCCCTAAAGCGTTGCCGTACCCTCACCTGGACCCTAAACCGTCCCCGTCCCCTAACCCTAACCCTAGCCCGAAACCTAACCATAACTCTTCCCCGAAGCCTGACCCTCACCTGTCCCCTAATCCTAGTCCGTACGCTAAGACTAACCCGCGCCCTCACACACACGCTCCCCCTAAAGCGTTGCCGTACCCTCACCTTGACCCTAAACCGTCACCGTCCCCTAACCCTAGCCTGAACCCTAACCCTAACACTTCCCCGAAGCCTGACCCTCACCCGTCCCCTAATCCTAACCCGTACGCTAACACTAACCCGCGCCCTCACACGCACGCTCCCCCTAAAGCGTTGCCGTACCCTCACCTGGACCCTAAACCGTCCCCGTCACCTAACCCTAACCCTAGCCCGAACCCTAACCCTAACCCTTCCCCGAAGCCTGACCCTCACCCGTCCCCTAATCCTAACCCGTACGCTAACACTAACCCGCGCCCTCACACGCACGCTCCCCCTAAAGCGTTGCCGTACCCTCACCTGGACCCTAAACCGTCCCCGTCCCCTAACCCTAACCCTATCCCGAACCCTAACCCTAACCCTTCCCCGAAGCCTGACCCTCACCCGTCCCCTAATCCTAACCCGTACGCTAACACTAACCCGCGCCCTCACACGCACGCTCCCCCTAAAGCGTTGCCGTACCCTCACCTGGACCCTAAACCGTCCCCGTCCCCTAACCCTAACCCTAGCCCGAACCCTAACCCTAACCCTTCCCCGAAGCCTGACCCTCACCCGTCCCCTAATCCTAACCCGTACGATAACACTAACCCGCGCCCTCACACGCACGCTCCCCCTAAAGCGTTGCCGTACCCTCACCTGGACCCTAAACCGTCCCCGTCACCTAACCCTAACCCTAGCCCGAACCCTAACCCTAACCCTTCCCCGAAGCCTGACCCTCACCCGTCCCCTAATCCTAACCCGTACGCTAACACTAACCCGCGCCCTCACACCCACGCTCCCCCTAAAGCGTTGCCGTACCCTCACCTGGACCCTAAACCGTCCCCGTCCCCTAACCCTAACTCTAGCCCGAACCCTAACCCTAACCCTTCCCCGAAGCCTGACCCTCACCCGTCCCCTAATCCTAACCCGTACGCTAACACTAACCCGCCCCCTCACACGCACGCTCCCCCTAAATCGTTGCCGTACCCTCACCTTGACCCTAAACCGTCACCGTCCCCTAACCCTAGCCCGAACCCTAACCCTAACCCTTCCCCGAAGCCTGACCCTCACCCGTCCCCTAATCCTAACCCGTACGCTAACACTAACCCGCGCCCTCACACGCACGCTCCCCCTAAAGCGTTGCCGTACCCTCACCTGGACCCTAAACCCTCCCCGTCCCCTAACCCTAACCCGAGCCCGAACCCTAACCCTAAACCTTCCCCGAAGCCTGACCCTCACCCGTCCCCTAATCCTAACCCGTACGCTAACACTAACCCGCGCCCTCACACGCACGCTCCCCCTAAAGCGTTGCCGTACCCTCACCTGGACCCTAAACCGTCCCCGTCACCTAACCCTAACCCTAGCCCGAACCCTAACCCTAACCCTTCCCCGAAGCCTGACCCTCACCCGTCCCCTAATCTTAACCCGTACGCTAACACTAACCCGCGCCCTCACACGCACGCTCCCCCTAAAGCGTTGCCGTACCCTCACCTGGACCCTAAACCGTCCCCGTCCCCTAACCCTAACCCTAGCCCGAACCCTAACCCTAACCCTTCCCCGAAGCCTGACCCTCACCCGTCCCCTAATCCTAACCCGTACGCTAACACTAACCCCCGCCCTCACACGCACGCTCCCCCTAAAGCGTTGCCGTACCCTCACCTGGACCCTAAACCGTCCCCGTCCCCTAACCCTAACCCTAGCCCGAACCCTAACCCTAACCCTTCCTCAAAGCCTGACCCTCACCCGTCCCCTAATCCTAACCCGTACGCTAACACTAAGCCGCGCCCTCACACGCACGCTCCCCCTAAAGCGTTGCCGTACCCTCACCTGGACCCTAAACCGTCCCCGTCCCCTAACCCTAACCCTAGCCCGAACCCTAACCCTAACCCTTCCCCGAAGCCTGAGCCTCACCCGTCCCCTAATCCTAACCCGTACGCTAACACTAACCCGCGCCCTCACACGCACGCTCCCCCTAAATCGTTGCCGTACCCTCACCTGGACCCTAAACCGTCCCCGTCCCCTAAACCTAACCCTAGCCCGAACCCTAACCCTAACCCTTCCCCGAAGCCTGACCCTCACCCGTCCCCTAATCCTAACCCGTACGCTAACACTAACCCGCGCCCTCACACGCACGCTCCCCCTAAAGCGTTGCTGTACCCTCACCTGGACCCTAAACCGTCCCCGTCCCCTAACCCTAACCCTAGCCCGAACCCTAACCCTAACCCTTCCCCGAAGCCTGACCCTCACCCGTCCCCTAATCCTAACCCGTACGCTAACACTAACCCACGCCCTCACATGCACGCTCCCCCTAAAGCGTTGCCGTACCCTCACCTGGACCCTAAACCGTCCCCGTCCCCTAACCCTAACCTTAGCCCGAACCCTAACCCTAAACCTTCCCCGAAGCCTGACCCTCACCCGTCCCCTAATCCTAACCCGTACGCTAACACTAACCCGCCCCCTCACACGCACGCTCCCCCTAAAGCGTTGCCGTACCCTCACCTTGACCCTAAACCGTCACCGTCCCCTAACCCTAGCCCGAACCCTAACCCTAACACTTCCCCGAAGCCTGACCCTCACCCGTCCCCTAATCCTAACCCGTACGCTAACACTAACCCGCGCCCTCACACGCACGCTCCCCCTAAAGCGTTGCCGTACCCTCACCTGGACCCTAAACCGTCCCCGTCACCTAACCCTAACCCTAGCCCGAACCCTAACCCTAACCCTTCCCCGAAGCCTGACCCTCACCCGTCCCCTAATCCTAACCCGTACGCTAACACTAACCCGCGCCCTCACACGCACGCTCCCCCTAAAGCGTTGCCGTACCCTCACCTGGACCCTTAACTGTCCCCGTCCCCTAACCCTAACCCTAGCCCGAACCCTAACCCTAACCCTTCCCCGAAGCCTGACCCTCACCCGTCCCCTAATCCTAACCCGTACGCTAACACTAACCCCCGCCCTCACACGCACGCTCCCCCTAAAGCGTTGCCGTACCCTCACCTGGACCCTAAACCGTCCCCGTCCCCTAACCCTAACCCTAGCCCGAACCCTATCCCTAACCCTTCCCCAAAGCCTGACCCTCACCCGTCCCCTAATCCTAACCCGTACGCTAACACTAACCCGCGCCCTCACACGCACGCTCCCCCTAAAGCGTTGCCGTACCCTCACCTGGACCCTAAACCGTCCCCATCCCCTAACCCTAACCCTAGCCCGAACCCTAACCCTAACCCTTCCCCGAAGCCTGAGCCTCACCCGTCCCCTAATCCTAACCCGTACGCTAACACTAACCCGCGCCCTCACACGCATGCTCCCCCTAAAGCGTTGCCGTACCCTCACCTAGACCCTAAACCGTCCCCGTCCCCTAACCCTAACCGTAGCCCGAACCCTAACCCTAACCCTTCCCCGAAGCCTGACCCTCACCCGTCCCCTAATCCTAACCCGTACGCTAACACTAACCCGCGCCCTCACACGCACGCTCACCCTAAAGCGTTGCCGTACCCTCACCTGGACCCTAAACCGTCCCCGTCCCCTAACCCTAACCCTAGCCCGAACCCTAACCCTAACCCTTCCCCGAAGCCTGACCCTCACCCGTCCCCTAATCCTAACCCGTACGCTAACACTAACCCGCGCCCTCACACGCACGCTCCCCCTAAAGCGTTGCCGTACCCTCACCTGGACCCTAAACCGTCCCCGTCCCCTAACCCTAACCCTAGCCCGAACCCTAACCCTAACCCTTCCCCGAAGCCTGACCCTCACCCGTCCCCTAATCCTAACCCGTACGCTAACACTAACCCGCGCCCTCACACGCACGCTCCCCCTAAAGCGTTGCCGTACCCTCACCTGGACCCTAAACCGTCCCCGTCCCCTAACCCTAACCCTAGCCCGAACCCTAACCCTAACCCTTCCCCGAAGCCTGACCCTCACCCGTCCCCTAATCCTAACACGTACGCTAACACTAACCCACGCCCTCACACACACGCTCCCCCTAAAGCGTTGCCGTACCCTCACCTGGACCCTAAACCGTCCCCATCCCCTAACCCTAACCCTAGCCCGAACCCTAACCCTAACCCTGCCCCGAAGCCTGACCCTCACCCGTCCCCTAATCCTAACCAGTACGCTAACACTAACCCGCGCCCTCACACGCACGCTCCCCCTAAAGCGTTGCCGTACCCTCACCTGGACCCTAAACCCTCCCCGTCCCCTAACCCTAACCCTAGCCCGAACCCTAACCCTAACACTTCCCCGAAGCCTGACCCTCACCCGTCCCCTAATCCTAACCCGTACGCTAACACTAACCCGCACCCTCACACGCACGCTCCCCCTAAAGCGTTGCCGTACCCTCACCTGGACCCTAAACCGTCCCCGTCCCCTAACCCTAACCCTAGCCTGAAACCTAACCATAACTCTTCCCCGAAGCCTGACCCTCACCCGTCCCCTAATCCTAACCCGTACGCTAACACTAACACGCGCCCTGACACGCACGCTCCCCCTAAAGCATTGCCGTACCCTCACCTGGACCCTAAACCGTCCCCGTCCCCTAACCCTAACCCTAGCCCGAACCCTAACCCTAACCCTTCCCCGAAGCCTGACCCTCACCCGTCCCCTAATCCTAACCCGTACGCTAACACTAACCCGCGCCCTCACACTCACGCTCCCCCTAAAGCGTTGCCGTACCCTCACCTGGACCCTAAACCGTCCCCGTCCCCTAACCCTAACCCTAGCCCGAACCCTAACCCTAACCCTTCCCCGAAGCCTGACCCTCACCCGTCCCCTAATCCTAACCCGTACGCTAACACTAACCCGCCCCCTCACACGCACGCTCCCCCTAAAGCGTTGCCGTACCCTCACCTTAACCCTAAACCGTCACCGTCCCCTAACCCTAGCCCGAACCCTAACCCTAACACTTCCCCGAAGCCTGACCCTCACCCGTCCCCTAATCCTAACCCGTACGCTAACACTAACCCGCGCCCTCACACGCACGCTCCCCCTAAAGCGTTGCCGTACCCTCACCTGGACCCTAAACCCTCCCCGTCCCCTAACCCTAACCCTAGCCCGAACCCTAACCCTAACCCTTCCCCGAAGCCTGACCCTCACCCGTCCCCTAATCCTAACCCGTACGCTAACACTAACCCGCGCCCTCACACGCACGCTCCCCCTAAAGCGTTGCCGTACCCTCACCTGGACCCTAAACCGTCCCCGTCCCCTAACCCTAACCCTAGCCCGAACCCTAACCCTAACCCTTCCCCGAAGCCTGACCCTCACCCGTCCCCTAATCCTAACACGTACGCTAACACTAACCCACGCCCTCACACACACGCTCCCCCTAAAGCGTTGCCGTACCCTCACCTGGACCCTAAACCGTCCCCATCCCCTAACCCTAACCCTAGCCCGAACCCTAACCCTAACCCTGCCCCGAAGCCTGACCCTCACCCGTCCCCTAATCCTAACCAGTACGCTAACACTAACCCGCGCCCTCACACGCACGCTCCCCCTAAAGCGTTGCCGTACCCTCACCTGGACCCTAAACCCTCCCCGTCCCCTAACCCTAACCCTAGCCCGAACCCTAACCCTAACACTTCCCCGAAGCCTGACCCTCACCCGTCCCCTAATCCTAACCCGTACGCTAACACTAACCCGCACCCTCACACGCACGCTCCCCCTAAAGCGTTGCCGTACCCTCACCTGGACCCTAAACCGTCCCCGTCCCCTAACCCTAACCCTAGCCTGAAACCTAACCATAACTCTTCCCCGAAGCCTGACCCTCACCCGTCCCCTAATCCTAACCCGTACGCTAACACTAACACGCGCCCTGACACGCACGCTCCCCCTAAAGCATTGCCGTACCCTCACCTGGACCCTAAACCGTCCCCGTCCCCTAACCCTAACCCTAGCCCGAACCCTAACCCTAACCCTTCCCCGAAGCCTGACCCTCACCCGTCCCCTAATCCTAACCCGTACGCTAACACTAACCCGCGCCCTCACACCCACGCTCCCCCTAAAGCGTTGCCGTACCCTCACCTGGACCCTAAACCGTCCCCGTCCCCTAACCCTAACCCTAGCCCGAACCCTAACCCTAACCCTTCCCCGAAGCCTGACCCTCACCCGTCCCCTAATCCTAACCCGTACGCTAACACTAACCCGCCCCCTCACACGCACGCTCCCCCTAAAGCGTTGCCGTACCCTCACCTTAACCCTAAACCGTCACCGTCCCCTAACCCTAGCCCGAACCCTAACCCTAACACTTCCCCGAAGCCTGACCCTCACCCGTCCCCTAATCCTAACCCGTACGCTAACACTAACCCGCGCCCTCACACGCACGCTCCCCCTAAAGCGTTGCCGTACCCTCACCTGGACCCTAAACCCTCCCCGTCCCCTAACCCTAACCCTAGCCCGAACCCTAACCCTAACCCTTCCCCGAAGCCTGACCCTCACCCGTCCCCTAATCCTAACCCGTACGCTAACACTAACCCGCGCCCTCACACGCACGCTCCCCCTAAAGCGTTGCCGTACCCTCACCTGGACCCTAAACCGTCCCCGTCACCTAACCCTAACCCTAGCCCGGACCCTAACCCTAACCCTTCCCCGAAGCCTGACCCTCACCCGTCCCCTAATCTTAACCCGTACGCTAACACTAACCCGCGCCCTCACACGCACGCTCCCCCTAAAGCGTTGCCGTACCCTCACCTGGACCCTAAACCGTCCCCGTCCCCTAACCCTAACCCTAGCCCGAACCCTAACCCTAACCCTTCCCCGAAGCCTGACCCTCACCCGTCCCCTAATCCTAACCCGTACGCTAACACTAACCCCCGCCCTCACACGCACGCTCCCCCTAAAGCGTTGCCGTACCCTCACCTGGACCCTAAACCGTCCCCGTCCCCTAACCCTAACCCTAGCCCGAACCCTAACCCTAACCCTTCCTCAAAGCCTGACCCTCACCCGTCCCCTAATCCTAACCCGTACGCTAACACTAACCCGCGCCCTCACACGCACGCTCCCCCTAAAGCGTTGCCGTACCCTCACCTGGACCCTAAACCGTCCCCGTCCCCTAACCCTAACCCTAGCCCGAACCCTAACCCTAACCCTTCCCCGAAGCCTGAGCCTCACCCGTCCCCTAATCCTAACCCGTACGCTAACACTAACCCGCGCCCTCACACGCACGCTCCCCATAAATCGTTGCCGTACCCTCACCTGGATCCTATCCCGTCCCCGTCCCCTAACCCTAACCCTACCCCGAACCCTAACCCTAACCCTAACCCTCACCTGGACCCTAAACCGTCCCCGTCCCCTAACCCTAGCCCTAGCCTGAAACCTAACCATAACTCTTCCCCGAAGCCTGACCCTCACCCGTCCCCTAATCCTAACCCGTACGCTAACACTAACCCGCGCCCTAACACGCACGCTCCCCCTAAAGCATTGCCGTACCCTCACCTGGACCCTAAACCGTCCCCGTCCCCTAACCCTAACCCTAGCCCGAAACCTAACCCTAACCCTTCCCCGAAGCCTGACCCTCACCCGTCCCCTAATCCTAACCCGTACGCTAACACTAACCCGCGCCCTCACACCCACGCTCCCCCTAAAGCGTTGCCGTACCCTCACCTGGACCCTAAACCGTCCCCGTCCCCTAACCCTAACCCTAGCCCGAACCCTAACCCTAACCCTTCCCCGAAGCCTGACCCTCACCCGTCCCCTAATCCTAACCCGTACGCTAACACTAACCCGCCCCCTCACACGCACGCTCCCCCTAAAGCGTTGCCGTACCCTCACCTTGACCCTAAACCGTCACCGTCCCCTAACCCTAGCCCGAACCCTAACCCTAACACTTCCCCGAAGCCTGACCCTCACCCGTCCCCTAATCCTAACCCGTACGCTAACACTAACCCGCGCCCTCACACGCACGCTCCCCCTAAAGCGTTGCCGTACCCTCACCTGGACCCTAAACCCTCCCCGTCCCCTAACCCTAACCCTAGCCCGAACCCTAACCCTAACCCTTCCCCGAAGCCTGACACTCACCCGTCCCCTAATCCTAACCCGTACGCTAACACTAACCCGCGCCCTCACACGCACGCTCCCCCTAAAGCGTTGCCGTACCCTCACCTGGACCCTAAACCGTCCCCGTCACCTAACCCTAACCCTAGCCCGAACCCTAACCCTAACCCTTCCCCGAAGCCTGACCCTCACCCGTCCCCTAATCTTAACCCGTACGCTAACACTAACCCGCGCCCTCACACGCACGCTCCCCCTAAAGCGTTGCCGTACCCTCACCTGGACCCTAAACCGTCCCCGTCCCCTAACCCTAACCCTAACCCTAGCCCGAACCCTAACCCTAACCCTTCCCCGAAGCCTGACCCTCACCCGTCCCCTAATCCTAACCCGTACGCTAACACTAACCCCCGCCCTCACACGCATGCTCCCCCTAAAGCGTTGCCGTACCCTCACCTGGACCCTAAACCGTCCCCGTCCCCTAACCCTAACCCTAGCCCGAACCCTAACCCTAACCCTTCCTCAAAGCCTGACCCTCACTCGTCCCCTAATTCTAACCCGTACGCTAACACTAACCCGCGCCCTCACACGCACGCTCCCCCTAAAGCGTTGCCGTACCCTCACCTGGACCCTAAACCGTCCCCGTCCCCTAACCCTAACCCTAGCCCGAACCCTAACCCTAACCCTTCCCCGAAGACTGAGCCTCACCCGTCCCCTAATCCTAACCCGTACGCTAACACTAACCCGCGCCCTCACACGCACGCTCCCCCTAAATCGTTGCCGTACCCTCACCTGGACCCTAAACCGTCCCCGTCCCCTAACCCTAACCCTAGCCCGAACCCTAACCCTAACACTTCCCCGAAGCCTGACCCTCACCCGTCCCCTAATCCTAACCCGTACGCTAACACTAACCCGCGCCCTCACACGCACGCTCCCCCTAAAGCGTTGCTGTACCCTCACCTGGACCCTAAACCGTCCCCGTCCCCTAACCCTAACCCTAGCCCGAACCCTAACCCTAACCCTTCCCCGAAGCCTGACCCTCACCCGTCCCCTAATCCTAACCCGTACGATAACACTAACCCGCGCCCTCACACGCACGCTCCCCCTAAAGCGTTGCCGTACCCTCACCTGGACCCTAAACCGTCCCCGTCCCCTAACCCTAACCCTAGCCCGAACCCTAACCCTAACCCTTCCCCGAAGCCTGACCCTCACCCGTCCCCTAATCCTAACCAGTACGCTAACACTAACCCGCGCCCTCACACGCACGCTCCCGCTAAAGCGTTGCCGTACCCTCACCTGGATCCTATCCCGTCCCCGTCCCCTAACCCTAACCCTAGCCCGAACCCTAACCCTAACCCTTCCCCGAAGCCTGACCCTCACCCGTCCCCTAATCCTAACCCGTACGCTAACACTAACCCACGGCCTCACATGCACGCTCCCCCTAAAGCGTTGCCGTACCCTCACCTGGACCCTAAACCGTCCCCATCCCCTAACCCTAACCCTAGCCCGAACCCTAACCCTGACCCTTCCCCGAAGCCTGACCCTCACCCGTCCCCTAATCCTAGTCCGTACGCTAAGACTAACCCGCGCCCTCACACACACGCTCCCCCTAAAGTGTTGCTGTACCCTCACCTGGACCCTAAACCGTCCCCGTCCCCTAACCCTAACCTTAGCCCGAACCCTAACCCTAACCCTTCCCCGAAGCCTGACCCTCACCCGTCCCCTAATCCTAACCCGTACGCTAACACTAACCCGCGCCCTCACACGCACGCTCCCCCTAAAGCGTTGCCGTACCCTCACCTGGACCCTAAACCGTCCCCGTCACCTAACCCTAACCCTAGCCCGAACCCTAACCCTAACCCTTCCCCGAAGCCTGACCCTCACCCGTCCCCTAATCCTAACCCGTACGCTAACACTAACCCGCGCCCTCACACCCACGCTCCCCCTAAAGCGTTGTCGTACCCTCACCTGGACCCTAAACCGTGCCCGTCCCCTAACCCTAACCCTAGCCCGAACCCTAACCCTAACCCTTCCCCGAAGCCTGACCCTCACCCGTCCCCTAATCCTAACCCGTACGCTAACACTAACCCGCCCCCTCACACGCACGCTCCCCCTAAAGCGTTGCCGTACCCTCACCTTGACCCTAAACCGTCACCGTCCCCTAACCCTAGCCCGAACCCTAACCCTAACCCTTCCCCGAAGCCTGACCCTCACCCGTCCCCTAATCCTAACCCGTACGCTAACACTAACCCGCGCCCTCACACGCACGCTCCCCCTAAAGCGTTGCCGTACCCTCACCTGGACCCTAAACCCTCCCCGTCCCCTAACCCTAACCCTAGCCCGAACCCTAACCCTAACCCTTCCCCGAAGCCTGACCCTCACCCGTCCCCTAATCCTAACCCGTACGCTAACACTAACCCGCGCCCTCACACGCACGCTCCCCCTAAAGCGTTGCCGTACCCTCACCTGGACCCTAAACCGTCCCCGTCACCTAACCCTAACCCTAGCCCGAACCCTAACCCTAACCCTTCCCCGAAGCCTGACCCTCACCCGTCCCCTAATCTTAACCCGTACGCTAACACTAACCCGCGCCCTCACACGCACGCTCCCCCTAAAGCGTTGCCGTACCCTCACCTGGACCCTAAACCGTCCCCGTCCCCTAACCCTAACCCTAGCCCGAACCCTAACCCTAACCCTTCCCCGAAGCCTGACCCTCACCCGTCCCCTAATCCTAACCCGTACGCTAACACAAACCCCCGCCCTCACACGCACGCTCCCCCTAAAGCGTTGCCGTACCCTCACCTGGACCCTAAACCGTCCCCGTCCCCTAACCCTAACCCTAGCCCGAACCCTAACCCTAACCCTTCCTCAAAGCCTGACCCTCACCCGTACCCTAATCCTAACCCGTACGCTAACACTAACCCACGCCCTCACACGCACGCTCCCCCTAAAGCGTTGCCGTACCCTCACCTGGACCCTAAACCGTCCCCGTCCCCTAACCCTAACCCTAGCCCGAACCCTAACCCTAACCCTTCCCCGAAGCCTGAGCCTCACCCGTCCCCTAATCCTAACCCGTACGCTAACACTAACCCGCGCCCTCACACGCATGCTCCCCCTAAATCGTTGCCGTACCCTCACCTGGACCCTAAACCGTCCCCGTCCCCTAACCCTAACCCTAGCCCGAACCCTAACCCTAACCCTTCCCCGAAGCCTGACCCTCACCCGTCCCCTAATCCTAACCCGTACGCTAACACTAACCCGCGCCCTCACACGCACGCTCCCCCTAAAGCGTTGCCGTACCCTCACCTGGACCCTAAACCGTCCCCGTCCCCTAACCCTAACCCTAGCCCGAACCCTAACCCTAACCCTTCCCCGAAGCCTGACCCTCACCCGTCCCCTAATCCTAACCCGTACGCTAACACTAACCCCCGCCCTCACACGCACGCTCCCCCTAAAGCGTTGCCGTACCCTCACCTGGACCCTAAACCGTCCCCGTCCCCTAACCCTAACCCTAGCCCGAACCCTAACCCTAACCCTTCCTCAAAGCCTGACCCTCACCCGTCCCCTAATCCTAACCCGTACGCTAACACTAACCCGCGCCCTCACACGCACGCTCCCCCTAAAGCGTTGCCGTACCCTCACCTGGACCCTAAACCGTCCCCGTCCCCTAACCCTAACCCTAGCCCGAACCCTAACCCTAACCCTTCCCCGAAGCCTGAGCCTCACCCGTCCCCTAATCCTAACCCGTACGCTAACACTAACCCGCGCCCTCACACGCACGCTCCCCATAAATCGTTGCCGTACCCTCACCTGGATCCTATCCCGTCCCCGTCCCCTAACCCTAACCCTACCCCGAACCCTAACCCTAACCCTAACCCTCACCTGGACCCTAAACCGTCCCCGTCCCCTAACCCTAGCCCTAGCCTGAAACCTAACCATAACTCTTCCCCGAAGCCTGACCCTCACCCGTCCCCTAATCCTAACCCGTACGCTAACACTAACCCGCGCCCTAACACGCACGCTCCCCCTAAAGCATTGCCGTACCCTCACCTGGACCCTAAACCGTCCCCGTCCCCTAACCCTAACCCTAGCCCGAAACCTAACCCTAACCCTTCCCCGAAGCCTGACCCTCACCCGTCCCCTAATCCTAACCCGTACGCTAACACTAACCCGCGCCCTCACACCCACGCTCCCCCTAAAGCGTTGCCGTACCCTCACCTGGACCCTAAACCGTCCCCGTCCCCTAACCCTAACCCTAGCCCGAACCCTAACCCTAACCCTTCCCCGAAGCCTGACCCTCACCCGTCCCCTAATCCTAACCCGTACGCTAACACTAACCCGCCCCCTCACACGCACGCTCCCCCTAAAGCGTTGCCGTACCCTCACCTTGACCCTAAACCGTCACCGTCCCCTAACCCTAGCCCGAACCCTAACCCTAACACTTCCCCGAAGCCTGACCCTCACCCGTCCCCTAATCCTAACCCGTACGCTAACACTAACCCGCGCCCTCACACGCACGCTCCCCCTAAAGCGTTGCCGTACCCTCACCTGGACCCTAAACCCTCCCCGTCCCCTAACCCTAACCCTAGCCCGAACCCTAACCCTAACCCTTCCCCGAAGCCTGACACTCACCCGTCCCCTAATCCTAACCCGTACGCTAACACTAACCCGCGCCCTCACACGCACGCTCCCCCTAAAGCGTTGCCGTACCCTCACCTGGACCCTAAACCGTCCCCGTCACCTAACCCTAACCCTAGCCCGAACCCTAACCCTAACCCTTCCCCGAAGCCTGACCCTCACCCGTCCCCTAATCTTAACCCGTACGCTAACACAAATCGCGCCCTCACACGCACGCTCCCCCTAAAGCGTTGCCGTACCCTCACCTGGACCCTAAACCGTCCCCGTCCCCTAACCCTAACCCTAACCCTAGCCCGAACCCTAACCCTAACCCTTCCCCGAAGCCTGACCCTCACCCGTCCCCTAATCCTAACCCGTACGCTAACACTAACCCCCGCCCTCACACGCATGCTCCCCCTAAAGCGTTGCCGTACCCTCACCTGGACCCTAAACCGTCCCCGTCCCCTAACCCTAACCCTAGCCCGAACCCTAACCCTAACCCTTCCTCAAAGCCTGACCCTCACTCGTCCCCTAATTCTAACCCGAACGCTAACACTAACCCGCGCCCTCACACGCACGCTCCCCCTAAAGCGTTGCCGTACCCTCACCTGGACCCTAAACCGTCCCCGTCCCCTAACCCTAACCCTAGCCCGAACCCTAACCCTAACCCTTCCCCGAAGACTGAGCCTCACCCGTCCCCAAATCCTAACCCGTACGCTAACACTAACCCGCGCCCTCACACGCACGCTCCCCCTAAATCGTTGCCGTACCCTCACCTGGACCCTAAACCGTCCCCGTCCCCTAACCCTAACCCTAGCCCGAACCCTAACCCTAACACTTCCCCGAAGCCTGACCCTCACCCGTCCCCTAATCCTAACCCGTACGCTAACACTAACCCGCGCCCTCACACGCACGCTCCCCCTAAAGCGTTGCTGTACCCTCACCTGGACCCTAAACCGTCCCCGTCCCCTAACCCTAACCCTAGCCCGAACCCTAACCCTAACCCTTCCCCGAAGCCTGACCCTCACCCGTCCCCTAATCCTAACCCGTACGATAACACTAACCCGCGCCCTCACACGCACGCTCCCCCTAAAGCGTTGCCGTACCCTCACCTGGACCCTAAACCGTCCCCGTCCCCTAACCCTAACCCTAGCCCGAACCCTAACCCTAACCCTTCCCCGAAGCCTGACCCTCACCCGTCCCCTAATCCTAACCAGTACGCTAACACTAACCCGCGCCCTCACACGCACGCTCCCGCTAAAGCGTTGCCGTACCCTCACCTGGATCCTATCCCGTCCCCGTCCCCTAACCCTAACCCTAGCCCGAACCCTAACCCTAACCCTTCCCCGAAGCCTGACCCTCACCCGTCCCCTAATCCTAACCCGTACGCTAACACTAACCCACGGCCTCACATGCACGCTCCCCCTAAAGCGTTGCCGTACCCTCACCTGGACCCTAAACCGTCCCCGTCCCCTAACCCTAACCCTAGCCCGAACCCTAACCCTGACCCTTCCCCGAAGCCTGACCCTCACCCGTCCCCTAATCCTAGTCCGTACGCTAAGACTAACCCGCGCCCTCACACACACGCTCCCCCTAAAGTGTTGCTGTACCCTCACCTGGACCCTAAACCGTCCCCGTCCCCTAACCCTAACCTTAGCCCGAACCCTAACCCTAACCCTTCCCCGAAGCCTGACCCTCACCCGTCCCCTAATCCTAACCCGTACGCTAACACTAACCCGCCCCCTCACACGCACGCTCCCCCTAAAGCGTTGCCGTACCCTCACCTTGACCCTAAACCGTCACCGTCCCCTAACCCTAGCCCGAACCCTAACCCTAACACTTCCCCGAAGCCTGACCCTCACCCGTCCCCTAATCCTAACCCGTACGCTAACACTAACCCGCGCCCTCACACGCACGCTCCCCCTAAAGCGTTGCCGTACCCTCACCTGGACCCTAAACCGTCCCCGTCACCTAACCCTAACCCTAGCCCGAACCCTAACCCTAACCCTTCCCCGAAGCCTGACCCTCACCCGTCCCCTAATCCTAACCCGTACGCTAACACTAACCCGCGCCCTCACACCCACGCTCCCCCTAAAGCGTTGCCGTACCCTCACCTGGACCCTAAACCGTGCCCGTCCCCTAACCCTAACCCTAGCCCGAACCCTAACCCTAACCCTTCCCCGAAGCCTGACCCTCACCCGTCCCCTAATCCTAACCCGTACGCTAACACTAACCCGCCCCCTCACACGCACGCTCCCCCTAAAGCGTTGCCGTACCCTCACCTGGACCCTAAACCGTCACCGTCCCCTAACCCTAGCCCGAACCCTAACCCTAACCCTTCCCCGAAGCCTGACCCTCACCCGTCCCCTAATCCTAACCCGTACGCTAACACTAACCCGCGCCCTCACACGCACGCTCCCCCTAAAGCGTTGCCGTACCCTCACCTGGACCCTAAACCCTCCCCGTCCCCTAACCCTAACCCTAGCCCGAACCCTAACCCTAACCCTTCCCCGAAGCCTGACCCTCACCCGTCCCCTAATCCTAACCCGTACGCTAACACTAACCCGCGCCCTCACACGCACGCTCCCCCTAAAGCGTTGCCGTACCCTCACCTGGACCCTAAACCGTCCCCGTCACCTAACCCTAACCCTAGCCCGAACCCTAACCCTAACCCTTCCCCGAAGCCTGACCCTCACCCGTCCCCTAATCTTAACCCGTACGCTAACACTAACCCGCGCCCTCACACGCACGCTCCCCCTAAAGCGTTGCCGTACCCTCACCTGGACCCTAAACCGTCCCCGTCCCCTAACCCTAACCCTAGCCCGAACCCTAACCCTAACCCTTCCCCGAAGCCTGACCCTCACCCGTCCCCTAATCCTAACCCGTACGCTAACACTAACCCCCGCCCTCACACGCACGCTCCCCCTAAAGCGTTGCCGTACCCTCACCTGGACCCTAAACCGTCCCCGTCCCCTAACCCTAACCCTAGCCCGAACCCTAACCCTAACCCTTCCTCAAAGCCTGACCCTCACCCGTACCCTAATCCTAACCCGTACGCTAACACTAACCCACGCCCTCACACGCACGCTCCCCCTAAAGCGTTGCCGTACCCTCACCTGGACCCTAAACCGTCCCCGTCCCCTAACCCTAACCCTAGCCCGAACCCTAACCCTAACCCTTCCCCGAAGCCTGAGCCTCACCCGTCCCCTAATCCTAACCCGTACGCTAACACTAACCCGCGCCCTCACACGCATGCTCCCCCTAAATCGTTGCCGTACCCTCACCTGGACCCTAAACCGTCCCCGTCCCCTAACCCTAACCCTAGCCCGAACCCTAACCCTAACCCTTCTCCGAAGCCTGACCCTCACCCGTCCCCTAATCCTAACCCGTACGCTAACACTAACCCGCGCCCTCACACGCACGCTCCCCCTAAAGCGTTGCTGTACCCTCACCTGGACCCTAAACCGTCCCCGTCCCCTAACCCTAACCCTAGCCCGAACCCTAACCCTAACCCTTCCCCGAAGCCTGACCCTCACCCGTCCCCTAATCCTAACCCGTACGATAACACTAACCTGCGCCCTCACACGCACGCTCCCCCTAAAGCGTTGCCGTACCCTCACCTGGACCCTAAACCGTCCCCGTCCCCTAACCCTAACCCTAGCCTGAAACCTAACCATAACTCTTCCCCGAAGCCTGACCCTCACCCGTCCCCTAATCCTAACCCGTACGCTAACACTAACCCGCGCCCTGACACGCACGCTCCCCCTAAAGCATTGCCGTACCCTCACCTGGACCCTAAACCGTCCCCGTCCCCTAACCCTAACCCTAGCCCGAACCCTAACCCTAACCCTTCCCCGAAGCCTGACCCTCACCCGTCCCCTAATCCTAACCCGTACGCTAACACTAACCCGCGCCCTCACACCCACGCTCCCCCTAAAGCGTTGCCGTACCCTCACCTGGACCCTAAACCGTCCCCGTCCCCTAACCCTAACCCTAGCCCGAACCCTAACCCTAACCCTTCCCCGAAGCCTGACCCTCACCCGTCCCCTAATCCTAACCCGTACGCTAACACTAACCCGCCCCCTCACACGCACGCTCCCCCTAAAGCGTTGCCGTACCCTCACCTTGACCCTAAACCGTCACCGTCCCCTAACCCTAGCCCGAACCCTAACCCTAACCCTTCCCCGAAGCCTGACCCTCACCCGTCCCCTAATCCTAACCCGTACGCTAACACTAACCCGCGCCCTCACACGCACGCTCCCCCTAAAGCGTTGCCGTACCCTCACCTGGACCCTAAACCGTCCCCGTCCCCTAACCCTAACCCTAGATCGAACCCTAACCCTAACCCTTCCCCGAAGCCTGACCCTCACCCGTCCCCTAATCCTAACCCGTACGCTAACACTAACCCGCGCCCTCACACGCACGCTCCCCCTAAAGCGTTGCCGTACCCTCACCTGGACCCTAAACCGTCCCCGTCCCCTAACCCTAACCCTAGCCCGAACCCTAACCCTAACCCTTCCCCGAAGCCTGACCCTCACCCGTCCCCTAATCCTAACCCGTACGCTAACACTAACCCACGCCCTCACACACACGCTCCCCCTAAAGCGTTGCCGTACCCTCACCTGGACCCTAAACCGTCCCCATCCCCTAACCCTAACCCTAGCCCGAACCCTAACCCTAACCCTTCCCCGAAGCCTGACCCTCACCCGTCCCCTAATCCTAACCAGTACGCTAACACTAACCCGCGCCCTCACACGCACGCTCCCCCTAAAGCGTTGCCATACCCTCACCTGGACCCTAAACCCTCCCCGTCCCCTAACCCTAACCCTAGCCCGAACCCTAACCCTAACACTTCCCCGAAGCCTGACCCTCACCCGTCCCCTAATCCTAACCCGTACGCTAACACTAACCCGCGCCCTAACACGCACGCTCCCCCTAAAGCATTGCCGTACCCTCACCTGGACCCTAAACCGTCCCCGTCCCCTAACCCTAACCCTAGCCCGAACCCTAACCCTAACCCTTCCCCGAAGCCTGACCCTCACCCGTCCCCTAATCCTAACCCGTACGCTAACACTAACCCGCGCCCTCACACCCACGCTCCCCCTAAAGCGTTGCCGTACCCTCACCTGGACCCTAAACCGTCCCCGTCCCCTAACCCTAACCCTAGCCCAAACCCTAACCCTAACCCTTCCCCGAAGCCTGACCCTCACCCGTCCCCTAATCCTAACCCGTACGCTAACAATAACCCGCCCCCTCACACGCACGCTCCCCCTAAAGCGTTGCCGTACCCTCACCTTGACCCTAAACCGTCACCGTCCCCTAACCCTAGCCCGAACCCTAACCCTAACACTTCCCCGAAGCCTGACCCTCACCCGTCCCCTAATCCTAACCCGTACGCTAACACTAACCCGCGCCCTCACACGCACGCTCCCCCTAAAGCGTTGCCGTACCCTCACCTGGACCCTAAACCGTCCCCGTCCCCTAACCCTAACCCTAGCCTGAAACCTAACCATAACTCTTCCCCGAAGCCTGACCCTCACCCGTCCCCTAATCCTAACCCGTACGCTAACACTAACCCGCGCCCTAACACGCACGCTCCCCCTAAAGCATTGCCGTACCCTCACCTGGACCCTAAACCGTCCCCGTCCCCTAACCCTAACCCTAGCCCGAACCCTAACCCTAACCCTTCCCCGAAGCCTGACCCTCACCCGTCCCCTAATCCTAACCCGTACGCTAACACTAACGCGCGCCCTCACACGCACGCTCCCCCTAAAGCGTTGCCGTACCCTCACCTGGACCCTAAACCGTCCCCGTCCCCTAACCCTAACCCTAGCCCGAACCCTAACCCTAACCCTTCCCCGAAGCCTGACCCTCACCCGTCCCCTAATCCTAACCCGTACGCTAACACTAACCCGCCCCCTCACACGCACGCTCCCCCTAAAGCGTTGCCGTACCCTCACCTTGACCCTAAACCGTCACCGTCCCCTAACCCTAGCCCGAACCCTAACCCTAACACTTCCCCGAAGCCTGACCCTCACCCGTCCCCTAATCCTAACCCGTACGCTAACACTAACCCGCGCCCTCACACGCACGCTCCTCCTAAAGCGTTGCCGTACCCTCACCTAGACCCTAAACCCTCCCCGTCCCCTAACCCTAACCCTAGCCCGAACCCTAACCCTAACCCTTCCCCGAAGCCTGACCCTCACCCGTCCCCTAATCTTAACCCGTACGCTAACACTAACCCGCGCCCTCACACGCACGCTCCCCCTAAAGCGTTGCCGTACCCTCACCTGGACCCTAAACCGTCCCCGTCACCTAACCCTAACCCTAGCCCGAACCCTAACCCTAACCCTTCCCCGAAGCCTGACCCTCACCCGTCCCCTAATCTTAACCCGTACGCTAACACTAACCCGCGCCCTCACACGCACGCTCCCCCTAAAGCGTTGCCGTACCCTCACCTGGACCCTAAACCGTCCCCGTCCCCTAACCCTAACCCTAGCCCGAACCCTAACCCTAACCCTTCCCCGAAGCCTGACCCTCACCCGTCCCCTAATCCTAACCCGTACGCTAACACTAACCCCCGCCCTCACACGCACGCTCCCCCTAAAGCGTTGCCGTACCCTCACCTGGACCCTAAACCGTCCCCGTCCCCTAACCCTAACCCTAGCCCGAACCCTAACCCTAACCCTTCCTCAAAGCCTGACCCTCACCCGTCCCCTAATCCTAACCCGTACGCTAACACTAACCCGCGCCCTCACACGCACGCTCCCCCTAAAGCGTTGCCGTACCCTCACCTGGACCCTAAACCGTCCCCGTCCCCTAACCCTAACCCTAGCCCGAACCCTAACCCTAACCCTTCCCCGAAGCCTGAGCCTCACCCGTCCCCTAATCCTAACCCGTACGCTAACACTAACCCGCGCCCTCACACGCACGCTCCCCCTAAATCGTTGCCGTACCCTCATCTGGACCCTAAACCGTCCCCGTCCCCTAACCCTAACCCTAGCCCGAACCCTAACCCTAACCCTTCCCCGAGCCTGACCCTCACACGTCCCCTAATCCTAACCCGTACGCTAACACTAACCCGCGCCCTCACACGCACGCTCCCCTAAAGCGTTGCCGTACCCTCACCTGGACCCTAAACCGTCCCCGTCCCCTAACCCTAACCCTAGCCCGAACCCTAACCCTAACCCTTCCCCGAAGCCTGACCCTCACCCGTCCCCTAATCCTAACCCGTACGATAACACTAACCTGCGCCCTCACACGCACGCTCCCCCTAAAGCGTTGCCGTACCCTCACCTGGACCCTAAACCGTCCCCGTCCCCTAACCCTAACCCTAGCCCGAACCCTAACCCTAACCCTTCCCCGAAGCCTGACCCTCACCCGTCCCCTAATCCTAACCCGTATGCTAACACTAACCCGCGCCCTCACACGCACGCTCCCGCTAAAGCGTTGCCGTACCCTCACCTGGATCCTATCCCGTCCCCGTCCCCTAACCCTAACCCTAGCCCGAACCATAACCCTAACCCTTCCCCGAAGCCTGACCCTCACCCGTCCCCTAATCCTAACCCGTACGCTAACACTAACCCGCGCCCTCACACGCACGCTTCCCCTAAAGCGTTGCCGTACCCTCACCTGGACCCTAAACCGTCCCCGTCCCCTAACCCTAACCCTACCCCGAACCCTAACCCTAACCCTTCCCCGAAGCCTGACCCTCACCCGTCCACTAATCCTAACCCGTACGCTAACACTAACCCGCGCCCTCACACGCACGCTCCCCCTGAAGCGTTGCCATACCCTCACCTGGACCCTAAAGCGTCCCCGTCCCCTAACCCTAACCCTAGCCCGAACTCTAACCCTAACCCTTCCCCGAAGCCTGACCCTCACCCGTCCCCTAATCCTAACCCGTACGCTAACACTAACCCACGCCCTCACACGCACGCTCCCCCTAAAGCATTGCCGTACCCTCACCTGGACCCTAAACCGTCGCCGTCCCCTAACCCTAACCCTAGCCCGAACCCTAACCCTAACCCTTCCCCGAAGCCTGACCCTCACCCGTCCCCTAATCCTAACCCGTACGCTAACACTAACCCGCGCCCTCACACGCACGCTCCCGCTAAAGCGTTGCCGTACCCTCACCTGGACCCTAACCCGTCCCCGTCCCCTAACCCTAACCATAGCCCGAACCCTAACACTAACACTTCCCCGAAGCCTGACCCTCACCCGTCCCCTAATCCTAACACATACGCTAACACTAACTCGCGCGCTCACACGCACGCTCCCCCTAAAGCGTTGCCGTACCCTCACCTGGACCCTAAACCGTCCCCGTCCCCTAACCCTAACCCTAGCCCGAACCCTAACCCTAACCCTTCCCTGAAGCCTGACACTCACCCGTCCCCTAATCCTAACCCGTACGCTAACACTAACCCGCGCCCTCACACGCACGCTCCCCCTAAAGCGTTGCCGTACCCTCACCTGGACCCTAAACCGTCCCCGTCCCCTAACCCTAACCCTAGCCCGAACCCTAACCCTAACACTTCCCCGAAGCAATACCCTCACCCGTCCCCTAATCCTAACCCGTACGCTAACACTAACCCGCGCCCTCACACGCACGCTCCCCCTAAAGCGTTGCCGTACCCTCAGCTGGACCCTAAACCGTCCCCGTCCCCTAACCCTAACCCTAGCCCGAACCCTAACCCTAATCCTTCCCCGAAGCCTGACCCTCACCCGTCCCCTAATCCTAACCCGTACGCTAACACTAGCCCGCGCCCTCACACGCACGCTCCCGCTAAAGCGTTGCCGTACCCTCACCTGGACCCTAACCCGTCCCCGTCCCCTAACCCTAACCCTAACCCGAACCCTAACACTAACACTTCCCCGAAGCCTGACCCTCACCCGTCCCCTAATCCTAACCCATACGCTAACACTAAGTCGCGCCCTCACACGCACGCTCCCCCTAAAGCGTTGCCGTACCCTCACCTGGACCCTAAACCTTCCCCGTCCCCTAACCCTAACCCTAGCCCGATCCCTAACCCTAACCCTTCCCCGAAGCCTGACCCTCACCCGTCCCATAATCCTAAGCCGTACGCTAACACTAACCCGCGCCCTCACATGCACGCTCCCCCTAAAGCGTTGCCGTACCCTCACCTGGACCCTAAACCGTCCCCGTCCCCTAACCCTAACCCTAGCCCGAAACCTAACCCTTCCCCGAAGCCTGACCCTCACCCGTCCCCTAATCCTAACCCGTACGCTAACACTAACCCGCGCCCTCACACGCACGCTCCCCCTAAAGCGTTGCCATACCCTCACCTGGACCATAAACCGTCCCCGTCCCCTAACCCTAACCCTAGCCCGAACCCTAACCCTAACCCTTCCCCGAAGCCTGACCATCACCCGTCCCCTAATCCTAACCCGTACGCTAACACTAACCCGCGCCCTCACATGCACGCTCCCCCTAAAGCGTTGCCGTACCCTCACCTGGACCCTAAACCGTCCCCGTCCCCTAACCCTAACCCTAGCCCGAACCCTAACCCTAACCCTTCCCCGAAGCCTGACCCTCACCCGTCCCCTAATCCTAACCCGTACGCTAACACTAACCCGCCCCCTCACACGCACGCTCCCCCTAAAGCGTTGCCGTACCCTCACCTGGACCCTAAACCGTCCCCGTCCCCTAACCCTAACCCTAGCCCGAACCCTAACCGTAACCCTTCCCCGAAGCCTGACACTCACCCGTCCCCTAATCCTAACCCGTACGCTAACACTAACCCGCGCCCTCACACGCACGCTCCCCCTAAAGCGTTGTCGTACCCTCACCTGGACCCTAAACCGTCCCCGTCCCCTAACCCTAACCCTAGCCCGAACCTTAACCCTAACCCTTCCCCGAAGCCTGACCCTCACCCGTCCCCTAATCCTAACCCGTACGCTAACACTAACCCGCGCCCTCACACGCACGCTCCCCCTAAAGCGTTGCCGTACCCTGACCTGGACCCTAAACCGTCCCCGTCCCCTAACCCTAACCCTAGCCCGAACCCTAACCCTAACCCTTCCCCGAAGCCTGACACTCACCCGTCCCCTAATCCTAACCCGTACGCTAACACTAACCCGCGCCCTCACACGCACGCTCCCCCTAAAGCGTTGTCGTACCCTCACCTGGACCCTAAACCGTCCCCGTCCCCTAACCCTAACCCTAGCCCGAACCTTAACCCTAACCCTTCCCCGAAGCCTGACCCTCACCCGTCCCCTAATCCTAACCCGTACGCTAACACTAACCCGCGCCCTCACACGCACGCTCCCCCTAAAGCGTTGCCGTACCCTGACCTGGACCCTAAACCGTCCCCGTCCCCTAACCCTAACCCTAGCCCGAACCCTAACCCTAACCCTTCCCCGAAGCCTGACACTCACCCGTCCCCTAATCCTAACCCGTACGCTAACACTAACCCGCGCCCTCACACGCACGCTCCCCCTAAAGCGTTGTCGTACCCTCACCTGGACCCTAAACCGTCCCCGTCCCCTAACCCTAACCCTAGCCCGAACCCTAACCCTAACCCTTCCCCGAAGCCTGACCCTCACCCGTCCCCTAATCCTAACCCGTACGCTAACACTAACCCGCGCCCTCACACGCACGCTCCCGCTAAAGCGTTGCCGTACCCTCACCTGGACCCTAAACCGTCCCCGTCCCCTAACCCTAACCCTAGCCCGAACCCTAACCCTAACCCTTCCCCAGAGCCTGACCCTCACCCGTCCCCTAATCCTAACCCGTACGCTAACACTAACCCGCGCCCTCACACGCACGCTCACCCTAAAGCGTTGCCGTACCCTCACCTGGACCCTAAACCGTCCCCGTCCCCTAACCCTAACCCTAGCCCGAACCCTAACCCTAACCCTTCCCCGAAGCCTGACACTCACCCGTCCCCTAATCCTAACCCGTACGCTAACACTAACGCCCGCCCTCACACGCACGCTCCCCCTAAAGCGTTGCCGTACCCTCACCTGGACCCTAAACCGTCCCCGTCCCCTAACCCTAACCCTAGCCCGAACCCTAACCCTAACACTTCCCCGAAGCAATACCCTCACACGTCCCCTAATCCTAACCCGTACGCTAACACTAACCCGCGCCCTCACACGCACGCTCCCCCTAAAGCGTTGCCGTACCCTCACCTGGACCCTAAACCGTCCCCGTCCCCTAACCCTAACCCTAACCCTAGCCCGAACCCTAACCCTAACCCTTCCCCGAAGCCTGACCCTCACCCGTCCCCTAATCGTAACTCGTACGCTAACACTAACCCGCGCCCTCACATGCACGCTCCCCCTAAAGCGTTGCCGTACCCTCACCTGGACCCTAAACCGTCCCCGTCCCCTAACCCTAACCCTAGCCCGAACCCTAACCCTAACCCTTCCCCGAAGCCTGACCCTCACCCGTCCCCTAATCCTAACCCGTACGCTAACACTAACCCGCCCCCTCACACGCACGCTCCCCCTAAAGCGTTGCCGTACCCTCACCTGGACCCTAAACCGTCCCCATCCCCTAACCCTAACCCTAGCCCGAACCCTAACCCTAACCCTTCCCCGAAGCCTGACACTCACCCGTCCCCTAATCCTAACCCGTACGCTAACACTAACCCTCGCCCTCACACGCACGCTCCCCCTAAAGCGTTGCCGTACCCTCACCTGGACCCTAAACCGTCCCCGTCCCCTAACCCTAACCCTAGCCCGAACCCTAACCCTAACCCTTCCCCGAAGCCTGACCCTCACCCGTCCCCTAATCCTAACCCGTACGCTAACACTAACCCGCGCCCTCACACGCACGCTCCCCCTAAAGCGTTGCCGTACCCTCACCTGGACCCTAAACCGTCCCCGTCCCCTAACCCTAACCCTAGCCCGAACCCTAACCCTAACACTTCCCCAGAGCCTGACCCTCACCCGTCCCCTAATCCTAACCCGTACGCTAACACTAACGCGCGCCCTCACACGCACGCTCCCCCTAAAGCGTTGCCATACCCTCACCTGGACCCTAAACCATCCCCGTCCCCTAACCCTAACCCTAGCCCGAACCCTAACCCTAACCCTTCCCCGAAGCCTGACACTCAACCGTCCCCTAATCCTAACCCGTATGCTAACACTAACGCGCGCCCTCACACGCACGCTCCCCCTAAAGCGTTGCCGTACCCTCACCTGGACCCTAAACCGTTCCCGTCCCCTAACCCTAACCCTAGCCCGAACCCTAACCCTAACACTTCCCCGAAGCCTGAGCCTCACCCGTCCCCTAATCCTAACCCGTACGCTAACACTAACCCGCGCCCTCACACGCACGCTCCCCCTAAAGCGTTGCCGTACCCTCACCTGGACCCTAAACCGTCCCCGACCCCTAACCCTAACCCTAGCCCGAACCCTAACCCTAACCCTTCCCCGAAGCCTGACCCTCACCCGTCCCCTAATCCTAACCCGTACGCTAACACTAACCCGCGCCCTCACACGCACGCTCCCGCTAAAGCGTTGCCATACCCTCACCTGGACCCTAACCCGTCCCCGTCCCCTAACCCTAACCATAGCCCGAACCCTAACACTAACACTTCCCCGAAGCCTGACACTCACCCGTCCCCTAATCCTAACCCATACGCTAACACTAAGTCGCGCCCTCACACGCACGCTCCCCCTAAAGCGTTGCCGTACCCTCACCTGGACCCTAAACCGTCCCCGTCCCCTAACCCTAACCCTAGCCCGATCCCTAACCCTAACCCTTCCCCGAAGCCTGACCCTCACCCGTCCCCTAATCCTAAGCCGTACGCTAACACTAACCCGCGCCCTCACATGCACGCTCCCCCTAAAGCGTTGCCGTACCCTCACCTGGACCCTAAACCGTCCCCGTCCCCTAACCCTAACCCTAGCCCGAACCCTAACCCTTCCCCGAAGCCTGACCCTCACCCGTCCCCTAATCCTAACCCGTACGCTAACACTAACCCGCGCCCTCACACGCACGCTCCCCCTAAAGCGTTGCCATACCCTCACCTGGACCCTAAACCGTCCCCGTCCCCTAACCCTAACCCTAGCCTGAACCCTAACCCTAACCCTTCCCCGAAGCCTGACCCTCACACGTCCCCTAATCCTAACCCGTACGCTAACACTAACCCGCGCCCTCACACGCACGCTCCCCCTAAAGCGTTGCCGTACCCTCACCTGGACCCTAAACCGTCCCTGTCCCCTAACCCTAACCCTAGCCCGAATCCTAACCCTAACCCTTCCCCGAAGCCTGACCCTCACCCGTCCCCTAATCCTAACCCGTACGCTAACACTAACCCGCCCCCTCACACGCACGCTCCCCCTAAAGCGTTGCTGTACCCTCACCTGGACCCTAAACCGTCCCCGTCCCCTAACCCTAACCCTAGCCCGAACACTAACCCTAACCCTTCCCCGAAGCCTGACACTCACCCGTCCCCTAATCCTAAGCCGTACGCTAACACTAACCCAGGCCCTCACACGCACGCTCCCCCTAAAGCGTTGCCGTACCCTCACCTGGACCCTAAACCGTCCCCGTACCCTAACCCTAACCCTAGCCCGAACCCTAACCCTAACCCTTCCCCGAAGCCTGACCCTCACCCGTCCCCTAATCCTAACCCGTACGCTAACACTAACCCACGCCCTCACACGCACGCTCCCCCTAAAGCGTTGCCGTACCCTCACCTGGACCCTAAACCGTCCCCGTCCCCTAACCCTAACCCTAGCCCGAACCCTAACCCTAACCCTTCCCCGAAGCCTGACCCTCACCCGTCCCCTAATCCTAACCCGTACGCTAACACTAACCCGCGCCCTCACACGCATGCTCCCCCTAAAGCGTTGCCGTACCCTCACCTGGACCCTAAACCGTCCCCGTCCCCTAACCCTAACCCTAGCCCGAACCCTAACCCTAACCCATCTCCGAAGTCTGACCCTCACCCGTCCCCTAATCCTAACCCGTACGCTAACACTAACCCGCGCCCTCACACGCACGCTCCCCCTAAAGCGTTGCCGTACCCTCACCTGGACCCTAAACCGTCCCCGTCCCCTAACCCTAACCCTAGCCCGAACCCTAACCCTAACCCTTCCCCGAAGCCTGACCCTCACCCGTCCCCTAATCCTAACCCGTACGCTAACACTAACCCGCGCCCTCACACGCACGCTCCCACTATAGCGTTGCCGTACCCTCACCTGGACCCTAAACCGTCCCCGTCCCCTAACCCTAACCCTAGCCCGAACCCTAACACTAACCCTTCCCCGAAGCCTGACCCTCACCCGTCCCCTAATCCTAACCCGTACGCTAACACTAACCCACGCCCTCACACGCACACTCGCCCTAAAGCGTTGCCGTACCCTCACCTGGACCCTAAACCGTCCCCGTCCCCTAACCCTAGCCCGAACCCTAACCCTAACCCTTCCCCGAAGCCTGACCCTCACCCGTCCCCTAATCCTAACCCGTACGCTAACACTAACCCGCGCCCTCACACGCACGCTCCCCCTAAAGCGTTGCCGTACGCTCACCTGGACCCTAAACCGTCCCCGTCCGCTAACCCTAACCCTAGCCCGAACCCTAACCCTAACCCTTCCCCGAAGCCTGACCCTCACCCGTCCCCTAATCCTAACCAGTACGCTAACACTAACCCGCGCCCTCACATGCACGCTCCCCCTAAAGCGTTGCCGTACCCTCACCTGGACCCTAAACCCTCCCCGTCCCCTAACCCTAACCCTAGCCCGAACCCTAACCCTAACACTTCCACGAAGCCTGACACTCACCCGTCCCCTAATCCTAACCCGTACGCTAACACTAACCCGCGCCCTCACACGCACGCTCCCCCTAAAGCGTTGCCATACCCTCACCTGGACCATAAACCGTCCCCGTCCCCTAACCCTAACCCTAGCCCGAACCCTAACCCTAACCCTTCCCCGAAGCCTGACCCTCACCCGTCCCCTAATCCTAACCCGTACGCTAACACTAACCCGCGCCCTCACACGCACGCTCCCCCTAAAGCGTTGCCATACCCTCACCTGGACCATAAACCGTCCCCGTCCCCTAACCCTAACCCTAGCCCGAACCCTAACCCTAACCCTTCCCCGAAGCCTGACCCTCACCCGTCCCCTAATCCTAACCCGTACGCTAACACTAACCCGCGCCCTCACATGCACGCTCCCCCTAAAGCGTTGCCGTACCCTCACCTGGACCCTAAACCGTCCCCGTCCCCTAACCCTAACCCTAGCCCGAACCCTAACCCTAACCCTTCCCCGAAGCCTGACCCTCACCCGTCCCCTAATCCTAACCCGTACGCTAACACTAACCCGCGCCCTCACACGCACGCTCCCCCTAAAGCGTTGCCGTACCCTCACCTGGACCCTAAACCGTCCCCGTCCCCTAACCCTAACCCTAGCCCGAACCCTAACCCTAACCATTCCCCGAAGCCTGACACTCACCCGTCCCCTAATCCTAACCCGTACGCTAACACTAACCCGCGCCCTCACACGCACACTCCCCCTAAAGCGTTGCCGTACCCTCACCTGGACCCTAAACCGTCCCCGTCCCCTAACCCTAACCCTAGCCCGAACCCTAACCCTAACCCTTCCCCGAAGCCTGACCCTCACCCGTCCCCTAATCCTAACCCGTACGCTAACACTAACCCGCGCCCTCACACGCACGCTCCCCCTAAAGCGTTGCCGTACCCTGACCTGGACCCTAAACCGTCCCCGTCCCCTAACCCTAACCCTAGCCCGAACCCTAACCCTAACCCTTCCCCGAAGCCTGACCCTCACCCGTCCCCTAATCCTAACCCGTACGCTAACACTAACCCGCGCCATCACACGCATGCTCCCCCTAAAGCGTTGCCGTACCCTCACCTGGACCCTAAACCGTCCCCGTCCCCTAACCCTAACCCTAGCCCGAACCCTAACCCTAACCCATCTCCGAAGCCTGACACTCACCCGTCCCCTAATCCTAACCCGTACGCTAACACTAACCCGCGCCCTCACACGCACGCTCCCGCTAAAGCGTTGCCGTACCCTCACCTGGACCCTAAACCGTCCCCGTCCCCTAACCCTAACCCTAGCCCGAACCCTAACCCTAACCCTTCCCCAGAGCCTGACCCTCACCCGTCCCCTAATCCTAACCCGTACGCTAACACTAACCCGCGCCCTCACACGCACGCTCACCCTAAAGCGTTGCCGTACCCTCACCTGGACCCTAAACCGTCCCCGTCCCCTAACCCTAACCCTAGCCCGAACCCTAACCCTAACCCTTCCCCGAAGCCTGACACTCACCCGTCCCCTAATCCTAACCCGTACGCTAACACTAACGCGCGCCCTCACACGCACGCTCCCCCTAAAGCGTTGCCGTACCCTCACCTGGACCCTAAACCGTCCCCGTCCCCTAACCCTAACCCTAGCCCGAACCCTAACCCTAACACTTCCCCAAAGCAATACCCTCACACGTCCCCTAATCCTAACCTGTACGCTAACACTAACCCGCGCCCTCACACGCACGCTCCCCCTAAAGCGTTGCCGTACCCTCACCTGGACCCTAAACCGTCCCCGTCCCCTAACCCTAACCCTAACCCTAGCCCGAACCCTAACCCTAACCCTTCCCCGAAGCCTGACCCTCACCCGTCCCCTAATCCTAACTCGTACGCTAACACTAACCCGCGCCCTCACATGCACGCTCCCCATAAAGCGTTGCCGTACCCTCACCTGGACCCTAAACCGTCCCCGTCCCCTAACCCTAACCCTAGCCCGAACCCTAACCCTAACTCTTCCCCGAAGCCTGACCCTCACCCGTCCCCTAATCCTAACCCGTACGCTAACACTAACCCGCCCCCTCACACGCACGCTCCCCCTAAAGCGTTGCCGTACCCTCACCTGGACCCTAAACCGTCCCCATCCCCTAACCCTAACCCTAGCCCGAACCCTAACCCTAACCCTTCCCCGAAGCCTGACACTCACCCGTCCCCTAATCCTAACCCGTACGCTAACACTAACCCTCGCCCTCACACGCACGCTCCCCCTAAAGCGTTGCCGTACCCTCACCTGGACCCTAAACCGTCCCCGTCCCCTAACCCTAACCCTAGCCCGAACCCTAACCCTAACCCTTCCCCGAAGCCTGACCCTCACCCGTCCCCTAATCCTAACCCGTACGCTAACACTAACCCGCGCCCTCACACGCACGCTCCCCCTAAAGCGTTGCCGTACCCTCACCTGGACCCTAAACCGTCCCCGTCCCCTAACCCTAACCCTAGCCCGAACCCTAACCCTAACACTTCCCCAGAGCCTGACCCTCACCCGTCCCCTAATCCTAACCCGTACGCTAACACTAACGCGCGCCCTCACACGCACGCTCCCCCTAAAGCGTTGCCATACCCTCACCTGGACCCTAAACCATCCCCGTCCCCTAACCCTAACCCTAGCCCGAACCCTAACCCTAACCCTTCCCCGAAGCCTGACACTCAACCGTCCCCTAATCCTAACCCGTACGCTAACACTAACGCGCGCCCTCACACGCACGCTCCCCCTAAAGCGTTGCCGTACCCTCACCTGGACCCTAAACCGTCCCCGTCCCCTAACCCTAACCCTAGCCCGAACCCTAACCCTAACACTTCCCCGAAGCAATACCCTCACCCGTCCCCTAATCCTAACCCGTACGCTAACACTAACCCGCGCCCTCACACGCACGCTCCCCCTAAAGCGTTGCCGTACCCTCACCTGGACCCTAAACCGTCCCCGTCCCCTAACCCTAACCCTAGCCCGAACCCTAACCCTAACCCTTCCCCGAAGCCTGACCCTCACCCGTCCCCTAATCCTAACCCGTACGCTAACACTAACCCGCGCCCTCACACGCACGCTCCCCCTAAAGCGTTGCCGTACCCTCACCTGGACCCTAAACCGTCCCCGTCCCCTAACCCTAACCCTAACCCTAGCCCGAACCCTAACCCTAACACTTCCCCGAAGCCTGAGCCTCACCCGTCCCATAATCCTAACCCGTACGCTAACACTAACCCGCGCCCTCACACGCACGCTCCCCCTAAAGCGTTGCCGTACCCTCACCTGGACCCTAAACCGTCCCCGACCCCTAACCCTAACCCTAGCCCGAACCCTAACCCTAACCCTTCCCCGAAGCCTGACCCTCACCCGTCCCCTAATCCTAACCCGTACGCTAACACTAACCCGCGCCCTCACACGCACGCTCCCGCTAAAGCGTTGCCGTACCCTCACCTGGACCCTAACCCGTCCCCGTCCCCTAACCCTAACCATAGCCCGAACCCTAACACTAACACTTCCCCGAAGCCTGACACTCACCCGTCCCCTAATCCTAACCCATACGCTAACACTAAGTCGCGCCCTCACACGCACGCTCCCCCTAAAGCGTTGCCGTACCCTCACCTGGACCCTAAACCGTCCCCGTCCCCTAACCCTAACCCTAGCCCGATCCCTAACCCTAACCCTTCCCCGAAGCCTGACCCTCACCCGTCCCCTAATCCTAAGCCGTACGCTAACACTAACCCGCGCCCTCACATGCACGCTCCCCCTAAAGCGTTGCCGTACCCTCACCTGGACCCTAAACCGTCCCCGTCCCCTAACCCTAACCCTAGCCCGAACCCTAACCCTTCCCCGAAGCCTGACCCTCACCCGTCCCCTAATCCTAACCCGTACGCTAACACTAACCCGCGCCCTCACACGCACGCTCCCCCTAAAGCGTTGCCATACCCTCACCTGGACCCTAAACCGTCCCCGTGCCCTAACCCTAACCCTAGCCCGAACCCTAACCCTAACCCTTCCCCGAAGCCTGACCCTCACACGTCCCCTAATCCTAACCCGTACGCTAACACTAACCCGCGCCCTCACACGCACGCTCCCCCTAAAGCGTTGCCGTACCCTCACCTGGACCCTAAACCGTCCCTGTCCCCTAACCCTAACCCTAGCCCGAACCCTAACCCTAACCCTTCCCCGAAGCCTGACCCTCACCCGTCCCCTAATCCTAACCCGTACGCTAACACTAACCCGCCCCCTCACACGCACGCTCCCCCTAAAGCGTTGCCGTACCCTCACCTAGACCCTAAACCGTCCCCGTCCCCTAACCCTAACCCTAGCCCGAACACTAACCCTAACCCTTCCCCGAAGCCTGACACTCACCCGTCCCCTAATCCTAAGCCGTACGCTAACACTAACCCAGGCCCTCACACGCACGCTCCCCCTAAAGCGTTGCCGTACCCTCACCTGGACCCTAAACCGTCCCCGTACCCTAACCCTAACCCTAGCCCGAACCCTAACCCTAACCCTTCCCCGAAGCCTGACCCTCACCCGTCCCCTAATCCTAACCCGTACGCTAACACTAACCCGCGCCCTCACACGCACGCTCCCCCTAAAGCGTTGCCGTACCCTCACCTGGACCCTAAACCGTCCCCGTCCCCTAACCCTAACCCTAGCCCGAACCCTAACCCTAACCCTTCCCCGAAGCCTGACCCTCACCCGTCCCCTAATCCTAACCCGTACGCTAACACTAACCCGCGCCCTCACACGCATGCTCCCCCTAAAGCGTTGCCGTACCCTCACCTGGACCCTAAACCGTCCCCGTCCCCTAACCCTAACCCTAGCCCGAACCCTAACCCTAACCCATCTCCGAAGTCTGACCCTCACCCGTCCCCTAATCCTAACCCGTACGCTAACACTAACCCGCGCCCTCACACGCACGCTCCCCCTAAAGCGTTGCCGTACCCTCACCTGGACCCTAAACCGTCCCCGTCCCCTAACCCTAACCCTAGCCCGAACCCTAACCCTAACCCTTCCCCGAAGCCTGACCCTCACCCGTCCCCTAATCCTAACCCGTACGCTAACACTAACCCGCGCCCTCACACGCACGCTCCCCCTATAGCGTTGCCGTACCCTCACCTGGACCCTAAACCGTCCCCGTCCCCTAACCCTAACCCTAGCCCGAACCCTAACACTAACCCTTCCCCGAAGCCTGACCCTCACCCGTCCCCTAATCCTAACCCGTACGCTAACACTAACCCGCGCCCTCACACGCACGCTCCCGCTAAAGCGTTGCCGTACCCTCACCTGGACCCTAACCCGTCCCCGTCCCCTAACCCTAACCATAGCCCGAACCCTAACCCTAACCCTTCCCCGAAGCCTGACCCTCACCCGTCCCCTAATCCTAACCCGTACGCTAACACTAACCCGCGCCCTCACACGCACGCTCCCCCTAAAGCGTTGCCGTACCCTCACCTGGACCCTAAACCGTCCCCGTCCCCTAACCCTAACCCTAGCCCGAACCCTAACCCTAACCCTTCCCCGAAGCCTGACCCTCACCCGTCCCCTAATCCTAACCAGTACGCTAACACTAACCCACGCCCTCACATGCACGCTCCCCCTAAAGCGTTGCCGTACCCTCACCTGGACCCTAAACCCTCCCCGTCCCCTAACCCTAACCCTAGCCCGAACCCTAACCCTAACACTTCCACGAAGCCTGACCCTCACCCGTCCCCTAATCCTAACCCGTACGCTAACACTAACCAGCGCCCTCACACGCACGCTCCCCCTAAAGCGTTGCCGTACCCTCACCTGGACCCTAAACCCTCCCCGTCCCCTAACCCTAACCCTAGCCCGAACCCTAACCCTAACCCTTCCCCGAAGCCTGACCCTCACCCGTCCCCTAATCCTAACCCGTACACTAACACTAACCCGCGCCCTCACACGCACGCTCCCCCTAAAGCGTTGCCATACCCTCACCTGGACCCTAAACCGTCCCCGTCCCCTAACCCTAACCCTAGCCCGAACCCTAACCCTAACCCTTCCCCGAAGCCTGACCCTCACCCGTCCCCTAATCCTAACCCGTACGCTAACACTAACCCGCGCCCTCACACGCACGCTCCCCCTAAAGCGTTGCCGTACCCTCACCTGGACCCTAAACCGTCCCCGTCCCCTAACCCTAACCCTAGCCCGAACCCTAACCCTAACACTTCCCCAGAGCCTGACCCTCACCCGTCCCCTAATCCTAACCCGTACGCTAACACTAACGCGTGCCCTCACACGCACGCTCCCCCTAAAGCGTTGCCGTACCCTCACCTGGACCCTAAACCGTCCCCGGCCCCTAACACTAACCCTAGCCCGAACCCTAACCCTAACCCTTCCCCGCAGCCTGACACTCAACCGTCCCCTAATCCTAACCCGTACGCTAACACTAACGCGCGCCCTCACACGCACGCTCCCCCTAAAGCGTTGCCGTACCCTCACCTGGACCCTAAACCGTCCCCGTCCCCTAACCCTAACCCTAGCCCGAACCCTAACCCTAACACTTCCCCGAAGCAATACCCTCACCCGTCCCCTAATCCTAACCCGTACGCTAACACTAACCCGCGTCCTCACACGCACGCTCCCCCTAAAGCGTTGCCGTACCCTCACCTGGACCCTAAACCGTCCCCGTCCCCTAACCCTAACCCTAGCCCGAACCCTAACCCTAACCCTTCCCCGAAGCCTGACCCTCACCCGTCCCCTAATCCTAACCCGTACGCTAACACTAACCCGCGCCCTCACACGCACGCTCCCCCTAAAGCGTTGCCGTACCCTCACCTGGACCCTAAACCGTCCCCGTCCCCTAACCCTAACCCTAACCCTAGCCCGAACCCTAACCCTAACACTTCCCCGAAGCCTGACCCTCACCCGTCCCCTAATCCTAACCCGTACGCTAACACTAACCCGCCCCCTCACACGCACGCTCCCCCTAAAGCGTTGCCGTACCCTCACCTGGACCCTAAACCGTCCCCGACCCCTAACCCTAACCCTAGCCCGAACCCTAACCCTAACCCTTCCCCGAAGCCTGACCCTCACCCGTCCCCTAATCCTAACCCGTACGCTAACACTAACCCGCGCCCTCACACGCACGCTCCCGCTAAAGCGTTGCCGTACCCTCACCTGGACCCTAACCCGTCCCCGTCCCCTAACCCTAACCATAGCCCGAACCCTAACACTAACACTTCCCCGAAGCCTGACACTCACCCGTCCCCTAATCCTAACCCATACGCTAACACTAAGTCGCGCCCTCACACGCACGCTCCCCCTAAAGCGTTGCCGTACCCTCACCTGGACCCTAAACCGTCCCCGTCCCCTAACCCTAACCCTAGCCCGATCCCTAACCCTAACCCTGCCCCGAAGCCTGACCCTCACCCGTCCCCTAATCCTAAGCCGTACGCTAACACTAACCCGCGCCCTCACATGCACGCTCCCCCTAAAGCGTTGCCGTACCCTCACCTGGACCCTAAACCGTCCCCGTCCCCTAACCCTAACCCTAGCCCGAACCCTAACCCTTCCCCGAAGCCTGACCCTCACCCGTCCCCTAATCCTAACCCGTACGCTAACACTAACCCGCGCCCTCACACGCACGCTCCCCCTAAAGCGTTGCCATACTCTCACCTGGACCCTAAACCGTCCCCGTGCCCTAACCCTAACCCTAGCCCGAACCCTAACCCTAACCCTTCCCCGAAGCCTGACCCTCACCCGTCCCCTAATCCTAACCCGTACGCTAACACTAACCCGCGCCCTCACACGCACGCTCCCCCTAAAGCGTTGCCGTACCCTCACCTGGACCCTAAACGGTCCCTGTCCCCTAACCCTAACCCTAGCCCGAACCCTAACCCTAACCCTTCCCCGAAGCCTGACCCTCACCCGTCCCCTAATCCTAACCCGTACGCTAACACTAACCCGCCCCCTCACACGCACGCTCCCCCTAAAGCGTTGCCGTACCCTCACCTGGACCCTAAACCGTCCCCGTACCCTAACCCTAACCCTAGCCCGAACACTAACCCTAACCCTTCCCCGAAGCCTGACACTCACCCGTCCCCTAATCCTAAGCCGTACGCTAACACTAACCCAGGCCCTCACACGCACGCTCCCCCTAAAGCGTTGCCGTACCCTCACCTGGACCGTAAACCGTCCCCGTAACCTAACCCTAACCCTAGCCCGAACCCTAACCCTAACCCTTCCCCGAAGCCTGACCCTCACCCGTCCCCTAATCCTAACCCGTACGCTAACACTAACCCGCGCCCTCAAACGCACGCTCCCCCTAAAGCGTTGCCGTACCCTCACCTGGACCCTAAACCCTCCCCGTCCCCTAACCCTAACCCTAGCCCGAACCCTAACCCTAACCCTTCCCCGAAGCCTGACCCTCACCCGTCCCCTAATCCTAACCCGTACGCTAACACTAACCCGCGCCCTCACACGCATGCTCCCCCTAAAGCGTTGCCGTACCCTCACCTGGACCCTAAACCGTCCCCGTCCCCTAACCCTAACCCTAGCCCGAACCCTAACCCTAACCCATCTCCGAAGTCTGACCCTCACCCGTCCCCTAATCCTAACCCGTACGCTAACACTAACCCGCGCCCTCACACGCACGCTCCCCCTAAAGCGTTGCCGTACCCTCACCTGGACCCTAAACCGTCCCCGTCCCCTAACCCTAACCCTAGCCCGAACCCTAACCCTAACACTTCCCCGAAGCCTGACCCTCACCCGTCCCCTAATCCTAACCCGTACGCTAACACTAACCCGCGCCCTCACACGCACGCTCCCCCTAAAGCGTTGCCGTACCCTCACCTGGACCCTAAACCGTCCCCGTCCCCTAACCCTAACCCTAGCCCGAACCCTAACCCTAACCCTTCCCCGAAGCCTGACCCTCACCCTTCCCCTAATCCTAACCAGTACGCTAACACTAACCCGCGCCCTCACACGCACGCTCCCCCTAAAGCGTTGCCGTACCCTCACCTGGACCCTAAACCCTCCCCGTCCCCTAACCCTAACCCTAGCCCGAACCCTAACCCTAACACTTCCACGAAGCCTGACCCTCACCCGTCCCCTAATCCTAACCCGTACGCTAACACTAACCCGCGCCCTCACACGCACGCTCCCCCTAAAGCGTTGCCGTACCCTCACCTGGACCCTAAACCCTCCCCGTCCCCTAACCCTAACCCTAGCCCGAACCCTAACCCTAACCCTTCCCCGAAGCCTGACCCTCACCCGTCCCCTAATCCTAACCCGTACGCTAACACTAACCCGCGCCCTCACACGCACGCTCCCCCTAAAGCGTTGCCATACCCTCACCTGGACCCTAAACCGTCCCCATCCCCTAACCCTAACCCTAGCCCGAACCCTAACCCTAACCCTTCCCCGAAGCCTGACACTCACCCGTCCCCTAATCCTAACCCGTACGCTAACACTAACCCGCGCCCTCACACGCACGCTCCCCCTAAAGCGTTGCCGTACCCTCACCTGGACCCTAAACCCTCCCCGTCCCCTAACCCTAACCCTAGCCCGAACCCTAACCCTAACACTTCCCCGAAGCCTTACCCTCACCCATCCCCTAATCCTAACCCGTACGCTAACACTAACCCGCGCCCTCACACGCACGCTCCCCCTAAAGCGTTGCCGTACCCTCACCTGGACCCTAAACCGTCCCCGTCCCCTAACCCTAACCCTAGCCCGAACCCTAACCCTAACCCTTCCCCGAAGCCTGACCCTCACCCGTCCCCTAATCCTAACCCGTACGCTAACACTAACCCGCGCCCTCACACGCACGCTCCCCCTAAAGCGTTGCCGTACCCTCACCTGGACCCTAAACCGTCCCCGTCCCCTAACCCTAACCCTAGCCCGAACCCTAACCCTAACACTTCCCCAGAGCCTGACCCTCACCCGTCCCCTAATCCTAACCCGTACGCTAACACTAACGCGCGCCCTCACACGCACGCTCCCCCTAAAGCGTTGCCGTACCCTCACCTGGACCCTGAACCGTCCCCGGCCCCTAACACTAACCCTAGCCCGAACCCTAACCCTAACCCTTCCCCGCAGCCTGACACTCAACCGTCCCCTAATCCTAACCCGTACGCTAACACTAACGCGCGCCCTCACACGCACGCTCCCCCTAAAGCGTTGCCGTACCCTCACCTGGACCCTAAACCGTCCCCGTCCCCTAACCCTAACCCTAGCCCGAACCCTAACCCTAACACTTCCCCGAAGCAATACCCTCACCCGTCCCCTAATCCTAACCCGTACGCTAACACTAACCCGCGCCCTCACACGCACGCTCCCCCTAAAGCGTTGCCGTACCCTCACCTGGACCCTAAACCGTCCCCGTCCCCTAACCCTAACCCTAGCCCGAACCCTAATCCTAACCCTTCCCCGAAGCCTGACCCTCACCCGTCCCCTAATCCTAACCCGTACGCTAACACTAACCTGCGCCCTCACACGCACGCTCCCCCTAAAGCGTTGCCGTACCCTCACCTGGACCCTAAACCGTCCCCGTCCCCTAACCCTAACCCTAACCCTAGCCCGAACCCTAACCCTAACACTTCCCAGAAGCCTGAGCCTCACCCGTCCCCTAATCCTAACCCGTACGCTAACACTAACCCGCGCCCTCACACGCACGCTCCCCCTAAAGCGTTGCCGTACCCTCACCTGGACCCTAAACCGTCCCCGACCCCTAACCCTAACCCTAGCCCGAACCCTAACCCTAACCCTTCCCCGAAGCCTGACCCTCACCCGTCCCCTAATCCTAACCCGTACGCTAACACTAACCCACGCCCTCACACGCACTCTCCCGCTAAAGCGTTGCGGTACCCTCACCTGGACCCTAACCCGTCCCCGTCCCCTAACCCTAACCATAGCCCGAACCCTAACACTAACACTTCCCCGAAGCCTGACACTCACCCGTCCCCTAATCCTAACCCGTACGCTAACACTAACCCGCGCCCTCACACGCACGCTCCCCCTAAAGCGTTGCCGTACCCTCACCTGGACCCTAAACGGTCCCTGTCCCCTAACCCTAACCCTAGCCCGAACCCTAACCCTAACCCTTCCCCGAAGCCTGACCCTCACCCGTCCCCTAATCCTAACCCGTACGCTAACACTAACCCGCCCCCTCACACGCACGCTCCCCCTAAAGCGTTGCCGTACCCTCACCTGGACCCTAAACCGTCCCCGTACCCTAACCCTAACCCTAGCCCGAACACTAACCCTAACCCTTCCCCGAAGCCTGACACTCACCCGTCCCCTAATCCTAAGCCGTACGCTAACACTAACCCAGGCCCTCACACGCACGCTCCCCCTAAAGCGTTGCCGTACCCTCACCTGGACCCTAAACCGTCCCCGTAACCTAACCCTAACCCTAGCCCGAACCCTAACCCTAACCCTTCCCCGAAGCCTGACCCTCACCCGTCCCCTAATCCTAACCCGTACGCTAACACTAACCCGCGCCCTCACACGCACGCTCCCCCTAAAGCGTTGCCGTACCCTCACCTGGACCCTAAACCGTCCCCGTCCCCTAACCCTAACCCTAGCCCGAACCCTAACCCTAACCCTTCCCCGAAGCCTGACCCTCACCCGTCCCCTAATCCTAACCCGTACGCTAACACTAACCCGCGCCCTCACACGCATGCTCCCCCTAAAGCGTTGCCGTACCCTCACCTGGACCCTAAACCGTCCCCGTCCCCTAACACTAACCCTAGCCCGAACCCTAACCCTAACCCATCTCCGAAGTCTGACCCTCACCCGTCACCTAATCCTAACCCGTACGCTAACACTAACCCGCGCCCTCACACGCACGCTCCCCCTAAAGCGTTGCCGTACCCTCACCTGGACCCTAAACCGTCCCCGTCCCCTAACCCTAACCCTAGCCCGAACCCTAACCCTAACCCTTCCCCGAAGCCTGACCCTCACCCGTCCCCTAATCCTAACCCGTACGCTAACACTAACCCGCGCCCTCACACGCACGCTCCCCCTAAAGCGTTGCCGTACCCTCACCTGGACCCTAAACCGTCCCCGTCCCCTAACCCTAACCCTAGCCCGAACCCTAACCCTAACCCTTCCCCGAAGCCTGACCCTCACCCGTCCCCTAATCCTAACCAGTACGCTAACACTAACCCGCGCCCTCACACGCACGCTCCCCCTAAAGCGTTGCCGTACCCTCACCTGGACCCTAAACCCTCCCCGGCCCCTAACCCTAACCCTAGCCCGAACCCTAACCCTAACCCTTCCCCGAAGCCTGACCCTCACCCGTCCCCTAATCCTAACCCGTACGCTAACACTAACCCGCGCCCTCACACGCACGCTCCCCCTAAAGCGTTGCCATACCCTCACCTGGACCCTAAACCGTCCCCATCCCCTAACCCTAACCCTAGCCCGAACCCTAACCCTAACCCTTCCCCGAAGCCTGACACTCACCCGTCCCCTAATCCTAACCCGTACGCTAACACTAACCCGCGCCCTCACACGCACGCTCCCCCTAAAGCGTTGCCGTACCCTCACCTGGACCCTAAACCCTCCCCGTCCCCTAACCCTAACCCTAGCCCGAACCCTAACCCTAACCCTTCCCCGAAGCCTGACCCTCACCCGTCCCCTAATCCTAACCCGTACGCTAACACTAACCCGCGCCCTCACACGCACGCTCCCCCTAAAGCGTTGCCGTACCCTCACCTGGACCCTAAACCGTCCCCGTCCCCTAACCCTAACCCTAGCCCGAACCCTAACCCTAACCCTTCCCCGAAGCCTGACCCTCACCCGTCCCCTAATCCTAACCCGTACGCTAACACTAACACGCGCCCTCACACGCACGCTCCCCCTAAAGCGTTGCCGTACCCTCACCTGGACCCTAAACCGTCCCCGTCCCCTAACCCTAACCCTAGCCCGAACCCTAACCCTAACCCTTCCCCAGAGCCTGACCCTCACCCGTCCCCTAATCCTAACCCATACGCTAACACTAACCCGCTCCCTCACACGCACGCTCCCCCTAAAGCGTTGCCGTACCCTCACCTGGACCCTAAACCGTCCCCGTCCCCTAACCCTAACCCTAGCCCGAACCCTAACCCTAACCCTTCCCCGAAGCCTGACCCTCACCCGTCCCCTAACCTAACCCGTACGCTAACACTAACCCGCGCCCTCACACGCACGCTCCCCCTAAAGCGTTGCCGTACCCTCACCTGGACCCTAAACCGTCCCCGGCCCCTAACCCTAACCCTAGCCCGAACCCTAACCCTAACACTTCCCCGAAGCAATACCCTCACCCGTCCCCTAATTCTAACCCGTACGCTAACACTAACCCGCGCCCTCACACGCACGCTCCCCCTAAAGCATTGCCGTACCCTCACCTGGACCCTAAACAGTCCCCGTCCCCTAACCCTAACCCTAGCCCGAACCCTAACCCTAACCCTTCCCCGAAGCCTGACCCTCACCCGTCCCCTAATCCTAACCCGTACGCTAACACTAACCCGCGCCCTCACACGCACGCTCCCCCTAAAGCGTTGCCATACCCTCACCTGGACCCTAAACCGTCCCCGTGCCCTAACCCTAACCCTAGCCCGAACCCTAACCCTAACCCTTCCCCGAAGCCTGACCCTCACACGTCCCCTAATCCTAACCCGTACGCTAACAATAACCCGCGCCCTCACACGCACGCTCCCCCTAAAGCGTTGCCGTACCCTCACCTGGACCCTAAACCGTCCCTGTCCCCTAACCCTGACCCTAGCCCGAACCCTAACCCTAACCCTTCCCCGAAGCCTGACCCTCACCCGTCCCCTAATCCTAACCCGTACGCTAACACTAACCCGCCCCCTCACACGCACGCTCCCCCTAAAGCGTTGCCGTACCCTCACCTGGACCCTAAACCGTCCCCGTCCCCTAACCCTAACCCTAGCCCGAACACTAACCCTAACCCTTCCCCGAAGCCTGACACTCACCCGTCCCCTAATCCTAAGCCGTACGCTAACACTAACCCAGGCCCTCACACGCACGCTCCCCCTAAAGCGTTGCTGTACCCTCACCTGGACCCTAAACCGTCCCCGTACGCTAACCCTAACCCTAGCCCGAACCCTAACCCTAACCCTTCCCCGAAGCCTGACCCTCACCCGTCCCCTAATCCTAACCCGTACGCTAACACTAACCCGCGCCCTCACACGCACGCTCCCCCTAAAGCGTTGCCGTACCCTCACCTGGACCCTAAACCGTCCCCGTCCCCTAACCCTAACCCTAGCCCGAACCCTAACCCTAACCCTTCCCCGAAGCCTGACCCTCACCCGTCCCCTAATCCTAACCCGTACGCTAACACTAACCCGCGCCCTCACACGCATGCTCCCCCTAAAGCGTTGCCGTACCCTCACCTGGAACCTAAACCGTCCCCGTCCCCTAACCCTAACCCTAGCCCGAACCCTAACCCTAACCCATCTCCGAAGTCTGACCCTCACCCGTCCCCTAATCCTAACCCGTACGCTAACACTAACCCGCGCCCTCACACGCACGCTCCCCCTAAAGCGTTGCCGTACCCTCACCTGGACCCTAAACCGTCCCCGTCCCCTAACCCTAACCCTAGCCCGAACCCTAACCCTAACCCTTCCCCGAAGCCTGACCCTCACCCGTCCCGTAATCCTAACCCGTACGCTAACACTAACCCGCGCCCTCACACGCACGCTCCCCCTATAGCGTTGCCGTACCCTCACCTGGACCCTAAACCGTCCCCGTCCCCTAACCCTAACCCTAGCCCGAACCCTAACACTAACCCTTCCCCGAAGCCTGACCCTCACCCGTCCCCTAATCCTAACCCGTACGCTAACACTAACCCACGCCCTCACACGCACACTCGCCCTAAAGCGTTGCCGTACCCTCACCTGGACCCTAAACCGTCCCCGTCCCCTAACCCTAACCCTAGCCCGAACCCTAACCCTAACCCTTCCCCGAAGCCTGACCCTCACCCGTCCCCTAATCCTAACCCGTACGCTAACACTAACCCGCGCCCTCACACGCACGCTCCCCCTAAAGCGTTGCCGTACCCTCACCTGGACCCTAAACCGTCCCCGTCCCCTAACCCTAACCCTAGCCCGAACCCTAACCCTAACCCTTCCCCAGAGCCTGACCCTCACCCGTCCCCTAATTCTAACCCGTACGCTAACACTAACCCGCGCCCTCACACGCACGCTCCCCCTAGAGCGTTGCCGTACCCTCACCTGGACCCTAAACCGTCCCCGTCCCCTAACCCTAACCCTAGCCCGAACCCTAACCCTAACCCTTCCCCGAAGCCTGACCCTCACCCGTCCCCTAACCTAACCCGTACGCTAACACTAACCCGCGCCCTCACACGCACGCTCCCCCTAAAGCGTTGCCGTACCCTCACCTGGACCCTAAACCGTCCCCGGCCCCTAACCCTAACCCTAGCCCGAACCCTAACCCTAACACTTCCCCGAAGCAATACCCTCACCCGTCCCCTAATCCTAACCCGTACGCTAACACTAACCCGCGCCCTCACACGCACGCTCCCCCTAAAGCGTTGCCGTACCCTCACCTGGACCCTAAACCGTCCCCGTCCCCTAACCCTAACCCTAGCCCGATCCCTAACCCTAACCCTTCCCCGAAGCCTGACCCTCACCCGTCCCCTAATCCTAAGCCGTACGCTAACACTAACCCGCGCCCTCACACGCACGCTCCCCCTAAAGCGTTGCCGTACCCTCACCTGGACCCTAAACCGTCCCCGTCCCCTAACCCTAACCCTAGCCCGATCCCTAACCCTAACCCTTCCCCGAAGCCTGACCCTCACCCGTCCCCTAATCCTAAGCCGTACGCTAACACTAACCCGCGCCCTCACATGCACGCTCCCCCTAAAGCGTTGCCGTACCCTCACCTGGACCCTAAACCGTCCCCGTCCCCTAACCCTAACCCTAGCCCGAACCCTAACCCTTCCCCGAAGCCTGACCCTCACCCGTCCCCTAATCCTAACCCGTACGCTAACACTAACCCGCGCCCTCACACGCACGCTCCCCCTAAAGCGTTGCCATACCCTCACCTGGACCCTAAACCGTCCCCGTGCCCTAACCCTAACCCTAGCCCGAACCCTAACCCTAACCCTTCCCCGAAGCCTGACCCTCACCCGTCCCCTAATCCTAACCCGTACGCTAACACTAACCCGCGCCCTCACACGCACACTCCCCCTAAAGCGTTGCCGTACCCTCACCTGGACCCTAAACGGTCCCTGTCCCCTAACCCTAACCCTAGCCCGAACCCTAACCCTAACCCTTCCCCGAAGCCTGACCCTCACCCGTCCCCTAATCCTAACCCGTACGCTAACACTAACCCGCCCCCTCACACGCACGCTCCCCCTAAAGCGTTGCCGTACCCTCACCTGGACCCTAAACCGTCCCCGTACCCTAACCCTAACCCTAGCCCGAACACTAACCCTAACCCTTCCCCGAAGCCTGACACTCACCCGTCCCCTAATCCTAAGCCGTACGCTAACACTAACCCAGGCCCTCACACGCACGCTCCCCCTAAAGCGTTGCCGTACCCTCACCTGGACCCTAAACCGTCCCCGTAACCTAACCCTAACCCTAGCCCGAACCCTAACCCTAACCCTTCCCCGAAGCCTGACCCTCACCCGTCCCCTAATCCTAACCCGTACGCTAACACTAACCCGCGCCCTCACACGCACGCTCCCCCTAAAGCGTTGCCGTACCCTCACCTGGACCCTAAACCGTCCCCGTCCCCTAACCCTAACCCTAGCCCGAACCCTAACCCTAACCCATCTCCGAAGTCTGACCCTCACCCGTCCCCTAATCCTAACCCGTACGCTAACACTAACCCGCGCCCTCACACGCACGCTCCCCCTAAAGCGTTGCCGTACCCTCACCTGGACCCTAAACCCTCCCCGTCCCCTAACCCTAACCCTAGCCCGAACCCTATCCCTAACACTTCCCCGAAGCCTGACCCTCACCCGTCCCCTAATCCTAACCCGTACGCTAACACTAACCCACGCCCTCACACGCACGCTCCCCCTAAAGCGTTGCCGTACCCTCACCTGGACCCTAAACCGTCCCCGTCCCCTAACCCTAACCCTAGCCCGAACCCTAACCCTAACCCTTCCCCGAAGCCTGACCCTCACCCGTCCCCTAATCCTAACCCGTACGCTAACACTAACCCGCGCCCTCACACCCACGCTCCCCCTAAAGCGTTGCCGTACCCTCACCTGGACCCTAAACCGTCCCCTAACCCTAACCCTAACCCTAGCCCGAACCCTAACCCTAACCCTTCCCCGAAGCCTGACCCTCACCCGTCCCCTAATCCTAACCCGTACGCTAACACTAACCCGCGCCCTCACACGCATGCTCCCCCTAAAGCGTTGCCGTACCCTCACCTGGACCCTAAACCGTCCCCGTCCCCTAACCCTAACCCTAGCCCGAACCCTAACCCTAACCCATCTCCGAAGCCTGACACTCACCCGTCCCCCAATCCTAACCCGTACGCTAACACTAACCCGCGCCCTCACACGCACGCTCCCCCTAAAGCGTTGCCGTACCCTCACCTGGACCCTAAACCGTCCCCGTCCCCTAACCCTAACCCTAGCCCGAACCCTAACCCTAACCCTTCCCCGAAGCCTGACCCTCACCCGTCCCCTAATCCTAACCCGTACGCTAACACTAACCCGCGCCCTCACACGCACGCTCCCCCTAAAGCGTTGCCGTACCCTCACCTGGACCCTAAACCGTCCCCGTCCCCTAACCCTAACCCTAGCCCGAACCCTAACCCTAACACTTCCCCAGAGACTGACCCTCACCCGTCCCCTAATCCTAACCCGTACGCTAACACTAACGCGCGCCCTCACACGCACGCTCCCCCTAAAGCGTTGCCGTACCCTCACCTGGACCCTAAACCGTCCCCGGCCCCTAACACTAACCCTAGCCCGAACCCTAACCCTAACCCTTCCCCGCAGCCTGACACTCAACCGTCCCCTAATCCTAACCCGTACGCTAACACTAACGCGCGCCCTCACACGCACGCTCCCCCTAAAGCGTTGCCGTACCCTCACCTGGACCCTAAACCGTCCCCGTCCCCTAACCCTAACCCTAGCCCGAACCCTAACCCTAACCCTTCCCCGAAGCCTGACCCTCACCCGTCCCCTAATCCTAACCCGTACGCTAACACTAACCCGCGCCCTCACACGCACGCTCCCCCTAAAGCGTTGCCGTACCCTCACCTGGACCCTAAACCGTCCCCGTCCCCTAACCCTAACCCTAGCCCGAACCCTAACCCTAACCCTTCCCCGAAGCCTGACCCTCACCCGTCCCCTAATCCTAACCCGTACGCTAACACTAACCCGCGCCCTCACACGCACGCTCCCCCTAAAGCGTTGCCGTACCCTCACCTGGACCCTAAACCGTCCCCGACCCCTAACCCTAACCCTAGCCCGAACCCTAACCCTAACCCTTCCCCGAAGCCTGACCCTCACCCGTCCCCTAATCCTAAGCCGTACGCTAACACTAACCCGCGCCCTCACATGCACGCTCCCCCTAAAGCGTTGCCGTACCCTCACCTGGACCCTAAACCGTCCCCGTCCCCTAACCCTAACCCTAGCCCGAACCCTAACCCTTCCCCGAAGCCTGACCCTCACCCGTCCCCTAATCCTAACCCGTACGCTAACACTAACCCGCGCCCTCACACGCACGCTCCCCCTAAAGCGTTGCCATACCCTCACCTGGACCCTAAACCGTCCCCGTGCCCTAACCCTAACCCTAGCCCGAACCCTAACCCTAACCCTTCCCCGAAGCCTGACCCTCACCCGTCCCCTAATCCTAACCCGTACGCTAACACTAACCCGCGCCCTCACACGCACGCTCCCCCTAAAGCGTTGCCGTACCCTCACCTGGACCCTGAACGGTCCCTGTCCCCTAACCCTAACCCTAGCCCGAACCCTAACCCTAACCCTTCCCCGAAGCCTGACCCTCACCCGTCCCCTAATCCTAACCCGTACGCTAACACTAACCCGCCCCCTCACACGCACGCTCCCCCTAAAGCGTTGCCGTACCCTCACCTGGACCCTAAACCGTCCCCGTACCCTAACCCTAACCCTAGCCCGAACACTAACCCTAACCCTTCCCCGAAGCCTGACACTCACCCGTCCCCTAATCCTAAGCCGTACGCTAACACTAACCCAGGCCCTCACACGCACGCTCCCCCTAAAGCGTTGCCGTACCCTCACCTGGACCCTAAACCGTCCCCGTAACCTAACCCTAACCCTAGCCCGAACCCTAACCCTAACCCTTCCCCGAAGCCTGACCCTCACCCGTCCCCTAATCCTAACCCGTACGCTAACACTAACCCGCGCCCTCACACGCACGCTCCCCCTAAAGCGTTGCCGTACCCTCACCTGGACCCTAAACCGTCCCCGTCCCCTAACCCTAACCCTAGCCAGAACCCTAACCCTAACCCATCTCCGAAGTCTGACCCTCACCCGTCCCCTAATCCTAACCCGTACGCTAACACTAACCCGCGCCCTCACACGCACGCTCCCCCTAAAGCGTTGCCGTACCCTCACCTGGACCCTAAACCCTCCCCGTCACCTAACCCTAACCCTAGCCCGAACCCTAACCCTAACACTTCCCCGAAGCCTGACCCTCACCCGTCCCCTAATCCTAACCCGTACGCTAACACTAACCCGCGCCCTCACACGCACGCTCCCCCTAAAGCGTTGCCGTACCCTCACCTGGACCCTAAACCGTCCCCGTCCCCTAACCCTAACCCTAGCCCGAACCCTAACCCTAACCCTTCCCCGAAGCCTGACCCTCACCCGTCCCCTAATCCTAACCCGTACGCTAACACTAACCCGCGCCCTCACACGCACGCTCCCCCTAAAGCGTTGCCGTACCCTCACCTGGACCCTAAACCGTCCCCGTCCCCTAACCCTAACACTAGCCCGAACCCTAACCCTAACCCTTCACCAGAGCCTGACCCTCACCCGTCCCCTAATCCTAACCCGTACGCTAACACTAACCCGCGCCCTCACACGCACGCTCCCCCTAAAGCGTTGCCGTACCCTCACCTGGACCCTACACCGTCCCCGTCCCCTAACCCTAACCCTAGCCCGAACCCTAACCCTAACCCTTCCCCGAAGCCTGACCCTCACCCGTCCCCTAATCCTAACCTGTACGCTAACACTAACCCGCGCCCTCACACGCACGCTCCCCCTAAAGCGTTGCCGTACCCTCACCTGGACCCTAAACCGTCCCCGTCCCCTAACCCTAACCCTAACCCTAGCCCGAACCCTAACCCTAACCCTTCCCCGAAGCCTGAGCCTCACCCGTCCCCTAATCCTAACCCGTACGCTAACACTAACCCGCGCCCTCACACGCACGCTCCCCCTAAAGCGTTGCCGTACCCTCACCTGGACCCTAAACCGTCCCCGTCCCCTAACCCTAACCCTAGCCCGAACCCTAACCCTAACCCTTCCCCGAAGCCTGACCCTCACCCGTCCCCTAATCCTAACCCGTACGCTAACACTAACCCGCGCCCTCACAGCACGCTCCCCCTAAAGCGTTGCCGTACCCTCACCTGGACCCTAAACCGTCCCCGTCCCCTAACCCTAACCCTAGCCCGAACCCTAACCCTAACCCTTCCCCGAAGCCTGACCCTCACCCGTCACCTAATCCTAACCCGTACGCTAACACTAACCCGCGCCCTCACACGCACGCTCCCCCTAAAGCGTTGCCGTACCCTCACCTGGACCCTAAACCGTCCCCGTCCCCTAACCCTAACCCTAGCCCTAACCCTAACCCTAACCCTTCCCCGAAGCCTGACCCTCACCGTCCCCTAATCCTAACCCGTACGCTAACACTAACCCACGCCCTCACACACACGCTCGCCCTAAAGCGTTGCCATACCCTCACCTGGACCCTAAACAGTCCCCGTCCCCTAACCCTAGCCCGAACCCTAACCCTAACCCGTCCCCGAAGCCTGACCCTCACCCGTCCCCTAATCCTAACCCGTACGCTAACATTAACCCACGCCCTCACACGCACGCTCCCCCTAAAGCGTTGCCGTACCCTCACCTGGACCCTAAACCATCCCCGTCCCCTAACCCTAACCCTAGCCCGAACCCTAACCCTAACCCTTCCCCGAAGCCTGACCCTCACCCGTCCCCTAATCCTAACCAGTACGCTAACACTAACCCGCGCCCTCACACGCACGCTCCCCCTAAAGCGTTGCCGTACCCTCACCTGGACCCTAAACCGTCCCCGTCCCCTAACCCTAACCCTAGCCCGAACCCTAACCCTAACACTTCCCCGAAGCAATACCCTCACCCGTCCCCTAATCCTAACCCGTACGCTCACACTAACCCGCGCCCTCACACGCACGCTCCCCCTAAAGCGTTGCCGTACCCTCACCTGGACCCTAAACCGTCCCCGTCACCTAACCCTAACCCTAGCCCGAACCCTAACCCTAACCCTTCCCCGAAGCCTGACCCTAACCCGTCCCCTAATCCTAACCCGTACGCTAACACTAACCCGCGCCCTCACACGCACGCTCCCCCTAAAGCGTTGCCGTACCCTCACCTGGACCCTAAACCGTCCCCATCCCCTAACCCTAACCCTAGCCCGAACCCTAAACCTAACCCTTCCCCGAAGCCTGACCCTCACCCGTCCCCTAATCCTAACCCGTACGCTAACACTAACCCGCGCCCTCACACGCACGCTCCCCCTAAAGCGTTGCCGTACCCTCACCTGGACCCTAAACCTTCCCCGTCCCCTAACCCTAACCCTAGCCCGAACCCTAACCCTAACCCTTCCCCGAAGCCTGACCCTCACCCGTCCCCTAATCCTAACCCGTACGCTAACACTAACCCGCGCCCTCACACGCACGCTCCCCCTAAAGCGTTGCCGTACCCTCACCTGGACCCTAAACCGTCCCCGTCACCTAACCCTAACCCTAGCCCGAACCCTAACCCTAACCCTTCCCCGAAGCCTGACCCTAACCCGTCCCCTAATCCTAACCCGTACGCTAACACTAACCCGCGCCCTCACACGCACGCTCCCCCTAAAGCGTTGCCGTACCCTCACCTGGACCCTAAACCGTCCCCATCCCCTAACCCTAACCCTAGCCCGAACCCTAACCCTAACCCTTCCCCGAAGCCTGACCCTCACCCGTCCCCTAATCCTAACCCGTACGCTAACACTAACCCGCGCCCTCACACGCACGCTCCCCCTAAAGCGTTGCCGTACCCTCACCTGGACCCTAAACCTTCCCCGTCCCCTAACCCTAACCCTAGCCCGAACCCTAACCCTAACCCTTCCCCGAAGCCTGACCCTCACCCGTCCCCTAATCCTAACCCGTACGCTAACACTAACCCGCGCCCTCACAAGCACGCTCCCGCTAAAGCGTTGCCGTACCCTCACCTGGACCCTAAACCGTCCCCGTCCCCTAACCCTAACCCTAGCCCGAACCCAAACCCTAACCATTCCCCGAAGCCTGACCCTCACCAGTCCCCTAATCCTAACCCGTACGCTAACACTAACCCACGCCCTCACACGCACGCTCCCCCTAAAGCGTTGCCGTACCCTCACCTGGACCCTAAACCCTCCCCGTCCCCTAACCCTAACCCTAGCCCGAACCCTAACCCTAACCCTTCCCCGAAGCCTGACCCTCACCCGTCCCCTAATCCTAACCCGTACGCTAACACTAACCCGCGCCCTCACACGCACGCTCCCCCTAAAGCGTTGCCGTACCCTCACCTGGACCCTAAACCCTCCCCGTCCCCTAACCCTAACCCTAGCCCGAAACCTAACCCTAACACTTCCCCGAAGCCTGACCCTCACCCGTCCCCTAATCCTAACCCGTACGCTAACACTAACCCGCGCCCTCACACGCACGCTCCCCCTAAAGCGTTGCCGTACCCTCACCTGGACCCTAAACCGTCCCCGTCACCTAACCCTAACCCTAGCCCGAACCCTAACCCTAACCCTTCCCCGAAGCCTGACCCTCACCCGTCCCCTAATCCTAAACAGTACGCTAACACTAACCCGCGCCCTCACACGCACGCTCCCCCTAAAGCGTTGCCGTACCCTCACCTGGACCCTAAACCGTCCCCGTCCCCTAACCCTAACCCTAGCCCGAACCCTAACCCTAACACTTCCCCGAAGCCTGACCCTCACCCGTCCCCTAATCCTAACCCGTACGCTCACACTAACCCGCGCCCTCACACGCACGCTCCCCCTAAAGCGTTGCCGTACCCTCACCTGGACCCTAAACCGTCCCCGTCCCCTAACCCTAACCCTAGCCCGAACCCTAACCCTAACCCTTCCCCGAAGCCTGACCCTAACCCGTCCCCTAATCCTAACCCGTACGCTAACACTAACCCGCGCCCTCACACGCACGCTCCCCCTAAAGCGTTGCCGTACCCTCACCTGGACCCTAAACCGTCCCCATCCCCTAACCCTAACCCTAGCCCGAACCCTAACCCTAACCTTCCCCGAAGCCTGACCCTCACCCGTCCCCTAATCCTAACCCGTACGCTAACACTAACCCGCGCCCTCACACGCACGCTCCCCCTAAAGCGTTGCCGTACCCTCACCTGGACCCTAAACCTTCCCCGTCCCCTAACCCTAACCCTAGCCCGAACCCTAACCCTAACCCTTCCCCGAAGCCTGACCCTCACCCGTCCCCTAATCCTAACCCGTACGCTAACACTAACCCGCGCCCTCACACGCACGCTCCCCCTAAAGCGTTGCCGTACCCTCACCTGGACCCTAAACCCTCCCCGTCCCCTAACCCTAACCCTAGCCCGAAACCTAACCCTAACACTTCCCCGAAGCCTGACCCTCACCCGTCCCCTAATCCTAACCCGTACGCTAACACTAACCCGCGCCCTCACACGCACGCTCCCCCTAAAGCGTTGCCGTACCCTCACCTGGACCCTAAACCGTCCCCGTCACCTAACCCTAACCCTAGCCCGAACCCTAACCCTAACCCTTCCCCGAAGCCTGACCCTCACCCGTCCCCTAATCCTAAACAGTACGCTAACACTAACCCGCGCCCTCACACGCACGCTCCCCCTAAAGCGTTGCCGTACCCTCACCTGGACCCTAAACCGTCCCCGTCCCCTAACCCTAACCCTAGCCCGAACCCTAACCCTAACACTTCCCCGAAGCCTGACCCTCACCCGTCCCCTAATCCTAACCCGTACGCTCACACTAACCCGCGCCCTCACACGCACGCTCCCCCTAAAGCGTTGCCGTACCCTCACCTGGACCCTAAACCGTCCCCGTCCCCTAACCCTAACCCTAGCCCGAACCCTAACCCTAACCCTTCCCCGAAGCCTGACCCTAACCCGTCCCCTAATCCTAACCCGTACGCTAACACTAACCCGCGCCCTCACACGCACGCTCCCCCTAAAGCGTTGCCGTACCCTCACCTGGACCCTAAACCGTCCCCATCCCCTAACCCTAACCCTAGCCCGAACCCTAACCCTAACCTTCCCCGAAGCCTGACCCTCACCCGTCCCCTAATCCTAACCCGTACGCTAACACTAACCCGCGCCCTCACACGCACGCTCCCCCTAAAGCGTTGCCGTACCCTCACCTGGACCCTAAACCTTCCCCGTCCCCTAACCCTAACCCTAGCCCGAACCCTAACCCTAACCCTTCCCCGAAGCCTGACCCTCACCCGTCCCCTAATCCTAACCCGTACGCTAACACTAACCCGCGCCCTCACACGCACGCTCCCGCTAAAGCATTGCCGTACCCTCACCTGGACCCTAAACCGTCCCCGTCCCCTAACCCTAACCCTAGCCCGAACCCAAACCCTAACCCTTCCCCGAAGCCTGACCCTCACCCGTCCCCTAATCCTAACCCGTACGCTAACACTAACCCACGCCCTCACACGCACGCTCCCCCTAAAGCGTTGCCGTACCCTCACCTGGACCCTAAACCGTCCCCGTCCCCTAACCTTAACCCTAGCCCGAACCCTAACCCTAACACTTCCCCGAAGCCTGACCCTCACCCGTCCCCTAATCCTAACCCGTACGCTAACACTAACCCGCGCCCTCACACGCACGCTCCCCCTAAAGCGTTGCCGTACCCTCACCTGGACCCTAAACCCTCCCCGTCCCCTAACCCTAACCCTAGCCCGAAACCTAACCCTAACACTTCCCCGAGGCCTGACCCTCACCCGTCCCCTAATCCTAACCCGTACGCTAACACTAACCCGCGCCCTCACACGCACGCTCCCCCTAAAGCGTTGCCGTACCCTCACCTGGACCCTAAACCGTCCCCGTCCCCTAACCCTAACCCTAGCCCGAACCCTAACCCTAACCCTTCCCCGAAGCCTGACCCTCACCCGTCCCCTAATCCTAACCCGTACGCTAACACTAACCCACGCCCTCACACGCACGCTCCCCCTAAAGCGTTGCCATACCCTCACCTGGACCCTAAACCGTCCCCGTCCCCTAACCCTAACCCTAGCCCGAACCCTAACCCTAACCCTTCCCCGAAGCCTGACCCTCACCCGTCCCCTAATCCTAACCCGTACGCTAACACTAACCCACGCCCTCAAACGCACGCTCCCCCTAAAGCGTTGCCGTACCCTCACCTGGACCCTAAACCGTCCCCGTCCCCTAACCCTAACCCTAGCCCGAACCCTAACCCTAACCCTTCCCCGAAGCCTGACCCTCACCCGTCCCCTAATCCTAACCAGTACGCTAACACTAACCCACGCCCTCACACGCACTTCCCCCCTAAAGCGTTGCCGTACCCTCACCTGGACCCTAAACCCTCCCCGTCCCCTAACCCTAACCCTAGCCCGAACCCTAACACTAACCCTTCCCCAAAGCCTGACCCTCACCCGTCCCATAATCCTAACCCGTACGCTAACACTAACCCACGCCCTCACACGCACGCTCCCCCTAAAGCGTTGCCGTACCCTCACCTGGACCCTAAACCGTCCCCGTCCCCTAACCCTAACCCTAGCCCGAACCCTAACCCTAACCCTTCCCCGAAGCCTGACCTTCACCCGTCCCCTAATCCTAACCCGTACGCTAACACTAACCCGCGCCCTCACACGCACGCTCCCCCTAAAGCGTTGCCGTACCCTCACCTGGACCCTAAACCGTCCCCGTCCCCTAACCCTAACCCTAGCCCGAACCCTAACCCTAACCCTTCCCCGAAGCCTGACCCTCACCCGTCCCCTAATCCTAACCAGTACGCTAACACTAACCCGCGCCCTCACACGCACGCTCCCCCTAAAGCGTTGCCGTACCCTCACCTGGACCGTAAACCCTCCCCGTCCCCTAACCCTAACCCTAGCCCGAACCCTAACCCTAACCCTTCCCCGAAGCCTGACCCTCACCCGTCCCCTAATCCTAACCCGTACGCTAACACTAACCCGCGCCCTCACACGCACGCTCCCCCTAAAGCGTTGCCGTACCCTCACCTGGACCCTAAACCGTCCCCGTCCCCTAACCCTAACCCTAGCCCGAACCCTAACCCTAACCCTTCCCCGAAGCCTGACCCTCACCCGTCCCCTAATCCTAACCCGTACGCTAACACTAACCCGCGCCCTCACACGCACGCTCCCCCTAAAGCGTTGCCGTACCCTCACCTGGACCCTAAACCGTCCCCATCCCCTAACTCTAACCCTAGCCCGAACCCTAACCCTAACCCTTCCCCGAAGCCTGACCCTCACCCGTCCCCTAATCCTAACCCGTACGCTAACACTAACCCGCGCCCTCACACGCACGCTCCCCCTAAAGCGTTGCCGTACCCTCACCTGGACCCGAAACCTTCCCCGTCCCCTAACACTAACCCTAACCCTAGCCCGAACCCTAACCCTAACCCTTCCCCGAAGCCTGACCCTCACCCGTCACCTAATCCTAACCCGTACGCTAACACTAACCCGCGCCCTCACACGCACGCTCCCCCTAAAGCGTTGCCGTACCCTCACCGGAACCGTAAACCCTCCCCGTCCCCTAACCCTAACCCTAGCCCGAACCCTAACCCTAACCCTTCCCCGAAGCCTGACCCTCACCCGTCCCCTAATCCTAACCCGTACGCTAACACTAACCCGCGCCCTCACACGCACGCTCCCCCTAAAGCGTTGCCGTACCCTCACCTGGACCCTAAACCGTCCCCATCCCCTAACTCTAACCCTAGCCCGAACCCTAACCCTAACCCTTCCCCGAAGCCTGACCCTCACCCGTCCCCTAATCCTAACCCGTACGCTAACACTAACCCGCGCCCTCACACGCACGCTCCCCCTAAAGCGTTGCCGTACCCTCACCTGGACCCGAAACCTTCCCCGTCCCCTAACACTAACCCTAACCCTAGCCCGAACCCAAACCCTAACCCTTCCCCGAAGCCTGACCCTCACCCGTCACCTAATCCTAACCCGTACGCTAACACTAACCCGCGCCCTCACACGCACGCTCCCCCTAAAGCGTTGCCGTACCCTCACCGGAACCGTAAACCCTCCCCGTCCCCTAACCCTAACCCTAGCCCGAACCCTAACCCTAACCCTTCCCCGAAGCCTGACCCTCACCCGTCCCCTAATCCTAACCCGTACGCTAACACTAACCCGCGCCCTCACACGCACGCTCCCCCTAAAGCGTTGCCGTACCCTCACCTGGACCCTAAACCGTCCCCGTCCCCTAACCCTAACCCTAGCCCGAACCCTAACCCTAACCCTTCCCCGAAGCCTGACCCTCACCCGTCCCCTAATCCTAACCCGTACGCTAACACTAACCCGCGCCCTCACACGCACGCTCCCCCTAAAGCGTTGCCGTACCCTCACCTGGACCCTAAACCGTCCCCATCCCCTAACCCTAACCCTAGCCCGAACCCTAACCCTAACCCTTCCCCGAAGCCTGACCCTCACCCGTCCCCTAATCCTAACCCGTACGCTAACACTAACCCGCGCCCTCACACGCACGCTCCCCCTAAAGCGTTGCCGTACCCTCACCTGGACCCGAAACCTTACCCGTCCCCTAACACTAACCCTAACCCTAGCCCGAACCCTAACCCTAACCCTTCCCCGAAGCCTGACCCTCACCCGTCCCCTAATCCTAACCCGTACGCTAACACTAACCCGCGCCCTCACACGCACGCTCCCCCTAAAGCGTTGCCGTACCCTCACCTGGACCCTAAACCGTCCCCATCCCCTAACCCTAACCCTAGCCCGAACCCTAACCCTAACCCTTCCCCGAAGCCTGACCCTCACCCGTCCCCTAATCCTAACCCGTACGCTAACACTAACCCGCGCCCTCACACGCACGCTCCACCTAAAGCGTTGCCGTACCCTCACCTGGACCCTAAACCTTCCCCGTCCCCTAACCCTAACCCTAGCCCGAACCCTAACCCTAACCCTTCCCCGAAGCCTGACCCTCACCCGTCCCCTAATCCTAACCCGTACGCTAACACTAACCCGCGCCCTCACACGCACGCTCCCGCTAAAGCGTTGCCGTACCCTCACCTGGATCCTATCCCGTCCCCGTCCCCTAACCCTAACTCTAGCCCGAATCCTAACACTAACACTTCCCCGAAGCCTGACCCTCACCCGTCCCCTAATCCTAACCCGTACGCTAACACTAACCCGCGCCCTCACACGCACGCTCCCCCTAAAGCGTTGCCGTACCCTCACCTGGACCCTAAACCGTCCCCGTCACCTAACCCTAACCCTAGCCCGAACCCTAACCCTAACCCTTCCCCGAAGCCTGACCCTCACCCGTCCCCTAATCCTAACCCGTACGCTAACACTAACCCGCGCCCTCACACGCACGCTCCCCCTAAAGCGTTGCCGTACCCTCACCTGGACCCTAAACCCTCCCCGTCCCCTAACCCTAACCCTAGCCCGAACCCTAACCCTAACCCTTCCCCGAAGCCTGACCCTCACCGTCCCCTATTCCTAACCCGTACGCTAAAACTAACCCACGCCCTCACACGCACGCTCGCCCTAAAGCGTTGCCGAACCCTCACCTGGACCCTAAACCGTCCCCGTCCCCTAACCCTAACCCTAGCCCGAACCCTAACCCTAACCCTTCCCCGAAGCCTGACCCTCACCCGTCCCCTAATCCTAACCAGTACGCTAACACTAACCCGCGCCCTCACACGCACGCTCCCCCTAAAGCGTTGCCGTACCCTCACCTGGACCCTAAACCCTCCCCGTCCCCTAACCCTAACCCTAGCCCGAAACCTAACCCTAACACTTCCCCGAAGCCTGACCCTCACCCGTCCCCTAATCCTAACCCGTACGCTAACACTAACCCGCGCCCTCACACGCACGCTCCCCCTAAAGCGTTGCCGTACCCTCACCTGGACCCTAAACCGTCCCCGTCACCTAACCCTAACCCTAGCCCGAACCCTAACCCTAACCCTTCCCCGAAGCCTGACCCTCACCCGTCCCCTAATCCTAACCCGTACGCTAACACTAACCCGCGCCCTCACACGCACGCTCCCCCTAAAGCGTTGCCGTACCCTCACCTGGACCCTAAACCGTCCCCGTCCCCTAACCCTAACCCTAGCCCAAACCCTAACCCTAACCCTTCCCCGAAGCCTGACCCTCACCCGTCCCCTAATCCTAACCCGTACGCTAACACTAACCCACGCCCTCACACGCACGCTCCCGCTAAAGCGTTGCCGTACCCTCACCTGGACCCTAAACCGTCCCCGTCCCCTAACCCTAACCCTAGCCCGAACCCTAACCCTAACCCTTCCCCGAAGCCTGACCCTCACCCGTCCCCTAATCCTAACCCGTACGCTAACACTAACCCACGCCCTCACACGCACGCTCCCCCTAAAGCGTTGCCGTACCCTCACCTGGACCCTAAACCCTCCCCGTCCCCTAACCCTAACCCTAGCCCGAACCCTAACACTAACCCTTCCCCAAAGCCTGACCCTCACCCGTCCCCTAATCCTAACCCGTACGCTAACACTAACCCACGCCCTCACACGCACGCTCCCCCTAAAGCGTTGCCGTACCCTCACCTGGACCCTAAACCGTCCCCGTCCCCTAACCCTAACCCTAGCCCGAACCCTAACCCTAACCCTTCCCCGAAGCCTGACGCTCACCCGTCCCCTAATCCTAACCCGTACGCTAACACTAACCCGCGCCCTCACACGCACGCTCCCCCTAAAGTGTTGCCGTACCCTCACCTGGACCCTAAACCGTCCCCGTCCCCTAACCCTAACCCTAGCCCGAACCCTAACCCTAACCCTTCCCCGAAGCCTGACCCTCACCCGTCCCCTAATCCTAACCAGTACGCTAACACTAACCCGCGCCCTCACACGCACGCTCCCCCTAAAGCGTTGCCGTAACCTCACCTGGACCCTAAACCCTCCCCGTCCCCTAACCCTAACCCTAGCCCGAACCCTAACCCTAACCCTTCCCCGAAGCCTGACCCTCACCCGTCCCCTAATCCTAACCCGTACGCTAACACTAACCCGCGCCCTCACACGCACGCTCCCCCTAAAGCGTTGCCGTACCCTCACCTGGACCCTAAACCGTCCCCGTCCCCTAACCCTAACCCTAGCCCGAACCCTAACCTTAACCCTTCCCTGAAGCCTGACCCTCACCCGTCCCCTAATCCTAACCCGTACGCTAACACTAACCCGCGCCCTCACACGCACGCTCCCCCTAAAGCGTTGCCGTACCCTCACCTGGACCCTAAACCTTCCCCGTCCCCTAACCCTAACCCTAACTCTAGCCCGAACCCTAACCCTAACCCTTCCCCGAAGCCTGACCCTCACCCGTCCCCTAATCCTAACCCGTACGCTAACACTAACCCGCGCCCTCACACGCACGCTCCCCCTAAAGCGTTGCCGTACCCTCACCTGGACCCTAAACCGTCCCCATCCCCTAACCCTAACCTAGCCCGAACCCTAACCCTAACCCTTCCCCGAAGCCTGACCCTCACCCGTCCCCTAATCCTAACCCGTACGCTAACACTAACCCGCGCCCTCACACGCACGCTCCCCCTAAAGCGTTGCCGTACCCTCACCTGGATCCTATCCCGTCCCCGTCCCCTAACCCTAACCCTAGCCCGAACCCTAACACTAACACTTCCCCGAAGCCTGACCCTCACCCGTCCCCTAATCCTAACCCGTACGGTAACACTAACCCGCGCCCTCACACGCACGCTCCCCCTAAAGCGTTGCCGTACCCTCACCTGGACCCTAAACCGTCCCCGTCCCCTAACCCTAACCCTAGCCCGAACCCTAACCCTAACCCTTCCCCGAAGCCTGACCCTCACCCGTCCCCTAATCCTAACCCGTACGCTAACACTAACCCGCGCCCTCACACGCACGCTCCCCCTAAAGCTTTGCCGTACCCTCACCTGGACCCTAAACCGTCCCCGTCCCCTAACCCTAACCCTAGCCCGAACCCTAACCCTAACCCTTCCCCGAAGCCTGACCCTCACCCGTCCCATAATCCTAACCCGTACGCTAACACTAACCCGCGCCCTCACACGCACGCTCCCCCTAAAGCGTTGCCGTACCCTCACCTGGACCCTAAACCGTCCCCGTCCCCTAACCCTAACCCTAGCCCGAACCCTAACCCTAACCCTTCCCCGAAGCCTGACCCTCACCCGTCCCCTAATCCTAACCCGTACGCTAACACTAACCCACGCCCTCACACGCACGCTCCCCCTAAAGCGTTGCCGTACCCTCACCTGGACCCTAAACCGTCCCCGTCCCCTAACCCTAACCCTAGCCCGAACCCTAATCCTAACCCTTCCCCGAAGCCTGACCCTCACCCGTCCCCTAATCCTAACCCGTACGCTAACACTAACCCGCGTCCTCACATGCACGCTCCCCCTAAAGCGTTGCCGTACCCTCACCTGGACCCTAAACCCTCCCCGTCCCCTAACCCTAACCCTAGCCCGAACCCTAACCCTAACACTTTCCCGAAGCCTGACCCTCACCCGTCCCCTTATCCTAACCCGTACGCTAACACTAACCCGCGCCCTCACACGCACGCTCCCCCTAAAGCGTTGCCGTACCCTCACCTGGACCCTAAACCGTCCCCGTCACCTAACCCTAACCCTAGCCCGAACCCTAACCCTAACCCTTCCCCGAAGCCTGACCCTCACCCGTCCCCTAATCCTAACCCGTACGCTAACACTAACCCGCGCCCTCACACGCACGCTCCCCCTAAAGCGTTGCCGTACCCTCACCTGGACCCTAAACCGTCCCCGTCCCCTAACCCTAACCCTAGCCCGAACCCTAACCCTAACCCTTCCCCGAAGCCTGACACTCACCCGTCCCCTAATCCTAACCCGTACGCTATCACTAACCCACGCCATCACAGGCACGCGCCCCCTAAAGCGTTGCCGTACCCTCACCTGGACCCTAAACCGTCCCCGTCCCCTAACCCTAACCCTAGCCCGAACCCTAACCCTAACCCTTCCCCGAAGCCTGACCCTCACCCGTCCCCTAATCCTAACCAGTACGCTAACACTAACCCACGCCCTCACACGCACGCTCCCCCTAAAGCGTTGCCGTACCCTCACCTGGACCCTAAACCGTCCCCGTCCCCTAACCCTAACCCTAGCCCGAACCCTAACACTAACCCTTCCCCAAAGCCTGACCCTCACCCGTCCCCTAATCCTAACCCGTACGCTAACACTAACCCACGCCCTCACACGCACGCTCCCCCTAAAGCGTTGCCGTACCCTCACCTGGACCCTAAACCGTCCCCGTCCCCTAACCCTAACCCTAGCCCGAACCCTAACCCTAACCCTTCCCCGAAGCCTGACCCTCACCCGTCCCCTAATCCTAACCAGTACGCTAACACTAACCCGCGCCCTCACACGCACGCTCCCCATAAAGCGTTGCCGTACCCTCACCTGGACCCTAAACCCTCCCCGTCCCCTAACCCTAACCCTAGCCCGAACCCTAACCCTAACCCTTCCCCGAAGCCTGACCCTCACCCGTCCCCTAATCCTAACCCGTACGCTAACACTAACCCGCGCCCTCACACGCACGCTCCCCCTAAAGCGTTGCCGTACCCTCACCTGGACCCTAAACCGTCCCCGTCCCCTAACCCTAACCATAGCCCGAACCCTAACCCTAACCCTTCCCCGAAGCCTGACCCTCACCCGTCCCCTAATCCTAACCCATACGCTAACACTAACCCGCGCCCTCACACGCACGCTCCCCCTAAAGCGTTGCCGTACCCTCACCTGGACCCTAAACCGTCCCCATCCCCTAACCCTAACCCTAGCCCGAACACTAACCCTAACCCTTCCCCGAAGCCTGACCCTCACCCGTCCCCTAATCCTAACCCGTACGCTAACACTAATCCGCGCCCTCACACGCACGCTCCCCCTAAAGCGTTGCCGTACCCTCACCTGGACCCTAAACCTTCCCCGTCCCCTAACCCTAACCCTAACCCTAGCCCGAACCCTAACCCTAACCCTTCCCCGAAGCCTGACCCTCACCCGTCCCCTAATCCTAACCCGTACGCTAACACTAACCCGCGCCCTCACACGCACGCTCCCCCTAAAGCGTTGCCGTACCCTCACCTGGACCCTAAACCTTCCCCGTCCCCTAACCCTAACCCTAACCCTAGCCCGAACCCTAACCCTAACCCTTCCCCGAAGCCTGACCCTCACCCGTCCCCTAATCCTAACGCGTACGCTAACACTAACCCGCGCCCTCACACGCACGCTCCCCCTAAAGCGTTGCCGTACCCTCACCTGGACCCTAAACCTTCCCCGTCCCCTAACCCTAACCCTAACCCTAGCCCGAACCCTAACCCTAACCCTTCCCGAAGCCTGACCCTCACCCGTCCCCTAATCCTAACCCGTACGCTAACACTAACCCACGCCCTCACACGCACGCTCCCCCTAAAGCGTTGCCGTACCCTCACCTGGACCCTAAACCGTCCCCGTCCCCTAACCCTAACCCTAGCCCGAACCCTAATCCTAACCCTTCCCCGAAGCCTGACCCTCACCCGTCCCCTAATCCTAACCAGTATGCTAACACTAACCCGCGTCCTCACACGCACGCTCCCCCTAAAGCGTTGCCGTACCCTCACCTGGACCCTAAACCCTCCCCGTCCCCTAACCCTAACCCTAGCCCGAACCCTAACCCTAACACTTCCCCGAAGCCTGACCCTCACCCGTCCCCTTATCCTAACCCGTACGCAAACACTAACCTGCGCCCTCACACGCACGCTCCCCCTAAAGCGTTGCCGTACCCTCACCTGGACCCTAAACCGTCCCCGTCACCTAACCCTAACCCTAGCCCGAACCCTAACCCTAACCCTTCCCCGAAGCCTGACCCTCACCCGTCCCCTAATCCTAACCCGTACGCTAACACTAACCCGCGCCCTCACACGCACGCTCCCCCTAAAGCGTTGCCGTACCCTCACCTGGACCCTAAACCGTCCCCGTCCCCTAACCCTAACCCTAGCCCGAACCCTAACCCTAACCCTTCCCCGAAGCCTGACCCTCACCCGTCCCCTAATCCTAACCCGTACGCTAACACTAACCCACGCCCTCACACGCACGCGCCCCCTAAAGCGTTGCCGTACCCTCACCTGGACCCTAAACCGTCCCCGTCCCCTAACCCTGACCCTAGCCCGAACCCTAACCCTAACCCTTCCCCGAAGCCTGACCCTCACCCGTCCCCTAATCCTAACCCGTACGCTAACACTAACCCGCGCCCTCACACGCACGCTCCCCCTAAAGCGTTGCCGTACCCTCACCTGGACCCTAAACCGTCCCCGTCCCCTAACCCTAACCCTGGCCCGAACACTAACCCTAACCCTTCCCCGAAGCCTAACCCTCACCCGTCCCCTAATCCTATCCCGTACGCTAACACTAACCCGCGCCCTCACACGCACGCTCCCCCTAAAGCGTTGCCGTACCCTCACCTGGACCCTAAACTGTCCCCGTCCCCTAAACCTAACCCTAGCCCGAACCCTAACCCTAACCCTTCCCCGAAGCCTGACCCTCACCCGTCCCCTAATCCTAACCCGTACGCTAACACTAACCCGCGCCCTCACACGCACGCTCCCCCTAAAGCGTTGCCGTACCCTCACCTGGACCCTAAACCGTCCCCGTCCCCTAACCCTAACCCTAGCCCGAACCCTAACCCTAACCCTTCCCCGAAGCCTGACCCTCACCCGTCCCCTAATCCTAACCCGTACGCTAACACTAACCCGCGCCCTCACACGCACGCTCCCCCTAAAGCGTTGCCGTACCCTCACCTGGACCCTAAACCGTCCCCGTCCCCTAACCCTAACCCTAGCCCGAACCCTAACCCTAACACTTCCCCGAAGCCTGACCCTCACCCGTCCCCTAATCCTAACCCGTACGCTAACACTAACCCGCGCCCTCACACGCACGCTCCCCCTAAAGCGTTGCCGTACCCTCACCTGGACCCTAAACCGTCCCCGTCCCCTAACCCTAACCCTAGCCCGAACCCTAACCCTAACACTTCCCCGAAGCAATACCCTCACCCGTCCCCTAATCCTAACCCGTACGCTAACACTAACCCGCGCCCTCACACGCACGCTCCCCCTAAAGCGTTGCCGTACCCTCACCTGGACCCTAAACCGTCCCCGTCCCCTAACCCTAACCCTAGCCCGAACCCTAACCCTAACCCTTACCCGAAGCCTGACCCTCACCTGGGCCCTAATCCTAACACGTACGCTAACACTAACCCGCGCCCTCACACGCACGCTCCCCCTAAAGCGTTGCCGTACCCTCACCTGGACCCTAAACCTTCCCCGTCCCCTAACCCTAACCCTAACCCTAGCCCGAACCCTAACCCTAACCCTTCCCCGAAGCCTGACCCTCACCCGTCCCCTAATCCTAACCCGTACGCTAACACTAACCCGCGCCCTCACACGCACGCTCCCCCTAAAGCGTTGCCGTACCCTCACCTGGACCCTAAACCTTCCCCGTCCCCTAACCCTAACCCTAGCCCGAACCCTAACCCTAACCCTTCCCCGAGCCTGACCCTCACCCGTCCCCTAATCCTAACCCGTACGCTAACACTAACCCGCGCCCTCACACGCACGCTCCCCCTAAAGCGTTGCCGTACCCTCACCTGGATCCTATCCCGTCCCCGTCCCCTAACCCTTACCCTAGCCCGAACCCTAACACTAACACTTCCCCGAAGCCTGACTCTCACCCGTGCCCTAATCCTAACCCGTACGCTAACACTAACCCGCGCCCTCACACGCACGCTCCCCCTAAAGCGTTGCCGTACCCTCACCTGGACCCTAAACCGTCCCCGTCCCCTAACCCTAACCCTAGCCCGAACCCTAACCCTAACCCTTCCCCGAAGCCTGACCCTCACCCGTCCCCTAATCCTAACCCGTACGCTAACACTAACCCGCGCCCTCACACGCACGCTTCCCCTAAATCGTTGCCGTACCCTCACCTGGACCCTAAACCGTCCCCGTCCCCTAACCCTAACCCTAGCCCGAACCCTAACCCTAACCCTTCCCCGAAGCCTGACCCTCACCCGTCCCCTAATCCTAACCCGTACGCTAACACTAACCCGCGCCCTCACACGCACGCTCCCCCTAAAGCGTTGCCGTACCCTCACCTGGACCCTAAACCGTCCCCGTCCCCTAACCCTAACCCTAGCCCGAACCCTAACCCTAACCCTTCCCCGAAGCCTGACCCTCACCCGTCCCCTAATCCTAACCCGTACGCTAACACTAACCCGCGCCCTCACACGCACGCTCCCCCTGAAGCGTTGCCGTACCCTCACCTGGACCCTAAACCGTCCCTGTCCCCTAACCCTAACCCTAGCCCGAACCCTAACCCTAACCCTTCCCCGAAGCCTGACCCTCACCCGTCCCCTAATCCTAACCCGTACGCTAACACTAACCCGCGCCCTCACACGCACGCTCCCCCTAAAGCATTGCCGTACCCTCACCTGGACCCTAAACCGTCCCCGTCCCCTAACCCTAACCCTAGCCCGAACCCTAACCCTAACCCTTCCCCGAAGCCTGACCCTCACCCGTCCCCTAATCCTAACCCGTACGCTAACACTAACCCACGCCCTCACACGCACGCTCCCCCTAAAGCATTGCCGTACCCTCACCTGGACCCTAAACCGTCCCCGTCCCCTAACCCTAACCCTAGCCCGAACCCTAACCCTAACCCTTCCCCGAAGCCTGACCCTCACCCGTCCCCTAATCCTAACCCGTACGCTAACACTAACCCGCGCCCTCACACGCACGCTCCCCCTAAAGCGTTGCCGTACCCTCTCCTGGACCCTAAACCGTCCCCATCCCCTAACCCTAACCCTAGCCCGAACCCTAACCTTAACCCTTCCCCGAAGCCTGACCCTCACCCGTCCCCTAATCCTAACCCGTACGCTAACACTAACCCGCGCCCTCACACGCACGCTCCCCCTAAAGCGTTGCCGTACCCTCACCTGGACCCTAAACCGTCCCCGTCCCCTAACCCTAACCCTAGCCCGAACCCTAACCCTAACCCTTCCCCGAAGCCTGACCCTCACCCGTCCCCCAATCCTAACCCGTACGCTAACACTAACCCACGCCCTCACACGCACGCTCCCCCTAAAGCGTTGCCGTTCCCTCACCTGGACCCTAAACCTTCCCCGTCCCCTAACCCTAACCCTAGCCCGAACCCTAACCCTAACCCTTCCCCGAAGCCTGACCCTCACCCGTCCCCTAATCCTAACCCGTACGCTAACACTAACCCGCGCCCTCACACGCACGCTCCCCCTAAAGCGTTGCCGTACCCTCACCTGGACCCTAAACCGTCCCCGTCCCCTAGCCCTAACCCTAGCCCGAACCCTAACCCTAACCCTTCCCCGAAGCCTGACCCTCACCCGTCCCCTAATCCTAACCCGTACGCTAACACTAACCCGCGCCCTCACACGCACGCTCCCCCTAAAGCGTTGCCGTACCCTCACCTGGACCCTAAACCGTCCCCGTCCCCTAACCCTAACCCTAGCCCGAACCCTAACCCTAACCCTTCCCCGAAGCCTGACCCTCACCCGTCCCCTAATCCTAACCCGTACGCTAACACTAACCCGCGCCCTCACACGCACGCTCCCCCTAAAGCGTTGCCGTACCCTCACCTGGACCCTAAACCGTCCCCGTCCCCTAACCCTAACCCTAGCCCGAACCCTAACCCTAACCCTTCCCCGAAGCCTGACCCTCACCCGTCCCCTAATCCTAACCCGTACGCTAACACTAACCCACGCCCTCACACGCACGCTCCCCCTAAAGCGTTGCCGTACCCTCACCTGGACCCTAAACCGTCCCCGTCCCCTAACCCTAACCCTAGCCCGAACCATAACCCTAACCCTTCCCCGAAGCCTGACCCTCACCCGTCCCCCAATCCTAACCCGTACGCTAACACTAACCCACGCCCTCACACGCACGCTCCCCCTAAAGCGTTGCCATACCCTCACCTGGACCCTAAACCGTCCCCGTCCCCTAACCCTAACCCTAGCCCGAACCCTAACCCTAACCCTTCCCCGAAGCCTGACCCTCACCCGTCCCCTAATCCTAACCCGTACGCTAACACTAACCCGCGCCCTCACACGCACGCTCCCCCTAAAGCGTTGCCGTACCCTCACCTGGACCCTAAACCGTCCCCGTCCCCTAACCCTAACCCTAGCCCGAACCCTAACCCTAACCCTTCCCCGAAGCCTGACCCTCACCCGTCCCCTAATCCTAACCCGTACGCTAACACTAACCCGCGCCCTCACACGCACGCTCCCCCAAAGCGTTGCCGTACCCTCACCTGGACCCTAAACCGTCCCCGTCCCCTAACCCTAACCCTAGCCCGAACCATAACCCTAACCCTTCCCCGAAGCCTGACCCTCACCCGTCCCCCAATCCTAACCCGTAAGCTAACACTAACCCACGCCCTCACACGCACGCTCCCCCTAAAGCGTTGCCGTACCCTCACCTGGACCCTAAACCGTCCCCGTCCCCTAACCCTAACCGTAGCCCGAACCCTAACCCTAACCCTTCCCCGAAGCCTGACCCTCACCCGTCCCCTAATCCTAACCCGTACGCTAACACTAACCCGCGCCCTCACACGCACGCTCCGCCTAAAGCGTTGCCGTACCCTCACCTGGACCCTAAACCGTCCCCGTCCCCTAACCCTAACCCTAGCCCGAACCCTAACCCTAACACTTCCCCGAAGCCTGACCCTCACCCGTCCCCTAATCCTAACCCGTACGCTAACACTAATCCGCGCCCTCACACGCACGCTCCCCCTAAAGCGTTGCCGTTCCCTCACCTGGACCCTAAACCGTCCCCGTCCCCTAACCCTAACCCTAGCCCGAACCCTAACCCTAACCCTTCCCCGAAGCCTGACCCTCACCCGTCCCCTAATCCTAACCCGTACGCTAACACTAACCCGCGCCCTCACACGCACGCTCCCCCTAAAGCGTTGCCGTACCCTCACCTGGACCCTAAACCGTCCCCGTCCCCTAGCCCTAACCCTAGCCCGAACCCTAACCCTAACCCTTCCCCGAAGCCTGACCCTCACCCGTCCCCTAATCCTAATCCGTACGCTAACACTAACCCGCGCCCTCACACTCACGCTCTCCCTAAAGCGTTGCCGTACCCTCACCTGGACCCTAAACCGTCCCCGTCCCCTAACCCTAACCCTAGCCCGAACCGTAACCCTAACCCTTCCCCGAAGCCTGACCCTCACCCGTCCCCTAATCCTAACCCGTAAGCTAACACTAACCCGCGCCCTCACACGCACGCTCCCCCTAAAGCGTTGCCGTACCCTCACCTGGACCCTAAACCGTCCCCGTCCCCTAACCCTAACCCTAGCCCGAACCCTAACCCTAACCCTTCCCCGAAGCCTGACCCTCACCCGTCCCCTAATCCTAACCCGTACGCTAACACTAACCCGCGCCCTCACACGCACGCTCCCCCTAAAGCGTTGCCGTACCCTCACCTGGACCCTAAACCGTCCCCGTCCCCTATCCCTAACCCTAGCCCGAACCCTAACCCTAACCCTTCCCCGAAGCCTGACCCTCACCCGTCCCCTAATCCTAACCCGTACGCTAACACTAACCCACGCCCTCACACGCACGCTCCCCCTAAAGCGTTGCCGTACCCTCACCTGGACCCTAAACCGTCCCCGTCCCCTAGCCCTAACCCTAGCCCGAACCCTAATCCTAACCCTTCCCCGAAGCCTGACCCTCACCCGTCCCCTAATCCTAACCCGTACGCTAACACTAACCCGCGCCCTCACACGCACGCTCCCCCTAAAACATTGCCGTACCCTCACCTGGACCCTAAACCGTCCCCGTCCCCTAACCCTAGCCCGAACCCTAACCCTAACCCTTCCCCGAAGCCTGACCCTCACCCGTCCCCTAAACCTAACCCGTACGTTAACACTAACCCGCCCCCTCACACGCACGCTCCCCCTAAAGCGTTGCCGTACCCTCACCTGGACCCTAAACCGTCCCCGTCCCCTAACCCTAACCCTAGCCCGAACCCTAACCCTAACCCTTCCCCGAAGCCTGACCCTCACCCGTCCCATAATCCTAACCCGTACGCTAACACTAACCCGCGCATTCACACTCACGCTCTCCCTAAAGCATTGCCGTACCCTCACCTGGACCCTAAACCGTCCCCGTCCCCTAACTCTAACCCTAGCCCGAACCATAACACTAACCCTTCCCCGAAGCCTGACCCTCACCCGTCCCCTAATCCTAACCCGTACGCTAACACTAACCCACGCCCTCACACGCACGCTCCCCCTAAAGCGTTGCCGTACCCTCACCTGGACCCTAAACCGTCCCCGTCCCCTAGCCCTAACCCTAGCCCGAACCCTAACCCTAACCCTTCCCCGAAGCCTGACCCTCACCCGTCCCCTAATCCTAACCCGTACGCTAACACTAACCCGCGCCCTCACACGCACGCTCCCCCTAAAGCGTTGCCGTACACTCACCTGGACCCTAAACCGTCCCCGTCCCCTAGCCCTAACCCTAGCCCGAACCCTAACCCTAACCCTTCCCCGAAGCCTGACCCTCACCCGTCCCCTAATCCTAACCCGTACGCTAACACTAACCCGCGCCCTCACACGCACGCTCCCCCTAAAGCGTTGCCGTACCCTCACCTGGACCCTAAACCGTCCCCGTCCCCTAACCCTAACCCTAGCCCGAACCCTAACCCTAACCCTTCCCCGAAGCCTGACCCTCACCCGTCCCCTAATCCTAACCCGTACGCTAACACTAACCCGCGCCCTCACACGCACACTCCCCCTAAAGCGTTGCCTTACCCTCACCTGGACCCTAAACCGTCCCCGTCCCCTAACCCTAACCCTAGCCCGAACCCTAACCCTAACCCTTCCCCGAAGCCTGACCCTCACCCGTCCCCTAATCCTAACCCGTACGCTAACACTAACCCGCGCCCTCACACTCACGCTCTCCCTAAAGCGTTGCCGTACCCTCACCTGGACCCTAAACCGTCCCCGTCCCCTAACCCTAACCCTAGCCCGAACCATAACACTAACCCTTCCCCGAAGCCTGACCCTCACCCGTCCCCTAATCCTAACCCGTACGCTAACACTAACCCGCGCCCTCACACGCACGCTCCCCCTAAAGCATTGCTGTACCCTCACCTGGACCCTAAACCGTCCCCGTCCCCTAACCCTAACCCTAGCCCGAACCCTAACCCTATCCCTTCCCCGAAGCCTGACCCTCACCCGTCCCCTAATCCTAACCCGTACGCTAACACTAACCCGCGCCCTCACACGCACGCTCCCCCTAAAGCGTTGCCGTTCCCTCACCTGGACCCTAAACAGTCCCCGTCCCCTAACCCTAACCCTAGCCCGAAACCTAACCCTAACCCTTCCCCGAAACCTGACCCTCACCCGTCCCCTAATCCTAACCCGTACGCTAACACTAACCCGCGCCCTCACACGCACGCTCCCCCTAAAGCATTCCCATACCCACACCTGGACCCTAAACCGTCCCCGTCCCCTAACCTTAACCCTAGCCCGAACCCTAACCCTAATCCTTCCCCGAAGCCTGACCCTCACCCGTCCCCTAATCCTAACCCGTACGCTAACACTAACCCGCGCCCTCACACGCACGCTCCCCCTAAACCGTTGCCGTACCCTCACCTGGACCCTAAACCGTCCCCGTCCCCTAACCCTAACCCTAGCCCGAACCTTAACCCTAACCCTTCCCCGAAGCCTGACCCTCACCCATCCCCTAATCCTAACCCGTACGCTAACACTAACCCACGCCCTCACACGCACGCTCCCCCTAAAGCGTTGCCGTACCCTCACCTGGACCCTAAACCGTCCCCGTACCCTAACCCTAACCCTAGCCCGAACCCTAACCCTAACCCTTCCCCGAAGCCTGACCCTCACCCGTCCCCTAATCCTAACCCGTACGCTAACACTAACCCGCACCCTAACACGCACGCTCTCCCTAAAGCGTTGCCATACCCTCACCTGGACCCTAACCCGTTCCCGTCCCCTAACCCTAACCCTAGCCCGAACCCTAACCCTAACACTTCCCCGAAGCCTGACCCTCACCCGTCCCCTAATCCTAACCCGTACGCTAACACTAACCCGCGCCCTCACACGCACGCTCCCCCTAAAGCGTTGCCGTACCCTCACCTGGACCCTAAACCGTCCCCGTCCCCTAACCCTAACCCTAACCCGAACCCTATCGCTAACCCTTCCCCGAAGCCTGACCCTCACCCGTCCCCTAATCCTAACCCGTACGCTAACACTAACCCACGCCCTCACACGCAGGCTCCCCCTAAAGCATTGCCGTACCCTCACCTGGACCCTAAACCGTCCCCTTCCCCTAACCCTAACCCTAGCCCGAACCCTAACCCTAACCCTTCCCCGAAGCCTGACCCTCACCCGTCCCCTAATCCTAACCCGTACGCTAACACTAACCCGCGCCCTCACACGCACGCTCCCCCTAAAGCGTTGCCGTACCCTCACCTGGACCCTAAACCGTCCCCGTCCCCTAACCCTAACCCTAGCCCGAACCCTAACCCTAACCCTTCCCCGAAGCCTGACCCTCACCCATCCCCTAATCCTAACCTGTACGCTAACACTAACCCACGCCCTCACACGCACGCTCCCCCTAAAGCGTTGCCGTACCCTCACCTGGACCCTAAACCGTCCCCGTCCCCTAACCCTAACCCTAGCCCGAACCCTAACCCTAACCCTTCCCCGAAGCCTGACCCTCACCCGTCCCCTAATCCTAACCCGTACGCTAACACTAACCCACGCCCTAACACGCACGGTCCCCCTAAAGCGTTGCCATACCCTCACCTGGACCCTAATCCGTCCCCGTCCCCTAACCCTAACCCTAGCCCGAACCCTAACCCTAACCCTTCCCCGAAGCCTGACCCTCACCCGTCCCCTAATCCTAACCCGAACGCTAACACTAACCCGCGTCCTCACACGCACGCTCCCCCTAAAGCGTTTCCGTACCCTCACCTGGACCCTAAACCGTCCCCATCCCCTAACCCTAACCCTAGCCCGAACCCTAACCCTAACCCTTCCCCGAAGCGTGACCCTCACCCGTCCCCTAATCCTAACCCGTACGCTAACACTACCCGGCGCCCTCACACGCACGCTCCCCCTAAAGCGTTGCCATACCCTCACCTGGACCCTAAACCGTCCCCGTCCCCTAACCCTAACCCTAGCCCGAAACCTAACCCTTGCCCGAAGCCTGACCCTCACCCTTCCCCTAATCCTAACCCATACGCTAACACTAACCCACGCCCTCACACGCACGCTCCCCCTAAAGAGTTGCCGTACCCTCACCTGGACCCTAAACCGTCCCCGTCCCCTAACCCTAACCCTAGCCCGAACCCTAACCCTAACCCTTCCCCGAAGCCTGACCCTCACCCGTCCCCTAATCCTAACCCGTACGCTAACACTAACCCGCGCCCTCACACGCACGCTCCCCCTAAAGCGTTGCCGTACCCTAACCTGTACCCTAAACCGTCCCCATCCCCTAACCCTAACCCTAGCCCGAACCCTAACCCTAACCCTTCTCCGAAGCCTGACCCTCACCCGTCCCCTAATCCTAACCCGTACGCTAACACTAACCCACGCCCTCACACGCACGCTCCCCCTAAAGCGTTGCCGTACCCTCACCTGGACCCTAACCCGTCCCCGTCCCCTAACCCTAACCCTAGCCCGAACCCTAACCCTAACCCTTCCCCGAAGCCTGACCCTCACCCGTCCCCTAATCCTAACCCGTACGCTAACACTAACCCGCGCCCTCACACGCACGCTCCCCCTGAAGCGTTGCCGTACCCTCACCAGGACCCTAACCCGTCCCCGTCCCCTAACCCTAACCCTAGCCCGAACCCTAACCCTAACACTTCCCCGAAGCCTGACCCTCACCCGTCCCCTAATCCTAACCCGTACGCAAACACTAACCCGCGCCCTCACACGCACGCTCCCCCAAAGCGTTGCCGTACCCTCACCTGGACCCTAAACCGTCCCCATCCCCTAACCCTAACCCTAGCCCGAACCCTAACCCTAACCCTTCCCCGAAGCGTGACCCTCACCCGTCCCCTAATCCTAACCCGTACGCTAACACTACCCCGCGCCCTCACACGCACGCTCCCCCTAAAGCGTTGCCATACCCTCACCTGGACCCTAAACCGTCCCCGTCCCCTAACCCTAACCCTAGCCCGAACCCTAACCCTAACCCTTCCCCGAAGCCTGACCCTCACCCGTCCCCTAATCCTAACCCGTACGCTAACACTAACCCGCGCCCTCACACGCACACTCCCCCTAAAGCGTTGCCGTACCCTCACCTGGACCCTAAACCGTCCCCGTCCCCTAACCCTAACCCTAGCCCGAACGCTAACCCTAACCCTTCCCCGAAGCCTGATCCTCACCCGTCCCCTAATCCTAACCCGTACGCTAACACTAACCCGCGCCCTCACACGCACGCTCCCCCTAAAGCGGTGCCGTACCCTCACCTGGACCCTAAACCGTCCCCGTCCCCTAAACCTAACCCTAGCCCGAACCCTAACCCTAACCCTAACCCGCGCCCTCACACGCACGGTCCCCCTAAAGCGTTGCCGTACCCTCACCTAGACCCTAAACCGTCCCCGTCCCCTAACCCTAACCCTAGCCCCAACCCTAACCCTAACCCTTCCCCGAAGCCTGACCCTCACCCGTCCCCTAATCCTAACCCGTACGCTAACACTAACCCGCGCCCTCACACGCACGCTCCCCCTAAAGCGTTGCCGTACCCTCACCTGGACCCTAAACCGTCCCCGTCCCCTAACCCTAACCCTAGCCCGAACCCTAACCCTAACCCTTCCCCGAAGCCTGACCCTCACCCGTCCCCTAATCCTAACCCGTACGCTAACCCTAACGCGCGCCCTCACACGCACGCTCCCCCTAAAGCGTTGCCGTACCCTCACCTGGACCCTAAACCGTCCCCGTCCCCTAACCGTAACCCTAGCCCGAACCCTAACCCTAATCCTTCCCCGAAGCCTGACCCTCACCCGTCCCCTAATCCTAACCCGTACGCTAAAACTAACCCGCGCCCTCACACGCACGCTCCCCCTAAAGCGTTGCCGTACCCTCACCTGGACCCTAAACCGTCCCCGTCCCCTAACCCTAACCCTAGCCCGAACCCTAACCCTAACCCTTCCCCGAAGCCTGACCCTCACCCGTCCCCTAATCCTAACCCGTACGCTAACACTAACCCGCGCCCTCACACTCACGGTCCCCCTAAAGCGTTGCCGTACCCTCACCTGGACCCTAAACCGTCCCCGTCCCCTAACCCTAACCCTAGCCCGAACCCTAACCCTAATCCTTCCCCGAAGCCTGACCCTCACCCGTCCCCTAATACTAACCCGTACGCTAACCGTAACGCGCGCCCTCACACACACGCTCCCCCTAAAGCGTTGCCGTACCCTCACCTGGACCCTAAACCGTCCCCGTCCCCTAACCGTAACCCTAGCCCGAACCCTAACCCTAACCCTTCCCCGAAGCCTGACCCTCACCCGTCCCCTAATCCTAACCCGTACGCTAACACTAACCCGCGCCCTCACACGCACGCTCCCCCTAAAGCGTTGCTGTACCCTCACCTGGACCCTAAACTGTCCCCGTCCCCTAACCCTAACCCTAGCCCGAACACTAACCCTAACACTTCCCCGACGCCTGACCCTCACCCGTCCCCTAATCCTAACCCGTACGCTAACACTAACCCGCGCCCTCACATGGACGCTCCCCCTAAAGTATTGCCGTACCCTCACCTGGACCCTAAACCGTCCCCGTCCCCTAACGCTAACCCTAGACCGGACCCTAACCCTAAACCTTCCCCGAAGCCTGACCCTCACCCGTCCCCTAATCCTAACCCGTACGCTAACACTAACCCGCGCCCTCACACGCACGCTTCCACTAAATCGTTGCCGTACCCTCACCTGGACCCTAAACCGTCCCCGTCCCCTAACCCTAACCCTAGCCCGAACCCTAACCCTAACCCTTCCCCGAAGCCTGACCCTCACCCGTCCCCTAATCCTAAGCCGTACGCTAACACTAACCCGCGCCCTCACACGCACGCTCCCCCTAAAGCGTTGCCGTACCCTCACCTGGACCCTAAACCGTCCCCGTCCCCTAACCCTAACCCTAGCCCGAACCCTAACCCTAACCCTTCCCCGAAGCCTGACCCTCACCCGTCCCCTAATCCTAACCCGTACGCTAACACTAACCCGCGCCCTCACACGCACGCTCCCCCTAAACCGTTGCCGTACCCTCACCTGGACCCTAAACCGTCCCCGTCCCCTAACCCTAACCCTAGCCCGAACCCTAACCCTAACCCTTCCCCGAAGCCTGACCCTCACCCGTCCCCTAATCCTAACCCGTACGCTAACACTAACCCACGCCCTCACACGCACGCTCCCCCTAAAGCGTTGCCGTACCCTCACCTGGATCCTAAACCGTCCCCGTCCCCTAACCCTAACCCTAGCCCGAACCCTAACCCTAACCCTTCCCCGAAGCCTGACCCTCACCCGTCCCCTAATCCTAACCCGTACGCTAACACTAACCCGCGCCCTCACACGCATGCTCCCCCTAAACCGTTGCCGTACCCTCACCTGGACCCTAAACCGTCCCCGTCCCCTAACCCTAACCCTAGCCCGAACCCTAACCCTAACCCTTCCCCGAAGCCTGACCCTCACCCGTCCCCTAATCCTAACCTGTACGCTAACACTAACCCGCGCCCTCACACGCACGCTCGCCCTAAAGCGTTGCTGTACCCTCACCTGGACCCTAAACCGTCCCCGTCCCCTAACCCTAACCCTAGCCCAAACCCTAACCGTAACCCTTCCCTGAAGCCTGACCCTCACCCGTCCCCTAATCCTAACCCGTACGCTAACACTAACCCACGCCCTCACACGCACGCTCCCCCTAAAGCGTTGCCGTACCCTCACCTGGACCCTAAACCGTCCCCGTCCCCTAACCCTAACCCTAGCCCGAACCCTAACCCTAACCCTTCCCCAAAGCCTGACCCTCACCCGTCCCCTAATCCTAAACCGTACGCTAACACTAACCCGCGCCCTCACACGCACGCTCACCCTAAAGCGTTGCCGTACCCTCACCTGGACCCTAAACCGTCCCCATCCCCTAACCCTAACCCTAGCCCGAACCCTAACCCTAACCCTTCCCCGAAGCCTGGGCCTCACCCGTCCCCTAATCCTAACCCGTACGCTAACACTAACCCGCGCCCTCACACGCACGCTCCCCCTAAAGCGTTGCCGTACCCTCACCTGGACCCTAAACCGTCCCCGTCCCCTAACCCTAACCCTAGCCCGAACCCTAACCCTAACCCTTCCCCGAAGCCTGACCCTCACCCGTCCCCTAATCCTAACCCGCACGCTAACACTAACGCGCGCCCTCACACGCACGCTCCCCCTAAAGCGTTGCCGTACCCTCACCTGGACCCTAAACCGTCCCCGTCCCCTAACCCTAACCCTAGCCCGAACCCTAACCCTAACCCTTCCCCGAAGCCTGACCCTCACCCGTCCCCTAATACTAACCCGTACGCTAACACTAACCCGCGCCCTCACCCGCACGCTCCCCCTAAAGCGTTGCCGTACACTCACCTGGACCCTAAACCGTCCCCGTCCCCTAACCCTAACCCTAGCCCGAACCCTAACTCTAACCCTTCCCCGAAGCCTGACCCTCACCCGTCCCCTAATCCTAACCCGCACGCTAACACTAACCCGCGCCCTCACACGCACGCTCCCCCTAAAGCGTTGCCGTACCCTCACCTGGACCCTAAACCGTCCCCGTCCCCTAACCCTAACCCTAGCCCGAACCCTAACCCTAACCCTTCCCCGAAGCCTGACGCTCACCTATCCCCTAATACTAACCCGTACGCTAACACTAACCCACGCCCTCACACGCACGCTCCCCCTAAAGCGTTGCCGTACCCTCACCTGGACCCTAAACCGTCCCCGTCCCCTAACCCTAACCCTAGCCCGAACCCAAACCCTAATCCTTCCCCGAAGCCTGACCCTCACCCGTCCCCTAATCCTAACCCGTACGCTAACACTAACCGGCGCCCTCACACGCACGCTCACCCTACAAGCGTTGCCGTACCCTCACCTGGACCCTAAACCGTCCCCGTCCCCTAACCCTAACCCTAGCCCGAACCCTAACCCTAACCCTTCCCCGAAGCCTGACCCTCACCCGTCCCCTAATCCTAACCCGTACGCTAACACTAACCTGCGCCCTCACACGCACGCTCCCCCTAAAGCGTTGCCATACCCTCACCTGGACCCTAAACCGTCCCCGTCCCCTAACCCTAACCCTAGCCCGATCCCTAACCCTAACCCTTCCCCGAAGCCTGACCCTCACCCGTCCCCTAATCCTAACCCGTACGCTAACACTAACCCGCGCCCTCACACGCATGCTCCCCCTAAAGCGTTGCCGTACCCTCACCTGGACCCTAAACCGTCCCCGTCCCCTAACCCTAACCCTAGCCCGAACCCTAACCCTAAACCTTCCCCGAAGCCTGACCCTCACCCGTCCCCTAATCCTAACCCGTACGCTAACACTAACCCGCGCCCTCACACGCACGCTCCCCCTAAAGCGTTTCCGTACCCTCACCTGGACCCTAAACCGTCCCCGTCCCCTAACCCTAACCCTAGCCCGAACCCTAACCCTAACCCTTCCCCGAAGCCTGACCCACACCCGTCCCCTAATCCTAACCCGTACGCTAACACTAACCCACGCCCTCACACGCACGCTCCCCCTAAAGCGTTGCCGTACCCTCACCTGGACCCTAAACCGTCCCCTAACCCTAACCCTAACCCTAGCCCGAACCCTAACCCTAACCCTTCCCCGAAGCCTGACCCTCACCCGTCCCCTAATCCTAACCCGTACGCTAACACTAACCCGCGCCCTCACACGCACGCTCCCCCTAAAGCGTTGCCGTATCCTCACCTGGACCCTAAACCGTCCCCGTCCCCTAACCCTAACCCTAGCCCGAACCCTAACCCTAACCCTTCCCCGAAGCCTGACCCTCACCCGTCCCCTAATCCTAACCCGTACGCTAACACTAACCCGCGCCCTCACATGCACGCTCCCCCTAAAGCGTTGCCGTACCCTCACCTGGACCCTAAACCGTCCCCGTCCCCTAACCCTAACCCTAGCCCGAACCCTAACCCTAACCCTTCCCCGAAGCCTGACCCTCTCCCGTCCCCTAATCCTAACCCGTACGCTAACACTAACGCGCGCCCTCACACGCACGCTCCCCCTAAAGCGTTGCCGTACCCTCACCTGGACCCTAAACCGTCCCCGTCCCCTAACCCTAACCCTAGCCCGAACCCTAACCCTAACCCTTCCCCGAAGCCTGACCCTCACCCGTCCCCTAATCCTAACCCGTACGCTAACACTAACGCGCGCCCTCACACGCACGCTCACCCTAAAGCGTTGCCGTACCCTCACCTGGACCCTAAACCGTCCCCGTCCCCTAACCCTAACCCTAGCCCGAACCCTAAACCTAACCCTTCCCCGAAGCCTGACCCTCACCCGTCCCCTAATCCTAACCCGTACGCTAACACTAACCCGCGCCCTCACACGCACGGTCCCCCTAAAGCGTTGCCGTACCCTCACCTGGACCCTAAACCGTCCCCGTCCCCTAACCCTAACCCTAGCCCGAACCCTAACCCTAACCCTTCCCCGAAGCCTGACCCTCACCCGTCCCCTAATCCTAACCCGTACGCTAACACTAACCCGCGCCCTCACACGCACGCTCCCCCTAAAGCGTTGCCGTACCCTCACCTGGACCCTAAACCGTCCCCGTCCCCTAACCCTAACCCTAGCCCCAACCCTAACCCTAACCATTCCCCGAAGCCTGACCCTCACCCGTGCCCTAATCCTAACCCGTACGCTAACACTAACCCGCGCTCTCACACGCACGCTCCCCCTAAAGCGTTGCCGTACCCTCACCTGGACCCTAAACCGTCCCCGTCCCCTAACCCTAACCTAGCCCGAACCCTAACCCTAACCCTTCCCCGAAGCCTGACCCTCACCCGTCCCCTAATCCTAACCCGTACGCTAACACTAACCCGCGCCCTCACATGCACGCTCCCCCTAAAGCGTTGCCGTACCCTCACCTGGACCCTAAACCGTCCCCGTCCCCTAACCCTAACCCTAGCCCGAACCCTAACCCTAACCCTTCCCCGAAGCCTGACCCTCACCCGTCCCCTAATCCTAACTCGTACGCTAACACTAACCCGCGCCCTCACACGCACGCTCACCCTAAAGCGTTGCCGTAACCTCACCTGGACCCTAAACCGTCCCCGTCCCCTAACCCTAACCCTAGCCCGAACCCTAACCCTAATCCTTCCCCGAAGCCTGACCCTCACCCGTCCCCTAATCCTAACCCGTACGCTAACACTAACCCGCGCCCTCACACGCACGCTCCCCCTAAAGCGTTGCCGTACCCTCACCTGGACCCTAAACCGTCCCCGTCCCCTAACCCTAACCCTAGCCCGAACCCTAAACCTAACCCTTCCCCGAAGCCTGACGCTCACCCGTCCCCTAATCCTAACCCGTACGCTAACACTAACCCGCACCCTCACACGCACGCTCCCCCTATAGCGTTGCCGTACCCTCACCTGGACCCTAAACCGTCCCCGTCCCCTAACCGTAACCCTAGCCCGAACCCTAACCCTAACCCTTCCCCGAAGCCTGACGCTCACCTATCCCCTAATCCTAAGCCGTACGCTAACACTAACCCACGCCCTCACACGCACGCTCCCCCTAAAGCGTTGCCGAACCCTCACCTGGACCCTAAACCGTCCCCGTCCCCTAACCCTAACCCTAGCCCGAACCCTAACCCTAATCCTTCTTCGAAGCCTGACCCTCACCCGTCCCCTAATCCTAACCCGTACGCTAACACTAACCCGCACCCTCACACGCACGCTCCCCCTAAAGCGTTGCCGTACCCTCACCTGGACCCTAAACCGTCCCCGTCCCCTAACCCTAACCCTAGCCCGAACCCTAAACCTAACCCTTCCCCGAAGCCTGACCCTCACCCGTCCCCTAATCCTAACCCGTACGCTAACACTAACCTGCGCCCTCACACGCACGCTCCCCCTAAAGCGTTGCCGTACCCTCAGCTGGACCCTAAACCGTCCCCGTCCCCTAACCCTAACCCTAGCCCGATCCCTAACCCTAACCCTTCCGCGAAGCCTGACCCTCACCCGTCCCCTAATCCTAACCCGTACGCTAACACTAACCCGCGCCCTCACACGCACGCTCCCCCTAAAGCGTTGCCGTACCCTCACCTGGACCCTAAACCGTCCCCGTCCCCTAACCCTAACCCTAGCCCGAACCCTAACCCTAACCCTTCCCCGAAGCCTGACCCTCACCCGTCCCCTAATCCTAACCCGTACGCTAACACTAACCCGCGCCCTCACACGCACGCTCCCCCTAAAGCGTTGCCGTACCCTCACCTGGACCCTAAACCGTCCCCGTCCCCTAACCCTAACCCTAGCCCGAACCCTAACCCTAACCCTTCCCCGAAGCCTGACCCTCACCCGTCCCCTAATCCTAACCCGTACGCTAACACTAACGCGCGCCCTCACACGCACGCTCCCCCTAAAGCGTTGCCGTACCCTCACCTGGACCCTAAACCGTCCCCGTCCCCTAACCCTAACCCTAGCCCGAACCTTAACCCTAACCCTTCCCCGAAGCCTGACCCTCACCCGTCCCCTAATCCTAACCCGTACGCTAACACTAACCCGCGCCCTCACATGCACGCTCCCCCTAAAGCGTTGCCGTACCCTCACCTGAACCCTAAACCGTCCCCGTCCCCTAACCCTAACCCTAGCCCGAACCCTAACCCTAACCCTTCCCCGAAGCCTGACACTCACCCGTCCCCGAATCCTAACCCGTACGCTAACACTAACCCACGCCCTCACACGCACGCTCCCCCTAAAGCGTTGCCGTACCCTCACCTGGACCCTAAACCGTCCCCGTCCCCTAACCCTAACCCTAGCCCGAACCCTACCCCTAACCCTTCCCCTAAGCCTGACCCTCACCCGTCCCCTAATCCTAACCCGTACGCTAACACTAACCCGCGCCCTCACACGCACGCTCACCCTAAAGCGTTGCCTACCCTCACCTGGACCCTAAACCGTCCCCGTCCCCTAACCCTAACCCTAGCCCGAACCCTAACCCTAACCCTTCCCCGAAGCCTGACCCTCACCCGTCCCCTAATCCTAACCCGTACGCTAACACTAACCCACGCCCTCACATGCACGGTCCCCCTAAAGCGTTGCCGTACCCTCACCTGGACCCTAAACCGTCCCCGTCCCCTAACCCTAACCCTAGCCCGAACCCTAACCCTAACCCTTCCCCGAAGCCTGACCCTCACCCGTCCCCTAATCCTAACCCGTACGCTAACACTAACCCGCGCCCTCACACGCACGCTCCCCCTAAAGCGTTGCCGTACCCTCACCTGGACCCTAAACCTTCCCCGTCCCCTAACCCTAACCCTTGCCCGAACCCTAACCCTAACCCTTCCCCGAAGCCTGACCCTCACCCGTCCCCTAATCCTAACCCGTACGCTAACACTAACCCGCGCCCTCACACGCACGCTCCCCCTAAAGCGTTGCCGTACCCTCACCTGGACCCTAAACCGTCCCCGTCCCCTAACCCTAACCCTAGCCCGAACCCTAACCCTAACCCTTCCCCGAAGCCTGACGCTCACCTATCCCCTAATCCTAACCCGTACGCTAACACTAACCCACGCCCTCACACGCACGCTCCCCCTAAAGCGTTGCCGTACCCTCACCTGGACCCTAAACCGTCCCCGTCCCCTAACCCTAACCCTAGCCCGAACCCTAACCCTAATCCTTCCCCGAAGCCTGACCCTCACCCGTCCCCTAATCCTAACCCGTACGCTAACACTAAACCGCACCCTCACACGCACGCTCACCCTACAGCGTTGCCATACCCTCACCTGGACCCTAAACCGTCCCCGTCCCCTAACCCTAACCCTAGCCCGAACCCTAACCCTAACCCTTCCCCGAAGCCTGACCCTCACCCGTCCCCTAATCCTAACCCGTACGCTAACACTAACCTGCGCCCTCACACGCACGCTCCCCCTAAATCGTTGCCGTACCCTCACCTGGACCCTAAACCGTCCCCGTCCCCTAACCCTAACCCTAGCCCGATCCCTAACCCTAACCTTTCCCTGAAGCGTGACCCTCACCCTTCCCCTAATCCTAACCCGTACGCTAACACTAACCCACGCCCTCACACGCACGCTCCCCCTAAAGCGTTGCCGTACCCTCACCTGAACCCTAAACCGTCCCCGTCCCCTAACCCTAACCCTAGCCCGAACCCTAACCCTAACCCTTCCCCGAAGCCTGACCCTCACCCGTCCCCTAATCCTAACCCGTACGCTAACACTAACCCGCGCCCTCACACGCACGCTCCCCCTAAAGCGTTGCCGTACCCTCACCTGGACCCTAAACCGTCCCCGTCCCCTAACCCTAGCCCGAACCCTAACCCTAACCCTTCCCCGAAGCCTGACCCTCACCCGTCCCCTAATCCTAACCCGTACGCTAACACTAACCCACGCCCTCACACGCACGCTCCCCCTAAAGCGTTGCCGTACCCTCACCTGGACCCTAAACCGTCCCCGTCCCCTAACCCTAACCCTAGCCCGAACCCTAACCCTAACCCTTCCCCGAAGCCTGACACTCACCCGTCCCCTAATCCTAACCCGTACGCTAACACTAACCCACGCCCTCACACGCACGCTCCCCCTAAAGCGTTGCCGTACCCTCACCTGGACCCTAAACCGTCCCGGTCCCCTAACCCTAATCCTAGCCCGAACCCTAACCCTAACCCTTCCCCAAAGCCTGACCCTCACCCGTCCCCTAATCCTAACCCGTACGCTAACACTAACCCGCGCCCTCACACGCACGCTCCCCCAAAAGCGTTGCCGTACCCTCACCTGGACCCTAAACCGTCCCCGTCCCCTAACCCTAACCCTAGCCCGAACCCTAACCCTAACCCTTCCCCGAAGGCTGACCCTCACCCGTCCCCTAATCCTAACCCGTACGCTAACACTAACCCGCGCCCTCACACGCACGCTCCACCTAAACCGTTGCCGTACCCTCACCTGGACCCTAAACCATCCCCGTCCCCTAACCCTAACCCTAGCCCGAACCCTAACCCTAACCCTTCCCCGAAGCCTAACCCTCACCCGTCCCCTAATCCTAACCCGTACGCTAACACTAACCCGCCCCCTCACACGCACGCTCCCCCTAAAGCGTTGCCGTACCCTCACCTGGACCCTAAACCGTCCCCGTCCCCTAACCCTAACCCTAGACCGAACCCTAACCCTAACCCTTCCCCGAAGCCTGACCCTCACCCGTCCCCAAATCCTAACCCGTACGCTAACACTAACCCGCGCCCTCACACCCACGCTCCCCCTAAAGCGTTGCCGTACCCTCACCTGGACCCTAAACCGTCCCCGTCCCCTAACCCTAACCCTAGCCCGAACCCTAACCCTAACCCTTCCCCGAAGCCTGACCCTCACCCGTCCCCTAATCCTAACCCGTACGCTAACACTAACCCGCCCCCTCACACGCACGCTCCCCCTAAAGCGTTGCCGTACCCTCACCTGGACCCTAAACCGTCACCGTCCCCTAACCCTAGCCCGAACCCTAACCCTAACCCTTCCCCGAAGCCTGACCCTCACCCGTCCCCTAATCCTAACCCGTACGCTAACACTAACCCACGCCCTCACACACACGCTCCCCCTAAAGCGTTGCCGTACCCTCACCTGGACCCTAAACCGTCCCAGTCCCCTAACCCTAACCCTAGCCCGAACCCTAACCCTAACCCTTCCCCGAAGCCTGACCATCACCCGTCCCCTAATCCTAAGCCGTACGCTAACACTAACCCGCGCCCTCACACGCACGCTCCCCCTAAAGCGTTGCCGTACCCTCACCTGGACCCTAAACCGTCCCCGTCCCCTAACCCTAACCCTAGCCCGAACCCTAACCCTAACCCTTCCCCGAAGCCTGACCCTCACCCGTCCCCTAATCCTAACCCGTACGCTAACACTAACCCGCGCCCTCACACGCACGCTCCCCCTAAACCGTTGCCGTACCCTCACCTGGACCCTAAACCGTCCCCGTCCCCTAACCCTAACCCTAGGCCGAACCCTAACACTAAACCTTCCCCGAAGCCTGACACTCACCCGTCCCCTAATCCTAACCCGTACGCTAACACTAACCCGCGCCCTCACATGCACGCTCCCCCTATAGCGTTGCCGTACCCTCACCTGGACCCTAAACCGTCCCCGTCCCCTAACCCTAACCCTAGCCCGAACCCTAACCCTAACCCTTCCCCGAAGCCTGACCCTCACCCGTCCCCTAATCCTAACCCGTACGCTAACACTAACCCGCCCCCTCACACGCACGCTCCCCCTAAAGCGTTGCCGTACCCTCACCTGGACCCTAAACCGTCACCGTCCCCTAACCCTAGCCCGAACCCTAACCCTAACCCTTCCCCGAAGCCTGACCCTCACCCGTCCCCTAATCCTAACCCGTACGCTAACACTAACCCACGCCCTCACACGCACGCTCCCCCTAAAGCGTTGCCGTACCCTCACCTGGACCCTAAACCGTCCCCGTCCCCTAACCCTAACCCTAGCCCGAACCCTAACCCTAACCCTTCCCCGAAGCCTGACCTTCACCCGTCCCCTAATCCTAAGCCGTACGCTAACACTAACCCGCGCCCTCACACGCACGCTCCCCCTAAAGCGTTGCCGTACCCTCACCTGGACCCTAAACCGTCCCCGTCCCCTAACCCTAACCCTAGCCCGAACCCTAACCCTAACCCTTCCCCGAAGCCTGACCCTCACCCGTCCCCTAATCCTAACCCGTACGCTAACACTAACCCGCGCCCTCACACGCACGCTCCCCCTAAACCGTTGCCGTACCCTCACCTGGACCCTAAACCGTCCCCGTCCCCTAACCCTAACCCTAGCCCGAACCCTAACCCTAAACCTTCCCCGAAGCCTGACCCTCACCCGTCCCCTAATCCTAACCCGTACGCTAACACTAACCCGCGCCCTCACATGCACGCTCCCCCTATAGCGTTGCCGTACCCTCACCTGGACCCTAAACCGTCCCCGTCCCCTAACCCTAACCCTAGCCCGAACCCTAACCCTAACCCTTCCCCGAAGCCTGACACTCACCCGTCCCCTAATCCTAACCCGTACGCTAACACTAACCCGCGCCCTCACACGCACGCTACCCCTAAAGCGTTGCCGTACCCTCACCTGGACCCTAAACCGTCCCCGTCCCCTAACCCTAACCCTAGCCCGAACCCTAACCCTAACCCTTCGCCGAAGCCTGACCCTCACCCGTCCCCTAATCCTAACCCGTACGCTAACACTAACCCGCGCCCTCACACGCACGCTCACCCTAAAGCGTTGCCGTACCCTCACCTGGACCCTAAACCGTCCCCGTCACCTAACCCTAACCCTAGCCCGAACCCTAACCCTAACCCTTCCCCGAAGCCTGACCCTCACCCGTCCCCTAATCCTAACCCGTACGCTAACACTAACCCGCGCCCTCACACGCACGCTCCCCCTAAAGCATTGCCGTACCCTCACCTGGTCCCTAAACCGTCCCCGTCCCCTAACCCTAACCCTAGCCCGAACCCTAACCCTAACACTTCCCCGAAGCCTGACCCTCAACCGTCCCCAAATCCTAACCCGTACGCTAACACTAACCCCCGCCCTCACACGCATGCTCCCCCTAAAGCGTTGCCGTACCCTCACCTGGACCCTAAACCGTCCCCGTCCCCTAACCCTAACCCTAGCCCGAACCCTAACCCTAACCCTTCCCCAAAGCCTGACCCTCACCCGTCCCCTAATCCTAAACCGTACGCTAACACTAACCCGCGCCCTCACACGCACGCTCACCCTAAAGCGTTGCCGTACCCTCACCTGGACCCTAAACCGTCCCCGTCCCCTAACCCTAACCCTAGCCCGAACCCTAACCCTAACCCTTCCCCGAAGCCTGAGCCTCACCCGTCCCCTAATCCTAACCCGTACGCTAACACTAACCCACGCCCTCACACGCACGCTCGCCCTAAAGCGTTGCCGTACCCTCACCTGGACCCTAAACCGACCCCGTCCCCTAACCCTAACCCTAGCCCGAACCCTAACCCTAACACTTCCCTGAAGCCTGACCCTCACCCGTCCCCTAATCCTAACCCGTACGCTAACACTAACCCACGCCCTCACACGCACGCTCCCCCTAAAGCGTTGCCGTACCCTCACCTGGACCCTAAACCGTCCCCGTCCCCTAACCCTAACCCTAGCCCGAACCCTAACCGTAACCCTTCCCTGAAGCCTGACCCTCACACGTCCCCTAATCCTAACCAGTACGCTAACACTAACCCGCGCCCTCACACGCACGCTCCCCCTATAGCGTTGCCGTACCCTCACCTGGACCCTAAACCCTCCCCGTCCCCTAACCCTAACCCTAGCCCGAACCCTAACCCTAACCCTTCGCCGAAGCCTGACCCTCACCCGTCCCCTAATCCTAACCCGTACGCTAACACTAACCCGCGCCCTCACACGCACGCTCACCCTAAAGCGTTGCCGTACCCTCACCTGGACCCTAAACCGTCCCCGTCACCTAACCCTAACCCTAGCCCGAAACCTAACCCTAACCCTTCCCCGAAGCCTGACCCTCACCCGTCCCCTAATCCTAACCCGTACGCTAACACTAACCCGCGCCCTCACACGCACGCTCCCCCTAAAGCATTGCCGTACCCTCACCTGGTCCCTAAACCGTCCCCGTCCCCTAACCCTAACCCTAGCCCGAACCCTAACCCTAACCCTTCCCCGAAGCCTGACCCTCAACCGTCCCCAAATCCTAACCCGTACGCTAACACTAACCCCCGCCCTCACACGCATGCTCCCCCTAAAGCGTTGCCGTACCCTCACCTGGACCCTAAACCGTCCCCGTCCCCTAACCCTAACCCTAGCCCGAACCCTAACCATAACCCTTCCCCAAAGCCTGACCCTCACCCGTCCCCTAATCCTAAACCGTACGCTAACACTAACCCGCGCCCTCACACGCACGCTCACCCTAAAGCGTTGCCGTACCCTCACCTGGACCCTAAACCGTCCCCGTCCCCTAACCCTAACCCTAGCCCGAACCCTAACCCTAACCCTTCCCCGAAGCCTGAGCCTCACCCGTCCCCTAATCCTAACCCGTACGCTAACACTAACCCGCGCCCTCACACGCACGCTCCCCCTACAGCGTTGCCGTACCCTCACCTGGACCCTAAACCGTCCCCGTCCCCTAACCCTAACCCTAGCCCGAACCCTAACCCTAACCCTTCCCCGAAGCCTGACCCTCACCCGTTCCCTAATCCTAACCCGTACGCTAACACTAACCCGCGCCCTCACACGCACACTCCCCCTAAAGCGTTGCCGTACCCTCACCTGGACCCTAAACCGTCCCCGTCACCTAACCCTAACCCTAGCCCGAACCCTAACCCTAACCCTTCCCCGAAGCCTGACCCTCACCCGTCCCCTAATCCTAACCCGTACGCTAACACTAACCCGCACCCTCACACGCACGCTCCCCCTAAAGCGTTGCCGTACCCTCACCTGGACCCTAAACCGTCCCCGTCCCCTAACCCTAACCCTAGCCCGAACCCTAACCCTTCCCCAAAGCCTGACCCTCACCCGTCCCCTAATCCTAACCCGTACGCTAACACTAACCCACGCCCTCACACGCACGCTCCCCCTAAAGCGTTGCCGTACCCTCACCTGGACCCTAAACCGTCCCCGTCCCCTAACCCTAACCCTAGCCCGAACCCTAACCCTAACCCTTCCCCGAAGCCTGACCCTCACCCGTCCCCTAATCCTAACCCGTACGCTAACACTAACCCGCGCCCTCACACCCACGCTCCCCCTAAAGCGTTGCCATACCCTCACCTGGACCCTAAACCTTCCCCGTCCCCTAAACCTAACCCTAGCCCGAACCCTAACCCTAACCCTTCCCCGAAGCCTGACCCTCACCCGTCCCCTAATCCTAACCCGTACGCTAACACTAACCCGCGCCCTCACACGCACGCTCCCCCTAAAGCGTTGCCGTACCCTCACCTGGACCCTAAACCGTCCCCGTCCCCTAACCCTAACCCTAGCCCGAACCCTAACCCTAACCCTTCCCCGAAGCCTGACCCTCACCCGTCCCCTAATCCTAACCCGTACGCTAACACTAACCCGCGCCCTCACACGCACGCTCCCCCTAAAGCGTTGCCGTACCCTCACCTGGACCCTAAACCTTCCCCGTCCCCTAACCCTAACCCTAGCCCGAACCCTAACCCTAACCCTTCCCCGAAGCCTGACCCTCACCCGTCCCCTAATCCTAACCCGTACGCTAACACTAACCCGCGCCCTCACACGCACGCTCCCCCTAAAGCGTTGCCGTACCCTCACCTGGACCCTAAACCGTCCCCATCCCCTAACCCTAACCCTAGCCCGAACCCTAACCCTAACCATTCCCCGAAGCCTGACCCTCACCCGTCCCCTAATCCTAACCCGTACGCTAACACTAACCCGCGCCCTCACACGCACGCTTCCCCTAAAGCGTTGCCGTACCCTCACCTGGACCCTAAACCGTCCCCGTCCCCTAACCCTAACCCTAGCCCGAACCCTAACCCTAACCCTTCCCCGAAGCCTGACCCTCACCCGTCCCCTAATCCTAACCCGTACGCTAACACTAACCCGCGCCCTCACACGCACGCTCCCGCTGAAGCGTTGCCGTACCCTCACCTGGACCCTAAACCGTCCCCGTCCCCTAACCCTAACCCTAGCCCGAACCCTAACCCTAACCCTTCCCCGAAGCCTGACCCTCACCCGTCCCTTAATCCTAACCCGTACGCTAACACTAACCCGCGCCCTCACACGCACGCTCCCCCTAAAGCGTTGCCGTACCCTCACCTGGACCCTAAACCGTCCCCGTCCCCTAACCCTAACCCTAGCCCGAACCCTAACACTAACCCTTCCCCGAAGCCTGACTCTCACCCGTCCCCTAATCCTAACCCGTACGCTAACACTAACCCAGGCCCTCACACGCACGCTCCCCCTAAAACGTTGCCGTACCCTCACCTGGACCCTAAACCGTCCCCGTGCCCTAACCCTAACCCTAGCCCGAACCCTAACCCTAACCCTTCCCCGAAGCCTGACCCTCACCCGTCCCCTAATCCTAACCCGTACGCTAACACTAACCAACGCCCTCACACGCACGCTCCCCCTAAAGCGTTGCCGTACCCTCACCTGGACCCTAAACCGTCCCCGTCCCCTAACCCTAACCCTTGCCCGAACCCTAACCCTAACCCTTCCCCGAAGCCTGACCCACACCCGTCCCCTAATCCTAACCCGTACGCTAACACTAACCCGCGCCCTCACACCCACGCTCCCCCTAAAGCGTTGCCATACCCTCACCTGGACCCTAAACCTTCCCCGTCCCCTAACCCTAACCCTAGCCCGAACCCTAACCCTAACCCTTCCCCGAAGCCTGACCCTCACCCGTCCCCTAATCCTAACCCGTACGCTAACACTAACCCGCGCCCTCACACGCACGCTCGCCCTAAAGCGTTGTCGTACCCTCACCTGGACCCTAAACCGTCCCCGTCCCCTAACCCTAACCCTAGCCCGAACCCTAACCCTAACCCTTCCCCGAAGCCTGACCCTCACCCGTCCCCTAATCCTAACCCGTACGCTAACACTAACCCGCGCCCTCACACGCACGCTCCCCCTAAAGCGTTGCCGTACCCTCACCTGGACCCTAAACCGTCCCCGTCCCCTAACCCTAACCCTAGCCCGAACCCTAACCCTAACCCTTCCCCGAAGCCTGACCCTCACCCGTCCCCTAATCCTAACCCGTACGCTAACACTAACCCGCGCCCTCACACGCACGCTCCCCCTAAAGCGTTGCCGTACCCTCACCTGGACCCTAAACCGTCCCCGTCCCCTAACCCTAACCCTTGCCCGAACCCTAACCCTAACCCTTCCCCGAAGCCTGACCCTCACCCGTCCCCTAATCCTAACCCGTACGCTAACACTAACCCGCGCCCTCACACGCACGCTCCCCCTAAAGCGTTGCCGTACCCTCACCTGGACCCTAAACCGTCCCCGTCCCCTAACCCTAACCCTAGCCCGATCCCTAACCCTAACCCTTCCCCGAAGCCTGACGCTCACCCGTCCCCTAATCCTAACCCGTACGCTAACACTAACCCACGCCCTCACACGCACGCTCCCCCTAAAGCGTTGCCGTACCCTCACCTGGACCCTAAACCGTCCCCGTCCCCTAACCCTAACCCTAGCCCGAACCCTAACCCTAATCCTTCCTCGAAGCCTGACCCTCACCCGTCCCCTAATCCTAACCCGTACGCTAACACTAACCCGCGCCCTCACACGCACGCTCCCCCTAAAGCGTTGCCGTACCCTCACCTGGACCCTAAACCGTCCCCGTCCCCTAACCCTAACCCTAGCCCGAACCCTAACACTAACCCTTCCCCAAGCCTGACCCTCACCCGTCCCCTAATCCTAACCCGTACGCTAACACTAACCCAGGCCCTCACACGCACGCTCCCCCTAAAACGTTGCCGTACCCTCACCTGGACCCTAAACCGTCCCCGTGCCCTAACCCTAACCCTAGCCCGAACCCTAACCCTAACCCTTCCCCGAAGCCTGACCCTCACCCGTCCCCTAATCCTAACCCGTACGCTAACACTAACCCGCGCCCTCACACGCACGCTCCCCCTAAACCGTTGCCGTACCCTCACCTGGACCCAAAACCGTCCCCGTCCCCTAACCCTAACCCTAGCCCGAACCCTAACACTAACCCTTCCCCGAAGCCTGACCCTCACCCGTCCCCTAATCCTAACCCGTACGCTAACACTAACCCGCGCCCTCACACGCACGCTTCCCCTAAAGCGTTGCCGTACCCTCACCTGGACCCTAAACCGTCCCCGTCCCCTAACCCTAACCCTAGCCCGAACCCTAACCCTAACCCTTCCCCGAAGCCTGACCCTCACCCGTCCCCTAATCCTAACCCGTACGCTAACACTAACCCGCGCCCTCACACGCACGCTCCCGCTGAAGCGTTGCCGTACCCTCACCTGGACCCTAAACCGTCCCCGTCCCCTAACCCTAACCCTAGCCCGAACCCTAACCCTAACCCTTCCCCGAAGCCTGACCCTCACCCGTCCCTTAATCCTAACCCGTACGCTAACACTAACCCGCGCCCTCACACGCACGCTCCCCCTAAAGCGTTGCCGTACCCTCACCTGGACCCTAAACCGTCCCCGTCCCCTAACCCTAACCCTAGCCCGAACCCTAACACTAACCCTTCCCCGAAGCCTGACCCTCACCCGTCCCCTAATCCTAACCCGTACGCTAACACTAACCCAGGCCCTCACACGCACGCTCCCCCTAAAACGTTGCCGTACCCTCACCTGGACCCTAAACCGTCCCCGTGCCCTAACCCTAACCCTACCCCGAACCCTAACCCTAACCCTTCCCCGAAGCCTGACCCTCACCCGTCCCCTAATCCTAACCCGTACGCTAACACTAACCAACGCCCTCACACGCACGCTCCCCCTAAAGCGTTGCCGTACCCTCACCTGGACCCTAAACCGTCCCCGTCCCCTAACCCTAACCCTTGCCCGAACCCTAACCCTAACCCTTCCCCGAAGCCTGACCCTCACCCGTCCCCTAATCCTAACCCGTACGCTAACACTAACCCGCGCCCTCACACCCACGCTCCCCCTAAAGCGTTGCCATACCCTCACCTGGACCCTAAACCTTCCCCGTCCCCTAACCCTAACCCTAGCCCGAACCCTAACCCTAACCCTTCCCCGAAGCCTGACCCTCACCCGTCCCCTAATCCTAACCCGTACGCTAACACTAACCCGCGCCCTCACACGCACGCTCGCCCTAAAGCGTTGTCGTACCCTCACCTGGACCCTAAACCGTCCCCGTCCCCTAACCCTAACCCTAGCCCGAACCCTAACCCTAACCCTTCCCCGAAGCCTGACCCTCACCCGTCCCCTAATCCTAACCCGTACGCTAACACTAACCCGCGCCCTCACACGCACGCTCCCCCTAAAGCGTTGCCGTACCCTCACCTGGACCCTAAACCGTCCCCGTCCCCTAACCCTAACCCTAGCCCGAACCCTAACCCTAACCCTTCCCCGAAGCCTGACCCTCACCCGTCCCCTAATCCTAACCCGTACGCTAACACTAACCCGCGCCCTCACACGCACGCTCCCCCTAAAGCGTTGCCGTACCCTCACCTGGACCCTAAACCATCCCCGTCCCCTAACCCTAACCCTTGCCCGAACCCTAACCCTAACCCTTACCCGAAGCCTGACCCTCACCCGTCCCCTAATCCTAACCCGTACGCTAACACTAACCCGCGCCCTCACACGCACGCTCCCCCTAAAGCGTTGCCGTACCCTCACCTGGACCCTAAACCGTCCCCGTCCCCTAACCCTAACCCTAGCCCGATCCCTAACCCTAACCCTTCCCCGAAGCCTGACGCTCACCCGTCCCCTAATCCTAACACGTACGCTAACACTAACCCACGCCCTCACACGCACGCTCCCCCTAAAGCGTTGCCGTACCCTCACCTGGACCCTAAACCGTCCCCGTCCCCTATCCCTAACCCTAGCCCGAACCCTAACCCTAATCCTTCCTCGAAGCCTGACCCTCACCCGTCCCCTAATCCTAACCCGTACGCTAACACTAACCCGCGCCCTCACACGCACGCTCCCCCTAAACCGTTGCCGTACCCTCACCTGGACCCTAAACCGTCCCCGTCCCCTAACCCTAACCCTAGCCCGAACCCTAACACTAACCCTTCCCCAAGCCTGACCCTCACCCGTCCCCTAATCCTAACCCGTACGCTAACACTAACCCAGGCCCTCACACGCACGCTCCCCCTAAAACGTTGCCGTACCCTCACCTGGACCCTAAACCGTCCCCGTGCCCTAACCCTAACCCTAGCCCGAACCCTAACCCTAACCCTTCCCCGAAGCCTGACCCTCACCCGTCCCCTAATCCTAACCCATACGCTAACACTAACCCGCGCCCTCACACGCACGCTCCCCCTAAACCGTTGCCGTACCCTCACCTTGACCCAAAACCGTCCCCGTCCCCTAACCCTAACCCTAGCCCGAACCCTAACACTAACCCTTCCCCGAAGCCTGACCCTCACCCGTCCCCTAATCCTAACCCGTACGCTAACACTAACCCAGGCCCTCACACGCACGCTCCCCCTAAAACGTTGCCGTACCCTCACCTGGACCCTAAACCGTCCCCGTGCCCTAACCCTAACCCTAGCCCGAACCCTAACCCTAACCCTTCCCCGAAGCCTGACCCTCACCCGTCCCCTAATCCTAACCCGTACGCTAACACTAACCCGCGCCCTCACACGCACGCTCCCCCTAAAGCGTTGCCGTACCCTCACCTGGACCCTAAACCGTCCCCGTCCCCTAACCCTAACCCTAGCCCGAACCCTAACCCTAACTCTTCCCCGAAGCCTGACCCTCACCCGTCCCCTAATCCTAACCCGTACGCTAACACTAACCCGCGCCCTCACACCCACGCTCCCCCTAAAGCGTTGCCGTACCCTCACCTGGACCCTAAACCGTCCCCGTCCCCTAACCCTAACCATAGCCCGAACCCTAACCCTAACCCTTCCCCGAAGCCTGACCCTCACCCGTCCCCTAATCCTAACCCGTACGCTAACACTAACCCGCGCCCTCACACGCACGCTCCCCCTAACGCGTTGCCGTACCCTCACCTGGACCCTAAACCGTCCCCGTCCCCTAACCCTAACCCTAGCCCGAACCCTAACCCTAACCCTTCCCCGAAGCCTGACCCTCACCCGTCCCCTAATCCTAACCCGTACGCTAACACTAACCCGCGCCCTCACACGCACACTCCCCCTAAAGCGTTGCCGTACCCTCACCTGGACCCTAAACCGTCCCCGTCCCCTAACCCTAACCCTAGCCCGAACCCTAACCCTAACCCTTCCCCGAAGCCTGACCCTCACCCGTCCCCTAATCCTAACCCGTACGCTAACACTAACCCGCGCCCTCACACGCACGCTCCCCCTAAAGCGTTGCCGTACCCTCACCTGGACCCTAAACCGTCCCCGTCCCCTAACCCTAACCCTAGCCCGAACCCTAACCCTAACCCTTCCCCGAAGCCTGACCCTCACCCGTCCCCTAATCCTAACCCGTACGATAACACTAAACCGCGCCCTCACACGCACGCTCCCCCTAAAGCGTTGCCGTACCCTCACCTAGACCCTAAACCGTCCCCGTCCCCTAACCCTAACCCTAGCCCGAACCCTAACCCTAACACTTCCCCTAAGCATGACCCTCACCCGTCCCCTAATCCTAACCCGTACGCTAACACTAACCCGCGCCCTCACACGCACGCTCCCCCTAAAGCGTTGCCGTACCCTCTCCTGGACCCTAAACCGTCCCCGTCCCCTAACCCTAACCCTAGCCCGAACCCTAACCCTAACCCTTACCCGAAGCCTGACCCTCACCTGTGCCCTAATGCTAACCCGTACGCTAACACTAACCCGCGCCCTCACACGCACGCTCCCCCTAAAGCGTTGCCGTACCCTCACCTGGACCCTAAACCGTCCCCGTCCCCTAACCCTAACCCTAGCCCGAACCCTAACCCTTCCCCGTAGCCTGACCCTCACCCGTCCCCTAATCCTAACCCGTACGCTAACACTAACCCACGCCCTCACACTCACGCTCGCCCTAAAGCGTTGCCGTACCCTCACCTGGACCCTAAACCGTCCCCGTCCCCTAACCCTAACCCTAGCCCGAACCCTAACCCTAACCCTTCCCCGAAGCCTGACCCTCACCCGTCCCCTAATCCTAACCCGTACGCTAACACTAACCCACGCCCTCACACGCACGCTCCCCCTAAAGCGTTGCCGTACCCTCACCTGGACCCTAAACCGTCCCCGTCCCCTAACCCTAACCCTAGCCCGAACCCTAACCCTAACCCTTCCCCGAAGCCTGACCCTCACCCGTCCCCTAATCCTAACCCGTACGCTAACACTAACCCGCGCCCTCACACGCACGCTCCCCCTAAAGCGTTGCCGTACCCTCACCTGGACCCTAAACCGTCCCCGTCCCCTAACCCTAACCCTAGCCCGAACCCTAACCCTAACCCTTCCCCGAAGCCTGACCCTCACCCATCCCCTAATCCTAACCCGTACGCTAACACTAACCCGCGCCCTCACACGCACGCTCCCCCTAAATCGTTGCCGTACCCTCACCTGGACCCTAAACCGTCCCCGTCCCCTAACCCTAACCCTAGCCCGAACCCTAACCCTAACCCTTCCCCGAAGCCTGACCCTCACCCGTCCCCTAATCCTAACCCGTACGCTAACACTAACCCGCGCCCTCACACCCACGCTGCCCCTAAAGCGTTGCCGTACCCTCACCTGGACCCTAAACCGTCCCCGTCCCCTAACCCTAACCCTAGCCCGAACCCTAACCCTAACTCTTCCCCGAAGCATGACCCTCACCCGTCCCCTAATCCTAACCCGTACGCTAACACTAACCCGCGCCCTCACACGCACGCTCCCCCTAAAGCGATGCCGTACCCTCACCTGGACCCTAAACCGTCCCCTTCCCCTAACCCTAACCCTAGCCCGAACCCTAACCCTAACCCTTCCCCGAAGCCTGACCCTCACCCGTCCCCTAATCCTAACCCGTACGCTAACACTAACCCGCGCCCTCACACGCACGCTCCCCCTAAAGCATTACCGTACCCTCACCTGGACCCTAAACCGTCCCCGTCCCCTAACCCTAACCCTAGCCCAAACCCTAACCCTAACCCTTCCCCGAAGCCTGACCCTCACCCATCCCCTAATCCTAACTCGTACGCTAACAGTAACCCGCGCCCTCACACGCACGCTCCCCCTAAAGCGTTGCCGTACCCTCACCTGGACCCTAAACCGTCCCCGTCCCCTAACCCTAACCCTAGCCCGATCCCTAACCCTAACCCTTCGCCGAAGCCTGACGCTCACCCGTCTCCTAATCCTAACCCGTACGCTAACACTAACCCACGCCCTCACACGCACGCTCCCCCTAAAGCGTTGCCGTACCCTCACCTGGACCCTAAACCGTCCCCATCCCCTAACCCTAACCCTAGCCCGAACCCTAACCCTAACCCTTCCCCGAAGCCTGACCCTCACCCGTCCCCTAATCCTAACCCGTACGCTAACACTAACCCACGCCCTCACACGCACGCTCCCCCTAAACCGTTGCCGTACCCTCACCTGGACCCTAAACCGTCCCCGTCCCCTAACCCTAACCCTAGCCCGAACCCTAACCCTAACCCTTCCCCGAAGCCTGACCCTCACCCGTCCCCTAATCCTAACCCGTACGCTAACACTAACCCGCGCCCTCACACGCACGCTCCCCCTAAACCATTGCCGTACCCTCACCTGGACCCTAAACCGTCCCCGTCCCCTAACCCTAACCCTAGCCCGAACCCTAACCCTAACCCTTCCCCGAAGCCTGACCCTCACCCGTCCCCTAATCCTAACCCGTACGCTAACACTAACCCGCTCCCTCACACGCACGCTCCCCCTAAAGCGTTGCCGTACCCTCACCTGGACCCTAAACCGTCCCCGTCCCCTAACCCTAACCCTAGCCCGAACCCTAACCCTAACCCTTCCCCGAAGCCTGACCCTCACCCGTCCCCTAATCCTAACCCGTACGCTAACACTAACCCGCGCCCTCACACGCACGCTCCCCCTAAAGCGTTGCCGTACCCTCACCTGGACCCTAAACCGTCCCCGTCCCCTAACCCTAACCCTAGCCCGAACCCTAACCCTAACCCTTCCCCGAATCCTGAGCCTCACCCGTCCCCTAATCCTAACCCGTACGCTAACACTAACCCAGGCCCTCACACGCACGCTCCCCCTAAAGAGTTGCCGTACCCTCACCTGGACCCTAAACCGTCCCCGTCCCCTAACCCTAACCCTAGCCCGAACCCTAACCCTAACCCTTCCCCGAAGCCTGACCCTCACCCGTCCCCTAATCCTAACCCGTACGCTAACACTAACCCGCGCCCTCACACGCACGCTCCCCCTAAAGCGTTGCCGTACCCTCACCTGGACCCTAAACCGTCCCCGTCCCCTAACCCTAACCCTAGCCCGAACCCTAACCCTAACCCTTCCCCGAAGCCTGACCCTCACCCGTCCCCTAATCCTAACCCGTACGCTAACACTAACCCGCGCCCTCACACGCACGCTCCCCCTAAAGCGTTGCCGTACCCTCACCTGGACCCTAAACCGTCCCCGTCCCCTAACCCTAACCCTAGCCCGAACCCTAACCCTAACCCTTCCCCGAAGCCTGACCCTCACCCGTCCCCTAATCCTAACCCGTACGCTAACACTAACCCGCGCCCTCACACGCACGCTTCCCCTAAAGCGTTGCTGTACCCTCACCTGGACCCTAAACCGTCCCCGTCCCCTAACCCTAACCCTAGCCCGAACCCTAACCCTTCCCCGAAGCCTGACCCTCACCCGTCCCCTAATCCTAACCCGTACGCTAACACTAACTCGCGCCCTCACACGCACGCTCCCCCTGAAGCGTTGCCGTACCCTCACCTGGACCCTAAACCGTCCCCGTCCCCTAACCCTAACCCTAGCGCGAACCCTAACCCTAACCCTTCCCCGAAGCCTGACCCTCACCCGTCCCCTAATCCTAACCCGTACGCTAACACTAACCCGCGCCCTCACACGCACGCTCCCCCTAAAGCGTTGCCGTACCCTCACCTGGACCCTAAACCGTCCCCGTCCCCTAACCCTAACCCTAGCCCGAACCCTAACACTAACCCTTCCCCGAAGCCTGACCCTCACTCGTCCCCTAATCCTAACCCGTACGCTAACACTAACCCAGGCCCTCACACGCACGCTCCCCCTAAAGCATTGCCGTACCCTCACCTGGACCCTAAACCGTCCCCGTGCCCTAACCCTAACCCTAGCCCGAACCCTAACCCTAACCCTTCCCCGAAGCCTGACCCTCACCCGTCCCCTAATCCTAACCCGTACGCTAACACTAACCCGCGCCCTCACACGCACGCTCCCCCTAAAGCGTTGCCGTACCCTCACCTGGATCCTAAACCGTCCCCGTCCCCTAAACCTAACCCTAAACCGAACCCTAACCCTAACCCTTCCCCGAAGCCTGACCCTCACCCGTCCCCTAATCCTAACCCGTACGCTAACACTAACCCGCGCCCTCACACGCACGCTCCCCCTAAAGCGTTGCCATACCCTCACCTGGACCCTAAACCGTCCCCGTCCCCTAACCCTAACCCTAGCCCGAACCCTAACCCTAACCCTTCCCCGAAGCCTGACCCTCACCCGTCCCCTAATCCTAACCCGTACGCTAACACTAACCCGCGCCCTCACACGCACGCTCCCCCTAAAGCGTTGCCGTACCCTCACCTGGACCCTAAACCGTCCCCGTCCCCTAACCCTAACCGTAGCCCAAACCCTAACCCTAACCCTTCCCCGAAGCCTGACCCTCACCCATCCCCTAATCCTAACCCGTACGCTAACACTAACCCACGCCCTCACACGCACGCTCCCCCTAAAGCGTTGCCGTACCCTCACCTGTACCCTAAACCGTCCCCGTCCCCTAACCCTAAAACTAGCCCGAATCCTAACGCTAACACTTCCCCGAAGCCTGACCCTCACCCGTCCCCTAATCCTAACCCGTACGCTAACACTAACCCGCGCGCTCACACGCACGCTCCCCCTAAAGCGTTGCCGTACCCTCACCTGGACCCTAAACTGTCCCCGTCCCCTAACCCTAACCCTAGCCCGAACCCTAACCCTAAACCTTCCCCGAAGCCTGACCCTCAACCGTCCCCTAATCCTAAGCCGTACGCTAACACTAACCCGCGCCCTCACATGCACGCTCCCCATAAAGCGTTGCCGTACCCTCACCTGGACCCTAAACCGTCCCCGTCCCCTAACCCTAACCCTAGCCCGAACCCTAACACTTCCCCGAAGCCTGACCCTCACCCGTCCCCTAATCCTAACCCGTACGCTAACACTAACCCGCGCCCTCACACGCACGCTCCCCCTAAAGCGTTGCCGTACCCTCACCTGGACCCTAAACCGTCCCCGTCCCCTAACCCTAACCCTAGCCCGAACCCTAACCCTAAACCTTCCCCGAAGCCTGACCCTCACCCGTCCCCTAATCCTAACTCGTACGCTAACACTAACCCGCGCCCTCACACGCACGCTCCCCCTAAAGCATTGCCGTACCCTCACCTGGACCCTAAACCGTCCCCGTCCCCTAACCCTAACCCTAGACCGAACCCTAACCCTAACCCTTCCCCGAAGCCTGACCCTCACCCGTCCCCTAATCCTAACCCGTACGCTAACACTAACCCGTACCCTCACACGCACGCTCCCCCTAAATCGTTGCCGCACCCTCACCTGGACCCTAAACCGTCCCCGTCCCCTAACCCTAACCCTAGCCCGAACCCTAACCCTAACCCTTCCCCGAAGCCTGACCCTCACCCGTCCCCTAATCCTAACCCGTACGCTAACACTAACCCGCCCCCTCACACGCACGCTCCCCCTAAAGCGTTGCCGTACCCTCACCTGGACCCTAAACCGTCCCCGTCCCCTAACCCTAGCCCGAACCCTAACCCTAACCCTTCCCCGAAGCCTGACCCTCACCCGTCCCCTAATCCTAACCCGTACGCTAACACTAACCCGCGCCCTCACACACACGCTCCCCCTAAAGCGTTGCCGTACCCTCACCTGGACCCTAAACCGTCCCCGTCCCCTAACCCTAACCCTAGCCCGAACCCTAACCCTAACCCTTCCCCGAAGCCTGACCCTCACCCGTCCCCTAATCCTAACCCGTACGCTAACACTAACCCACGCCCTCACACGCACGCTCCCCCTAAAGCGTTGCCGTACCCTCACCTGGACCCTAAACCGTCCCCGTCCCCTAACCCTAACCCTAGCCCGAACCCTAACCCTAACCCTTCCCCGAAGCCTGACCCTCACCCGTCCCCTAATCCTAACCCGTACGCTAACACTAACCCACGCCCTCACACGCACGCTCCCCCTAAAGCGTTGCCGTACCCTCACCTGGACCCTAAACCGTCCCCGTCCCCTAACCCTAACCCTAGCCCGAACCCTAACCCTAACCCTTCCCCGAAGCCTGACCCTCACCCGTCCCCTAATCCTAACCCGTACGCTAACACTAACCCGCGCCCTCACACGCACGCTCCCCCTAAAGCGTTGCCGTACCCTCACCTGGACCCTAAACCTTCCCCGTCCCCTAACCCTAACCCTTGTCCGAAACCTAACCCTAACCCTTCCCCGAAGCCTGACCCTCACCCGTCCCCTAATCCTAACCCGTACGCTAACACTAACCCGCGCCCTCACACGCACGCTCCCCCTAAAGCGTTGCCGTACCCTCACCTGGACCCTAAACCGTCCCCGTCCCCTAACCCTAACCCTAGCCCGAACCCTAACCCTAACCCTTCCCCGAAGTCTGACCCTCACCCGTCCCCTAATCCTAACCCGTACGCTAACACTAACCCGTGCCCTCACACGCACGCTCCCCCTAAAGCGTTGCCGTACCCTCACCTGGACCCTAAACCGTCCCCGTCCCCTAACCCTAACCCTAGCCCGAACCCTAACCCTAACCCTTCCCCGAAGCCTGACCCTCACCCGTCCCCTAATCCTAACCCGTACGCTAACACTAACCCGCGCCCTCACACGCACGCTCCCCCTAAAGCGTTGCCGTACCCTCACCTGGACCCTAAACCATCCCCGTACCCTAACCCTAACCCTAGCCCGAACCCGAACCCTAACCCTTCCCCGAAGCCTGACCCTCACCCATCCCCTAATCCTAAGCCGTACGCTAACACTAACCCGCGCCCTCACACGCACGCTCCCCCTAAAGCGTTGCCGTACCCTCACCTGGACCCTAAACCGTCCCCGTCCCCTAACCCTAACCCTAGCCCGAACCCTAACCCTAACCCTTCCCCGAAGCCTGACCCTCACCCGTCCCCTAATCCTAACCCGTACGCTAACACTAACCCGCGCCCTCACATGCACGCTCCCCCTAAAGCGTTGCCGTACCCTCACCTGGACCCTAAACCGTCCCCGTCCCCTAACCCTAACCGTAGCCCAAACCCTAACCCTAACCCTTCCCCGAAGCCTGACCCTCACCCATCCCCTAATCCTAACCCGTACGCTAACACTAACCCGCGCCCTCACACGCACGCTCCCGCTAAAGTGTTGCCGTACCCTCACCTGGACCCTAACCCGTCCCCGTCCCCTAACCCTAACCCTAGCCCGAACCCTAACACTAACACTTCCCCGAAGCCTGACCCTCACCCGTCCCCTAATCCTAACCCGTACGCTAACACTAACCCGCGCGCTCACACGCACGCTCCCCCTAAAGCGTTGCCGTACCCTCACCTGGACCCTAAACTGTCCCCGTCCCCTAACCCTAACCCTAGCCCGAACCCTAACCCTAACCCTTCCCCGAAGCCTGACCCTCAACCGTCCCCTAATCCTAAGCCGTACGCTAACACTAACCCGCGCCCTCACATGCACGCTCCCCATAAAGCGTTGCCGTACCCTCACCTGGACCCTAAACCGTCCCCGTCCCCTAACCCTAACCCTAGCCCGAACCCTAACCCTTCCCCGAAGCCTGACCCTCACCCGTCCCCTAATCCTAACCCGTACGCTAACACTAACCCGCCCCCTCACACGCACGCTCCCCCTAAAGCGTTGCCGTACCCTCACCTGGACCCTAAACCGTCCCCGTCCCCTAACCCTAACCCTAGCCCGAACCCTAACCCTAAACCTTCCCCGAAGCCTGACCCTCACCCGTCCCCTAATCCTAACCCGTACGCTAACACTAACCCGCGCCCTCACACACACGATCCCCCTAAAGCGTTGCCGTACCCTCACCTGGACCCTAAACCGTCCCCGTCCCCTAACCCTAACCCTAGCCCGAACCCTAACCCTAACCCTTTCCCGAAGCCTGACCCTCACCCGTCCCCTAATCCTAACCCGTACGCTAACACTAACCCACGCCCTCACATGCACGCTCGCCCTAACGCGTTGCCGTACCCTCACCTGGACCCTAAAACGTCCCCGTCCCCTAACCCTAACCCTAGCCCGAACCCTAACCCTAACCCTTCCCCGAAGCCTGACCCTCACCCGTCCCCTAATCCTAACCCGTACGCTAACACTAACCCACGCCCTCACACGCACGCTCCCCCTAAAGCGTTGCCGTACCCTCACCTGGACCCTAAACCGTCCCCGTCCCCTAACCCTAACCCTAGCCCGAACCCTAACCCTAACCCTTCCCCGAAGCCTGACCCTCACCCGTCCCCTAATCCTAACCCGTACGCTAACACTAACCCGCGCCCTCACACGCACGCTCCCCCTAAAGCGTTGCCGTACCCTCACCTGGACCCTAAACCTTCCCCGTCCCCTAACCCTAACCCTTGCCCGAAACCTAACCCTAACCCTTCCCCGAAGCCTGACCCTCACCCGTCCCCTAATCCTAACCCGTACGCTAACACTAACCCGCGCCCTCACACGCACGCTCCCCCTAAAGCGTTGCCGTACCCTCACCTGGACCCTAAACCGTCCCCGTCCCCTAACCCTAACCCTAATCCGAACCCTAACCCTAACCCTTCCCCGAAGTCTGACCCTCACCCGTCCCCTAATCCTAACCCGTACGCTAACACTAACCCGCGCCCTCACACGCACGCTCCCCCTAAAGCGTTGCCGTACCCTCACCTGGACCCTAAACCGTCCCCGTCCCCTAACCCTAACCCTAGCCCGAACCCTAACCCTAACCCTTCCCCGAAGCCTGACCCTCACCCGTCCCCTAATCCTAACCCGTACGCTAACACTAACCCGCGCCCTCACACGCACGCTCCCCCTAAAGCGTTGCCGTACCCTCACCTGGACCCTAAACCTTCCCCGTCCCCTAACCCTAACCCTTGCCCGAACCCGAACCCTAACCCTTCCCCGAAGCCTGACCCTCACCCGTCCCCTAATCCTAAGCCGTACGCTAACACTAACCCGCGCCCTCACACGCACGCTCCCCCTAAAGCGTTGCCGTACCCTCACCTGGACCCTAAACCGTCCCCGTCCCCTAACCCTAACCCTAGCCCGAACCCTAACCCTAACCCTTCCCCGAAGCCTGACCCTCACCCGTCCCCTAATCCTAACCCGTACGCTAACACTAACCCGCGCCCTCACACGCACGCTCCCCCTAAAGCGTTGCCGTACCCTCACCTGGACCCTAAACCGTCCCCGTCCCATAACCCTAACCCTAGCCCGATCCCTAACCCTAACCCTTCCTCGAAGCCTGACCCTCACACGTCCCCTAATCCTAACCCGTACGCTAACACTAACCCACGCCCTCACACGCACGCTCCCCCTAAAGCGTTGCCGTACCCTCACCTGGACCCTAAACCGTCCCCGTCCCCTAACCCTAACCCTAGCCCGAACCCTAACCCTAACCCTTCCCCGAATCCTGACCCTCACCCGTCCCCTAATCCTAAGCCGTACGCTAACACTAACCCGCGCCCTCACACGCACGCTCCCCCTAAAGCGTTGCCGTACCCGCACCTCGACCCTAAACCGTCCCCTAACCCTAACCCTAACCCTAGCCCGAACCCTAACCCTAACCCTTCCCCGAAGCCTGACCCTCACCCGTCCCCTAATCCTAACCCGTACGCTAACACTAACCCGCGCCCTCACACGCACGCTCCCCCTAAAGCGTTGCCGTACCCTCACCTGGACCCTAAACCGTCCCCGTCCCCTAACCCTAACCCTAGCCCGAACCCTAACCCTAACCCTTCCCCGAAGCCTGACCCTCACCCGTCCCCTAATCCTAACCCGTACGCTAACACTAACCCGCGCCCTCACACGCACGCTCCCCCTAAAGCGTTGCCGTACCCTCACCTGGACCCTAAACCGTCCCCGTCCCCTAACCCTAACCCTAGCCCGAACCCTAACCCTAACCCTTCCCCGAAGCCTGACCCTCACCCGTCCCCTAATCCTAACCCGTACGCTAACACTAACCCACGCCCTCACACGCACGCTCCCCCTAAAGCGTTGCCGTACCCTCACCTGGACCCTAAACCGTCCCCGTCCCCTAACCCTAACCCTAGCCCGAACCCTAACCCTAACCCTTCCCCGAAGCCTGACCCTCACCCGTCCCCTAATCCTAACCCGTACGCTAACACTAACCCGCGCCCTCACACGCACGCTCCCCCTAAAACGTTGCCGTACCCTCACCTGGACCCTAAACCGTCCCCGTCCCCTAACCCTAACCCTAGCCCGAACCCTAACCCTAACCCTTCCCCGAAGCCTGACCCTCACCCGTCCCCTAATCCTAACCCGTACGCTAACACTAACCCGCGCCCTCACACGCACGCTCCCCCTAAAGCGTTGCCGTACCCTCACCTGGACCCTAAACCGTCCCCGTCCCCTAACCCTAACCCTAGCCCGAACCCTAGCCCTAACCCTTCCCCGAAGCCTGACCCTCACCCGTCCCCTAATCCTAACCCGTACGCTAACACTAACCCGCGCCCTCACACGCACGCTCCCCCTAAAGCGTTGCCGTACCCTCACCTGGACCCTAAACCGTCCCCGTCCCCTAACCCTAACCCTAGCCCGAACCCTAACCCTAATCCTTCCCCGAAGCCTGACCCTCACCCGTCCCCTAATCCTAACCCGTACGCTAACACTAACCCGCGCCCTCACACGCACGCTCCCCCTAAACCGTTGCCGTACCCTCACCTGGACCCTAAACCGTCCCCGTCCCCTAACCCTAACCCTAGCCCGAACCCTAACCCTAACCCTTCCCCGAAGCCTGACCCTCACCCGTCCCCTAATCCTAACCCGTACGCTAACACTAACCCGCGCCCTCACACGCACGCTCCCCCTAAAGCGTTGCCGTACCCTCACCTGGACCCTAAACCGTCCCCGTCCCCTAACCCTAACCCTAGCCCGAACCCTAACCCTAACCCTTCCCCGAAGCCTGACCCTCACCCGTCCCCTAATCCTAAGCCGTACGCTAACACTAACCCGCGCCCTCACACGCACGCTCCCCCTAAACCGTTGCCGTACCCTCACCTGGACCCTAAACCGTCCCCGTCCCCTAACCCTAACCCTAGCCCGAACCCTAACCCTAACCCTTCCCCGAAGCCTGACCCTCACCCGTCCCCAAATCCTAACCCGTACGCTAACACTAACCCACGCCCTCACACGCACGCTCCCCCTAAAGCGTTGCCGTACCCTCACCTGGACCCTAAACCGTCCCCGTCCCCTAACCCTAACCCTAGCCCGAACCCTAACCCTAACCCTTCCCCGAAGCCTGACCCTCACCCGTCCCCTAATCCTAACCCGTACGCTAACACTAACCCACGCGCTCACACGCACGCTCGCCCTAAAGCGTTGCCGTACCCTCACCTGGACCCTAAACCGTCCCCGTCCCCTAACCCTAACCCTAGCCCGAACCCTAACCCTAACCCTTCCCCGAAGCCTGACCCTCACCCGTCCCCTAATCCTAACCCGTACGCTAACACTAACCCACGCCCTCACACGCACGCTCCCCCTAAAGCGTTGCCGTACCCTCACCTGGACCCTAAACCGTCCCCGTCCCCTAACCCTAACCCTAGCCCGAACCCTAACACTAACACTTCCCCGAAGCCTGACCCTCACCCGTCCCCTAATCCTAACCCGTACGCTAACACTAACCCGCGCCCTCACACGCACGCTCCCCCTAAAGCGTTGCCGTACCCTCACCTGGACCCTAAACCGTCCCCGTCCCCTAACCCTAACCCTAGCCCGAACCCTAACCCTAACCCTTCCCCGAAGCCTGACCCTCACCCGTCCCCTAATCCTAACCCGTACGCTAACACTAACCCGCGCCCTCACACGCACGCTCCCCCTAAACCGTTGCCGTACCCTCACCTGGACCCTAAACCGTCCCCGTCCCCTAACCCTAACCCTTGCCCGAAACCTAACCCTAACCCTTCCCCGAAGCCTGACCCTCACCCGTCCCCTAATCCTAACCCGTACGCTAACACTAACCCGCGCCCTCACACGCACGCTCCCCCTAAAGCGTTGCCGTACCCTCACCTGGACCCTAAACCTTCCCCGTCCCCTAACCCTAACCCTTGCCCGAAACCTAACCCTAACCCTTCCCCGAAGCCTGACCCTCACCCGTCCCCTAATCCTAACCCGTACGCTAACACTAACCCGCGCCCTCACACGCACGCTCCCCCTAAAGCGTTGCCGTACCCTCACCTGGACCCTAAACCGTCCCCGTCCCCTAACCCTAACCCTAATCCGAACCCTAACCCTAACCCTTCCCCGAAGTCTGACCCTCACCCGTCCCCTAATCCTAACCCGTACGCTAACACTAACCCGCGCCCTCACACGCACGCTCCCCCTAAAGCGTTGCCGTACCCTCACCTGGACCCTAAACCGTCCCCGTCCCCTAACCCTAACCCTAGCCCGAACCCTAACCCTAACCCTTCCCCGAAGCCTGACCCTCACCCGTCCCCTAATCCTAACCCGTACGCTAACACTAACCCGCGCCCTCACACGCACGCTCCCCCTAAAGCGTTGCCGTACCCTCACCTGGACCCTAAACCTTCCCCGTCCCCTAACCCTAACCCTTGCCCGAACCCGAACCCTAACCCTTCCCCGAAGCCTGACCCTCACCCGTCCCCTAATCCTAAGCCGTACGCTAACACTAACCCGCGCCCTCACACGCACGCTCCCCCTAAAGCGTTGCCGTACCCTCACCTGGACCCTAAACCGTCCCCGTCCCCTAACCCTAACCCTAGCCCGAACCCTAACCCTAACCCTTCCCCGAAGCCTGACCCTCACCCGTCCCCTAATCCTAACCCGTACGCTAACACTAACCCGCGCCCTCACACGCACGCTCCCCCTAAAGCGTTGCCGTACCCTCACCTGGACCCTAAACCGTCCCCGTCCCATAACCCTAACCCTAGCCCGATCCCTAACCCTAACCCTTCCTCGAAGCCTGACCCTCACACGTCCCCTAATCCTAACCCGTACGCTAACACTAACCCACGCCCTCACACGCACGCTCCCCCTAAAGCGTTGCCGTACCCTCACCTGGACCCTAAACCGTCCCCGTCCCCTAACCCTAACCCTAGCCCGAACCCTAACCCTAACCCTTCCCCGAATCCTGACCCTCACCCGTCCCCTAATCCTAAGCCGTACGCTAACACTAACCCGCGCCCTCACACGCACGCTCCCCCTAAAGCGTTGCCGTACCCGCACCTCGACCCTAAACCGTCCCCTAACCCTAACCCTAACCCTAGCCCGAACCCTAACCCTAACCCTTCCCCGAAGCCTGACCCTCACCCGTCCCCTAATCCTAACCCGTACGCTAACACTAACCCGCGCCCTCACACGCACGCTCCCCCTAAAGCGTTGCCGTACCCTCACCTGGACCCTAAACCGTCCCCGTCCCCTAACCCTAACCCTAGCCCGAACCCTAACCCTAACCCTTCCCCGAAGCCTGACCCTCACCCGTCCCCTAATCCTAACCCGTACGCTAACACTAACCCGCGCCCTCACACGCACGCTCCCCCTAAAGCGTTGCCGTACCCTCACCTGGACCCTAAACCGTCCCCGTCCCCTAACCCTAACCCTAGCCCGAACCCTAACCCTAACCCTTCCCCGAAGCCTGACCCTCACCCGTCCCCTAATCCTAACCCGTACGCTAACACTAACCCACGCCCTCACACGCACGCTCCCCCTAAAGCGTTGCCGTACCCTCACCTGGACCCTAAACCGTCCCCGTCCCCTAACCCTAACCCTAGCCCGAACCCTAACCCTAACCCTTCCCCGAAGCCTGACCCTCACCCGTCCCCTAATCCTAACCCGTACGCTAACACTAACCCGCGCCCTCACACGCACGCTCCCCCTAAAACGTTGCCGTACCCTCACCTGGACCCTAAACCGTCCCCGTCCCCTAACCCTAACCCTAGCCCGAACCCTAACCCTAACCCTTCCCCGAAGCCTGACCCTCACCCGTCCCCTAATCCTAACCCGTACGCTAACACTAACCCGCGCCCTCACACGCACGCTCCCCCTAAAGCGTTGCCGTACCCTCACCTGGACCCTAAACCGTCCCCGTCCCCTAACCCTAACCCTAGCCCGAACCCTAGCCCTAACCCTTCCCCGAAGCCTGACCCTCACCCGTCCCCTAATCCTAACCCGTACGCTAACACTAACCCGCGCCCTCACACGCACGCTCCCCCTAAAGCGTTGCCGTACCCTCACCTGGACCCTAAACCGTCCCCGTCCCCTAACCCTAACCCTAGCCCGAACCCTAACCCTAATCCTTCCCCGAAGCCTGACCCTCACCCGTCCCCTAATCCTAACCCGTACGCTAACACTAACCCGCGCCCTCACACGCACGCTCCCCCTAAACCGTTGCCGTACCCTCACCTGGACCCTAAACCGTCCCCGTCCCCTAACCCTAACCCTAGCCCGAACCCTAACCCTAACCCTTCCCCGAAGCCTGACCCTCACCCGTCCCCTAATCCTAACCCGTACGCTAACACTAACCCGCGCCCTCACACGCACGCTCCCCCTAAAGCGTTGCCGTACCCTCACCTGGACCCTAAACCGTCCCCGTCCCCTAACCCTAACCCTAGCCCGAACCCTAACCCTAACCCTTCCCCGAAGCCTGACCCTCACCCGTCCCCTAATCCTAAGCCGTACGCTAACACTAACCCGCGCCCTCACACGCACGCTCCCCCTAAACCGTTGCCGTACCCTCACCTGGACCCTAAACCGTCCCCGTCCCCTAACCCTAACCCTAGCCCGAACCCTAACCCTAACCCTTCCCCGAAGCCTGACCCTCACCCGTCCCCAAATCCTAACCCGTACGCTAACACTAACCCACGCCCTCACACGCACGCTCCCCCTAAAGCGTTGCCGTACCCTCACCTGGACCCTAAACCGTCCCCGTCCCCTAACCCTAACCCTAGCCCGAACCCTAACCCTAACCCTTCCCCGAAGCCTGACCCTCACCCGTCCCCTAATCCTAACCCGTACGCTAACACTAACCCACGCGCTCACACGCACGCTCGCCCTAAAGCGTTGCCGTACCCTCACCTGGACCCTAAACCGTCCCCGTCCCCTAACCCTAACCCTAGCCCGAACCCTAACCCTAACCCTTCCCCGAAGCCTGACCCTCACCCGTCCCCTAATCCTAACCCGTACGCTAACACTAACCCACGCCCTCACACGCACGCTCCCCCTAAAGCGTTGCCGTACCCTCACCTGGACCCTAAACCGTCCCCGTCCCCTAACCCTAACCCTAGCCCGAACCCTAACACTAACACTTCCCCGAAGCCTGACCCTCACCCGTCCCCTAATCCTAACCCGTACGCTAACACTAACCCGCGCCCTCACACGCACGCTCCCCCTAAAGCGTTGCCGTACCCTCACCTGGACCCTAAACCGTCCCCGTCCCCTAACCCTAACCCTAGCCCGAACCCTAACCCTAACCCTTCCCCGAAGCCTGACCCTCACCCGTCCCCTAATCCTAACCCGTACGCTAACACTAACCCGCGCCCTCACACGCACGCTCCCCCTAAACCGTTGCCGTACCCTCACCTGGACCCTAAACCGTCCCCGTCCCCTAACCCTAACCCTAGCCCGAACCCTAACCCTAACCCTTCCCCGAAGCCTGACCCTCACCCGTCCCCTAATCCTAACCCGTACGCTAACACTAACCCGCGCCCTCACACGCACGCTCCCCCTAAAGCGTTGCCGTACCCTCACCTGGACCCTAAACCGTCCCCGTCCCCTAACCCTAACCCTAGCCCGAACCCTAACCCTAACCCTTCCCCGAAGCCTGACCCTCACCCGTCCCCTAATCCTAAGCCGTACGCTAACACTAACCCGCGCCCTCACACGCACGCTCCCCCTAAACCGTTGCCGTACCCTCACCTGGACCCTAAACCGTCCCCGTCCCCTAACCCTAACCCTAGCCCGAACCCTAACCCTAACCCTTCCCCGAAGCCTGACCCTCACCCGTCCCCAAATCCTAACCCGTACGCTAACACTAACCCGCGCCCTCACACGCACGCTCCCCCTAAAGCGTTGCCGTACCCTCACCTGGACCCTAAACCGTCCCCGTCCCCTAACCCTAACCCTAGCCCGAACCCTAACCCTAACCCTTCCCCGAAGCCTGACCCTCACCCGTCCCCTAATCCTAACCCGTACGCTAACACTAACCCACGCGCTCACACGCACGCTCGCCCTAAAGCGTTGCCGTACCCTCACCTGGACCCTAAACCGTCCCCGTCCCCTAACCCTAACCCTAGCCCGAACCCTAACCCTAACCCTTCCCCGAAGCCTGACCCTCACCCGTCCCCTAATCCTAACCCGTACGCTAACACTAACCCACGCCCTCACACGCACGCTCCCCCTAAAGCGTTGCCGTACCCTCACCTGGACCCTAAACCGTCCCCGTCCCCTAACCCTAACCCTAGCCCGAACCCTAACACTAACACTTCCCCGAAGCCTGACCCTCACCCGTCCCCTAATCCTAACCCGTACGCTAACACTAACCCGCGCCCTCACACGCACGCTCCCCCTAAAGCGTTGCCGTACCCTCACCTGAACCCTAAACCTTCCCCGTCCCCTAACCCTAACCCTTGCCCGAACCCTAACCCTAACCCTTCCCCGAAGCCTGACCCTCACCCGTCCCCTAATCCTAACCCGTACGCTAACACTAACCCGCGCCCTCACACGCACGCTCCCCCTAAAGCGTTGCCGTACCCTCACCTGGACCCTAAACCGTCCCCGTCCCCTAACCCTAACCCTAGCCCGATCCCTAACCCTAACCCTTCCCCGAAGCCTGACCCTCACCCGTCCCCTAATCCTAACCCGTACGCTAACACTAACCCACGCCCTCACACGCACGCTCCCCCTAAAGCGTTGCCGTACCCTCACCTGGACCCTAAACCGTCCCCGTCCCCTAACCCTAACCCTAGCCCGAACCCTAACCCTAACAGTTCCCGGAAGCCTGACCCTCACCCGTCCCCTAATCCTAAGCCGTACGCTAACACTAACCCGCGCCCTCACACGCACGGTCCCCCTAAAGCGTTGCCGTACCCTCACCTAGACCCTAAACTGTCCCCGTCCCCTAACCCTAACCCTAGCCCCAACCCTAACCCTAACCCTTCCCCGAAGCTTGACCCTCACCCGTCCCCTAATCCTAACCCGTACGCTAACACTAACCCGCGCCCTCACACGCACGCTCCCCCTAAAGCGTTGCTGTACCCTTACCTGGACCCTAAACCGTCCCCGTCCACCAACCCTAACCCTAGCCCGATCCCTAACCCTAACCCTTCCCCGAAGCCTGACCCTCACCCGTCCCATAATCCTAACCCGTACGCTAACACTAACCCACGCCCTCACACGCACGCTCCCCCTAAAGCGTTGCCGTACCCTCACCTGGACCCTAAACCGTCCCCGTCCCCTAACCCTAACCCTAGCCCGAACCCTAACCCTAACCATTCCCCGAAGCCTGACCCTCACCCGTCCCCTAATCCTAACCCGTACGCTAACACTAACCCGCGCCCTCACACGCACGCTCCCCCTAAAGCGTTGCCGTACCCTCACCTGGATCCTAAACCGGCCCCGTCCCCTAAACCTAACCCTAGCCCGAACCCTAACCCTAACCCTTCCCCGAAGCCTGACCCTCACCAGTCCCCTAATCCTAACCCGTACGCTAACACTAACCCGCGCCCTCACACGCACGCTCCCCCTAAAGCGTTGCCGTACCCTCACCTGGACCCTAAACCGTCCCCGTCCCCTAACCCTAACCCTAGCCCGAACCCTAACCCTAACCCTTCCCCGAAGCCTGACCCTCACCCGTCCCCTAATCCTAACCCGTACGCTAACACTAACCCGCGCCCTCACACGCACGCTCCCCCTAAAGCGTTGCCGTACCCTCACCTGGACCCTAAACCTTCCCCGTCCCCTAACCCTAACCCTTGCCCGAAACCTAACCCTAACCCTTCCCCGAAGCCTGACCCTCACCCGTCCCCTAATCCTAACCCGTACGCTAACACTAACCTGCGCCCTCACACGCACGCTCCCCCTAAAGCGTTGCCGTACCCTCACCTGGACCCTAAACCGTCCCCGTCCCCTAACCCTAACCCTAGCCCGAACCCTAACCCTAACCCTTCCCCGAAGTCTGACCCTCACCCGTCCCCTAATCCTAACCCGTACGCTAACACTAACCCGCGCCCTCACACGCACGCTCCCCCTAAAGCGTTGCCGTACCCTCACCTGGACCCTAAACCTTCCCCGTCCCCTAACCCTAACCCTTGCCCGAACCCGAACCCTAACCCTTCCCCGAAGCCTGACCCTCACCTGTCCCCTAATCCTAACCCGTACGCTAACACTAACCCACGCCCTCACAGGCACGCTCCCCCTAAAGTGTTGCCGTACCCTCACCTGGACCCTAAACCGTCCCCGTCCCCTAACCCTAACCCTAGCCCGATCCCTAACTCTAACCCTTCCCCGAAGCCTGACGCTCACCCGTCCCCTAATCCTAAGCCGTACGCTAACACTAACCCGCGCCCTCACACGCACGCTCCCCCTAAAGCGTTGCCGTACCCTCACCTGGACCCTAAACCGTCCCCGTCCCCTAACCCTAACCCTAGACCGAACCCTAACCCTAACCCTTCCCCGAAGCCTGACCCTCACCCGTCCCCTAATCCTAACCCGTACGCTAACACTAACCCGCGCCCTCACACGCACGCTCCCCCTAAAGCGTTGCCGTACCCTCACCTGGACCCTAAACCGTCCCCGTCCCCTAACCCTAACCCTAGCCCGATCCCTAACCCTAACCCTTCCTCGAAGCCTGACCCTCACACGTCCCCTAATCCTAACCCGTACGCTAACACTAACCCACGCCCTCACACGCACGCTCCCCCTAAAGCGTTGCCGTACCCTCACCTGGACCCTAAACCGTCCCCGTACCCTAACCCTAACCCTAGCCCGATCCCTAACCCTAACCCTTCCCCGAAGCCTGACGCTCACCCGTCCCCTAATCCTAAGCCGTACGCTAACACTAACCCGCGCCCTCACACGCACGCTCCCCCTAAAGCGTTGCCGTACCCTCACCTGGACCCTAAACCGTCCCCGTCAACTAACCCTAACCCTAGCCCGAACCCTAACCCTAACCCTTCCCCGAAGTCTGACCCTCACCCGTCCCCTAATCCTAACTCGTACGCTAACACTAACCCGCGCCCTCACACGCACGCTCCCCCTAAAGCGTTGCCGTACCCTCACCTGGACCCTAAACCGTCCCCGTCCCCTAACCCTAACCCTAGCCCGAACCCTAACCCTAACCCTTCCCCGAAGCCTGACCCTCACCCTTCCCCTAATCCTAAGCCGTACGCTAACACTAACCCGCGCCCTCACACGCACGCTCCCTCTAAAGCGTTGCCGTACCCTCACCTGGACCCTAAACCGTCCCCGTCCCCTAACCCTAACCCTAGCCCGATCCCTAACCCTAACCCTTCCCCGAAGCCTGACCCTCACCCGTCCCCTAATCCTAACCCGTACGCTAACACTAACCCACGCCCTCACACGCACGCTCCCCCTAAAGCGTTGCCGTACCCTCACCTGGACCCTAAACCGTCCCCGTCCCCTAACCCTAACCCTAGCCCAAACCCTAACCCTAACACTTCCCCGAAGCCTGACCCTCACCCGTCCCCTAATCCTAAGCCGTACGCTAACACTAACCCGCGCCCTCACACGCACGCTCCCCCTAAAGCGTTGCCGTACCCTCACCTGGACCCTAAACCGTCCCCGTCCCCTAACCCTAACCCTAGCCCGAACCCTAACCCTAACCCTTCCCCGAAGTCTGACCCTCACCCATACCCTAATCCTAACCCGTACGCTAACACTAACCCGCGCCCTCACACGCACGCTCCCCCTAAAGCGTTGCCGTACCCTCACCTGGACCCTAAACCGTCCCCGTCCCCTAACCCTAACCCTAGCCCGAACCCTAACCCTAACCCTTCCCCGAAGCCTGACCCTCACCCGTCCCCTAATCCTAACCCGTACGCTAACACTAACCCGCGCCCTCACACGCACGCTCCCCATAAAGCGTTGCCGTACCCTCACCTGGACCCTAAACCGTCCCCGTCCCCTAACCCTAACCCTAGCCAGAACCCTAACCCTAACCCTTCCCCGAAGCCTGACCCTCACCCGTCCCCTAATCCTAACCCGCACGCTAACACTAACCCGCGCCCTCACACGCACCCTCCCCCTAAAGCGTTGCCGTACCCTCACCTGGACCCTAAACCGTCCCCATCCCCTAACCCTAACCCTAGCCCGAACCCTAACCCTAACGCTTCCCCGAAGCCTGACCCTCACCCTTCCCCTAATCCTAACCCGTACGCTAACACTAACCCACGCCCTCACACGCACGCTCCCCCTAAAGCGTTGCCGTACCCTCACCTGGACCCTAAACCGTCCCCGTCCCCTAACCGTAACCCTAGCCCGAATCCTAACCCTAATCCTTCCCCGAAGCCTGACCCTCACCCGTCCCCTAATCCTAACTCGTACGTTAACACTAACCCGCGCCCTCACACGCACGCTCCCCCTAAAGCGTTGCCGTACCCTCACCTGGACCCTAAACCGTCCCCGTCCCCTAACCCTAACCCTAGCCCGAACCCTAACCCTAACCCTTCCCCGAAGCCTGACCCTCACCCGTCCCCTAATCCTAAGCCGTACGCTAACACCAACCCGCGCCCTCACACGCACGCTCCCCCTAAAGCGTTGCCGTACCCTCACCTGGACCCTAAACCGTCCCCGTGCCCTAACCCTAACCCTAGCCCGAACCCTAACCCTAACCCTTCCCCGAAGCCTGACCCTCACCCGTCCCCTAATCCTAACCCGTACGCTAACACTAACCCACGCCCTCACACGCACGCTCCCCCTAAAGCGTTGCCGTACCCTCACCTGGACCCTAAACCGTCCCCGTCCCCTAACCCTAACCCTAGCCCGAACCCTAACCCTAACACTTCCCCGAAGCCTGACCCTCACCCGTCCCCTAATCCTAAGCCGTACGCTAACACTAACCCGCGCCCTCACACGCACGCTCCCCCTAAAGCGTTGCCGTACCCTCACCTGGACCCTAAACCGTCCCCGTCCCCTAACCCTAACCCTAGCCCGAACCCTAACCCTAACCCTTCCCCGAAGTCTGACCCTCACCCATACCCTAATCCTAACCCGTACGCTAACACTAACCCGCGCCCTCACACGCACGCTCCCCCTAAAGCGTTGCCGTACCCTCACCTGGACCCTAAACCGTCCCCGTCCCCTAACCGTAACCCTAGCCCGAATCCTAACCCTAATCCTTCCCCGAAGCCTGACCCTCACCCGTCCCCTAATCCTAACTCGTACGTTAACACTAACCCGCGCCCTCACACGCACGCTCCCCCTAAAGCGTTGCCGTACCCTCACCTGGACCCTAAACCGTCCCCGTCCCCTAACCCTAACCCTAGCCCGAACCCTAACCCTAACCCTTCCCCGAAGCCTGACCCTCACCCGTCCCCTAATCCTAAGCCGTACGCTAACACCAACCCGCGCCCTCACACGCACGCTCCCCCTAAAGCGTTGCCGTACCCTCACCTGGACCCTAAACCGTCCCCGTGCCCTAACCCTAACCCTAGCCCGAACCCTAACCCTAACTCTTCCCCGAAGCCTGACCCTCACCCGTCCCCTAATCCTAACCCGTACGCTAACACTAACCCACGCCCTCACACGCACGCTCCCCCTAAAGCGTTGCCGTACCCTCACCTGGACCCTAAACCGTCCCCGTCCCCTAACCCTAACCCTAGCCCGAACCCTAACCCTAACACTTCCCCGAAGCCTGACCCTCACCCGTCCCCTAATCCTAAGCCGTACGCTAACACTAACCCGCGCCCTCACACGCACGCTCCCCCTAAAGCGTTGCCGTACCCTCACCTGGACCCTAAACCGTCCCCGTCCCCTAACCCTAACCCTAGCCCGAACCCTAACCCTAACCCTTCCCCGAAGTCTGACCCTCACCCATACCCTAATCCTAACCCGTACGCTAACACTAACCCGCGCCCTCACACGCACGCTCCCCCTAAAGCGTTGCCGTACCCTCACCTGGACCCTAAACCGTCCCCGTCCCCTAACCCTAACCCTAGCCCGAACCCTAACCCTAACCCTTCCCCGAAGCCTGACCCTCACCCGTCCCCTAATCCTAACCCGTACGCTAACACTAACCCGCGCCCTCACACGCACGCTCCCCCTAAAGCGTTGCCGTACCCTCACCTGGACCCTAAACCGTCCCCGTCCCCTAACCCTAACCCTAGCCCGAACCCTAACCCTAACCCTTCCCCGAAGCCTGACCCTCACCCGTCCCCTAATCCTAACGCGCACGCTAACACTAACCCGCGCCCTCACACGCACCCTCCCCCTAAAGCGTTGCCGTACCCTCACCTGGTCCCTAAACCGTCCCCATCCCCTAACCCTAACCCTAGCCCGAACCCTAACCCTAACCCTTCCCCGAAGCCTGACCCTCACCCTTCCCCTAATCCTAACCCGTACGCTAACACTAACCCACGCCCTCACACGCACGCTCCCCCTAAAGCGTTGCCGTACCCTCACCTGGACCCTAAACCGTCCCCGTCCCCTAACCGTAACCCTAGCCCGAATCCTAACCCTAATCCTTCCCCGAAGCCTGACCCTCACCCGTCCCCTAATCCTAACCCGTACGCTAACACTAACCCGCGCCCTCACACGCAAGCTCACCCTACAGCGTTGCCATACCCTCACCTGGACCCTAAACCGTCCCCGTCCCCTAACCCTAACCCTAGCCCGAACCCTAACCCTAACCCTTCCCCGAAGCCTGACCCTCACCCGTCCCCTAATCCTAACCCGTACGCTAACACTAACCTGCGCCCTCACACGCACGCTCCCCCTAAAGCGTTGCCGTACCCTCACCTGGACCCTAAACCGTCCACGTCCCCTAACCGTAACCCTAGCCCGAACCCTAACCCTAACCTTTCCCCGAAGCCTGACCCTCACCCGTCCCCTAATCCTACCCCGTACGTTAACACTAACCCGCGCCCTCACACGCACGCTCCCCCTAAAGCGTTGCCGTACCCTCACCTGGACCCTAAACCCTCCCCGTCCCCTAACCGTAACCCTAGCCCGAACCCTAACCCTAACCCTTCCCCGAAGCCTGACACTCACCCGTCCCCTAATCCTAACCCGTACGCTAACACTAACCCGCACCCTCACACGCACGCTCCCCCTAAAGCGTTGCCGTACCCTCACCTGGACCCTAAACCGTCCCCGTCCCCTAACCCTAACCCTAGCCCAAACCCTAACCCTAACCCTTCCCCGAAGCCTGACCCTCACCCGTCCCCTAATCCTAACCCGTACGCTAACACTAACCCGCGCCCTCACACGCACGCTCCCCATAAAGCGTTGCCGTACCCTCACCTAGACCCTAAACCGTCCCCGTCCCCTAACCCTAACCCTAGCCCGAACCCTAACCCTAACCCTTCCCCGAAGCCTGACCCTCACCCGTCCCCTAATCCTAACCCGTACGCTAACACTAACCCGGGCCCTCACACGCACGCTCCCCCTAAAGCATTGCCGTACCCTCACGGGAACCCTAAACCGTCCCCGTCCCCTAACCCTAACCCTAGCCCGAACCCTAACCCTTACACTTCCCCGAAGCCTGACGCTCACCCGTCCCCTAATCCTAACCCGTACGCTAACTCTAACCCGCACCCTCACACGCACGCTCACCCTAAAGCGTTGCCGTACCCTCACCTGGACCCTAAACCGTCCGCGTCCCCTAACCCTAACCCTAGCTCGAACCCTAACCCTAACCCTTCCCCGAAGCCTGACACTCAGCCGTCCCCTAATCCTAACCCGTACGCTAACACTAACCCGCGCCCTCACACGCACGGTCCCCCTAAAGCGTTGCCGTACCCTCACCTAGACCCTAAACTGTCCCCGTCCCCTAACCCTAACCCTAGCCCCAACCCTAACCCTAACCCTTCCCCGAAGCTTGACCCTCACCCGTCCCCTAATCCTAACCCGTACGCTAACACTAACCCGCGCCCTCACACGCACGCTCCCCCTAAAGCGTTGCCGTACCCTTACCTGGACCCTAAACCGTCCCCGTCCACCAACCCTAACCCTAGCCCGATCCCTAACCCTAACCCTTCCCCGAAGCCTGACCCTCACCCGTCCCATAATCCTAACACGTACGCTAACACTAACCCACGCCCTCACACGCACGCTCCCCCTAAAGCGTTGCCGTACCCTCACCTGGACCCTAAACCGTCCCCGTCCCCTAACCCTAACCCTAGCCCGAACCCTAACCCTAACCATTCCCCGAAGCCTGACCCTCACCCGTCCCCTAATCCTAACCCGTACGCTAACACTAACCCGCGCCCTCACACGCACGCTCCCCCTAAAGCGTTGCCGTACCCTCACCTGGATCCTAAACCGGCCCCGTCCCCTAACCCTAACCCTAGCCCGAACCCTAACCCTAACCCTTCCCCGAAGCCTGACCCTCACCAGTCCCCTAATCCTAACCCGTACGCTAACACTAACCCGCGCCCTCACACGCACGCTCGCCCTAAAGCGTTGCCGTACCCTCACCTGGACCCTAAACCGTCCCCGTCCCCTAACCCTAACCCTAGCCCGAACCCTAACCCTAACCCTTCCCCGAAGCCTGACCCTCACCCGTCCCCTAATCCTAACCCGTACGCTAACACTAACCCGCGCCCTCACACGCACGCTCCCCCTAAAGCGTTGCCGTACCCTCACCTGGACCCTAAACCTTCCCCGTCCCCTAACCCTAACCCTTGCCCGAAACCTAACCCTAACCCTTCCCCGAAGCCTGACCCTCACCCGTCCCCTAATCCTAACCCGTACGCTAACACTAACCCGCGCCCTCACACGCACGCTCCCCCTAAAGCGTTGCCGTAACCTCACCTGGACCCTAAACCGTCCCCGTCCCCTAACCCTAACCCTAGCCCGAACCCTAACACTAACCCTTCCCCGAAGTCTGACCCTCACCCGTCCCCTAATCCTAACCCGTAAGCTAACACTAACCCGCGCCCTCACACGCACACTCCCCCTAAAGCGTTGCCGTACCCTCACCTGGACCCTAAACCGTCCCCGTCCCCTAACCCTAACCCTAGCCCGAACCCTAACCCTAACCCTTCCCCGAAGCCTGACCCTCACCCGTCCCCTAATCCTAACCCGTACGCTAACACTAACCCGCGCCCTCACACGCACGCTCCCCCTAAAGCGTTGCCGTACCCTCACCTGGACCCTAAACCTTCCCCGTCCCCTAACCCTAACCCTTGCCCGAACCCGAACCCTAACCCTTCCCCGAAGCCTGACCCTCACCCGTCCCCTAATCCTAAGCCGTACGCTAACACTAACCCGCGCCCTCACACGCACGCTCCCCCTAAAGCGTTGCCGTACCCTCACCTGGACCCTAAACCGTCCCCGTACCCTAACCCTAACCCTAGCCCGAACCCTAACCCTAACCCTTCCCCGAAGCCTGACCCTCACCCGTCCCCTAATCCTAACCCGTACGCTAACACTAACCCGCGCCCTCACACGCACGCTCCCCCTAAAGCGTTGCCGTACCCTCACCTGGACCCTAAACCGTCCCCGTCCCCTAACCCTAACCCTAGCCCGATCCCTAACCCTAACCCTTCCTCGAAGCCTGACCCTCACACGTCCCCTAATCCTAACCCGTACGCTAACACTAACCCACGCCCTCACAGGCACGCTCCCCCTAAAGCGTTGCCGTACCCTCACCTGGACCCTAAACCGTCCCCGTCCCCTAACCCTAACCCTAGCCCGATCCCTAACCCTAACCCTTCCCCGAAGCCTGACGCTCACCCGTCCCCTAATCCTAAGCCGTACGCTAACACTAACCCGCGCCCTCACACGCACGCTCCCCCTAAAGCGTTGCCGTACCCTCACCTGGACCCTAAACCGTCCCCGTCCCCTAACCCTAACCCTAGCCCGAACCCTAACCCTAACCCTTCCCCGAAGCCTGACCCTCACCCGTCCCCTAATCCTAACCCGTACGCTAACACTAACCCGCGCCCTCACACGCACGCTCCCCCTAAAGCGTTGCCGTACCCTCACCTGGACCCTAAACCGTCCCCGTCCCCTAACCCTAACCCTAGCCCGATCCCTAACCCTAACCCTTCCTCGAAGCCTGACCCTCACACGTCCCCTAATCCTAACCCGTACGCTAACACTAACCCACGCCCTCACACGCACGCTCCCCCTAAAGCGTTGCCGTACCCTCACCTGGACCCTAAACCGTCCCCGTCCCCCAACCCTAACCCTAGCCCGATCCCTAACCCTAACCCTTCCCCGAAGCCTGACGCTCACCCGTCCCCTAATCCTAAGCCGTACGCTAACACTAACCCGCGCCCTCACACGCACGCTCCCCCTAAAGCGTTGCCGTACCCTCACCTGGACCCTAAACCGTCCCCGTCAACTAACCCTAACCCTAGCCCGAACCCTAACCCTAACCCTTCCCCGAAGTCTGACCCTCACCCGTCCCCTAATCCTAACTCGTACGCTAACACTAACGCGCGCCCTCACACGCACGCTCCCCCTAAAGCGTTGCCGTACCCTCACCTGGACCCTAAACCGTCCCCGTCCCCTAACCCTAACCCTAGCCCGAACCCTAACCCTAACCCTTCCCCGAAGCCTGACCCTCACCCGTCCCCTAATCCTAAGCCGTACGCTAACACTAACCCGCGCCCTCACACGCACGCTCCCCCTAAAGCGTTGCCGTACCCTCACCTCGACCCTAAACCGTCCCCGTCCCCTAACCCTAACCCTAGCCCGAACCCTAACCCTAACCCTTCCCCGAAGCCTGACCCTCACCCGTCCCCTAATCCTAACCCGTACGCTAACACTAACCCGCGCCCTCACACGCACGCTCCCCCTAAAGCGTTGCCGTACCCTCACCTGGACCCTAAACCGTCCCCGTCCCCTAACCCTAACCCTAGCCCGAACCCTAACCCTAACCCTTCCCCGAAGCCTGACCCTCACCCGTCCCCTAATCCTAACCCGTACGCTAACACTAACCCGCGCCCTCACACGCACGCTCCCCCTAAAGCGTTGCCGTACCCTCACCTGGACCCTAAACCGTCCCCGTCCCCTAACCCTAACCCTAGCCCGAACCCTAACCCTAACCCTTCCCCGAAGCCTGACCCTCACCCGTCCCCTAATCCTAACCCGTACGCTAACACTAACCCGCGCCCTCACACGCACGCTCCCCCTAAAGCGTTGCCGTACCCTCACCTGGACCCTAAACCATCCCCGTCCCCTAACCCTAACCCTAGCCCGAACCCTAACCCTAACCCTTCCCCGAAGCCTGACCCTCACCCGACCCTAATCCTAACCCGTACGCTAACACTAAACCGCGCCCTCACACGCACGCTCCCCCTAAAGCGTTGCCGTACCCTCACCTGGACCCTAAACCGTCCCCGTCCCCTAACCCTAACCCTAGCCCGAACCCTAACCCTAACCCTTCCCCGAAGCCTGACCCTCACCCGTCCCCTAATCCTAACCCGTACGCTAACACTAACCCGCGCCCTCACACGCACGCTCCCCCTAAAGCGTTGCCGTACCCTCACCTGGACCCTAAACCGTCCCCGTCCCCTAACCCTAACCCTAGCCCGAACCCTAGCCCTAACCCTTCCCCGAAGCCTGACCCTCACCCGTCCCCTAATCCTAACCCGTACGCTAACACTAACCCACGCCCTCACACGCACGCTCGCCCTAAAGCGTTGCCGTACCCTCACCTGGACCCTAAACCGTCCCCGTCCCCTAACCCTAACCCTAGCCCGAACCCTAACCCTAACCCTTCCCCGAAGCCTGACCCTCACCCGTCCCCTAATCCTAACCCGTACGCTAACACTAATCCGCGCCCTCACACGCACGCTCCCCCTAAACCGTTGCCGTACCCTCACCTGGACCCTAAACCGTCCCCGTCCCCTAACCCTAACCCTAGCCCGAACCCTAACCCTAACCCTTCCCCGAAGCCTGACCCTCACCCGTCCCCTAATCCTAACCCGTACGCTAACACTAACCCGCGCCCTCACACGCACGCTCCCCCTAAAGCGTTGCCGTACCCTCACCTGGACCCTAAACCGTCCCCGTCCCCTAACCCTAACCCTAGCCCGAACCCTAACCCTAACCCTTCCCCGAAGCCTGACCCTCACCCGTCCCCTAATCCTAAGCCGTACGCTAACACTAACCCGCGCCCTCACACGCACGCTCCCCCTAAACCGTTGCCGTACCCTCACCTGGACCCTAAACCGTCCCCGTCCCCTAACCCTAACCCTAGCCCGAACCCTAACCCTAACCCTTCCCCGAAGCCTGACCCTCACCCGTCCCCTAATCCTAATCCGTACGCTAACACTAACCCACGCCCTCACACGCACGCTCCCCCTAAAGCGTTGCCGTACCCTCACCTGGACCCTAAACCGTCCCCGTCCCCTAACCCTAACCCTAGCCCGAACCCTAACCCTAACCCTTCCCCGAAGCCTGACCCTCACCCGTCCCCTAATCCTAACCCGTACGCTAACACTAACCCACGCGCTCACACGCACGCTCGCCCTAAAGCGTTGCCGTACCCTCACCTGGACCCTAAACCGTCCCCGTCCCCTAACCCTAACCCTAGCCCGAACCCTAACCCTAACCCTTCCCCGAAGCCTGACCCTCACCCGTCCCCTAATCCTAACCCGTACGCTAACACTAACCCACGCCCTCACACGCACACTCCCCCTAAAGCGTTGCCGTACCCTCACCTGGACCCTAAACCGTCCCCGTCCCCTAACCCTAACCCTAGCCCCAACCCTAACCCTAACCCTTCCCCGAAGCTTGACCCTCACCCGTCCCCTAATCCTAACCCGTACGCTAACACTAACCCGCGCCCTCACACGCACGCTCCCCCTAAATCGTTGCCGTACCCTTACCTGGACCCTAAACCGTCCCCGTCCACCAACCCTAACCCTAGCCCGATCCCTAACCCTAACCCTTCCCCGAAGCCTGACCCTCACCCGTCCCCTAATCCTAACCTGTACGCTAACACTAACCCGCGCCCTCACACGCAAGCTCACCCTACAGCGTTGCCATACCCTCACCTGGACCCTAAACCGTCCCCGTCCCCTAACCCTAACCCTAGCCCGAACCCTAACCCTAACCCTTCCCCGAAGCCTGACCCTCACCCGTCCCCTAAATCTAACCCATACGCTAACACTAACCTGCGCCCTCACACGCACGCTCCCCCTAAAGTGTTGCCATACCTTCACCTGGACCCTAAACCGTCCCCGTCCCCTAACCGTAACCCTAGCCCGAACCCTAACCCTAACCTTTCCCCGAAGCCTGACCCTCACACGTCCCCTAATCCTACCCCGTACGTTAACACTAACCCGCGCCCTCACACGCACGCTCCCCCTAAAGCGTTGCCGTACCCTCACCTGGACCCTAAACCGTCCCCGTCCCCTAACCGTAACCCTAGCCCGAACCCTAACCCTAACCCTTCCCCGAAGCCTGACCCTCACCCGTCCCCTAATCCTAACCCGTACGCTAACACTAACCCGCACCCTCACACGCACGCTCCCCCTAAAGCGTTGCCGTACCCTCACCTGGACCCTAAACCGTCCCCGTTCCCTAACCCTAACCCTAGCCCGAACCCTAACCCTAACCCTTCCCCGAAGCCTGACCCTCAACCGTCCCCTAATCCTAACCCGTACGCTAACACTAACGCGCGCCCTCACACGCACGCTCCCCATAAAGCGTTGTCGTACCCTCACCTGGACCCTAAACCGTCCCCGTCCCCTAACCCTAACCCTAGCCCGAACCCTAACCCTAACCCTTCCTCGAAGCCTGACCCTCACCCGTCCCCTAATCCTAACCCGTACGCTAACACTAACGCGCGCCCTCACACGCACGCTCCCCATAAAGCGTTGCCGTACCCTCACCTGGACCCTAAACCGTCCCCGTCCCCTAACCCTAACCCTAGCCCGAACCCTAACCCTAACCCTTCCCCGAAGCCTGACCCTCACCCGTCCCCTATTCCTAACCCGTACGCTAACACTAACCCGCGCCCTCACACGCACGCTCCCCCTAAAGCATTGCCGTACCCTCACCGGAACCCTAAACCGTCCCCGTCCCCTAACCCTAACCCTAGCCCGAACCCTAACCCTAACCCTTCCCCGAAGCCTGACCCTCACCCGTCCCCTAATCCTAACCCGTACGCTAACACTAACCCGCGCACTCACACGCACGCTCCCCCTAAAGCGTTGCCGTACCCTCACCGGAACCCTAAACCGTCCCCGTCCCCTAACCCTAACCCTAGCCCGAACCCTAACCCTAACACTTCCCCGAAGCCTGACGCTCACCCGTCCCCTAATCCTAACCCGTACGCTAACACTAACCCACGCCCTCACACGCACGCTCCCCCTAAAGCGTTGCCGTACCCTCACCTGGACCCTAAACCGTCCCCGTCCCCTAACCCTAACCCTAGCCCGAACCCTAACCCTAATCCTTCCCCTAAGCCTGACCCTCACCCATCCCCTAATCCTAACCCGTATGCTAACACTAACCCGCGCCCTCACACGCAAGCTCACCCTAAAGCGTTGCCGTACCCTCACCTGGACCCTAAACCGTCCCCGTCCCCTAACTCTAACCCTAGCCCGAACCCTAACCCTAACCCTTCCCCGAAGCCTGACCCTCACCCGTCCCCTAATCCTAACCCGTACGCTAACACTAACCCGCGCCCTCACACGCACGCTCCCCCTAAAGCGTTGCCGTACCCTCACCTGGACCCTCAACCGTCCCCGTCCCCTACCCTAACCCTAGCCCGAACCCTAACCCTAACCCTTCCCCGAAGCCTGACCCTCACCCGTCCCCTAATCCTAACCCGTACGCTAACACTAACGCGCGCCCTCACACGCACGCTCCCCCTAAAGCGTTGCCGTACCCTCACCTGAACCCTAAACCGTCCCCGTCCCCTAACCCTAACCCTAGCCCGAACCCTAACCCTAACCCTTCCCCGAAGCCTGACGCTCACCCGTCCCCTAATCCTAACCCGTACGCTAACACTAACCCACGCCCTCACACGCACGCTCCCCCTAAAGCGTTGCCGTACCCTCACCTGGACCCTAAACCGTCCCCGTCCCCTAACCCTAACCCTAGCCCGAACCCTAACCCTAACCCTTCCCCGAAGCCTGACCCTCACCCGTCCCCTAATCCTAACCCGTACGCTAACACTAACCCACGCCCTCACACGCACGCTCCCCCTAAAGCGTTGCCGTACCCTCACCTGGACCCTAAACCGTACCCGTCCCCTAACCCTAACCCTAGCCCGAACCCTAACCCTAACCATTCCCCGAAGCCTGACCCTCACCCGTCCCCTAATCCTAACCCGTACGCTAACACTAACCCGCGCCCTCACACGCACGCTCCCCCTAAAGCGTTGCCGTACCCTCACCTGGATCCTAAACCGTCCCCGTCCCCTAACCCTAACCCTAGCCCGAACCCTAACCCTAACACTTCCCCGAAGCCTGACCCTCACCAGTCCCCTAATCCTAACCCGTACGCTAACACTAACCCGCGCCCTCACACGCACGCTCCCCCTAAAGCGTTGCCGTACCCTCACCTGGACCCTAAACCGTCCCCGTCCCCTAACCCTAACCCTAGCCCGAACCCTAACCCTAAACCTTCCCCGAAGCCTGACCCTCACCCGTCCCCTAATCCTAACCCACACGCTAACACTAACCCGCGCCCTCACACGCACGCTCCCCCTAAAGCGTTGCCGTACCCTCACCTGGACCCTAAACCGTCCCCGTCCCCTAACCCTAACCCTAGCCCGAACCCTAACCCTAACCCTTCCCCGAAGCCTGACCCTCACCCTTCCCTTAATCCTAACCCGTAAGCTAACACTAACCCACGCCCTCACACGCACGCTCCCCCTAAAGCATTGCCGTACCCTCACCTGGACCCTAAACCGTCCCCGTCCCCTAACCCTAACCCTAGCCCGAACCCTAACCCTAATCCTTCCCCGAAGCCTGACCCTCACCCGTCCCCTAATCCTAACCTGTACGCTAACACTAACCCGCGCCCTCACAAGCAAGCTCACCCTACAGCGTTGCCATACCCTCACCTGGACCCTAAACCGTCCCCGTCCCCTAACCCTAACCCTAGCCCGAACCCTAACCCTAACCCTTCCCCGAAGCCTGACCCTCACCCGTCCCCTAAATGTAACCCGTACGCTAACACTAACCTGCGCCCTCACACGCACGCTCCCCCTAAAGCGTTGCCGTACCCTCACCTGGACCCTAAACCGTCCCCGTCCCCTAACCGTAACCCTAGCCCGAACCCTAACCCTAACCTTTCCCCGAAGCCTGACCCTCACCCGTCCCCTAATCCTACCCCGTACGTTAACACTAACCCGCGCCCTCACACGCACGCTCCCCCTAAAGCGTTGCCGTACCCTCACCTGGACCCTAAACCGTCCCCGTCCCCTAACCCTAACCCTAGCCCGAACCCTAACCCTAACCCTTCCCCGAAGCCTGACCCTCACCCGTCCCCTAATCCTAACCCGCACGCTAACACTAACCTGCGCCCTCACACGCACACTCCCCCTAAAGCGTTGCCGTACCCTCACCTGGACCCTAAACCGTCCCCGTCCCCTAACCCTAACCCTAGCCCGAACCCTAACCCTAACCCTTCCCCGAAGCCTGACCCTCACCCTTCCCTTAATCCTAACCCGTATGCTAACACTAACCCACGCCCTCACACGCACGCTCCCCCTAAAGCGTTGCCGTACCCTCACCTGGACCCTAAACCGTCCCCGTCCCCTAACCCTAACCCTAGCCCGAACCCTAACCCTAATCCTTCCCCGAAGCCTGACCCTCACCCGTCCCCTAATCCTAACCTGTACGCTAACACTAACCCGCGCCCTCACACGCAAGCTCACCCTACAGCATTGCCATACCCTCACCTGGACCCTAAACCGTCCCCGTCCCCTAACCCTAACCCTAGCCCGAACCCTAACCCTAACCCTTCCCCGAAGCCTGACCCTCACCCGTCCCCTAAATCTAACCCGTACGCTAACACTAACCTGCGCCCTCACACGCACGCTCCCCCTAAAGCGTTGCCGTACCCTCACCTGGACCCTAAACCGTCCCCGTCCCCTAACCGTAACCCTAGCCCGAACCCTAACCCTAACCTTTCCCCGAAGCCTGACCCTCACCCGTCCCCTAATCCTAAGCCGAACGCTAACACTAACCCGCGCCCTCACACGCACGCTCCCCCTAAAGCATTGCCGTACCCTCACCTGGACCCTAAACCGTCCCCGTCCCCTAACCCTAACCCTAGCCCGAACCCTAACCCTAACCCTTCCCCGAAGTCTAACCCTCACCCGTCCCCTAATCCTAACCCGTACGCTAACACTAACCTGCGCCCTCACACGCACGCTCCCCCTAAAGCGTTGCCGTACCCTCACCTGGACCCTAAACCGTCCCCGTCCCCTAACCCTAACCCTAGCCCGAACCCTAACCCTAACCCTTCCCCGAAGCCTGACCCTCACCCGTCCCCTAATCCTAACCCGTACGCTAACACTAACCCGCGCCCTCACACGCACGCTCCCCCTAAAGCGTTGCCGTACCCTCACCTGGACCCTAAACCGTCCCCGTCCCCTAACCCTAACCCTAGCCCGATCCCTAACCCTAACCCTTCCCCGAAGCCTGACGCTCACCCGTCCCCTAATCCTAACCCGTACGCTAACACTAACCCACGCCCTCACACGCACGCTCCCCCTAAAGCGTTGCCGTACCCTCACCTGGACCCTAAACCGTCCCCGTCCCCTAACCCTAACCCTAGCCCGAACCCTAACCCTAACCCTTCCCCGAAGCATGACCCTCACCCGTCCCCTAATCCTAACCCGTACGCTAACACTAACCCGCGCCCTCACACACACGCTCCCCCTAAAGCGTTGCCGTACCCTCACCTGGACCCTAAACCGTCCCCGTCCCCTAACCCTAACCCTAGCCCGAACCTTAACCCTAACCCTTCCCCGAAGCCTGACCCTCACCCGTCCCCTAATCCTAACCCGTACGCTAACACTAACCCACGCCCTCACACGCACGCTCGCCCTAAAGCGTTGCCGTACCCTCACCTGGACCCTAAACCGTCCCCGTCCCCTAACACTAACCCTAACCCGAACCCTAACCCTAACCCTTCCCCGAAGCCTGACCCTCACCCGTCCCCTAATCCTAACCCGTACGCTAACACTAACCCACGCCCTCACACGCACGCTCCCCCTAAAGCGTTGCCGTACCCTCACCTGGACCCTAAACCGTCCCCGTCCCCTAACCCTAACCCTAGCCCGAACCCTAACCCTAACACTTCCCCGAAGCCTGACCCTCACCCGTCCCCTTATCCTAACCCGTACGCTAACACTAACCAACGCCCTCACACGCACGCTCCCCCTAAAGCGTTGCCGTACCCTCACCTGGACCCTAAACCTTCCCCGTCCCCTAACCCTAACCCTTGCCCGAACCCTAACCCTAACCCTTCCCCGAAGCCTGACCCTCACCCGTCCCCTAATCCTAACCCGTACGCTAACACTAACCCGCGCCCTCACACGCACGCTCCCCCTAAAGCGTTGCCGTACCCTCACCTGGACCCTAAACCGTCCCCGTCCCCTAACCCTAACCCTAGCCCGATCCCTAACCCTAACCCTTCCCCGAAGCCTGACCCTCACCCGTCCCCTAATCCTAACCCGTACGCTAACACTAACCCACGCCCTCACACGCACGCTCCCCCTAAAGCGTTGCCGTAACCTCACCTGGACCCTAAACCATCCCCGTCCCCTAACCCAAACCCTAGCCCGAACCCTAACCCTAACCCTTCCCCGAAGCCTGACCCTCACCTGTCCCCTAATCCTAAGCCGTACGCTAACACTAACCCGCGCCCTCACACGCACGCTCCCCCTAAAGCGTTGCCGTACCCTCACCTGGACCCTAAACCGTCCCCGTCCCCTAACCCTAACCCTAGCCCGAACCCTAACCCTAACCCTTCCCCGAAGCCTGACCCTCACCCGTCCCCTAATCCTAACCCGTACGCTAACACTAACCCACGCCCTCACACGCACGCTTGCCCTAAAGCGTTGCCGTACCCTCACCTGGACCCTAAACCTTCCCCGTCCCCTAACCCTAACCCTAGCCCGAACCGTAACCCTAACCCTTCCCCGAAGCCTGACCCTCACCCGTCCCCTAATCCTAAGCCGTACGCTAACACTAACCCGCGCCCTCACACGCACGCTCCCCCTAAAGCGTTGCCGTACCCTCACCTGGACCCTAAACCGTCCCCGTCCCCTAACCCTAACCCTAGCCCGAACCCTAACCCTAACCCTTCCCCGAATCTGACCCTCACCCGTCCCCTAATCCTAACCCGTGCGCTAACACTAACCCGCGCCCTCACACGCACGCTCCCCCTAAAGCGTTGCCGTACCCTCACCTGGACCCTAAACCGTCCCCGTACCCTAACCCTAACCCTAGCCCGAACCCTAACCCTAACCCTTCCCCGAAGCCTGACCCTCATCCGTCCCCTAATCCTAACCCGTACGCTAACACTAACCCACGCCCTCACATGCACGCTCCCCCTAAAGCGTTGCCGTACCCTCACCTGGACCCTGAACCGTCCCCGTCCCCTAACCCTAACCCTAGTCCGATTCCTAACCCTAACCCTTCCCCGACGCCTGACGCTCACCCGTCCCCTAATCCTAACCCGTACGCTAACACTAACCCACGCCCTCACACGCACGCTCCCCCTAAAGCGTTGCCGTACCCTCACCTGGACCCTAAACCGTCCCCGTCCCCTAACCCTAACCCTAGCCCGAACCCTAACCCTAATCCTTCCCCGAAGCCTGACCCTCACCCGTCCCCTAATCCTAACCCGTACGCTAACACTAACCCGCGCCCTCACACGCACGCTCCCCCTAAACCGTTGCCGTACCCTCACCTGGACCCTAAACCGTCCCCGTCCCCTAACCCTAACCCTAGCCCGAACCCTAACTCTAACCCTTCCCCGAAGCCTGACCCTCACCCGTCCCCTAATCCTAACCCGTACGCTAACACTAACCCGCGCCCTCACACACACGCTCCCCCTAAAGCGTTGCCGTACCCTCACCTGGACCCTAAACCGTCCCCCTCCCCTAACCCTAACCCTAGCCCGAACCCTAACCCTAACCCTTCCCCGAAGCCTGACCCTCACCCGTCCCCTAATCCTAACCCGTACGCTAACACTAACCCACGCCCTCACACGCACGCTCGCCCTAAAGCGTTGCCGTACCCTCACCTGGACCCTAAACCGTCCCCGTCCCCTAACCCTAACCCTAGCCCGAACCCTAACACTAACCCTTCCCCGAAGCCTGACCCTCACCCGTCCCCTAATCCTAACCCGTACGCTAACACTAACCCACGCCCTCACACGCACGCCCCCCCTAAAGCGTTGCCATACCCTCACCTGGACCCTAAACCGTCCCCTTCCCCTAACCCTAACCCTAGCCCGAACCCTAACCCTAACCCTTCCCCGAAGCCTGACCCTCACCCGTCCCCTAATCCTAACCCGTACGCTAACACTAACCCGCCCCCTCACACGCACGCTCCCCCAGAAGCGTTGCCGTACCCTCACCTGGACCCTAAACCGTCCCCGTCCCCTAACCCTAGCCCGAACCCTAACCCTAACACTTCCCCGAAGCCTGACCCTCACCCGTCCCCTAATCCTAACCCGTACGCTAACACTAACCCACGCCCTCACACGCACGCTCGCCCTAAAGCGTTGCCGTACCCTCGCCTGGACCCTAAACCGTCCCCGTACCCTAACCCTAACCCTAGCCCGAACCCTAACCCTAACCCTTCCCCGAAGCCTGACCCTCACCCGTCCCCTAATCCTAACCCGTACGCTAACACTAACCCACGCCCTCACACGCACGCTCCCCCTAAAGCGTTGCCGTACCCTCACCTGGACCCTAAACCGTCCCCGTCCCCTAACCCTAACCCTAGCCCGAACCCTAACCCTAACCCTTCCCCGAAGCCTGACCCTCACCCGTCCCCTAATCCTAACCCGTACGCTAACACTAACCCGCGCCCTCACACGCACGCTCCCCCTAAAGCGTTGCCGTACCCTCACCTCGACCCTAAACCTTCCCCGTCCCCTAACCCTAACCCTTGCCCGAACCCTAACCCTAACCCTTCCCCGAAGCCTGACCCTCACCCGTCCCCTAATCCTAACCCGTACGCTAACACTAACCCGCGCCCTCACACGCACGCTCCCCCTAAAGCGTTGCCGTACCCTCACCTGGACCCTAAACCGTCCCCGTCCCCTAACCCTAAGCCTAGCCAGATCCCTAACCCTAACCCTTCCCCGAAGCCTGACCCTCACCCGTCCCCTAATCCTAACCCGTACGCTAACACTAACCCACGCCCTCACACGCACGCTCCCCCTAAAGCGTTGCCGAACCCTCACCTGGACCCTAAACCGTCCCCGTCCCCTAACCCTAACCCTAGCCCGAACCCTAACCCTAACCCTTCCCCGAAGCCTGACCCTCACCCGTCCCCTAATCCTAAGCCGTACGCTAACACTAACCCGCGCCCTCACATGCACGCTCCCCCTAAAGCGTTGCCGTACCCTCACCTGGACCCTAAACCGTCCCCTTCCCCTAACCCTAACCCTAGCCCGAACCCTAACCCTAACCCTTCCCCGAAGCCTGACCCTCACCCGTCCCCTAATCCTAACCCGTACGTTAACCCTAACCCGCGCCCTCACACCCACGCTCCCCCTAAAGCGTTGCCGTACCCTCACCTGGACCCTAAACCGTCCCCGTCCCCTAACCCTAACCCTAGCCCGAACCCTAACCCTAACCCTTCCCCGAAGCCTGACCCTCACCCGTCCCCTAATCCTAACCCGTACGCTAACACTAACCCGCGCCCTCACACGCACGCTCCCCCTAAAGCGTTACCGTACCCTCACCTGGACCCTAAACCGTCCCCGTCCCCTAACCCTAACCCTAGCCCAAACCCTAACCCTAACCCTTCCCCGAAGCCTGACCCTCACCCATCCCCTAATCCTAACCCGTACGCTAACACTAACCCGCGCCCTCACACGCACGCTCCCCCTAAAGCGTTGCCGTACCCTCACCTGGACCCTAAACCGTCCCCGTCCCCTAACCCTAACCCTAGCCCGATCCCTAACCCTAACCCTTCCCCGAAGCCTGACCCTCACCCGTCCCATAATCCTAACCCGTACGCTAACACTAACCCACGCCCTCACACGCACGCTCCCCCTAAAGCGTTGCCGTACCCTCACCTGGACCCTAAACCGTCCCCGTCCACTAACCCTAACCCTAGCCCGAACCCTAACCCTAACACTTCCCCGAAGCCTGACCCTCACCCGTCCCCTAATCCTAACCCGTACGCTAACACTAACCCGCGCCCTCACACGCACGCTCCCCCTAAACCGTTGCCGTACCCTCACCTGGATCCTAAACCGTCCCCGTCCCCTAACCCTAACCCTAGCCCGAACCCTAACCCTAACCCTTCCCCGAAGCCTGACCCTCACCCGTCCCCTAATCCTAACCCGTACGCTAACACTAACCCGCGCCCTCACACGCACGCTCCCCCTAAAGCGTTGCCGTACCCTCACCTGGACCCTAAACCGTCCCCGTCCCCTAACCCTAACCCTAGCCCGAACCCTAACCCTAACCCTTCCCCGAAGCCTGACCCTCACCCGTCCCCTAATCCTAACCCGCACGCTAACACTAACCCGCGCCCTCACACGCACGCTCCCCCTAAAGCGTTGCCGTACCCTCACCTGGACCCTAAACCGTCCCCGTCCCCTAACCCTAACCCTAGCCCGAACCCTAACCCTAACCCTTCCCCGAAGCCTGACCCTCACCCTTCCCCTAATCCTAACCCGTACGCTAACACTAACCCACGCCCTCACACGCACGCTCCCCCTAAAGCGTTGCCGTACCCTCACCTGGACCCTAAACCGTCCCCGTCCCCTAACCCAACCCTAGCCCGAACCCTAACCCTAATCCTTTCCCGAAGCCTGACCCTCACCCTTCCCCTAATCCTAACCCGTACGCTAACACTAACCCGCGCCCTCACACGCACGCTCCCCCTAAAGCGTTGCCGTACCCTCACCTGGACCCTAAACCGTCCGCGTCCCCTAACCCTAACCCTAGCCCGAACCCTAACCCTAACCCTTCCCCGAAGCCTGACCCTCACCCGTCCCCTAATCCTAACCCGCACGCTAACACTAACCCGCGCCCTCACACACACGCTCCCCCTAAAGCGTTGCCATACCCTCACCTGGACCCTAAACCGTCCCCGTCCCCTAACCCTAACCCTAGACCGAACCCTAACCCTAACCCTTCCCCGAAGACTGTCGCTCACCCGTCCCCTAATCCTAACCCGTAGGCTAACACTAACCCGCGCCCTCACACGCACGCTCCCCCTAAAGCGTTGCCGTACCCTCACCTGGACCCTAAACCGTCCCCGTCCCCTAACCCTAACCCTAGCCCGAACCCTAACCCTAACCCTTCCCCGAAGCCTGACCCTCACCCGTCCCCTAATCCTAACCCGTACGCTAACACTAACCCACGCCCTCACACGCACGCTCGCCCTAAAGCGTTGCCGTACCCTCACCTGGACCCTAAACCTTCCCCGTCCCCTAACCCTAACCCTAGCCCGAACCCTAACCCTAACCCTTCCCCGAAGCCTGACCCTCACCCGTCCCCTAATCCCAACCCGTACGCTAACACTAACCCACGCCCTCACACGCACGCTCGCCCTAAAGCGTTGCCGTACCCTCACCTGGACCCTAAACCGTCCCCGTCCCCTAACCCTAACCCTAGCCCGAACCCTAACCCTAACCCTTCCCCGAAGCCTGACCCTCACCCGTCCCCTAATCCTAACCCGTACGCTAACACTAACCCACGCCCTCACACGCACGCCCCCCTAAAGCGTTGCCGTACCCTCACCTGGACCCTAAACCGTCCCCTTCCCCTAACCCTAACCCTAGCCCGAACCCTAACCCTAACCCTTCCCCGAAGCCTGACCCTCACCCGTCCCCTAATCCTAACCCGTACGCTAACACTAACCCGCCCCCTCACACGCACGCTCCCCCTAAAACGTTGCCGTACCCTCACCTGGACCCTAAACCGTCCCCGTCCCCTAACCCTAGCCCGAACCCTAACCCTAACCCTTCCCCGAAGCCTGACCCTCACCCGTCCCCTAATCCTAACCCGTACGCTAACACTAACCCACGCCCTCACACGCACGCTCGCCCTAAAGCGTTGCCGTACCCTCACCTGGACCCTAAACCGTCCCCGTACCCTAACCCTAACCCTAGCCCGAACCCTAACCCTAACCCTTCCCCGAAGCCTGACCCTCACCCGTCCCCTAATCCTAACCCGTACGCTAACACTAACCCACGCCCTCACACGCACGCTCCCCCTAAAGCGTTGCCGTACCCTCACCTGGACCCTAAACCGTCCCCGTCCCCTAACCCTAACCCTAGCCCGAACCCTAACCCTAACCCTTCCCCGAAGCCTGACCCTCACCCGTCCCCTAATCCTAACCCGTACGCTAACACTAACCCGCGCCCTCACACGCACGCTCCCCCTAAAGCGTTGCCGTACCCTCACCTCGACCCTAAACCTTCCCCGTCCCCTAACCCTAACCCTTGCCCGAACCCTAACCCTAACCCTTCCCCGAAGCCTGACCCTCACCCGTCCCCTAATCCTAACCCGTACGCTAACACTAACCCGCGCCCTCACACGCACGCTCCCCCTAAAGCGTTGCCGTACCCTCACCTGGACACTAAACCGTCCCCGTCCCCTAACCCTAAGCCTAGCCCGATCCCTAACCCTAACCCTTCCCCGAAGCCTGACCCTCACCCGTCCCCTAATCCTAACCCGTACGCTAACACTAACCCACGCCCTCACACGCACGCTCCCCCTAAAGCGTTGCCGAACCCTCACCTGGACCCTAAACCGTCCCCGTCCCCTAACCCTAACCCTAGCCCGAACCCTAACCCTAACCCTTCCCCGAAGCCTGACCCTCACCCGTCCCCTAATCCTAAGCCGTACGCTAACACTAACCCGCGCCCTCACATGCACGCTCCCCCTAAAGCGTTGCCGTACCCTCACCTGGACCCTAAACCGTCCCCTTCCCCTAACCCTAACCCTAGCCCGAACCCTAACCCTAACCCTTCCCCGAAGCCTGACCCTCACCCGTCCCCTAATCCTAACCCGTACGTTAACACTAACCCGCGCCCTCACACCCACGCTCCCCCTAAAGCGTTGCCGTACCCTCACCTGGACCCTAAACCGTCCCCGTCCCCTAACCCTAACCCTAGCCCGAACCCTAACCCTAACCCTTCCCCGAAGCCTGACCCTCACCCGTCCCCTAATCCTAACCCGTACGCTAACACTAACCCGTGCCCTCACACGCACGCTCCCCCTAAAGCGTTACCGTACCCTCACCTGGACCCTAAACCGTCCCCGTCCCCTAACCCTAACCCTAGCCCGAACCCTAACCCTAACCCTTCCCCGAAGCCTGACCCTCACCCATCCCCTAATCCTAACCCGTACGCTAACACTAACCCGCGCCCTCACACGCACGCTCCCCCTAAAGCGTTGCCGTACCCTCACCTGGACCCTAAACCGTCCCCGTCCCCTAACCCTAACCCTAGCCCGAACCCTAACCCTAACCCTTCCCCGAAGCCTGACCCTCACCCGTCCCATAATCCTAACCCGTACGCTAACACTAACCCACGCCCTCACACGCACGCTCCCCCTAAAGCGTTGCCGTACCCTCACCTGGACCCTAAACCGTACCCGTCCACTAACCCTAACCCTAGCCCGAACCCTAACCCTAACCCTTCCCCGAAGCCTGACCCTCACCCGTCCCCTAATCCTAACCCGCACGCTAACACTAACCCGCGCCCTCACACACACGCTCCCCCTAAAGCGTTGCCATACCCTCACCTGGACCCTAAACCGTCCCCGTCCCCTAACCCTAACCCTAGCCCGATCCCTAACCCTAACCCTTCCCCGAAGCCTGACCCTCACCCGTCCCATAATCCTAACCCGTACGCTAACACTAACCCACGCCCTCACACGCACGCTCCCCCTAAAGCGTTGCCGTACCCTCACCTGGACCCTAAACCGTCCCCGTCCACTAACCCTAACCCTAGCCCGAACCCTAACCCTAACCCTTCCCCGAAGCCTGACCCTCACCCGTCCCCTAATCCTAACCCGCACGCTAACACTAACCCGCGCCCTCACACACACGCTCCCCCTAAAGCGTTGCCATACCCTCACCTGGACCCTAAACCGTCCCCGTCCCCTAACCCTAACCCTAGCCCGAACCCTAACCCTAACCCTTCCCCGAGGCCTGACCCTCACCCGTCCCCTAATCCTAACCCGCACGCTAACACTAACCTGCGCCCTCACACGCACGCTCCCCCTAAAGCGTTGTCGTACCCTCACCTGGACCCTAAACCGTCCCCGTCCCCTAACCCTAACCCTAGCCCGAACCCTAACCCTAACCCTTCCCCGAAGCCTGACCCTCACCCGTCCCCTAATCCTAACACGTACGCTAACACTAACCCGCGCCCTCACACGCACGCTCCCCCTAAAGCGTTGCCGTACCCTCACCTGGACCCTAAACCGTCCCCATCCCCTAACCCTAACCCTAGCCCGAACCCTAACCCTAACCCTTCCCCGAAGCCTGACCCTCACCCGTCCCCTAATCCTAACCCGTACGCTAACACTAACCCGCGCCCTCACACGCACGCTCCCCCTAAAGCGTTGCCGTACCCTCACCTGGACCCTAAACCGTCCCCGTCCCCTAACCCTAACCCTAGCCCGAACCCTAACCCTAACCATTCCCCGAAGCCTGACCCTCACCCGTCCCCTAATCCTAACCCGTACGCTAACACTAACCCGCGCCCTCACATGCACGCTCCCCCTAAAGCGTTGCCGTACCCTCACCTGGACCCTAAACCGTCCCCGTCCCCTAACCCTAACCCTAGCCCGAACCCTAACCCTAACCCTTCCCCGAAGCCTGACGCTCACCCGTCCCCTAATCCTAACCCATACGCTAACACTAATGCGCGCCCTCACAAGCACGCTCCCCCTAAAGCGTTGCCGTACCCTCACCTGGACCCTAAACCGTCCCCGTGCCCTAACCCTAACCCTAGCCCGAACCCTAACCCTAACCCTTCCCCGAAGCCTGACCCTCAACCGTCCCCTAATCCTAACCCGTACGCTAACACTAACCCGCGCCCTCACACGCACGCTCCCCCTAAAGCGTTGCCGTACCCTCACCTGGACCCTAAACCGTCCCCGTCCCCTAACCCTAACCCTAGCCCGAACCCTAACCCTAACCCTTCCCCGAAGCCTGACCCTCACCCGTCCCCTAATCCTAACCCGCACGCTAACACTAACCCGCGCCCTCACACGCACGCTTCCCCTAAAGCGTTGCCGTACCCTCACCTGGACCCTAAACCGTCCCCGTCCCCTAACCCTAACCCTAGCCCGAACCCTAACCCTAACGCTTCCCCGAAGCCTGACGCTCACCTATCCCCTAATCCTAACCCGTACGCTAACACTAACCCACGCCTTCACACGCACGCTCCCCCTAAAGCGTTGCCGTACCCTCACCTGGACCCTAAACCGTCCCCGTCCCCTAACCCTAACCCTAGCCCGAACCCTAACCCTAACCCTTCCCCGAAGCCTGACCCTCACCCGTCCCCTAATCCTAACCCGCACGCTAACACTAACCCGCGCCCTCACACGCACGCTCCCCCTAAAGCGTTGCCGTACCCTCACCTGGACCCTAAACCGTCCCCGTCCCATAACCCTAACCCTAGCCCGAAACCTAACCGTAATCCTTCCCCGAAGCCTGACCCTCACCCGTCCCCTATTCCTAACCCGTACGCTAACACTAACCCGCGCCCTCACACGCACGCTCACCCTACAGCGTTGCCATACCCTCACCTGGACCCTAAACCGTACCCATCCCCTAACCCTAACCCTAGCCCGAACCCTAACCCTAACCCTTCCCCGAAGCCTGACCCTCACCCGTCCCCTAATCCTAACCCGTACGCTAACACTAACCCGCGCCCTCACACGCACGCTCCCCCTAAAGCGTTGCCGTACCCTCACCTGGACCCTAAACCGTCCCCGTCCCCTAACCCTAACCCTAGCCTGAACCCTAACCCTAACCCTTCCCCGAAGCCTGACCCTCACCCGTCCCCTAATCCTAACCCGTACGCTAACACTAACCCGCGCCCTCACACGCATGCTCCCCCTAAAGCGTTGCCGTACCCTCACCTGGACCCTAAACCGTCCCTGTCCCCTAACCCTAACCCTAGCCCGAACCCTAACCCTAACCCTTCCCCGAAGCCTGACCCTCAACCGTCCCCGAATCCTAACCCGTACGCTAACCCTAACGCGCGCCCTCACACGCACGCTCACCCTAAAGCGTTGCCGTACCCTCACCTGGACCCTAAACCGTCCCCGTCCCCTAACCCTAACCCTAGCCCGAACCCTAACCCTAACCCTTCCCCGAAGCCTGACCCTCACCCGTCCCCTAATCTTAACCCGTACGCTAACACTAACCCGCGCCCTCACATGCACGCTCCCCCTAAAGCGTTGCCGTACCCTCACCTAGACCCTAAACCGTCCCCGTCCCCTAACCCTAACCCTAGCCCGAACCCTAACCCTAACACTTCCCCGAAGCCTGACCCTCACCCGTCCCCTAATCCTAACCCGTACGCTAACACTAACCTGCGCCCTCACACGAACGCTCCCCCTAAAGCGTTGCCGTACCCTCACCTGGACCCTAAACCGTCCCCGTCCCCTAACCCTAACCCTAGCCCGAACCCTAACCCTAACCCTTCCCCGAAGCCTGACCCTCACCCATCCCCTAATCCTAACCCGTACGCTAACACTAACCCGCGCCCTCACACGCACGCTCCCCCTAAAGCGTTGCCGTACCCTCACCTGGACCCTAAACCGTCCCCGTCCCCTAACCCTAACCCTAGCCCGAACCCTAACCCTAACCCTTCCCCGAAGCCTGACGCTCACCCGTCCCCTAATTCTACCCCGTACGCTAACACTAACCCACGCCCTCACACGCACGCTCCCCCTAAAGCGTTGCCGTACCCTCACCTGGACCCTAAACCGTCCCCGTCCCCTAACCCTAACCCTAGCCCGAACATTAACCCTAATCCTTCCCCGAAGCCTGACCCTCACCCGTACCCTAATCCTAACCCGTACGCTAACACTAACCCGCGCCCTCACACGCACGCTCACCCTAAAGCGTTGCCGTACCCTCACCTGGACCCTAAACCGTCCCTGTCCCCTAACCCTAACCCTAGCCCGAACCCTAACCCTAACCCTTCCCCGAAGCCTGACCCTCACCCGTCCCCTAATCCTAACCCGTACGCTAACACTAACCCGCGCCCTCACACGCACGCTCCCCCTAAAGCGTTGCCGTATCCTCACCTGGACCCTAAACCGTCCCTGTCCCCTAACCCTAACCCTAGCCTGAATCCTAACCCTAACACTTCCCCGAAGCCTGACCCTCACCCGTCCCCTAATCCTAACCCGTACGCTAACACTAACCCGCACGCTCCCCCTAAAGCGTTGCCGTACCCTCACCTGGACCCTAAACCGTCCCCGTCCCCTAACCCTAACCCTAGCCCGAACCCTAACCCTAACCCTTCCCCGAAGCCTGACCCTCACCCGTCCCCTAATCCTAACCCGTACGCTAACACTAACCTGCGCCCTCACACGCACGCTCCCCCTAAAGCGTTGCTGTACCCTCACCTGGACCCTAAACCGTCCCCGTCCCCTAACCCTAACCCTAGCCCGAACCCTAACCCTAACCCTTCCCCGAAGCCTGACCCTCACCCGTCCCCTAATCCTAACCCGTACGCTAACACTAACCCGCGCCCTCACACACACGCTCCCCCTAAAGCGTTCCGTACCCTCACCTGGACCCTAAACCGTCCCCGTCCCCTAACCCTAACCCTAGCCCGAATCCTAACCCTAACACTTCCCCGAAGCCTGACCCTCACCCGTCCCCTAATCCTAACCCGTACGCTAACACTAATGCGCGCCCTCACACGCACGCTCCCCCTAAAGCGTTGCCGTACCCTCACCTGGACCCTAAACCGTCCCTGTCCCCTAACCCTAACCCTAGCCCGAACCCTAACCCTAACCCTTCCCCGAAGCCTGACCCTCAACCGTCCCCGAATCCTAACCCGTACGCTAACCCTAACGCGCGCCCTCACACGCACGCTCACCCTAAAGCGTTGCCGTACCCTCACCTGGACCCTAAACCGTCCCCGTCCCCTAACCCTAACCCTAGCCCGAACCCTAACCCTAACCCTTCCCCGAAGCCTGACCCTCACCCGTCCCCTAATCTTAACCCGTACGCTAACACTAACCCGCGCCCTCACATGCACGCTCCCCCTAAAGCGTTGCCGTACCCTCACCTAGACCCTAAACCGTCCCCGTCCCCTAACCCTAACCCTAGCCCGAACCCTAACCCTAACACTTCCCCGAAGCCTGACCCTCACCCGTCCCCTAATCCTAACCCGTACGCTAACACTAACCTGCGCCCTCACACGAACGCTCCCCCTAAAGCGTTGCCGTACCCTCACCTGGACCCTAAACCGTCCCCGTCCCCTAACCCTAACCCTAGCCCGAACCCTAACCCTAACCCTTCCCCGAAGCCTGACCCTCACCCATCCCCTAATCCTAACCCGTACGCTAACACTAACCCGCGCCCTCACACGCACGCTCCCCCTAAAGCGTTGCCGTACCCTCACCTGGACCCTAAACCGTCCCCGTCCCCTAACCCTAACCCTAGCCCGAACCCTAACCCTAACCCTTCCCCGAAGCCTGACGCTCACCCGTCCCCTAATTCTAACCCGTACGCTAACACTAACCCACGCCCTCACACGCACGCTCCCCCTAAAGCGTTGCCGTACCCTCACCTGGACCCTAAACCGTCCCTGTCCCCTAACCCTAACCCTAGCCCGAACCCTAACCCTAACCCTTCCCCGAAGCCTGACCCTCACCCGTCCCCTAATCCTAACCCGTACGCTAACACTAACCCGCGCCCTCACACGCACGCTCCCCCTAAAGCGTTGCCGTACCCTCACCTAGACCCTAAACCGTCCCCGTCCCCTAACCCTAACCCTAGCCCGAACCCTAACCCTAACCCTTCCCCGAAGCCTGACCCTCACCCGTCCCCTAATCCTAACCCGTACGCTAACACTAACCCGCGCCCTCACACGCACGCTCCCCCTAAAGCGTTGCTGTACCCTCACCTGGACCCTAAACCGTCCCCGTCCCCTAACCCTAACCCTAGCCCGAACCCTAACCCTAACCCTTCCCCGAAGCCTGACCCTCACCCGTCCCCTAATCCTAACCCGTACGCTAACACTAACCCGCGCCCTCACACGCACGCTCCCCCTAAAGCGTTGCCGTACCCTCACCTAGACCCTAAACCGTCCCCGTCCCCTAACCCTAACCCTAGCCCGAACCCTAACCCTAACCCTTCCCCGAAGCCTGACCCTCACCCGTCCCCTAATCCTAACCCGTACGCTAACACTAACCCGCGCCCTCACACGCACGCTCCCCCTAAAGCGTTGCTGTACCCTCACCTGGACCCTAAACCGTCCCCGTCCCCTAACCCTAACCCTAGCCCGAACCCTAACCCTAACCCTTCCCCGAAGCCTGACCCTCACCCGTCCCCTAATCCTAACCCGTACGCTAACACTAATGCGCGCCCTCACACGCACGCTCCCCCTAAAGCGTTGCCGTACCCTCACCTGGACCCTAAACCGTCCCCGTCCCCTAACCCTAACCCTAGCCCGAACCCTAACCCTAACCCTTCCCCGAAGCCTGACCCTCACCCGTCCCCTAATCCTAACCCGTACGCTAACACTAATGCGCGCCCTCACACGCACGCTCCCCCTAAAGCGTTGCCGTACCCTCACCTGGACCCTAAACCGTCCCCGTCCCCTAACCCTAACCCTAGCCCGAACCCTAACCCTAACCCTTCCCCGAAGCCTGACCCTCACCCGTCCCCTAATCCTAACCCGTACGCTAACACTAACCCGCGCCCTCACACGCACGCTCCCCCTAAAGCGTTCCGTACCCTCACCTGGACCCTAAACCGTCCCCGTCCCCTAACCCTAACCCTAGCCCGAATCCTAACCCTAACACTTCCCCGAAGCCTGACCCTCACCCGTCCCCTAATCCTAACCCGTACGCTAACACTAATGCGCGCCCTCACACGCACGCTCCCCCTAAAGCGTTGCCGTACCCTCACCTGGACCCTAAACCGTCCCCGTCCCCTAACCCTAACCCTAGCCCGAACCCTACCCCTAACCCTTCCCCGAAGCCTGACCCTCACCCGTCCCCTAATCCTAACCCGCACGCTAACACTAACCCGCGCCCTCACATGCACGCTTCCCCTAAAGCGTTGCCGTACCCTCACCTGGACCCTAAACCGTCCCCGTCCCCTAACCCTAACCCTAGCCCGAACCCTAACCCTAACCCTTCCCCGAAGCCTGACGCTCACCTATCCCCTAATCCTAACCCGTACGCTAACACTAACCCACGCCCTCACATGCACGCTCCCCCTAAAGCGTTGCCGTACCCTCACCTGGACCCTAAACCGTCCCCGTCCCCTAACCCTAACCCTAGCCCGAACCCTAACCCTAACCCTTCCCCGAAGCCTGACCCTCACCCGTCCCATAATCCTAACCCGCAAGCTAACACTAACCCGCGCCCTCACACGCACGCTCCCCCTAAAGCGTTGCCGTACCCTCACCTGGACCCTAAACCGTCCCCGTCCCATAACCCTAACCCTAGCCCGAAACCTAACCCTAATCCTTCCCCGAAGCCTGACCCTCACCCGTCCCCTATTCCTAACCCGTACGCTAACACTAACCCGCGCCCTCACACGCACGCTCACCCTACAGCGTTGCCATGCCCTCACCTGGACCCTAAACCGTCCCCATCCCCTAACCCTAACCCTAGCCCGAACCCTAACCCTAACCCTTCCCCGAAGCCTGACCCTCACCCGTCCCCTAATCCTAACCCGTACGCTAACACTAACCCGCGCCCTCACACGCACGCTCCCCCTAAAGCGTTGCCGTACCCTCACCTGCACCCTAAACCGTCCCCGTCCCCTAACACTAACCCTAGCCTGAACCCTAACCCTAACCCTTCCCCGAAGCCTGACCCTCACCCGTCCCCTAATCCTAACCCGTACGCTAACACTAACCCGCGCCCTCACACGCATGCTCCCCCTAAAGCGTTGCCGTACCCTCACCTGGACCCTAAACCGTCCCTGTCCCCTAACCCTAACCCTAGCCCGAACCCTAACCCTAACCCTTCCCCGAAGCCTGACCCTCAACAGTCCCCGAATCCTAACCCGTACGCTAACCCTAACGCGCGCCCTCACACGCACGCTCACCCTAAAGCGTTGCCGTACCCTCACCTGGACCCTAAACCGTCCCCGTCCCCTAACCCTAACCCTAGCCCGAACCCTAACCCTAACCCTTCCCCGAAGCCTGACCCTCACCCGTCCCCTAATCTTAACCCGTACGCTAACACTAACCCGCGCCCTCACATGCACGCTCCCCCTAAAGCGTTGCCGTACCCTCACCTAGACCCTAAACCGTCCCCGTCCCCTAACCCTAACCCTAGCCCGAACCCTAACCCTAACACTTCCCCGAAGCCTGACCCTCACCCGTCCCCTAATCCTAACCCGTACGCTAACACTAACCTGCGCCCTCACACGAACGCTCCCCCTAAAGCGTTGCCGTACCCTCACCTGGACCCTAAACCGTCCCCGTCCCCTAACCCTAACCCTAGCCCGAACCCTAACCCTAACCCTTCCCCGAAGCCTGACCCTCACCCATCCCCTAATCCTAACCCGTACGCTAACACTAACCCGCGCCCTCACACGCACGCTCCCCCTAAAGCGTTGCCGTACCCTCACCTGGACCCTAAACCGTCCCCGTCCCCTAACCCTAACCCTAGCCCGAACCCTAACCCTAACCCTTCCCCGAAGCCTGACGCTCACCCGTCCCCTAATTCTAACCCGTACGCTAACACTAACCCACGCCCTCACACGCACGCTCCCCCTAAAGCGTTGCCGTACCCTCACCTGGACCCTAAACCGTCCCTGTCCCCTAACCCTAACCCTAGCCCGAACCCTAACCCTAACCCTTCCCCGAAGCCTGATCCTCACCCGTCCCCTAATCCTAACCCGTACGCTAACACTAACCCGCGCCCTCACACGCACGCTCCCCCTAAAGCGTTGCCGTACCCTCACCTAGACCCTAAACCGTCCCCGTCCCCTAACCCTAACCCTAGCCCGAACCCTAACCCTAACCCTTCCCCGAAGCCTGACCCTCACCCGTCCCCTAATCCTAACCCGTACGCTAACACTAACCCGCGCCCTCACACGCACGCTCCCCCTAAAGCGTTGCTGTACCCTCACCTGGACCCTAAACCGTCCCCGTCCCCTAACCCTAACCCTAGCCCGAACCCTAACCCTAACCCTTCCCCGAAGCCTGACCCTCACCCGTCCCCTAATCCTAACCCGTACGCTAACACTAACCCGCGCCCTCACACGCACGCTCCCCCTAAAGCGTTGCCGTACCCTCACCTAGACCCTAAACCGTCCCCGTCCCCTAACCCTAACCCTAGCCCGAACCCTAACCCTAACCCTTCCCCGAAGCCTGACCCTCACCCGTCCCCTAATCCTAACCCGTACGCTAACACTAACCCGCGCCCTCACACGCACGCTCCCCCTAAAGCGTTGCTGTACCCTCACCTGGACCCTAAACCGTCCCCGTCCCCTAACCCTAACCCTAGCCCGAACCCTAACCCTAACCCTTCCCCGAAGCCTGACCCTCACCCGTCCCCTAATCCTAACCCGTACGCTAACACTAATGCGCGCCCTCACACGCACGCTCCCCCTAAAGCGTTGCCGTACCCTCACCTGGACCCTAAACCGTCCCCGTCCCCTAACCCTAACCCTAGCCCGAACCCTAACCCTAACCCTTCCCCGAAGCCTGACCCTCACCCGTCCCCTAATCCTAACCCGTACGCTAACACTAATGCGCGCCCTCACACGCACGCTCCCCCTAAAGCGTTGCCGTACCCTCACCTGGACCCTAAACCGTCCCCGTCCCCTAACCCTAACCCTAGCCCGAACCCTAACCCTAACCCTTCCCCGAAGCCTGACCCTCACCCGTCCCCTAATCCTAACCCGTACGCTAACACTAACCCGCGCCCTCACACGCACGCTCCCCCTAAAGCGTTGCCGTACCCTCACCTGGACCCTAAACCGTCCCCGTCCCCTAACCCTAACCCTAGCATGAACCCTAACCCTAACCCTTCCCCGAAGCCTGACCCTCACCCGTCCCCTAATCCTAACCCGTACGCTAACACTAACCCGCGCCCTCACACGCATGCTCCCCCTAAAGCGTTGCCGTACCCTCACCTGGACCCTAAACCGTCCCTGTCCCCTAACCCTAACCCTAGCCCGAACCCTAACCCTAACCCTTCCCCGAAGCCTGACCCTCAACCGTCCCCGAATCCTAACCCGTACGCTAACCCTAACGCACGCCCTCACACGCACGCTCACCCTAAAGCGTTGCCGTACCCTCACCTGGACCCTAAACCGTCCCCGTCCCCTAACCCTAACCCTAGCCCGAACCCTAAACCTAACCCTTCCCCGAAGCCTGACCCTCACCCGTCCCCTAATCTTAACCCGTACGCTAACACTAACCCGCGCCCTCACATGCACGCTCCCCCTAAAGCGTTGCCGTACCCTCACCTAGACCCTAAACCGTCCCCGTCCCCTAACCCTAACCCTAGCCCGAAGCCTAACCCTAACACTTCCCCGAAGCCTGACCCTCACCCGTCCCCTAATCCTAACCCGTACGCTAACACTAACCTGCGCCCTCACACGAACGCTCCCCCTAAAGCGTTGCCGTACCCTCACCTGGACCCTAAACCGTCCCCGTCCCCTAACCCTAACCCTAGCCCGAACCCTAACCCTAACCCTTCCCCGAAGCCTGACCCTCACCCATCCCCTAATCCTAACCCGTACGCTAACACTAACCCGCGCCCTCACACGCACGCTCCCCCTAAAGCGTTGCCGTACCCTCACCTGGACCCTAAACCGTCCCCGTCCCCTAACCCTAACCCTAGCCCGAACCCTAACCCTAACCCTTCCCCGAAGCCTGACGCTCACCCGTCCCCTAATTCTAACCCGTACGCTAACACTAACCCACGCCCTCACACGCACGCTCCCCCTAAAGCGTTGCCGTACCCTCACCTGGACCCTAAACCGTCCCCGTCCCCGTCCCCTAACCCTAGCCCGAACCCTAACCCTAATCCTTCCCCGAAGCCTGACCCTCACCCGTACCCTAATCCTAACCCGTACGCTAACACTAACCAGCGCCCTCACACGCACGCTCACCCTAAAGCGTTGCCGTACCCTCACCTGGACCCTAAACCGTCCCTGTCCCCTAACCCTAACCCTAGCCCGAACCCTAACCCTAACCCTTCCCCGAAGCCTGACCCTCACCCGTCCCCTAATCCTAACCCGTACGCTAACACTAACCCGCGCCCTCACACGCACGCTCCCCCTAAAGCGTTGCCGTATCCTCACCTGGACCCTAAACCGTCCCTGTCCCCTAACCCTAACCCTAGCCTGAATCCTAACCCTAACACTTACCCGAAGCCTGACCCTCACCCGTCCCCTAATCCTAACCCGTACGCTAACACTAACCCGCGCCCTCACACGCACGCTCCCCCTAAAGCGTTGCCGTACCCTCACCTGGACCCTAAACCTTCCCCGTCCCCTAACCCTAACCCTAGCCCGAACCCTAACCCTAACCCTTCCCCGAAGCCTGACCCTCACCCGTCCCCTAATCCTAACCCGTACGCTAACACTAACCCGCGCCCTCACACGCACGCTCCCCCTAAAGCGTTGCTGTACCCTCACCTGGACCCTAAACCGTCCCCGTCCCCTAACCCTAACCCTAGCCCGAACCCTAACCCTAACCCTTCCCCGAAGCCTGACCCTCACCCGTCCCCTAATCCTAACCCGTACGCTAACACTAACCCGCGCCCTCACACACACGCTCCCCCTGAAGCGTTCCGTATCCTCACCTGGACCCTAAACCGTCCCCGTCCCCTAACCCTAACCCTAGCCCGAATCCTAACCCTAACACTTCCCCGAAGCCTGACCCTCACCCGTCCCCTAATTCTAACCCGTACGCTAACACTAATGCGCGCCCTCACACGCACGCTCCCCCTAAAGCGTTGCCGTACCCTCACCTGGACCCTAAACCGTCCCCGTCCCCTAACCCTAACCCTAGCCCGAACCCTAACCCTAACCCTTCCCCGAAACCTGACCTTCACCCGTCCCCTAATCCTAACCCGTACGCTAACACTAACCCGCGCCCTCACACGCACGCTCCCCCTAAAGCGTTGCCGTACCCTCACCTGGACCCTAAACCGTCCCCGTCCCCTAACCCTAAGCCTAGCCCGAACCCTAATCCTAACACTTCCCCGAAGCCTGACGCTCACCCGTTCCCTAATCCTAACCCGTACGCTAACACTAACCCACGCCCTCACACGCACGCTCCCCCTAAAGCGTTGCCGTACCCTCACCTGGACCCTAAACCGTCCCCGTCCCCTAACCCTAACCCTAGCCCGAACCCTAACCCTAACCCTTCCCCGAAGCCTGACCCTCACCCGCCCCCTAATCCTAAACCGTACGCTAACACTAACCCGCGCCCTCACATGCACGCTCCCCCTAAAGCGCTGCCGTACCCTCAGGTGGACCCTAAACCGTCCCCGTCACCTAACCCTAACCATAACCCGAACCCTAACCCTAACCCTTCCCCGAAGCATGACCCTCACCCGTCCCCTAATCCTAACCCGTACGCTAACACTAACCCGCGCCCTCACACGCACGCTCCCCCTAAAGCGTTGCCGTACCCTCACCTGGACCCTAAACCGTCCCCGTCCCCTAACCCTAACCTTAGCCCGAACCCTAACCCTAACCCTTCCCCGAAGCCTGACCCTCACCCGTCCCCTAATCCTAACCCGTACGCTAACACTAACCCGCGCCCTCACACGCATGCTCCCCCTAAAGCGTTGCCGTACCCTCACCTGGACACTAAACCGTCCCGGTCCCCTAACCCTAACCCTAGCCCGAACCCTAACCCTAACCCTTCCCCGAAGCCTGACCCTCACACGTTCCCTAATCCTAACCCGTACGCTAACACTAACCCGCACCCTCACATGCACGCTCCCCCTAAAGCGTTGCCGTACCCTCACCTGGACCCTAAACCGTCCCCGTCCCCTAACCCTAACCCTAGCCCGAACCCTAACCCTAACCCTTCCCCGAAGCCTGAGCCTCACCCGTCCCCTAATCCTAACCCGTATGCTAACACTAACCCGCGCCCTCACACGCACGCTCCCCCTAAACCGTTGCCGTACCCTCACCTGGACCCTAAACCATCCCTGTCCCCTAACCCTAACCCTAGCCCGAACCCTAACCCTAACCCTTCCCCGAAGCCTGACCCTCACCCGTCCCCTAATCCTAACCCGTACGCTAACACTAACCCACGCCCTCACACGCACGCTCCCCCTAAAGCGTTGCCGTACCCTCACCTGCACCCTAAACCGTCCCTGTCCGCTAACCCTAACCCTAGCCCCAACCCTAACCCTAACCCTTCCCCGAAGCCTGACCCTCACCCGTCCCCTAATCCTAACCCGTACGCTAACACTAACCCGAGCCCTCACACGCACGCTCCCCCTAAAGCGTTGCTGTACCCTCACCTGGACCCTAAACCGTCCCCGTCCCCTAACCCTAACCCTAGCCCAAACCCTAACCCTAACCCTTCCCCGAAGCCTGACCCTCACCCGTCCCCTAATCCTAACCCGTACGCTAACACTAACCCGCGCCCTCACACGCACGCTCCCCCTAAAGCGTTGCCGTACCCTCACCTGCACCCAAACCATCCCCGTCCCCTAACCCTAACCCTAGCCCGAACCCTAACCCTAACCCTTCCCCGAAGCCTGACCCTCACCCGTCCCCTAATCCTAACCCGTACGCTAACACTAATCCGCGCCCTCACACGCACGCTCCCCCTAAAGCGTTGCCGTACCCTCACCTGGACCCTAAACCATCCCCGACCCCTAACCCTAACCCTAGCCCGAACCCTAACCCTAACCCTTCCCCGAAGCCTGACCCTCACCCGTCCCCTAATCCTAACCCGTACGCTAACACTAACCCGCGCCCTCACACGCACGCTCCCCCGAAAGCGTTGCCGTACCCTCACCTGGACCTTAAACCGTCCCCGTCCCCTAACCCTAACCCTAGCCCGAACCCTAACCGTAAACCTTCCCCGAAACCTGACCTTCACCCGTCCCCTAATCCTAACCCGTACGCTAACACTAACCCGTGCCCTCACACGCACGCTCCCCGTAAAGCGTTGCGGTACCCTCACCTGGACCCTAAACCGTTCCCGTCCCCTAACCCTAACCCTAGCCCGAACCCTAACCCTTCCCCGAAGCCTGACCCTCACCCGTCCCCTAATCCTAACCCGTACGCTAACACTAACCCGCGCCCTCACACGCACGCTCCCCCTAAAGCGTTGCCGTACCCTCACCTGGACCCTAAACCGTCCCCGTCCCCTAACCCTAACCCTAGCCCGAACCCTAACCCTAACCCTTCCCCGAAGCCTGACCCTCACCCGTCCCCTAATCCTAACCCGTACGCTAACACTAACCCGCGCCCTCACACGCACGCTCCCCCTAAAGCGTTGCCGTACCCTCACCTGGACCCTAAACCGTCCCCGTGCCCTAACCCTAACCCTAGCCCGAACCCTAACCCTAACCCTTCCCCGAAGCCTGACCCTCACCAGTCCCCTAATCCTAACCCGTACGCTAACAGTAACCCGCGCCCTCACACGCACGCTCCCCCTAAAGCGTTGCCATACCCTCACCTGGACCCTAAACCGTCCCCGTCCCCTAACCCTAACCCTAGCCCGAACCCTAACCCTAACCCTTCCCCGAAGCCTGACCCTCACCCGTCCCCTAATCCTAACCCGTACGCTAACACTAACCCGCGCCCTCACACGCACGCTCCCCATAAAGCGTTGCCGTACCCTCACCTGGACCCTAAACCGTCCCCGTCCCCTAAACCTAACCCTAGCCCGATCCCTAACCCTAACTCTTCCCTGAAGCCTGACCCTCACCCGTCCCCTAATCCTAACCCGTACGCTAACACTAACCCGCGCCCTCACACGCACGCTCCCCCTAAAGCATTGCCGTACCCTCACCTGGACCCTAAACCGTCCCCGTCCCCAAACCCTAACCTTAGACCGAACCCTAACCCTAACCCTTCCCCGAAGCCTGATCCTCACCCGTCCACTAATCCTAACCCGTACGCTAACACTAACCCGCGCCCTCACACCCACGCTCCCCCTAAAGCGTTGCCGTACCCTCACCTGGACCTTAAACCGTCCCCGTCCCCTAACCCTAACCCTAGCCCGAACCCTAACCGTAAACCTTCCCCGAAACCTGACCTTCACCCGTCCCCTAATCCTAACCCGTACGCTAACACTAACCCGCGCCCTCACACGCACGCTCCCCCTAAAGCGTTGCCGTACCCTCACCTGGACCCTAAACCGTCCCCGTCCCCTAACCCTAACCCTAGCCCGAACCCTAACCCTTCCCCGAAGCCTGACCCTCACCCGTCCCCTAATCCTAACCCGTACGCTAACACTAACCCGCGCCCTCACACGCACGCTCCCCCTAAAGCGTTGCCATACCCTCACCTGGACCCTAAACCGTCCCCGTCCCCTAACCCTAACCCTAGCCCGAACCCTAACCCTAACCCTTCCCCGAAGCCTGACCCTCACCCGTCCCCTAATCCTAACCCGTACGCTAACACTAACCCGCGCCCTCACACGCACGCTCCCCCTAAAGCGTTGCCGTACCCTCACCTGGACTCTAAACCGTCCCCGTGCCCTAACCCTAACCCTAGCCCGAACCCTAACCCTAATCCTTCCCCGAAGCCTGACCCTCACCCGTCCCCTAATCCTAACCCGTACGCTAACAGTAACCCGCGCCCTCACACGCACGCTCCCCCTAAAGCGATGCCATACCCTCACCTGGACCCTAAACCGTCCCCGTCCCCTAACCCTAACCCTAGCCCGAACCCTAACCCTAACCCTTCCCCGAAGCCTGACCCTCACCCGTCCCCTAATCCTAACCCGTACGCTAACACTAACCCGCGCCCTCACACGCACGCTCGCCCTAAAGTGTTGCCGTACCCTCACCTGGACCCTAAACCGTCCCCGTCCCCTAACCCTAACCCTAGACCGAACCCTAACCCTAACCCTTCCCCGAAGCATGACCCTCACCCGTCCCCTAATCCTAACCCGTACGCTAACACTAACCCGCGCCCTCACACGCACGCTCCCACTAAAGCGTTGCCGTACCCTCACCTGGACCCTAAACCGTCCCCGTCCCCTAAACCTAACCCTAGCCCGAAACCTAACCCTAACACTTCCCCGAAGCCTGACCCTCACCCGTCCCCTAATCCTAACCCGTACGCTAACACTAACCCGCGCCCTCACACGCACGCTCCCCCTAAACCGTTGCCGTACCCTCACCTGGACCCTAAACCGTCCCCGTCCCCTAACCCTAACCCTAGCCCGAACCCTAAACCTAACCCTTCCCCGAAGCCTGACCCTCACCCGTCCCCTAATCCTAACCCGTACGCTAACACTAACCCGCGCCCTCACACACTCGCTCCCCCTAAAGCGTTGCCGTACCCTCACCTGGACCCTAAACAATCCCCGTACCCTAACCCTAACCCTAGCCCGAACCCTAACCCTAACCCTTCCCCGAAGCCTGACCCTCACCCGTCCCCTAATCCTAACCCGTACGCTAACACTAAGCCACGACCTCACACGCACGCTCCCCGTAAAGCGTTGCCGTACCCTCACCTGGACCCTAAACCGTCCCCGTCCCCTAACCCTAACCCTAGCCCGAACCCTAACCCTAACCCTTCCCCGAAGCCTGACCCTCACCCGTCCCCTAATCCTAACCCGTACGCTAACACTAACCCGCGCCCTCACACGCACGCTCCCCCTAAAGCGTTGCCGTACACTCACCTGGACCCTAAACCGTCCCCGTCCCCTAACCCTAACCCTAGCCCGAACCCTAACCCTAACCCTTCCCCGAAGTCTGACCCTCACCCGTCCCCTAATCCTAACCCGTACGCTAACACTAACCCGCGCCCTCACACGCACGCTCCCCCTAAATCACTGCCGTACCCTCACATGGACCCTAAACCGTCCCCGTCCCCTAACCCTAACCCTAGCCCGAACCCTAACCCTAACACTTCCCCTAAGCCTGACCCTCACCCGTCCCCTAATCCTAACCCGTACGCTAACACTAACCCGCGCCCTCACACGCACGCTCCCCCTAAAGCGTTGCCGTACCCTCACCTGGACCCTAAACCGTCCCCGTCCCCTAACCCTAACCCTAGCCCGAACCCTAACCCTTCCCCAAAGCCTGACCCTCACCCGTCCCCTAATCCTAAACCGTACGCTAACACTAACCCACGCCCTCACACGCACGCTTCCCCTAAAGCGTTGCCGTACCCTCACCTGGACCCTAAACCGTCCCCGTCCCCTAACCCTAACCCTAGCCCGAACCCTAACCCTTCCCCGAAGCCTGACCCTAACCCGTCCCCTAATCCTAACCCGTACGCTAACACTAACCCGCGCCCTCACACGCACGCTCCACCTGAAGCGTTGCCGTACCCTCACCTGGACCCTAAACCGTCCCCGTCCCCTAACCCTAACCCTAGCGCGAACCCTAACCCTAACCCTTCCCCGAAGCCTGACCCTCACCCGTCCCCTAATCCTAACCCGTACGCTAACACTAACCCGCGCCCTCACACGCACGCTCCCCCTAAAGCGTTGCCGTACCCTCACCTGGACCCTAAACCGTCCCCGTCCCCTAACCCTAACCCTAGCCCGAACCCTAACCCTAACCCTTCCCCGAAGCCTGACCCTCACCCGTCCCCTAATCCTAACCCGAACGCTAACACTAACCCACGCCCTCACACGCACGCTCCCCGTAAAGCGTTGCCGTACCCTCACCTGGACCCTAAACCGTCCCCGTCCCCTAACCCTAACCCTAGCCCGAACCCTAACCCTAACCCTTCCCCGAAGCCTGACCCTCACCCGTCCCCTAATCCTAACCCGTACGCTAACAGTAACCCGCGCCCTCACACGCGCGCTCCCCCTAAAGCGTTGCCGTACCCTCACCTGGACCCTAAACCGTCCCCGTCCCCTAACCCTAACCCTAGCCCGAACCCTAACCCTAACCCTTCCCCGAAGTCTGACCCTCACCCGTCCCCTAATCCTAACCCGTACGCTAACACTAACCCGCGCCCTCACACGCACGCTTCCCCTAAAGCGTTGCCGTACCCTCACCTGGACCCTAAACCGTCCCCGTCCCCTAACCCTAACCCTAGCCCGAACCCTAACCCTAATCCTTCCCCTAAGCCTGACCCTCACCCGTCCCCTAATCCTAACCCGTACGCTAACACTAACCCGCGCCCTCACACGCACGCTCCCCCTGAAGCGTTGCCGAACCCTCACCTGGACCCTAAACCGTCCCCGTCCCCTAACCCTAACCCTAGCCCGAACCCTAACCCTAACCCTTCCCCGAAGCCTGACCCTCACCCGTCCCCTAATCCTAACCCGTACGCTAACACTAACCCGCGCCCTCACACGCACGCTCCCCCTAAAGCGTTGCCGTACCCTCACCTGGACCCTAACCCGTCCCCGTCCCATAACCCTAACCCTAACCCTAGCCCGAACCCTAACCCTAACACTTCCCCTAAGCCTGACCCTCACCCGTCCCCTAATCCTAACCCGTACGCTAACACTAACCCGCGCCCTCACACGCACGCTCCCCCTAAAGCGTTGCCGTACCCTCACCTGGACCCTAAACCGTCCCCGTCCCCTAACCCTAACCCTAGCCCGAACCCTAACCCTTCCCCAAAGCCTGACCCTCACCCGTCCCCTAATCCTAAACCGTACGCTAACACTAACCCACGCCCTCACACGCACGCTTCCCCTAAAGCGTTGCCGTACCCTCACCTGGACCCTAAACCGTCCCCGTCCCCTAACCCTAACCCTAGCCCGAACCCTAACCCTTCCCCGAAGCCTGACCCTAACCCGTCCCCTAATCCTAACCCGTACGCTAACACTAACCCGCGCCCTCACACGCACGCTCCCCCTGAAGCGTTGCCGTACCCTCACCTGGACCCTAAACCGTCCCCGTCCCCTAACCCTAACCCTAGCGCGAACCCTAACCCTAACCCTTCCCCGAAGCCTGACCCTCACCCGTCCCCTAATCCTAACCCGTACGCTAACACTAACCCGCGCCCTCACACGCACGCTCCCCCTAAAGCGTTGCCGTACCCTCACCTGGACCCTAAACCGTCCCCGTCCCCTAACCCTAACCCTAGCCCGAACCCTAACCCTAACCCTTCCCGGAAGCCTGACCCTCACCCGTCCCCTAATCCTAACCCGAACGCTAACACTAACCCACGCCCTCACACGCACGCTCCCCGTAAAGCGTTGCCGTACCCTCACCTGGACCCTAAACCGTCCCCGTCCCCTAACCCTAACCCTAGCCCGAACCCTAACCCTAACCCTTCCCCGAAGCATGACCCTCACCCGTCCCCTAATCCTAACCCGTACGCTAACACTAACCCGCGCCCTCACACGCACGCTCCCCCTAAAGCGTTGCCGTACCCTCACCTGGACCCTAAACCGTCCCCGTCCCCTAACCCTAACCCTAGCCCGAACCCTAACCCTAACCCTTCCCCGAAGTCTGACCCTCACCCGTCCCCTAATCCTAACCCGTACGCTAACACTAACCCGCGCCCTCACACGCACGCTTCCCCTAAAGCGTTGCCGTACCCTCACCTGGACCCTAAACCGTCCCCGTCCCCTAACCCTAACCCTAGCCCGAACCCTAACCCTTCCCCGAAGCCTGACCCTCACCCGTCCCCTAATCCTAACCCGTACGCTAACACTAACCCGCGCCCTCACACGCACGCTCCCCCTGAAGCGTTGCCGAACCCTCACCTGGACCCTAAACCGTCCCCGTCCCCTAAACCTAACCCTAACCCGAACCCTAACCCTAACCCTTCCCCGAAGCCTGACCCTCACCCGTCCCCTAATCCTAACCCGTACGCTAACACTAACCCGCGCCCTCACACGCACGCTCCCCCTAAAGCGTTGCCATACCCTCACCTGGACCCTAAACCGTCCCCGTCCCCTAACCCTAACCCTAGCCCGAACCCTAACCCTAACACTTCCCCGAAGCCTGACCCTCACCCGTCCCCTAATCCTAACCCGTACGCTAACACTAACCCGCGCCCTCACACGCACGCTCCCCCTAAAGCGTTGCCGTACCCTCACCTGGACCCTAAACCGTCCCCTTCCCCTAACCCTAACCGTAGCCCGAACCCTAACCCTAACACTTCCCCGAAGCCTGACCCTCACCCATCCCCTAATCCTAACCCGTACGCTAAAACTAACCCACGCCCTCACACGCACGCTCCCGCTAAAGCGTTGCCGTACCCTCACCTGGACCCTAACCCGTCCCCGTCCCCTAACCCTAACACTAGCCCGAACCCTAACACTAACACTTCCCCGAAGCCTGAACCTCACCCGTCCCCTAATCCTAACCCGTACGCTAACACTAACCCGCGCGCTCACACGCACGCTCCCCCTAAAGCGTTGCCGTACCCTCACCTGGACCCTAAACCGTCCCCGTCCCCTAACCCTAACCCTAGCCCGAACCCTAACCCTAACCCTTCCCCGAAGCCTGACCCTCAACCGTCCCCTAATCCTAAGCCGTACGCTAACACTAACCCGCGCCCTCACATGCACGCTCCCCCTAAAGCGTTGCCGTACCCTCACCTGGACCCTAAACCGTCCCCGTCCCCTAACCCTAACCCTAGCCCGAACCCTAACCCTAAACCTTCCCCGAAGCCTGACCCTCACCCGTCCCCTAATCCTAACCCGTACGCTAACACTAACCCGCGCCCTCACACGCACGCTCCCCCTAAAGCATTGCCGTACCCTCACCTGGACCCTAAACCGTCCCCGTCCCCTAACCCTAACCCTAGACCGAACCCTAACCCTAACCCTTCCCCGAAGCCTGACCCTCACCCGTCCCCTAATCCTAACCCGTACGCTAACACTAACCCGCCCCCTCACACGCACGCTCCCCCTAAAGCGTTGCCGTACCCTCACCTGGACCCTAAACCGTCCCCGTCCCCTAACCCTAGCCCGAACCCTAACCCTAACCCTTCCCCGAAGCCTGACCCTCACCCGTCCCCTAATCCTAACCCGTACGCTAACACTAACCCACGCCCTCACACGCACGCTCCCCCTAAAGCGTTGCCGTACCCTCACCTGGACCCTAAACCGTCCCCGTCCCCTAACCCTAACCCTAGCCCGAACCCTAACCCTAACCCTTCCCCGAAGCCTGACCCTCACCCGTCCCCTAATCCTAACCCGTACGATAACACTAACCCGCGCCCTCACACGCACGCTCCCCCTAAAGCGTTGCCGTACCCTCACCTGGACCCTAAACCATCCCCGTCCCCTAACCCTAACCCTAGCCCGAACCCTAACCCTAACCCTTCCCCGAAGCCTGACCCTCACCCGTCCCCTAATCCTAAACCGTACGCTAACACTAACCCGCGCCCTCACATGCACGCTCCCCCTAAAGCGCTGCCGTACCCTCAGGTGGACCCTAAACCGTCCCCGTCACCTAACCCTAACCATAACCCGAACCCTAACCCTAACCCTTCCCCGAAGCATGACCCTCACCCGTCCCCTAATCCTAACCCGTACGCTAACACTAACCCGCGCCCTCACACGCACGCTCCCCCTAAAGCGTTGCCGTACCCTCACCTGGACCCTAAACCGTCCCCGTCCCCTAACCCTAACCCTAGCCCGAACCCTAACCCTAACCCTTCCCCGAAGCCTGACCCTCACCCGTCCCCTAATCCTAACCCGTACGCTAACACTAACCCGCGCCCTCACACGCACGCTCCCCCTAAAGCATTGCCGTACCCTCACCTGGACCCTAAACCGTCCCCGTCCCCTAACCCTAACCCTAGACCGAACCCTAACCCTAACCCTTCCCCGAAGCCTGACCCTCACCCGTCCCCTAATCCTAACCCGTACGCTAACACTAACCCGCCCCCTCACACGCACGCTCCCCCTAAAGCGTTGCCGTACCCTCACCTGGACCCTAAACCGTCCCCGTCCCCTAACCCTAGCCCGAACCCTAACCCTAACCCTTCCCCCAAGCCTGACCCTCACCCGTCCCCTAATGCTAACCCGTACGCTAACACTAACCCACGCCCTCACACGCACGCTCCCCCTAAAGCGTTGCCGTACCCTCACCTGGACCCTAAACCGTCCCCGTCCCCTAACCCTAACCCTAGCCCGAACCCTAACCCTAACCCTTCCCCGAAGCCTGACCCTCACCCGTCCCCTAATCCTAACCCGTACGATAACACTAACCCGCGCCCTCACACGCACGCTCCCCCTAAAGCGTTGCCGTACCCTCACCTGGACCCTAAACCATCCCCGTCCCCTAACCCTAACCCTAGCCCGAACCCTAACCCTAACCCTTCCCCGAAGCCTGACCCTCTCCCGTCCCCTAATCCTAACCCGTACGCTAACACTAACCCGCGCCCTCACACGCACGCTCCCCCTAAAGCGTTGCCGTACCCTCACCTGGACCCTAAACCGTCCCCGTCCCCTAGCCCTAACCCTAGCCCGAACCCTAACCCTAACCCTTCCCCGAAGCCTGACCCTCACCCGTCCCCTAATCCTAACCCGTACGCTAACACTAACCCGCGCCCTCACACGCACGCTCCCCCTAAAGCGTTGCCGTACCCTCACCTGGACCCTAAACCGTCCCCATCCCCTAACCCTAACCCTAGCCCGAACCCTAACCCTAACCCTTCCCCGAAGCCTGACCCTCACCCGTCCCCTAATCCTAAACCGTACGCTAACACTAACCCGCGCCCTCACATGCACGCTCCCCCTAAAGCGCTGCCGTACCCTCAGGTGGACCCTAAACCGTCCCCGTCACCTAACCCTAACCATAACCCGAACCCTAACCCTAACCCTTCCCCGAAGCATGACCCTCACCCGTCCCCTAATCCTAACCCGTACGCTAACACTAACCCGCGCCCTCACACGCACGCTCCCCCTAAAGCGTTGCCGTACCCTCACCTGGACCCTAAACCGTCCCCGTCCCCTAACCCTAACCCTAGCCCGAACCCTAACCCTAACCCTTCCCCGAAGCCTGACCCTCACCCGTCCCCTAATCCTAACCCGTACGCTAACACTAACCCGCGCCATCACACGCATGCTCCCCCTAAAGCGTTGCCGTACCCTCACCTGGACCCTAAACCGTCCCGGTCCCCTAACCCTAACCCTAGCCCGAACCCTAACCCTAACCCTTCCCCGAAGCCTGACCCTCACACGTTCCCTAATCCTAACCCGTACGCTAACACTAACCCGCACCCTCACATGCACGCTCCCCCTAAAGCGTTGCCGTACCCTCACCTGGACCCTAAACCGTCCCCGTCCCCTAACCCTAACCCTAGCCCGAACCCTAACCCTAACCCTTCCCCGAAGTCTGACCCTCACCCGTCCCCTAATCCTAACCCGTACGCTAACACTAACCCGCGCCCTCACACGCACGCTTCCCCTAAAGCGTTGCCGTACCCTCACCTGGACCCTAAACAGTCCCCGTCCCCTAACCCTAACCCTAGCCCGAACCCTAACCCTTCCCCGAAGCCTGACCCTCACCCGTCCCCTAATCCTAACCCGTACGCTAACACTAACCCGCGCCCTCACACGCACGCTCCCCCTGAAGCGTTGCCGAACCCTCACCTGGACCCTAAACCGTCCCCGTCCCCTAACCCTAACCCTAGCCCGAACCCTAACCCTAACCCTTCCCCGAAGCCTGACCCTCACCCGTCCCCTAATCCTAACCCGTACGCTAACACTAACCCGCGCCCTCACACGCACGCTCCCACTAAAGCGTTGCCGTACCCTCACCTGGACCCTAAACCGTCCCCGTCCCCTAAACCTAACCCTAACCCGAACCCTAACCCTAACCCTTCCCCGAAGCCTGACCCTCACCCGTCCCCTAATCCTAACCCGTACGCTAACACTAACCCGCGCCCTCACACGCACGCTCCCCCTGAAGCGTTGCCATACCCTCACCTGGACCCTAAACCGTCCCCGTCCCCTAACCCTAACCCTAGCCCGAACCCTAACCCTAACACTTCCTCGAAGCCTGACCCTCACCCGTCCCCTAATCCTAACCCGTACGCTAACACTAACCCGCGCCCTCACACGCACGCTCCCCCTAAAGCGTTGCCGTACCCTCACCTGGACCCTAAACCGTCCCCTTCCCCTAACCCTAACCGTAGCCCGAACCCTAACCCTAACACTTCCCCGAAGCCTGAGCCTCACCCATCCCCTAATCCTAACCCGTACGCTAAAACTAACCCACGCCCTCACACGCACGCTCCCGCTAAAGCGTTGCCGTACCCTCACCTGGACCCTAACCCGTCCCCGTCCCCTAACCCTAACCCTAGCCCGAACCCTAACACTAACACTTCCCCGAATCCTGAACCTCACCCGTCCCCTAATCCTAACCCGTACGCTAACACTAACCCGCGCGCTCACACGCACGCTCCCCCTAAAGCGTTGCCGTACCCTCACCTGGACCCTAAACCGTCCCCGTCCCCTAACCCTAACCCTAGCCCGAACCCTAACCCTAACCCTTCCCCGAAGCCTGACCCTCAACCGTCCCCTAATCCTAAGGCGTACGCTAACACTAACCCGCGCCCTCACATGCACGCTCCCCCTAAAGCGTTGCCGTACCCTCACCTGGACCCTAAACCGTCCCCGTCCCCTAACCCTAACCCTAGCCCGAACCCTAACCCTAACCCTTCCCCGAAGCCTGACCCTCACCCGTCCCCTAATCCTAACCCGTACGCTAACACTAACCCGCGCCCTCACACGCACGCTCCCCCTAAAGGGTTGCCGTACCCTCACCTGGACCCTAAACCGTCCCCGTCCCCTAACCCTAACCCTAGCCCGAACCCTAACCCTAAACCTTCCCCGAAGCCTGACCCTCACCCGTCCCCTAATCCTAACCCGTACGCTAACACTAACCCGCGCCCTCACACGCACGCTCCCCCTAAAGCATTGCCGTACCCTCACCTGGACCCTAAACCGTCCCCGTCCCCTAACCCTAACCCTAGACCGAACCCTAACCCTAACCCTTCCCCGAAGCCTGACCCTCACCCGTCCCCTAATCCTAACCCGTACGCTAACACTAACCCGCCCCCTCACACGCACGCTCCCCCTAAAGCGTTGCCGTACCCTCACCTGGACCCTAAACCGTCCCCGTCCCCTAACCCTAGCCCGAACCCTAACCCTAACCCTTCCCCGAAGCCTGACCCTCACCCGTCCCCTAATCCTAACCCGTACGCTAACACTAACCCACGCCCTCACACGCACGCTCCCCCTAAAGCGTTGCCATACCCTCACCTGGACCGTAAACCGTCCCCGTCCCCTAACCCTAACCCTAGCCCGAACCCTAACCCTAACCCTTCCCCGAAGCCTGACCCTCACCCGTCCCCTAATCCTAACCCGTACGATAACACTAACCCGCGCCCTCACACGCACGCTCCCCCTAAAGCGTTGCCGTACCCTCACCTGGACCCTAAACCATCCCCGTCCCCTAACCCTAACCCTAGCCCGAACCCTAACCCTAACCCTTCCCCGAAGCCTGACCCTCACCCGTTCCCTAATCCTAACCCGTACGCTAACACTAACCCGTGCCCTCACACGCACGCTCCCCCTAAACCGTTGCCGTACCCTCACCTGGACCCTAAACCGTCCCCGTCCCCTAGCCCTAACCCTAGCCCGAACCCTAACCCTAACCCTTCCCCGAAGCCTGACCCTCACCCGTCCCCTAATCCTAACCCGTACGCTAACACTAACCCGCGCCCTCACACGCACGCTCCCCCTAAAGCGTTGCCGTACCCTCACCTGGACCCTAAACCGTCCCCGTCCCCTAACCCTAACCCTAGCCCGAACCCTAACCCTAACCCTTCCCCGAAGCCTGACCCTCACCCGTCCCCTAATCCTAAACCGTACGCTAACACTAACCCGCGCCCTCACGTGCACGCTCCCCCTAAGGCGCTGCCGTACCCTCAGGTGGACCCTAAACCGTCCCCGTCACCTAACCCTAACCATAACCCGAACCCTAACCCTAACCCTTCCCCGAAGCATGACCCTCACCCGTCCCCTAATCCTAACCCGTACGCTAACACTAACCCGCGCCCTCACACGCACGCTCCCCCTAAAGCGTTGCCGTACCCTCACCTGGACCCTAAACCGTCCCCGTCCCCTAACCCTAACCCTAGCCCGAACCCTAACCCTAACCCTTCCCCGAAGCCTGACCCTCACCCGTCCCCTAATCCTAACCCGTACGCTAACACTAACCCACGCCCTCACACGCATGCTCCCCCTAAAGCGTTGCCGTACCCTCACCTGGACCCTAAACCGTCCCGGTCCCCTAACCCTAACCCTAGCCCGAACCCTAACCCTAACCCTTCCCCGAAGCCTGACCCTCACCCGTCCCCTAATCCTAACCCGTACGCTAACACTAACCCGCGCCCTCACACGCACGCTCCCCCTAAAGCGTTGCCGTACCCTCACCTGGACCCTAAACCGTCCCCTTCCCCTAACCCTAACCGTAGCCCGAACCCTAACCCTAACACTTCCCCGAAGCCTGACCCTCACCCATCCCCTAATCCTAACCCGTACGCTAACACTAACCCACGCCCTCACACGCACGCTCCCGCTAAAGCGTTGCCGTACCCTCACCTGGACCCTAACCCGTCCCCGTCCCCTAACCCTAACCCTAGCCCGAACCCGAACACTAACAATTCCCCGAAGCCTGAACCTCACCCGTCCCCTAATCCTAACCCGTACGCTAACACTAACCCGCGCGCTCACACGCACGCTCCCCCTAAAGCGTTGCCGTACCCTCACCTGGACCCTAAACCGTCCCCGTCCCCTAACCCTAACCCTAGCCCGAACCCTAACCCTAACCCTTCCCCGAAGCCTGACCCTCAACCGTCCCCTAATCCTAAGCCGTACGCTAACACTAACCCGCGCCCTCACATGCACGCTCCCCCTAAAGCGTTGCCGTACCCTCACCTGGACCCTAAACCGTCCCCGTCCCCTAACCCTAACCCTAGCCCGAACCCTAACCCTTCCCCGAAGCCTGACCCTCACCCGTCCCCTAATCCTAACCCGTACGCTAACACTAACCCGCGCCCTCACACGCACACTCCCCGTAAAGCGTTGCCATACCCTCACCTGGACCCTAAACCGTCCCCGTCCCCTAACCCTAACCCTAGCCCGAACCCTAACCCTAACCCTTCCCCGAAGCCTGACCCTCACCCGTCCCCTAATCCTAACCCGTACGCTAACACTAACCCGCGCCCTCACACGCACGCTCCCCCTAAAGGGTTGCCGTACCCTCACCTGGACCCTAAACCGTCCCCGTCCCCTAACCCTAACCCTAGCCCGAACCCTAACCCTAACCCTTCCCCGAAGCCTGACCCTCACCCGTCCCCTAATCCTAACCCGTACGCTAACACTAACCCGCGCCCTCACACGCACGCTCCCCCTAAAGCATTGCCGTACCCTCACCTGGACCCTAAACCGTCCCCGTCCCCTAACCCTAACCCTAGACCGAACCCTAACCCTAACCCTTCCCCGAAGCCTGACCCTCACCCGTCCCCTAATCCTAACCCGTACGCTAACACTAACCCGCCCCCTCACACGCACGCTCCCCCTAAAGCGTTGCCGTACCCTCACCTGGACCCTAAACCGTCCCCGTCCCCTAACCCTAGCCCGAACCCTAACCCTAACCCTTCCCCGAAGCCTGACACTCACCCGTCCCCTAATCCTAACCCGTACGCTAACACTAACCCACGCCCTCACACGCACGCTCCCCCTAAAGCGTTGCCGTACCCTCACCTGGACCCTAAACCGTCCCCGTCCCCTAACCCTAACCCTAGCCCGAACCCTAACCCTAACCCTTCCCCGAAGCCTGACCCTCACCCGTCCCCTAATCCTAACCCGTACGATAACACTAACCCGCGCCCTCACACGCACGCTCCCCCTAAAGCGTTGCCGTACCCTCACCTGGACCCTAAACCATCCCCGTCCCCTAACCCTAACCCTAGCCCGAACCCTAACCCTAACCCTTCCCCGAAGCCTGACCCTCACCCGTCCCCTAATCCTAACCCGTACGCTAACACTAACCCGCGCCCTCACACGCACGCTCCCCCTAAAGCGTTGCCGTACCCTCACCTGGACCCTAAACCGTCCCCGTCCCCTAGCCCTAACCCTAGGCCGAACCCTAACCCTAACCCTTCCCCGAAGCCTGACCCTCACCCGTCCCCTAATCCTAACCCGTACGCTAACACTAACCCGCGCCCTCACACGCACGCTCCCCCTAAAGCGTTGCCGTACCCTCACCTGGACCCTAAACCGTCCCCGTCCCCTAACCCTAACCCTAGCCCGAACCCTAACCCTAACCCTTCCCCGAAGCCTGACCCTCACCCGTCCCCTAATCCTAAACCGTACGCTAACACTAACCCGCGCCCTCACATGCACGCTCCCCCTAAAGCGCTGCCGTACCCTCAGGTGGACCCTAAACCGTCCCCGTCACCTAACCCTAACCATAACCCGAACCCTAACCCTAACCCTTCCCCGAAGCATGACCCTCACCCGTCCCCTAATCCTAACCCGTACGCTAACACTAACACGCGCCCTCACACGCACGCTCCCCCTAAAGCGTTGCCGTACCCTCACCTGGACCCTAAACCGTCCCCGTCCCCTAACCCTAACCCTAGCCCGAACCCTAACCCTAACCCTTCCCCGAAGCCTGACCCTCACCCGTCCCCTAATCCTAACCCGTACGCTAACACTAACCCGCGCCCTCACACGCATGCTCCCCCTAAAGCGTTGCCGTACCCTCACCTGGACCCTAAACCGTCCCGGTCCCCTAACCCTAACCCTAGCCCGAACCCTAACCCTAACCCTTCCCCGAAGCCTGACCCTCACACGTTCCCTAATCCTAACCCGTACGCTAACACTAACCCGCACCCTCACATGCACGCTCCCCCTAAAGCGTTGCCGTACCCTCACCTGGACCCTAAACCGTCCCCGTCCCCTAACCCTAACCCTAGCCCGAACCCTAACCCTAACCCTTCCCCGAAGCCTGAGCCTCACCCGTCCCCTAATCCTAACCCGTATGCTAACACTAACCCGCGCCCTCACACGCACGCTCCCCCTAAACCGTTGCCGTACCCTCACCTGGACCCTAATCCATCCCTGTCCCCTAACCCTAACCCTAGCCCGAACCCTAACCCTAACCCTTCCCCGAAGCCTGACCCTCACCCGTCCCCTAATCCTAACCCGTACGCTAACACTAACCCACGCCCTCACACGCACGCTCCCCCTAAAGCGTTGCCGTACCCTCACCTGGACCCTAAACCGTCCCTGTCCCCTAACCCTAACCCTAGCCCCAACCCTAACCCTAACCCTTCCCCGAAGCCTGACCCTCACCCGTCCCCTAATCCTAACCCGTACGCTAACACTAACCCGAGCCCTCACACGCACGCTCCCCCTAAAGCGTTGCTGTACCCTCACCTGGACCCTAAACCGTCCCCGTCCCATAACCCTAACCCTAGCCCAAACCCTAACCCTAACCCTTCCCCGAAGCCTGACCCTCACCCGTCCCCTAATCCTAACCCGTACGCTAACACTAACCCGCGCCCTCACACGCACGCTCCCCCTAAAGCGTTGCCGTACCCTCACCTGGACCCAAACCGTCCCCGTCCCCTAACCCTAACCCTAGCCCGAACCCTAACCCTAACCCTTCCCCGAAGCCTGACCCTCACCCGTCCCCTAATCCTAACCCGTACGCTAACACTAACCCGCGCCCTCACACGCACGCTCCCCCGAAAGCGTTGCCGTACCCTCACCTGGACCTTAAACCGTCCCCGTCCCCTAACCCTAACCCTAGCCCGAACCCTAACCGTAAACCTTCCCCGAAACCTGACCTTCACCCGTCCCCTAATCCTAACCCGTACGCTAACACTAACCCGTGCCCTCACACGCACGCTCCCCGTAAAGCGTTGCCGTACCCTCACCTGGACCCTAAACCGTCCCCGTCCCCTAACCCTAACCCTAGCCCGAACCCTAACCCTAACCCTTCCCCGAAGCCTGACCCTCACCCGTCCCCTAATCCTAACCCGTACGCTAACACTAACCCGCGCACTCACACGCACGCTCCCCCTAAATCGTTGCCGTACCCTCACCTGGACCCTAAACCGTCCCCGTCCCCTCACCCTAACCCTAGCCCGAACCCTAACCCTTCCCCGAAGCCTGACCCTCACCCGTCCCCTAATCCTAACCCGTACGCTAACACTAACCCGCGCCCTCACACGCACGCTCCCCCTAAAGCGTTGCCGTACACTCACCTGGACCCTAAACCGTCCCCGTCCCCTAACCCTAACCCTAGCCCGAACCCTAACCCTAACCCTTCCCCGAAGCCTGACCCTCACCCGTCCCCTAATCCTAACCCGTACGCTAACACTAACCCGCGCCCTCACACGCACGCTCCCCCTAAAGCGTTGCCGTACCCTCACCTGGACCCTAAACCGTCCCCGTGCCCTAACCCTAACCCTAGCCCGAACCCTAACCCTAACCCTTCCCCGAAGCCTGACCCTCACCCGTCCCCTAATCCTAACCCGTACGCTAACAGTAACCCGCGCCCTCACACGCACGCTCCCCCTAAAGCGTTGCCATACCCTCACCTGGACCCTAAACCGTCCCCGTCCCCTAACCCTAACCCTAGCCCGAACCCTAACCCTAACCCTTCCCCGAAGCCTGACCCTCACCCGTCCCCTAATCCTAACCCGTACGCTAACACTAACCTGCGCCCTCACACGCACGCTCCCCCTAAAGCGTTGCTGTACCCTCACCTGGACCCTAAACCGTCCCCGTCCCCTAAACCTAACCCTAGCCCGATCCCTAACCCTAACTATTCCCTGAAGCCTGACCCTCACCCGTCCCCTAATCCTAACCCGTACGCTAACACTAACCCGCGCCCTCACATGCACGCTCCCCCTAAAGCATTGCCGTACCCTCACCTGGACCCTAAACCGTCCCCGTCCCCAAACCCTAACCTTAGACCGAACCCTAACCCTAACACTTCCCCGAAGCCTGACCCTCACCCGTCCACTAATCCTAACCCGTACGCTAAAACTAACCCGCGCCCTCACACCCACGCTCCCCCTAAAGCGTTGCCGTACCCTCACCTGGACCCTAAACCGTCCCCGTCCCCTAACCCTAACCCTAGCCCGAACCCTAACCCTAACCCTTCCCCGAAGCCTGAGCCTCACCCGTCCCCTAATCCTAACCCGTACGCTAACACTAACCCGCGCCCTCACACCCACGCTCCCCCGAAAGCGTTGCCGTACCCTCACCTGGACCCTAAACCGTCCCCGTCCCCTAACCCTAACCCTAGCCCGAACCCTAACCCTAACCCTTCCCCGAAGCCTGACCCTCACCCGTCCCCTAATCCTAACCCGTACGCTAACACTAACCCGCGCCCTCACACGCACGCTCGCCCTAAAGTGTTGCCGTACCCTCACCTGGACCCTAAACCGTCCCCGTCCCCTAACCCTAACCCTAGACCGAACCCTAACCCTAACCCTTCCCCGAAGCATGACCCTCACCCGTCCCCTAATCCAAACCCGTACGCTAACACTAACCCGCGCCCTCACACGCACGCTCCCACTAAAGCGTTGCCGTACCCTCACCTGGACCCTAAACCGTCCCCGTCCCCTAAACCTAACCCTAGCCCGAACCCTAACCCTAACCCTTCCCCGAAGCCTGACCCTCACCCGTCCCCTAATCCTAACCCGTACGCTAACACTAACCCGCGCCCTCACACGCACGCTCCCCCTAAACCGTTGCCGTACCCTCACCTGGACCCTAAACCGTCCCCGTCCCCTAACCCTAACCCTAGCCCGAACCCTAAACCTAACCCTTCCCCGAAGCCTGACCCTCACCCGTCCCCTAATCCTAACCCGTACGCTAACACTAACCCGCGCCCTCACACACTCGCTCCCCCTAAAGCGTTGCCGTACCCTCACCTGGACCCTAAACAATCCCCGTACCCTAACCCTAACCCTAACCCGAACCCTAACCCTAACCCTTCCCCGAAGCCTGACCCTCACCCGTCCCCTAATCCTAACCCGTACGCTAACACTAACCCACGCCCTCACACGCACGCTCCCCGTAAAGCGTTGCCGTACCCTCACCTGGACCCTAAACCGTCCCCGTCCCCTAACCCTAACCCTAGCCCGAACCCTAACCCTAACCCTTCCCCGAAGCCTGACCCTCACCCGTCCCCTAATCCTAACCCGTACGCTAACACTAACCCGCGCCCTCACACGCACGCTCCCCCTAAAGCGTTGCCGTACACTCACCTGGACCCTAAACCGTCCCCGTCCCCTAACCCTAACCCTAGCCCGAACCCTAACCCTAACCCTTCCCCGAAGTCTGACCCTCACCCGTCCCCTAATCCTAACCCGTACGCTAACACTAACCCGCGCCCTCACACGCACGCTCCCCCTAAATCGTTGCCGTACCCTCACCTGGACCCTAAACCGTCCCCGTCCCCTAACCCTAACCCTAGCCCGAACCCTAACCCTAACACTTCCCCTAAGCCTGACCCTCACCCGTCCCCTAATACTAACCCGTACGCTAACACTAACCCGCGCCCTCACACGCACGCTCCCCCTGAAGCGTTGCCGTACCCTCACCTGGACCCTAAACCGTCCCCGTCCCCTAACCCTAACCCTAGCCCGAACCCTAACCCTAACCCTTCCCCGAAGCCTGACCCTCAACCGTCCCCTAATCCTAACCCGTACGCTAACACTAACCCGCGCCCTCACACGCACGCTTCCCCTAAAGCGTTGCCGTACCCTCACCTGGACCCTAAACCGTCCCCGTCCCCTAACCCTAACCCTAGCCCGAACCCTAACCCTTCCCCGAAGCCTGACCCTAACCCGTCCCCTAATCCTAACCCGTACGCTAACACTAACCCGCGCCCTCACACGCACGCTCCCCCTGAAGCGTTGCCGTACCCTCACCTGGACCCTAAACCGTCCCCGTCCCCTAACCCTAACCCTAGCGCGAACCCTAACCCTAACCCTTCCCCGAAGCCTGACCCTCACCCGTCCCCTAATCGTAACCCGTACGCTAACACTAACCCGCGCCCTCACACGCACGCTCCCCCTAAAGCGTTGCCGTACCCTCACCTGGACCCTAAACCGTCCCCGTCCCCTAACCCTAACCCTAGCCCGAACCCTAACCCTAACCCTTCCCCGAAGCCTGACCCTCACCCGTCCCCTAATCCTAACCCGTACGCTAACACTAACCCGCGCCCTCACACGCACGCTCCCCCTAAACCGTTGCCGTACCCTCACCTGGACCCTAAACCGTCCCCGTCCCCTAACCCTAACCCTAGCCCGAACCCTAACCCTAACCCTTCCCCGAAGCCTGACCCTCACCCGTCCCCTAATCCTAACCCGTACGCTAACACTAACCCGCGCCCTCACACACTCGCTCCCCCTAAAGCGTTGCCGTACCCTCACCTGGACCCTAAACAATCCCCGTACCCTAACCCTAACCCTAGCCCGAACCCTAACCCTAACCCTTCCCCGAAGCCTGACCCTCACCCGTCCCCTAATCCTAACCCGTACGCTAACACTAACCCACGCCCTCACACGCACGCTCCCCGTAAAGCGTTGCCGTACCCTCACCTGGACCCTAAACCGTCCCCGTCCCCTAACCCTAACCCTAGCCCGAACCCTAACCCTAACCCTTCCCCGAAGCCTGACCCTCACCCGTCCCCTAATCCTAACCCGTACGCTAACACTAACCCGCGCCCTCACACGCACGCTCCCCCTAAAGCGTTGCCGTACCCTCACCTGGACCCTAAACCTTCCCCGTCCCCTAACCCTAACCCTAGCCCGAACCCTAACCCTAACCCTTCCCCGAAGTCTGACCCTCACCCGTCCCCTAATCCTAACCCGTACGCTAACACTAACCCGCGCCCTCACACGCACGCTCCCCCTAAATCGTTGCCGTACCCTCACCTGGACCCTAAACCGTCCCCGTCCCCTAACCCTAACCCTAGCCCGAACCCTAACCCTAACACTTCCCCTAAGCCTGACCCTCACCCGTCCCCTAATCCTAACCCGTACGCTAACACTAACCCGCGCCCTCACACGCACGCTCCCCCTAAAGCGTTGCCGTACCCTCACCTGGACCCTAAACCGTCCCCGTCCCCTAACCCTAACCCTAGCCCGAACCCTAACCCTAACCCTTCCCCGAAGCCTGACCCTCACCCGTCCCCTAATCCTAACCCGTACGCTAACACTAACCCGCGCCCTCACACGCACGCTTCCCCTAAAGCGTTGCCGTACCCTCACCTGGACCCTAAACAGTCCCCGTCCCCTAACCCTAACCCTAGCCCGAACCCTAACCCTCCCCGAAGCCTGACCCTCACCCGTCCCCTAATCCTAACCCGTACGCTAACACTAACCCGCGCCCTCACACGCACGCTCCCCCTGAAGCGTTGCCGTACCCTCACCTGGACCCTAAACCGTCCCCGTCCCCTAACCCTAACCCTAGCCCGAACCCTAACCCTAACCCTTCCCCGAAGCCTGACCCTCACCCGTCCCCTAATCCTAACCCGTACGCTAACACTAACCCGCGCCCTCACACGCACGCTCCCCCTAAAGCGTTGCCGTACCCTCACCTGGACCCTAAACCGTCCCCGTCCCCTAACCCTAACCCTAGCCCGAACCCTAACACTAACCCTTCCCCGAAGCCTGACCCTCACTCGTCCCCTAATCCTAAACCGTACGCTAACACTAACCCAGGCCCTCACACGCACGCTCCCCCTAAAGCATTGCCGTACCCTCACCTGGACCCTAAACCGTCCCCGTGCCCTAACCCTAACCCTAGCCCGAACCCTAACCCTAACCCTTCCCCGAAGCCTGACCCTCACCCGTCCCCTAATCCTAACCCGTACGCTAACACTAACCCGCGCCCTCACACGCACGCTCCCCCTAAAGCGTTGCCATACCCTCACCTGGACCCTAAACCGTCCCCGTCCCCTAACCCTAACCCTAGCCCGAACCCTAACCCTAACACTTCCCCGAAGCCTGACCCTCACCCGTCCCCTAATCCTAATCCGTACGATAACACTAACCCGCGCCCTCACACGCACGCTCCCCCTAAAGCGTTGCCGTACCCTCACCTGGACCCTAAACCGTCCCCTTCCCCTAACCCTAACCGTAGCCCGAACCCTAACCCTAACACTTCCCCGAAGCCTGACCCTCACCCATCCCCTAATCCTAACCCGTACGCTAACACTAACCCACGCCCTCACACGCACGCTCCCCCTAAAGCGTTGCCGTACCCTCACCTGGACCCTAAACCGTCCCCGTCCACTAACCCTAACCCTAGCCCGAACCCTAACCCTAACCCTTCCCCGAAGCCTGACCCTCAACCGTCCCCTAATCCTAAGCCGTACGCTAACACTAACCCGCGCCCTCACATGCACGCTCCCCATAAAGCGTTGCCGTACCCTCACCTGGACCCTAAACCGTCCCCGTCCCCTAACCCTAACCCTAGCCCGAACCCTAACCCTTCCCCGAAGCCTGACCCTCACCCGTCCCCTAATCCTAACCCGTACGCTAACACTAACCCGCGCCCTCACACGCACGCTCCCCGTAAAGCGTTGCCATACCCTCACCTGGACCCTAAACCGTCCCCGTCCCCTAACCCTAACCCTAGCCCGAACCCTAACCCTAACCCTTCCCTGAAGCCTGACCCTCACCCGTCCCCTAATCCTAACCCGTACGCTAACACTAACCCGCGCCCTCACACGCACGCTCCCCCTAAAGGGTTGCCGTACCCTCACCTGGACCCTAAACCGTCCCCGTCCCCTAACCCTAACCCTAGCCCGAACCCTAACCCTAAACCTTCCCCGAAGCCTGACCCTCACCCGTCCCCTAATCCTAACCCGTACGCTAACACTAACCCGCGCCCTCACACGCACGCTCCCCCTAAAGCATTGCCGTACCCTCACCTGGACCCTAAACCGTCCCCGTCCCCTAACCCTAGACCGAACCCTAACCCTAACACTTCCCCGAAGCCTGACCCTCACCCGTCCCCTAATCCTAACCCCTACGCTAACACTAACCCGCCCCCTCACACGCACGCTCCCCATAAAGCGTTGCCGTACCCTCACCTGGACCCTAAACCGTCCCCGTCCCCTAACCCTAGCCCGAACCCTAACCCTAAACCTTCCCCGAAGCCTGACCCTCACCCGTCCCCTAATCCTAACCCGTACGCTAACACTAACCCACGCCCTCACACGCACGCTCCCCCTAAAGCGTTGCCGTACCCTCACCTGGACCCTAAACCGTCCCTGTCCCCTAACCCTAACCCTAGCCCGAACCCTAACCCTAACCCTTCCCCGAAGCCTGACCCTCACCCGTCCCCTAATCCTAACCCGTACGATAACACTAACCGGCGCCCTCACACGCACGCTCCCCCTAAAGCGTTGCCGTACCCTCACCTGGACCCTAAACCATCCCCGTCCCCTAACCCTAACCCTAGCCCGAACCCTAACCCTAACCCTTCCCCGAAGCCTGACCCTCACCCGTCCCCTAATCCTAACCCGTACGCTAACACTAACCCGCGCCCTCACACGCACGCTCCCCCTAAACCGTTGCCGTACCCTCACCTGGACCCTAAACCGTCCCCGTCCCCTAGCCCTAACCCTAGCCCGAACCCTAACCCTAACCCTTCCCCGAAGCCTGACCCTCACCCGTCCCCTAATCCTAACCCGTACGCTAACACTAACCCGCGCCCTCACACGCACGCTCCCCCTAAAGCGTTGCCGTACCCTCACCTGGACCCTAAACCGTCCCCGTCCCCTAACCCTAACCCTAGCCCGAACCCTAACCCTAACCCTTCCCCGAAGCCTGACCCTCACCCGTCCCCTAATCCTAACCCGTACGCTAACACTAACCCGCGCCCTCACACGCACGCTCCCCCTAAACCGTTGCCGTACCCTCACCTGGACCCTAAACCGTCCCCATCCCCTAACCCTAACCCTAGCCCGAACCCTAACCCTAACCCTTCCCCGAAGCCTGACCCTCACCCGTCCCCTAATCCTAACCCGTACGCTAACACTAACCCGCGCCCTCACACGCACGCTCCCCCTAAACCGTTGCCGTACCCTCACCTGGACCCTAAACCGTCCCCGTCCCCTAACCCTAACCCTAGCCCGAATCCCTAACCCTAACCCTTCCCCGAAGCCTGACCCTCACCCGTCCCCTAATCCTAACCCGTACGCTAACACTAACCCGCGCCCTCACACACTCGCTCCCCCTAAAGCGTTGCCGTACCCTCACCTGGACCCTAAACAATCCCCGTACCCTAACCCTAACCCTAGCCCGAACCCTAACCCTAACCCTTCCCCGAAGCCTGACCCTCACCCGTCCCCTAATCCTAACCCGTACGCTAACACTAACCCACGCCCTCACACGCACGCTCCCCGTAAAGCGTTGCCGTACCCTCACCTGGACCCTAAACCGTCCCCGTCCCCTAACCCTAACCCTAGCCCGAACCCTAACCCTAACCCTTCCCCGAAGCCTGACCCTCACCCGTCCCCTAATCCTAACCCGTACGCTAACACTAACCCGCGCCCTCACACGCACGCTCCCCCTGAAGCGTTGCCGTACCCTCACCTGGACCCTAAACCGTCCCCGTCCCCTAACCCTAACCCTAGCGCGAACCCTAACCCTAACCCTTCCCCGAAGCCTGACCCTCACCCGTCCCCTAATCCTAACCCGTACGCTAACACTAACCCGCGCCCTCACACGCACGCTCCCCCTAAAGCGTTGCCGTACCCTCACCTGGACCCTAAACCGTCCCCGTCCCCTAACCCTAACCCTAGCCCGAACCCTAACACTAACCCTTCCCCGAAGCCTGACCCTCACTCGTCCCCTAATCCTAACCCGTACGCTAACACTAACCCAGGCCCTCACATGCACGCTCCCCCTAAAGCATTGCCGTACCCTCACCTGGACCTAAACCGTCCCCGTGCCCTAACCCTAACCCTAGCCCGAACCCTAACCCTAACCCTTCCCCGAAGCCTGACCCTCACCCGTCCCCTAATCCTAACCCGTACGCTAACACTAACCCGCGCCCTCACACGCACGCTCCCACTAATGCGTTGCCGTACCCTCACCTGGACCCTAAACCGTCCCCGTCCCCTAAACCTAACCCTAACCCGAACCCTAACCCTAACCCTTCCCCGAAGCCTGACCCTCACCCGTCCCCTAATCCTAACCCGTACGCTAACACTAACCCGCGCCCTCACACGCACGCTCCCCCTAAAGCGTTGCCATACACTCACCTGGACCCTAAACCGTCCCCGTCCCCTAACCCTAACCCTAGCCCGAACCCTAACCCTAACACTTCCCCGAAGCCTGACCCTCACCCGTCCCCTAATCCTAACCCGTACGCTAACACCAACCCGCGCCCTCACACGCACGCTCCCCCGAAAGCGTTGCCGTACCCTCACCTGGACCCTAAACCGTCCCCTTCCCCTAACCCTAACCGTAGCCCGAACCCTAACCCTAACACTTCCCCGAAGCCTGACCCTCACCCATCCCCTAATCCTAACCCGTACGCTAACACTAACCCACGCCCTCACACGCACGCTCCCGCTAAAGCGTTGCCGTACCCTCACCTGGACCCTAAACCGTCCCCGTCCCCTAACCCTAACCCTAGCCCGAACCCTAACCCTAACCCTTCCCCGAAGCCTGACCCTCACCCGTCCCCTAATCCTAACCCGTACGCTAACACTAACCCACGCCCTCACACGCACGCTCCCCCTAAAGCGTTGCCGTACCCTCACCTGGACCCTAAACCGTCCCCGTCCCCTAACCCTAACCCTAGCCCGAACCCTAACCCTAACCCTTCCCCGAAGCCTGACCCTCACCCGTCCCCTAATCCTAACCCGTACGCTAACACTAACCCGCGCCCTCACACGCACGCTCCCCCTAAAGCGTTGCCGTACCCTCACCTGGACCCTAATCCTTCCCCGTCCCCTAACCCTAACCCTTGCCCGAACCCTAACCCTAACCCTTCCCCGAAGCCTGACCCTCACCCGTCCCCTAATCCTAACCCGTACGCTAACACTAACCCGCGCCCTCACACGCACGCTCCCCCTAAAGCGTTGCCGTACCCTCACCTGGACCCTAAACCTTCCCCGTCTCCTAACCCTAACCCTTGCCCGAACCCTAACCCTAATCCTTCCCCGAAGCCTGACCCTCACCCGTCCCCTAATCCTAACCCGTACGCTAACACTAAACCGCGCCCTCACACGCACGCTCCCCCTAAAGCGTTGCCGTACTCTCACCTGGACCCTAAACCGTCCCCGTCCCCTAACCCTAACCCTAGCCCGATCCCTAACCCTAACCCTTCCCCGAAGCCTGACCCTCACCCGTCCCCTAATCCTAACCCGTACGCTAACACTAACCCACGCCCTCACACGCACGCTCCCCCTAAAGCGTTGCCGTACCCTCACCTGGACCCTAAACCGTCCCCGTCCCCTAACCCTAACCCTAGCCCGAACCCTAACCCTAACCCTTCCCCGAAGCCTGACCCTCACCCGTACCCTAATCCTAAGCCGTACGCTAACACTAACCCGCGCCCTCACACGCACGCTCCCCCTAAAGCGTTGCCGTACCCTCACCTGGACCCTAAACCGTCCCCGTCCCCTAACCCTAACCCTAGCCCGAACCCTAACCCTAACCCTTCCCCGAAGTCTGACCCTCACCCGTCCCCTAATCCTAACCCGTACGCTAACACTAACCCGCGCCCTCACACGCACGCTCCCCCTAAAGCGTTGCCGTACCCTCACCTGGACCCTAAACCGTCCCCGTCCCCTAACCCTAACCCTAGCCCGAACCCTAACCCTAACACTTCCCCGAAGCCTGACCCTCACCCGTCCCCTAATCCTAACCCGTACGCTAACACTAACCCGCGCCCTGACACGCACGCTCCCCCTAAAGCGTTGCCGTACCCTCACCTGGACCCTAAACCGTCCCCGTCCCCTAACCCTAACCCTAGCCCGAACCCTAACCCTAACCCTTCCCCGAAGCCTGACGCTCACCCGTCCCCTAATCCTAACCCGTACGCTAACACTAACCCACGCCCTCACACGCACGCTCCCCCTAAAGCGTTGCCGTACCCTCACCTGGACCCTAAACCGTCCCCGTCCCCTAACCCTAACCCTAGCCCGAACCCTAACCCTAATCATTCCCCGAAGCCTGACCCTCACCCGTCCCCTAATCCTAACCCGTACGCTAACACTAACCCGCGCCCTCACACACACGCTCCCCCTAAAGCGTTGCCGTACCCTCACCTGGACCCTAAACCGTCCCCGTCCCCTAACCCTAACCCTAGCCCGAACCCTAACCCTAACCCTTCCCCGAAGCCTGAGCCTCACCCGTCCCCTAATCCTAACCCGTACGCTAACACTAACCCACGCCCTCACACGCACGCTCGCCCTAAAGCGTTGCCGTACCCTCACCTGGACCCTAAACCGTCCCCGTCCCCTAACCCTAACCCTAGCCCGAACCCTAACCCTAACCCTTCCCCGAAGCCTGACCCTCACCCGTCCCCTAATCCTAACGCGTACGCTAACACTAACCCACGCCCTCACACGCACGCTCCCCCTAAACCGTTGCCGTACCCTCACCTGGACCCTAAACCGTCCCCGTCCCCTAACCCTAACCCTAGCCCGAACCCTAACCCTAACCCTTCCCCGAAGCCTGACCCTCACCCGTCCCCTAATCCTAACCCGTACGCTAACACTAACCCGCGCCCTCACACGCACTCTCCCCCTAAAGCGTTGCCGTACCCTCACCTGGACCCTAAACCTTCCCCGTCCCCTAACCCTAACCCTTTCCCGAACCCTAACCCTAACCCTTCCCCGAAGCCTGACCCTCACCCGTCCCCTAATCCTAACCCGTACGCTAAAACTAACCCGCGCCCTCACACGCACGCTCCCCCTAAAGCGTTGCCGTACCCTCACCTGGACCCTAAACCGTCCCCGTCCCCTAACCCTAACCCTAGCCCGATCCCTAACCCTAACCCTTCCCCGAAGCCTGACCCTCACCCGTCCCCTAATCCTAACCCGTACGCTAACACTAACCCACGCCCTCACACGCACGCTCCCCCTAAAGCGTTGCCGTACCCTCACCTGGACCCTAAACCGTCCCCGTCCCCTAACCCTAACCCTAGCCCGAACCCTAACCCTAACCCTTCCCCGAAGCCTGACCCTCACCCGTCCCCTAATCCTAAGCCGTACGCTAACACTAACCCGCGCCCTCACACGCACGCTCCCCCTAAAGCGTTGCCGTACCCTCACCTGGACCCTAAACCGTCCCCGTCCCCTAACCCTAACCCTAGCCCGAACCCTAACCCTAACCCTTCCCCGAAGTCTGACCCTCACCTGTCCCCTAATCCTAACCCGTACGCTAACACTAACCCGCGCCCTCACACGCACGCTCCCCCTAAAGCGTTGCCGTACCCTCACCTGGACCCTAAACCGTCCCCGTCCCCTAACCCTAACCCTAGCCCGAACCCTAACCCTAACCCTTCCCCGAAGCCTGACCCTCACCCGTCCCCTAATCCTAAGCCGTACGCTAACACTAACCCGCGCCCACACACGCACGCTCCCCCTAAAGCGTTGCTGTACCCTCACCTGGACCCTAAACCGTCCCCGTCCCCTAACCCTAACCCTAGCCCGAACCCTAACCCTAACCCTTCCCCGAAGTCTGACCCTAACCCGTCCCCTAATCCTAACCCGTACGCTAACACTAACACGCGCCCTCACACGCACGCTCCCCCTAAAGCGTTGCCGTACCCTCACCTGGACCCTAAACCGTCCCCGTCCCCTAACCCTAGCCCGAACCCTAACCCTAACCCTTCCCCGAAGCCTGACCCTCACCCGTCCCCTAATCCTAACCCGTACGCTAACACTAACCCGCGCCCTCACACGCACGCTCCCCCTAAACCGTTGCCGTACCCTCACCTGGACCCTAAACCGTCCCCGTCCCCTAACCCTAACCCTAGTCCGAACCCTAACCCTAACCCTTCCCCGAAGCCTGACCCTCACCCGTCCCCTAATCCTAACCCGTACGCTAACACTAACCCGCGCCCTCACACACACGCTCCCCCTAAAGCGTTGCCGTACCCTCACCTGGACCCTAAACCATCCCCGTACCCTAACCCTAACCCTAGCCCGAACCCTAACCCTAACCCTTCCCCGAAGCCTGACCCTCACCCGTCCCCTAATCCTAACCCGTACGCTAACACTAACCCACGCCCTCACACGCACGCTCCCCCTAAAGCGTTGCCGTACCCTCACCTGGACCCTAAACCGTCCCCGTCCCCTAACCCTAACCCTAGCCCGAACCCTAACCCTAACCCTTCCCCGAAGCCTGACCCTCACCCGTCCCCTAATCCTAACGCGTACGCTAACACTAACCCGCGCCCTCACACGCACGCTCCCCCTAAAGCGTTGCCGTACCCTCACCTGGACCCTAAAGCGTCCCCGTCCCCTAACCCTAACCCTAGCCCGAACCCTAACCCTAACCCTTCCCCGAAGTCTGACCCTCACCCGTCCCCTAATCCTAACCCGTACGCTAACACTAATCCGCGCCCTCACACGCATGCTCCCCCTAAAGCGTTGCCGTACCCTCACCTGGACCCTAAACCGTCCCCGTCCCCTAACCCTAACCCTAGCCCGAACCCTAACCCTAACCCTTCCCCGAAGCCTGACCGTCACCCGTCCCCTAATCCTAACCCGTACGCTAACACTAACCCACGCCCTCACACGCACGCTCCCCCTAAAGCGTTGCCGTACCCTCACCTGGACCCTAAACCGTCCCCGTCCCCTAACCCTAACCCTAGCCCGAACCCTAACCCTAACCCTTCCCCGAAGCCTGACCCTCACCCGTCCCCTAATCCTAACCCGTACGCTAACACTAACCCACGCCCTCACACGCACGCCCCCCCTAAAGCGTTGCCGTACCCTCACCTGGACCCTAAACCGTCCCCGTCCCCTAACCCTAACCCTAGCCCGAACCCTAACCCTAACCCTTCCCCGAAGCCTGACCCTCACCCGTCCCCTAATCCTAACCCGTACGCTAAAACTAACCCGCCCCCTCACACGCACGCTCCCCCTAAAGCGTTGCCGTACCCTCACCTGGACCCTAAACCGTCCCCGTCCCCTAACCCTAGCCCGAACCCTAACCCTAACCCTTCCCCGAAGCCTGACCCTCACCCGTCCCCTAATCCTAACCCGTACGCTAACACTAACCCACGCCCTCACACGCACGCCCCCCCTAAAGCGTTGCCGTACCCTCACCTGGACCCTAAACCGTCCCCGTCCCCTAACCCTAACCCTAGCCCGAACCCTAACCCTAACCCTTCCCCGAAGCCTGACCCTCACCCGTCCCCTAATCCTAAGCCGTACGCTAACACTAACCTGCGCGCTCACACGCACGCTCCCCCTAAAGCGTTGCCGTACCCTCACCTGGACCCTAAACCGTCCCCGTCCCCTAACCCTAACCCTAGCCCGAACCCTAACCCTAACCTTTCCCCGAAGCCTGACCCTCACCCGTCCCCTAATCCTACCCCGAACGTTAACACTAACCCACGCCCTCACACGCACGCTCCCCCTAAAGCGTTGCCGTACTCTCACCTGGACCCTAAACCGTCCCCGTCCCCTAACCGTAACCCTAGCCCGAACCCTAACCCTAACCCTTCCCCGAAGCCTGACCCTCACCCGTCCCCTAATCCTAACCCGTACGCTAACACTAACCCGCACCCTCACACGCCCGCTCCCCCTAAAGCGTTGCCGTACCCTCACCTGGACGCTAAAACGTCCCCGTCCCCTAACCCTAACCCTAGCCCGAACCCTAACCCTAACCCTTCCCCGAAGCCTGACCCTCACCCGTCCCCTAATCCTAACCCGTACGCTAACACTAACGCGCGCCCTCACACGCTCGCTCCTCATAAAGCATTGCCGTACCCTCACCTGGACCCTAAACCGTCCCCGTCCCCTAACCCTAACCCTAGCCCGAACCCTAACCCTAACACTTCCCCGAAGCCTGACGCTCACCCGTCCCCTAATCCTAACCCGTACGCTAACACTAACCCACGCCCTCACACGCACGCTCCCCCTAAAGCGTTGCCGTACCCTCACCTGGACCCTAAACCGTCCCCGTCCCCAAACCCTAACCCTAGCCCGAACCCTAACCCTAATCCTTTCCCTAAGCCTGACCCTCACCCGTCCCCTAATCCTAACCCGTACGCTAACACTAACCCGCACCCTCACACGCACGCTCCCCCTAAAGCGTTGCCGTACCCTCACCTGGACCCTAAACCGTCCGCGTCCCCTAACCCTAACCCTAGCCCGAACCCTAACCCTAACCCTTCCCCGAAGCCTGACACTCAGCCGTCCAGTAATCCTAACCCGTACGCTAACACTAACCCGCGCCCTCACACGCACGGTCCCCCTAAAGCGTTGCCGTACCCTCACCTACACCCTAAACCGTCCCCGTCCCCTAACCCTAACCCTAGCCCCAACCCTAACCCTAACCCTTCCCCGAAGCCTGACCCTCACCCGTCCCCTAATCCTAACCCGTACGCTAACACTAACCCGCGCCCTCACACGCACGCTCCCCCTAAAGCGTTGCCGTACGCTTACCTGGACCCTAAACCGTCCCCGTCCCCTAACCCTAACCCTAGCCCGATCCCTAACCCTAACCCTTCCCCGAAGCCTGACCCTCACCAGTCCCATAATCCTAACCCGTACGCTAACACTAACCCACGCCCTCACACGCACGCTCCCCCTAAAGCGTTGCCGTACCCTCACCTGGACCCTAAACCGTCCCCGTCCCCTAACCCTAACCCTAGCCCGAACCCTAACCCTAACCATTCCCCGAAGCCTGACCCTCACCCGTCCCCTAATCCTAACCCGTACGCTAACACTAACCCGCGCCCTCACACGCACGCTCCCCCTAAAGCGTTGCCGTACCCTCACCTGGATCCTAAACCGTCCCCGTCCCCTAACCCTAACCCTAGCCCGAACCCTAACCCTAACCCTTCCCCGAAGCCTGACCCTCACCCGTCCCCTAATCCTAACCCGTACGCTAACACTAACCCGCGCCCTCACACGCACGCTCCCCCTAAAGCGTTGCCGTACCCTCACCTGGACCCTAAACCGTCCCCGTCCCCTAACCCTAACCCTAGCCCGAACCCTAACCCTAACCCTTCCCCGAAGCCTGACCCTCACCCGTCCCCTAATCCTAACCCGCACGCTACCACTAACCCGCGCCCTCACACGCACGCTCCCCCTAAAGCGTTGCCGTACCCTCACCTGGACCCTAAACAGTCCCCGTCCCCTAACCCTAACCCTAGCCCGAACCCTAACCCTAACACTTCCCTGAAGCCTGACCCTCACCCTTCCCCTAATCCTAACCCGTACGCTAACACTAACCCACGCCCTCACACGCACGCTCCCCCTAAAGCGTTGCCGTACCCTCACCTGGACCCTAAACCGTCCCCGTCCCCTAACCCTAACCCTAGCCCGAACCCTAACCTTAATCCTTCCCCGAAGCCTGACCCTCACCCGTCCCCTAATTCTAACCTGTACGCTAACACTAACCCGCGCCCTCACACGCAAGCTCACCCTACAGCGTTGCCATACCCTCACCTGGACCCTAAACCGTCCCCGTCCCCTAACCCTAACCCTAGCCCGAACCCTAACCCTAACCCTTCCCCGAAGCCTGACCCTCACCCGTCCCCTAATCCTAACCCGTACGCTAACACTAACCTGCGCCCTCACACGCACGCTCCCCCTAAAGCGTTGCCGTACCCTCACCTGGACCCTAAACCATCCCCGTCCCCTAACCGTAACCCTAGCCCGAACCCTAACCCTAACGTTTCCCCGAAGCCTGACCCTCACCCGTCCCCTAATCCTACCCCGTACGTTAACACTAACCCGCGCCCTCACACGCACGCTCCCCCTAAAGCGTTGCCGTACCCTCACCTGGACCCTAAACCGTCCCCGTCCCCTAACCCTAACCCTAGCCCGAACCCTAACCCTAACCCTTCCCCGAAGCCTGACCCTCACCCGTCCCCTAATCCTAAGCCGTACGCTAACACTAACCCGCGCCCACACACGCACGCTCCCCCTAAAGCGTTGCCGTACCCTCACCTGGACCCTAAACCGTCCCCGTCCCCTAACCCTAACCCTAGCCCGAACCCTAACCCTAACCCTTCCCCGAAGTCTGACCCTCACCCGTCCCCTAATCCTAACCCGTACGCTAACACTAACCCGCGCCCTCACACGCACGCTCCCCCTAAAGCGTTGCCGTACCCTCACCTGGACCCTAAACCATCCCCGTACCCTAACCCTAACCCTAGCCCGAACCCTAACCCTAACCCTTCCCCGAAGCCTGACCCTCACCCGTCCCCTAATCCTAACCCGTACGCTAACACTAACCCACGCCCTCACACGCACGCTCCCCCTAAAGCGTTGCCGTACCCTCACCTGGACCCTAAACCGTCCCCGTCCCCTAACCCTAACCCTAGCCCGAACCCTAACCCTAACCCTTCCCCGAAGCCTGACCCTCACCCGTCCCCTAATCCTAACGCGTACGCTAACACTAACCCGCGCCCTCACACGCACGCTCCCCCTAAAGCGTTGCCGTACCCTCACCTGGACCCTAAACCGTCCCCGTCCCCTAACCCTAACCCTAGCCCGAACCCTAACCCTAACCCTTCCCCGAAGTCTGACCCTCACCCGTCCCCTAATCCTAACCCGTACGCTAACACTAATCCGCGCCCTCACACGCACGCTCCCCCTAAAGCGTTGCCGTACCCTCACCTGGACCCTAAACCGTCCCCGTCCCCTAACCCTAACCCTAGCCCGAACCCTAACCCTAACCCTTCCCCGAAGCCTGACCCTCACCCGTCCCCTAATCCTAACCCGTACGCTAAAACTAACCCGCCCCCTCACACGCACGCTCCCCCTAAAGCGTTGCCGTACCCTCACCTGGACCCTAAACCGTCCCCGTCCCCTAACCCTAGCCCGAACCCTAACCCTAACCCTTCCCCGAAGCCTGACCCTCACCCGTCCCCTAATCCTAACCCGTACGCTAACACTAACCCACGCCCTCACACGCACGCCCCCCCTAAAGCGTTGCCGTACCCTCACCTGGACCCTAAACCGTCCCCGTCCCCTAACCCTAACCCTAGCCCGAACCCTAACCCTAACCCTTCCCCGAAGCCTGACGCTCACCCGTCCCCTAATCCTAAGCCGTACGCTAACACTAACCTGCGCCCTCACACGCACGCTCCCCCTAAAGCGTTGCCGTACCCTCACCTGGACCCTAAACCGTCCCCGTCCCCTAACCCTAACCCTAGCCCGAACCCTAACCCTAACCTTTCCCCGAAGCCTGACCCTCACCCGTCCCCTAATCCTACCCCGAACGTTAACACTAACCCACGCCCTCACACGCACGCTCCCCCTAAAGCGTTGCCGTAACCTCACCTGGACCCTAAACCGTCCCCGTCCCCTAACCGTAACCCTAGCCCGAACCCTAACCCTAACCCTTCCCCGAAGCCTGACCCTCACCCGTCCCCTAATCCTAACCCGTACGCTAACACTAACCCGCACCCTCACACGCCCGCTCCCCCTAAAGCGTTGCAGTACCCTCACCTGGACCCTAAAACGTCCCCGTCCCCTAACCCTAACCCTAGCCCGAACCCTAACCCTAACCCTTCCCCGAAGCCTGACCCTCACCCGTCCCCTAATCCTAACCCGTACGCTAACACTAACGCGCGCCCTCACACGCACGCTCCTCGTAAAGCATTGCTGTACCCTCACCTGGACCCTAAACCGTCCCTGTCCCCTAACCCTAACCCTAGCCCGAACCCTAACCCTAACACTTCCCCGAAGCCTGACGCTCACCCGTCCCCTAATCCTAACCCGTACGCTAACACTAACCCACGCCCTCACACGCACGCTCCCCCTAAAGCGTTGCCGTACCCTCACCTGGACCCTAAACCGTCCCCGTCCCCTAACCCTAACCCTAGCCCGAACCCTAACCCTAATCCTTTCCCTAAGCCTGACCCTCACCCGTCCCCTAATCCTAACCCGTACGCTAACACTAACCCGCACCCTCACACGCACGCTCACCCTAAAGCGTTGCCGTACCCTCACCTGGACCCTAAACCGTCCGCGTCGCCTAACCCTAACCCTAGCCCGAACCCTAACCCTAACCCTTCCCCGAGGCCTGACACTCAGCCGTCCCCTAATCCTAACCCGTACGCTAACACTAACCCGCGCCCTCACACGCACGGTCCCCCTAAAGCGTTGCCGTACCCTCACCTAGACCCTAAACCGTCCCCGTCCCCTAACCCTAACCCTAGCCCCAACCCTAACCCTAACCCTTCCCCGAAGCCTGACCCTCACCCGTCCCCTAATCCTAACCCGTACGCTAACACTAACCCACGCGCTCACACGCACGCTCCCCCTAAAGCGTTGCCGTACGCTTACCTGGACCCTAAACCGTCCCCGTCCCCTAACCCTAACCCTAGCCCGATCCCTAACCCTAACCCTTCCCCGAAGCCTGACCCTCACCAGTCCCATAATCCTAACCCGTACGCTAACACTAACCCACGCCCTCACACGCACGCTCCCCCTAAAGCGTTGCCGTACCCTCACCTGGACCCTAAACCGTCCCCGTCCCCTAACCCTAACCCTAGCCCGAACCCTAACCCTAACCATTCCCCGAAGCCTGACCCTCACCCGTCCCCTAATCCTAACCCGTACGCTAACACTAACCCGCGCCCTCACACGCACGCTCCCCCTAAAGCGTTGCCGTACCCTCACCTGGATCCTAAACCGTCCCCGTCCCCTAACCCTAACCCTAGCCCGAACCCTAACCCTAACCCTTCCCCGAAGCCTGACCCTCACCCGTCCCCTAATCCTAACCCGTACGCTAACACTAACCCGCGCCCTCACACGCACGCTCCCCCTAAAGCGTTGCCGTACCCTCACCTGGACCCTAAACCGTCCCCGTCCCCTAACCCTAACCCTAGCCCGAACCATAACCCTAACCCTTCCCCGAAGCCTGACCCTCACCCGTCCCCTAATCCTAACCCGTACGCTAACACTAACCTGCGCCCTCAAACGCACGCTCCCCTTAAAGCGTTGCCGTACCCTCACCTAGACCCTAAACCGTCCCCGTCCCCTAACTCTAACCCTAGCCCGAACCCTAACCCTAACCCTTCCCCGAAGCCTGACCCTCACCCGTCCCCTAATCCTAACCCGTACGCTAACACTAACCCGCGCCCTCACACGCACGCTCCCCCTAAAGCGTTGCCGTACCCTCACCTGGACCCTAAACCGTCCCCGTCCCCTAACCCTAACCCTAGCCCGAACCCTAACCCTAACCCTTCCCCGAAGCCTGACCCTCACCCGTCCCCTAATCCTAACCCGTACGCTAACACTAACCCGCGCCCTCACACGCACGCTCCCCCTAAAGCGTTGCCGTACCCTCACCTGAACCCTAAATCGTCCCCGTCCCCTAACCGTAACCCTAGCCCGAACCCTAACCCTAACCCTTCCCCGAAGCCTGACGCTCACCCGTCCCCTAATCCTAACCCGTACGCTAACACTAACCCACGCCCTCACACGCACGCTCCCCCTAAAGCGTTGCCGTACCCTCACCTGGACCCTAAACCGTCCCCGTCCTCTAACCCTAACCCTAGCCCGAACCCTAACCCTAACCCTTCCCCGAAGCCTGACCCTCACCCGTCCCCTAATCCTAACCCGTACGCTAACACTAACCCACGCCCTCACACGCACGCTCCCCCTAAAGCGTTGCCGTACCCTCACCTGGACCCTAAACCGTCCCCGTCCCCTAACCCTAACCCTAGCCCGAACCCTAACCCTAACCCTTCCCCGAAGCCTGACCCTCACCCGTCCCCTAATCCTAACCCGTACGCTAACACTAACCCGCGCCCTCACACGCACGCTCCCCCTAAAGCGTTGCCGTACCCTCACCTGGACCCTAAACCGTCCCCGTCCCCTAACCCTAACCCTAGCCCGATCCCTAACCCTAACCCTTCCCCGAAGCCTGACCCTCACCCGTCCCCTAATCCTAACCCGTACGCTAACACTAACCCACGCCCTCACACGCACGCTCCCCCTAAAGCGTTGCCGTACCCTCACCTGGACCCTAAACCGTCCCCGTCCCCTAACCCTAACCCTAGCCCGAACCCTAACCCTAACCCTTCCCCGAAGCCTGACCCTCAACCGTCCCCTAATCCTAAGCCGTACGCTAACACTAACCCGCGCCCTCACACGCACGCTCCCCCTAAAGCGTTGCCGTACCCTCACCTGGACCCTAAACCGTCCCTGTCCCCTAACCCTAACCCTAGCCCGATCCCTAACCCTAACCCTTCCCCGAAGCCTGACCCTCACCCGTCCCCTAATCCTAACCCGTACGCTAACACTAACCCGCGCCCTCAAACGCACGCTCCCCCTAAAGCATTGCCGTACCCTCACCGCAACCCTAAACCGTCCCCGTGCCCTAAACCTAACCCTAGCCCGAACCCTAACCCTAACACTTCCCCGAAGCCTGACGCTCACCCGTCCCCTAATCCTAACCCGTACGCTAACACTAACCCACGCCCTCACACGCACGCTCCCCCTAAAGCGTTGCCGTACCCTCACCTGGACCCTAAACCGTCCCCGTCCCCTAACCCTAACCCTAGCCCGAACCCTAACCCTAACCCTTCCCCGAAGCCTGACCCTCACCCGTCCCCTAATCCTAACCCGTACGCTAACACTAACCCACGCCCTCACACGCACGCTCCCCCTAAAGCGTTGCCGTACCCTCACCTGGACCCTAAACCGTCCCCGTCCCCTAACCCTAACCCTAGCCCGAACCCTAACCCTAACCCTTCCCCGAAGCCTGACCCTCACCCGTCCCCTAATCCTAACCCGTACGCTAACACTAACCCGCGCCCTCACACGCACGCTCCCCCTAAAGCGTTGCCGTACCCTCACCTGGACCCTAAACTTTCCCCGTCCCCTAACCCTAACCGTTGCCCGAACCCTAACCCTAACCCTTCCCCGAAGCCTGACCCTCACCCGTCCCCTAATCCTAACCCGTACGCTAACACTAACCCGCGCCCTCACACGCACGCTCCCCCTAAAGCGTTGCCGTACCCTCACCTAGACCCTAAACCGTCCCCGTCCCCTAACCCTAACCCTAGCCCGATCCCTAACCCTAACCCTTCCCGAAGCCTGACCCTCACCCGTCCCCTAATCCTAACCCGTACGCTAACACTAACCCACGCCCTCACACGCACGCTCCCCCTAAAGCGTTGCCGTACCCTCACCTGGACCCTAAACCGTCCCCGTCCCCTAACCCTAACCCTAGCCCGAACCCTAACCCTAACCCTTCCCCGAAGCCTGACCCTCACCCGTCCCCTAATCCTAACCCGTACGCTAACACTAACCCGCGCCCTCACATGCACGCTCCCCCTAAAGCGTTGCCGTACCCTCACCTGGACCCTAAACCGTCCCCGTCCCCTAACCCTAACCCTAGCCCGAACCCTAACCCTAACCCTTCCCCGAAGTCTGACCCTCACCCGTCCCCTAATCCTAACCCGTACGCTAACACTAACCCGCGCCCTCACACGCACGCTCCCCCTAAAGCGTTGCCGTACCCTCACCTGGACCCTAAACCGTCCCCGTCCCCTAACCCTAACCCTAGCCCGAACCCTAACCCTAACCCTTCCCCGAAGCCTGACCCTCACCCGTCCCCTAATCCTAACCCGTACGCTAACACTAACCCGCGCCCTCACACGCACGCTCCCCCTAAAGCGTTGCCTTACCCTCACCTGGACCCTAAACCGTCCCCGTCCCCTAACCCTAACCCTAGCCCGATCCCTAACCCTAACCCTTCCCCGAAGCCTGACGCTCACCCGTCCCCTAATCCTAACCCGAACGCTAACACTAACCCACGCCCTCACACGCACGCTCCCCCTAAAGCGTTGCCGTACCCTCACCTGGACCCTAAACCGTCCCCGTCCCCTAACCCTAACCCTAGCCCGAACCCTAACCCTAATCCTTCCCCGAAGCCTGACCCTCACCCGTCCCCTAATCCTAACCCGTACGTTAACACTAACCCGCGCCCTCACACGCACGCTCCCCCTAAACCGTTGCCGTACCCTCACCTGGACCCTAAACCGTCCCCGTCCCCTAACCCTAACCCTAGCCCGATCCCTAACCCTAACCCTTCCCCGAAGCCTGACCCTCACCCGTCCCCTAATCCTAACCCGTACGCTAACACTAACCCACGCCCTCACACGCACGCTCCCCCTAAAGCGTTGCCGTACCCTCACCTGGACCCTAAACCGTCCCCGTCCCCTAACCCTAACCCTAGCCCGAACCCTAACCCTAACCCTTCCCCGAAGCCTGACCCTCACCCGTCCCCTAATCCTAAGCCGTACGCTAACACTAACCCGCGCCCTCACATGCACGCTCCCCCTAAAGCGTTGCCGTACCCTCACCTGGACCCTAAACCGTCCCCGTCCCCTAACCCTAACCCTAGCCCGAACCCTAACCCTAACCCTTCCCCGAAGTCTGACCCTCACCCGTCCCCTAATCCTAACCCGTACGCTAACACTAACCCGCGCCCTCACACGCACGCTCCCCCTAAAGCGTTGCCGTACCCTCACCTGGACCCTAAACCGTCCCCGTCCCCTAACCCTAACCCTAGCCCGAACCCTAACCCTAACCCTTCCCCAAAGCCTGACCCTCACCCGTCCCCTAATCCTAACCCGTACGCTAACACTAACCCGCACCCTCACACGCACGCTCCCCCTAAAGCGTTGCCTTACCCTCACCTGGACCCTAAACCGTCCCCGTCCCCTAACCCTAACCCTAGCCCGAACCCTAACCCTAACCCTTCCCCGAAGCCTGACGCTCACCCGTCCCCTAATCCTAACCCGTACGCTAACACTAACCCACGCCCTCACACGCACGCTCGCCCTAAAGCGTTGCCGTACCCTCACCTGGACCCTAAACCGTCCCCGTCCCCTAACCCTAACCCTAGCCCGAACCCTAACCCTAACCCTTCCCCGAAGCCTGACCCTCACCCGTCCCCTAATCCTAACCCGTACGCTAACACTAACCCACGCCCTCACACGCACGCTCCCCCTAAAGCGTTGCCGTACCCTCACCTGGACCCTAAACCGTCCCCGTCCCCTAACCCTAACCCTAGCCCGAACCCTAACCCTAACCCTTCCCCGAAGCCTGACCCTCACCCGTCCCCTAATCCTAAGCCGTACGCTAACACTAACCCGCGCCCTCACATGCACGCTCCCCCTAAAGCGTTGCCGTACCCTCACCTGGACCCTAAACCGTCCCCGTCCCCTAACCCTAACCCTAGCCCGAACCCTAACCCTAACCCTTCCCCGAAGTCTGACCCTCACCCGTCCCCTAATCCTAACCCGTACGCTAACACTAACCCGCGCCCTCACACGCACGCTCCCCCTAAAGCGTTGCCGTACCCTCACCTGGACCCTAAACCGTCCCCGTCCCCTAACCCTAACCCTAGCCCGAACCCTAACCCTAACCCTTCCCCGAAGCCTGACCCTCACCCGTCCCCTAATCCTAACCCGTACGCTAACACTAACCCGCGCCCTCACACGCACGCTCCCCCTAAAGCGTTGCCTTACCCTCACCTGGACCCTAAACCGTCCCCGTCCCCTAACCCTAACCCTAGCCCGATCCCTAACCCTAACCCTTCCCCGAAGCCTGACGCTCACCCGTCCCCTAATCCTAACCCGTACGCTAACACTAACCCACGCCCTCACACGCACGCTCCCCCTAAAGCGTTGCCGTACCCTCACCTGGACCCTAAACCGTCCCCGTCCCCTAACCCTAACCCTAGCCCGAACCCTAACCCTAATCCTTCCCCGAAGCCTGACCCTCACCCGTCCCCTAATCCTAACCCGTACGCTAACACTAACCCGCACCCTAACACGCACGCTCCCCCTAAACCGTTGCCGTACCCTCACCTGGACCCTAAACCGTCCCCGTCCCCTAACCCTAACCCTAGCCCGATCCCTAACTCTAACCCTTCCCCGAAGCCTGACCCTCACCCGTCCCCTAATCCTAACCCGTACGCTAACACTAACCCACGCCCTCACACGCACGCTCCCCCTAAAGCGTTGCCGTACCCTCACCTGGACCCTAAACCGTCCCCGTCCCCTAACCCTAACCCTAGCCCGAACCCTAACCCTAACCCTTCCCCGAAGCCTGACCCTCACCCGTCCCCTAATCCTAAGCCGTACGCTAACACTAACCCGCGCCCTCACATGCACGCTCCCCCTAAAGCGTTGCCGTACCCTCACCTGGACCCTAAACCGTCCCGGTCCCCTAACCCTAACCCTAGCCCGAACCCTAACCCTAACCCTTCCCCGAAGTCTGACCCTCACCCGTCCCCTAATCCTAACCCGTACGCTAACACTAACCTGCGCCCTCACACGCACGCTCCCCCTAAAGCGTTGCCGTACCCTCACCTGGACCCTAAACCGTCCCCGTCCCCTAACCCTAACCCTAGCCCGAACCCTAACCCTAACCCTTCCCCGAAGCCTGACCCTCACCCGTCCCCTAATCCTAACCCGTACGCTAACACTAACCCGCGCCCTCACACGCACGCTCCCCCTAAAGCGTTGCCGTACCCTCACCTGGACCCTAAACCGTCCCCGTCCCCTAACCCTAACCCTAGCCCGAACCCTAACCCTAACCCTTCCCCGAAGCCTGACGCTCACCCGTCCCCTAATCCTAACCCGTAAGCTAACACTAACCCACGCCCTCACACGCACGCTCGCCCTAAAGCGTTGCCATACCCTCACCTGGACCCTAAACCGTCCCCGTCCCCTAACCCTAACCCTAGCCCGAACCCTAACCCTAACCCTTCCCCGAAGCCTGACCCTCACCCGTCCCCTAATCCTAACCCGTACGCTAACACTAACCCACGCCCTCACACGCACGCTCCCCCTAAAGCGTTGCCGTACCCTCACCTGGACCCTAAACCGTCCCCGTCCCCTAATCCTAACCCTAGCCCGAACCCTAACCCTAACCCTTCCCCGAAGCCTGACCCTCACCCGTCCCCTAATCCTAACCCGTACGCTAACACTAACCCGCGCCCTCACACGCACGCTCCCCCTAAAGCGTTGCCGTACCCTCACCTGGACCCTAAACCTTCCCCGTCCCCTAACCCTAACCCTTGCCCGAACCCTAACCCTAACCCTTCCCCGAAGCCTGACGCTCACCCGTCCCCTAATCCTAACCCGTACGCTAACACTAACCCGCGCCCTCACACGCACGCTCCCCCTAAAGCGTTGCCGTACCCTCACCTGGACCCTAAACCGTCCCCGTCCCCTAACCCTAACCCTAGCCCGATCCCTAACCCTAACCCTTCCCCGAAGCCTGACCCTCACCCGTCCCCTAATCCTAACCCGTACGCTAACACTAACCCACGCCCTCACACGCACGCTCCCCCTAAAGCGTTGCCGTACCCTCACCTGGACCCTAAACCATCCCCGTCCCCTAACCCTAACCCTAGCCCGAACCCTAACCCTAACCCTTCCCTGAAGCCTGACCCTCACCCGTCCCCTAATCCTAAGCCGTACGCTAACACTAACCCGCGCCCTCACACGCACGCTCCCCCTAAAGCGTTGCCGTACCCTCACCTGGACCCTAAACCGTCCCCGTCCCCTAATCCTAACCCTAGCCCGAACCCTAACCCTAACACTTCCCCGAATCTGACCCTCACCCGTCCCCTAATCCTAACCCGTACGCTAACACTAACCCGCGCCCTCACACGCACGCTCCCCCTAAAGCGTTGCCGTACCCTCACCTGGACCCTAAACCGTCCCCGTCCCCTAACCCTAACCCTAGCCCGAACCCTAACCCTAACCCTTCCCCGAAGCCTGACCCTCACCCGTCCCCTAATCCTAACCCGTACGCTAACACTAACCCACGCCCTCACACGCACGCTCCCCCTAAAGCGTTGCCGTACCCTCACCTGGACCCTAAACCGTCCCCGTCCCCTAACCCTAACCCTAGCCCCGAACCCTAACCCTAACCCTTCCCCGAAGCCTGACCCTCACCCGTCCCCTAATCCTAAGCCGTACGCTAACACTAACCCGCGCCCTCACACGCACGCTCCCCCTAAAGCGTTGCCGTACCCTCACCTGGACCCTAAACCGTCCCCGTCCCCTAACCCTAACCCTAGCCCGAACCCTAACCCTAAACCTTCCCCGAAGCCTGACCCTCACCCGTCCCCTAATCCTAACCCGTACGCTAACACTAACCCACGCCCTCACACGCACGCTCCCCCTAAAGCGTTGCCGTACCCTCACCTGGACCCTAAACCGTCCTCGTCCCCTAACCCTAACCCTAGCCCGAACCCTAACCCTAACCCTTCCCCGAAGCCTGACCCTAATCCGAAGCCGTACGCTAACACTAACCCGTGCCCTCACACGCACGCTCCCCCTAAAGCGTTGCCGTACCCTCACCTGGACCCTAAACCGTCCCCGTCCCCTAACCCTAACCCTAGCCCGAACCCTAACCCTAACCCTTCCCCGAAGTCTGACCCTCACCCGTCCCCTAATCCTAACCCGTACGCTAACACTAACCCGCGCCCTCACACGCACGCTCCCCCTAAAGCGTTGCCGTACCCTCACCTG